>NC_062550.1:79223575-79905718 GCF_016906955.1 Phacochoerus africanus | reverse complement strand
CTCACAACACTGGAAATCAACTATACTCCAGTATAAATTTTTTTTAAAAAGTTTATTTGATGAGAAGTCATGATGCATTTAAGAACTATGGACACTCCACTGTTTTAGCCCCCTTCCCTCACCTACTTCTCATTCCTCCAAGGGCTGGCACAGGCATTGCCCATGTAGAGCCATCCTGGGTTGCCCTAAGTAAGGTTACACGTTTTGTCCTTGGTACCACTGCTGACCCTGGTACACATCTTGATTACAGCAGGAATCGCAGATGACTGCAACTATCTCTTCCCCGTCTCCTTCCTAGATAGCAAGGTACTGGAGGTCAAGGACCACGGCACCTAGCAGAGTGCCTGGAAGAGAGGGTACAATCAATGTTTTTATAACAGATGACTGAGGGAGTCTCAAAGTGCCAAAGAAGAAAAAGCCACGAGGGCCACATAAATCACTAAGCATCACGTTTCAGTCTTCGAGAAATTTACCTTCCAGTTGTGGAGGTAAATAATGCAACGATAATGAACAACAGAAATACAAGGCGAATGCCAATTGTGTGGAATGGAAACATAAGGGATATGAGCATTCATTGGTGGGCACTTTGGGCTAAAGGGATCTAATCGCTTTCCGATTTTGTGACAGATTTGGAAGGAGGTGGAGCTGCTGAGGAGGATAGTCTAGTATTGGGGGAGGGGAGAGGAATGATCTGAGCTAAAGCCGAGGAGGAAAGTCTAAGGCTTGCTGGAACAATACAAAATCCTCCCCTCCTGAACACCTGCTCTCCTCCTGCCACTGCTTTCCACCTAATCACTCAGCTCAAGTCCAAGAGTCATCCTGGACGCCTCTCTGCCTGCTGGAAGCCTTCAGCCTCTGAGACCTTATGCCTCTTCTACAAGCTCTCAGACCCACTCCTCTCTATTCCCACGGCCACTGCAGGCCAATTCTGACCTGACAACCAGATAGGCTCACCCTGACCATGTTCCCCTCTCCAACCCATTTCCCAAATGCACTACCAAGGAGATCTTTCCAAAAGCACATTTGATCCTATTGCTCCTTTCCCTATAATCTTTTAAGAGCTACAGACTGCCTACAGGGTACAATCCAAAATGCTTAAAACGTGCAAGGATTCTTCATGGTGCCACATCTCACTGCCTTCCCAGCCATGTGACTGCTCCCTTCCACCACAGGCAACTACTTGGAACTCCAGACTCTCCTGCCCTCTATGCCAGCCTGGCTCTTCAATACGTGGCCCAACAGTCTCTTCTATGAAGCTATCTCCCATCCTCCTCAATGGTTGTGTACCTACCTCAATGATACTGTAAGTACTGGTACCACGGAAGCCACCTCTTTGTGGCCAAGGTATGTATATTACACCTTTTTAGTCTTCCAATACCCAGCTCAGCACTTAATCCTGCACTTAGCTCAGAAGGTTTGCTCAATTAATGTTGTTGTTTTGACCATGCCCATAGCATGTGGAAGGGATCGAACCTGAGCCCCAGCAGTAACAACACCAGATCCTTAACCTGATGAGCCACCAAGGACCTCCTACTCAATTAATGTTGACAAAGCAAAACTGGTGCTAAGAGCAGATCTGCAAGTGATTAAACATAAAATCAGCAGTGAAGGGATATGAAAGAGTGTGGGAAGTAAGTCTATATAAAAATGTAACAGCAGAAAGAAAAGGAGCCAAAGAAGGTACTTGGGAGCTACAGCTGGACCATTATCTCTCAGAGGTAATGGGTCTCTGCCCACCCATCCTCCACCCCAATGACAAGGCCATTAGCTGTGGGGAATCAGAGTAAACTCTACCATAAGCAGACTGGTATACCAAAGTGGTTGGGGGAAAAAAAAAATGGCACTTGCCATTTCAACAAATGAAGGATGATGGTGCCATAAAGCCATCAACCACTGCAGACACCTCAGTGGAGCACCCTGAAGGGAATTCAGGATGGAGAAAAACAGGATACTCCAAGATTGTTAAGATGTGTATCAAAGGAATGAGTTGAAAAAGCCTCAATTCTTGCATTTTCCCATACTCAGAAATGCACTAAAATCATTAACCTGAAATGACTGGGGGTTTTTTTGTTTTTTGCTTTTTTTTTCTCCTGCCCAAAACTCCTATACATCCTGACTCTTCCCTTACCTCTTTGAAACAGCCCCTCGAAGCCAGCTTCTCAGTAAGGTCCTGAATAAAACATAACTTTAGGTCGTGCTTTTTTTTTTTTCAGTTTACCCAAACTAAACCTTCTAAACAAACAAAAACCTTTTTGCCTGAACTATCTGACTTGTTCCTGATAACGCCTTTCTTTTTTTGGGAACGCTTTTCTTCCCTCAGCCAAGTCTGAACCATGAAAATGCAAGAAACAAAACAGCCTACTAAATATCTATATTCTGGCTATAAAAGATATTTCTATCACTTTCCACATTAACAAGAAGAGACACTGAATTCAATTCCTTGATTAATGGGGGGGGGGGGTGCTCCTGGAGGCAAGGCAGCTAAGGACTCTCTTCTGCACACAGAACTTGCCTTGACATGTGATCTCCACTAGCACCAGTGCAGTAAACCAAGAGCCAAATATTTCCTACCACTACTGCCTGGATATAACATCTATGGTTGGCTGTTGAAACTGATTTAGAAAATCAAGGGGCCTTTTGCAAAAAAAAAAAAAAAATCCTCATGCCGCTAGGTTGCCTCTTTCACAAACCCTAGAGCACAATTTCTGGTGGCGGTGAGATAAGGGAATACGGAAAAGACACCCACATCTTTGATTGTCTAGATTGGTTCATGCCAAACAAGGAAGCAGCCCTTATACTTAAAATACTAAATGGTGTATCAAAAGTAAGCAGAAACCCACTGGTAAAAAAAAAATGTTTTTAATTTTTTTAAAAAAGCAGCCCAAATCCCAGTCTACTGGAGGGCACACTTCCATTTATGTTTATAAAATATTTCTATGATATCACCAGGGACTACATCTAGTTTAAATAGTTTTTCTTTTTGTCTCTTGCAAATTAACTCATTATAGATGTTTAACTGAGAAACGTATGTCAAAATAACTCTCCTGCTCTGAATTATTAAGTTAATGACTATAGAGAAAGTTCACAGAAACCATCAGTACCTGCGTGGCTTTTAAATTATAAAACTCAGCAGTGACAATCAAATACCAGGAGAAATCTGTTAGCCAATAGCTTGAACATGGCCCTGTATTACAAAACTAGATGCAGAAGTTAAAACTATAATCTTCACATCACCAGTCTCCTCTCTCATAGTTGGAAACTGTGAAGGCTGTATAAAAGGTTGCAAGAACCTCTAAAAAGGCTTATTATTTTACAATGATGTAACTTTTCCATTGGCATGGTAAACATCTTCTCTTGATATAAAAGCACTGTGACCCACATTAAATTTAAATAACAACCCCAAACTGCTGAGACCTGATGATATTTGTTGATGACATAAAAGAGGCTGACTTGACCCCTATACCCACTAAAGTATTAATGTCAGTAGACGATGGAGAGCAGGATCAAGGAATAGAGAGGTTTACTTTTTTAAATATAACTATACTGCTTGATTTGATACAACCATCAGGTAAACACAGACTAGACCAAGTTAGTTTTCTGTCTAAATTGAGATCTAATGATGGTCCAGTGGAACAAAGCTCAGAGTCTCTTGCTTGCTTCAGTTTCCACTTGGGTTTTTACCTGTATTTATTTACAACTCTCAGTGGTGATACCACACCATAATAGACCAGAGTGTCTTCCTATGAAACAGATTGTGCTCATTCTATTCTAACTTTTAAAAGTTTGTTCCCATGATCTCTATTTTTATGTAATCATGATTTACTACTACATGCTGCTAAATAGTAGCATTATATATTATCTGACAGCTGGAGTGACCAGGTGGAAAAGGAATCAATCTGCACAGGGCTTGCAAATCAGAAAACCTGGGTCTGAATCTTAATTAGCTGTGTAAGAGGCTAAGCAGATCAACATGTGAGTTTCAGTCTTCTCTCCTATTAAAAAAAAAAAAAAAAAAAGACTACTACTACTTGTTCCCTCCATAAGGATGGATACCTAATAAATTTTTCTCAAGTGGGAATGAAAGGTAAAGCTGAACCATGGAGTATATGTAATTCCTTCCATTCGTTTTTGGATTTAAATGAGCAGTGCCTCCAATAGCCAAAATACAAAAAGGCATCCTCTGTGTACACATGAATGGACAGAGATGAAGTAGTTACACACACAGGAGTATTATTCAGCCATGAGAAAGAAGGAAATTCTGCTGCTTGCAACAACAGGGGTGAAACTTGAGAGCATTATGATAAGTAAAAAAAAGTCAGACAGAGAAAGGCAAACACTGTGCTATCACTTACAAGTGAAATATAAAAAAGGTGAGCTCACAAAAACAGGAGAAGGCGTGGGGTGAGGAGATATTGGTCGAAAGGGTACACTTCTAGTTATAAGATGAGTAAGTTCTGGAGATCTAACATACAGAAAGTGATTGAAGTTAATAACATTGTATCATATACTTTAAAGTCGCTAGAAGAGAAGCTCTTAAGTGTCCTCACCACAAAAAAAAATTAAGCCACATGATGGAGGTTGTTAGCTAACTCCATGGAGGTAATCATTTTGCAACATATAAATGTGTCAAATCAACACGTTGTACACCTTAAACTTACACCTTGTTATATGTCAATTATATATCTCATTAGAGCTGGAAAAAACTGAAAAATAAATGAGCGGTATCTAACATGTGAACGAAAAACCACATCTAACTCCTAAAATTAAGTTACTTTTAAAGTCATTAGAGAATATATTAGAACGTATTAGTAAAGCATATATTAGAGAGGAGTATTAGTACATGAGAAGGAACTGTTATGTTATTTAAACTAATTCGGCGTCCAGGAAACTGAGTCGGAGACTGCCTGGTAATTTAATTGCCAGTCTTCTGGAGGGACTCATTAAGTCATCATTCCCTGACAGTGTTCTCTTTAGGGACCTGACTTTCTCCTCCTCTCCTTCGATTGCTCGCATCTTCCTCACCTCCTCCCACCCCTTTTGTTTGTTGACTCTTAAAGGGCTCTCCCTCCTTCCCTTCCACTACTTGTGAGCAATTTTTAATTAGAAATGGGGCGCCCCAGGCTTGCCCTTAGGCCCCTGGTCCTCTGGACTGTAGGAAAAGCCCTGCGATCCACCCTGCCCAAGGGCTTCCTCCTCCCATCACTTCCCCCGCGGGCGGGCGCAGCTGAGGAAAAAAGGATCCCGGCCACAAATCAGTTCTCGGGCCGCCCCTCCCAGCCCCAACCCTCTGACCCAAGTCCCGCGTCCGCCGCCACCTTCGGAGGATTCTGGCGGGTCACACCCCGGCTCTCCCAACCCGGGCGCCCTTCCCAACACCGCCCACGGCTCGCCGCCCGCGCCAGCTCTTCGGAATCCCCAGCGCCGGTTCGAGCCGGAGGAAATGACCCAAAAGTTGTTGTTCTCAGTCAAGACTTCCGCGCGCGCGGGGGGCGTCTCCCTATCTCCCGCGACTGTTCAGGGACCGCGACCCTCGCAGGGTTTCTCGAAAGTGACCCGCGGACCCGCGCGTGCCCCGCCCCTCCTCTGCTTTCCCGGGGGCTGCCTGCCCGCCGTGAGCTGAGCAGGGAGGCAGCCGATCCGCGGAGCGCGGCGGCCGCATTGCGGCCCCGGGAGTGCGGCGCGCGGGCTTCCACCTCCCGGTGCTCCCGAGCCCGAGCTCCCCCGAGCGGCCGAGGGTTCCCGCCAACCTCCACCGCCAAGGGTGCGGCGCCCACGCGCGGTCCCCGACTTCCTCCCGCGTCGGCTCGCGCTTTCGGGTGCGGACGCAGGGCCCCAAGTTGGCCCACCCTAAGACCCCTAGCTCACCGATATCCCCATCCTCCTCGTCGTCGTCGTCCTCCAGCTCCCTTTCAAGTAGAATGTCCCTGGTCATCATTTGCATGCCTCTCCCCGAAGGAGGCTCGGAACTTGGCGCGAAGTTGGGGGTTCCCGGGGTCCCGAACGACGGCGCTCTGGCGGGGCTGGCGCCCGGGCGGGGACGGCGGGGCGAGTCTCGTTCCGGACTCAGGAGCCTCGGTGCTCAGCCCGCGCTCCGGGAAGCCGAGACCAGGAGGCAGCCGACCCGAGCCCTGCGCCCAAGGCAACCTCTGGCCACCGAGCCGGGCCGGCCACTGAGCATGCCCAGTGAGCACCGAGGTTTGCTGCGGAATGATTGAACTTCCCAGGTTTACGAGGCTCTTAGAAGGAAGTCAGGAGAAGGGAGGGAGTAGCTGGCGTCCGCGTTGTGCACGCGAGTGAACTAGCCGAAGGGGGTGGCGAGAGCACGCGAGGGTGGGAGTGGACAGGGTTCTCGGTTGCCCCAAACGAGGCAGCTTTCTGTTCCAAGGTCATATATGGGCACGTCCTCGGGCTTGTTTTCTTTGACATCTATCTAAGAGGGGAGAGACGCAGCTGCAGCTCAAGGAAAGCACCCTGAAGGCGAGCACGTTTGGATGTGTTTAAAGGGAACGTGAAGCTAGTAGAGGATCTTAAAGTATCAATTACTCTGACTCTAGGTGGGAGGATGTGCCTTCCGGAGGGGAATGGGGAGAGGGAGATTACAGGGAAAAGAGGCCAAACTCGTAGATAATAAACAACGGAAGAAAAATGACCCAAAGAGCGAGATCTAAAAATGCTTGTTTACAAAAGGCAAGAGGATTTCCGCCTAAAGTGAGGTTAGGAGGAGGGAGAAGCGCCCCCTACCCCCGCACGCTGGAGCGCACAGGGAGTGGTCGGAAGATGATCACCCAGCATGCAGCGTATTGGGACTTTGAAAGCTTGAACCTTGGCGTCACGTAAAGGCAAAGGAAGTGAGGACCTCCCCGATGGTTCGGTGTAAACTCTAAAGCAGTGTGAAAAACTATTATAAGCAGAAGAAATAAGGTGCTGAAATAACGTTGAGGCAGAGAGCGTAAGAATGCTATCGTGAAGACCAAAGGGCTCAACATGACAAATACAAAGGGATTTCTGCTTTTAAGACACATGGGGTAGTTTGAACTGCAGATTCCTGCGTTTGTGCATCTGCAGAATTTTCTTCCAAGCAGCTGGTGAATTCAGGTGGGACGATTTTTGACTTCTCGAAAGGGCTGAAAGGTGTAACCAAAATCCTTGTTGTATTCATTGTCCCCCTAACACTTATTGAAACTTTTTCCCATTTAAGTACCAGCATTATCATGATAATTAGAATAAACATTGAGCTAACACTAAATCTGCTGTGCATCTTATTCTCCTATATACTTATTTCTGATGTTTTCATATGAAATTTCATATGAAATGAAACAGCCACAGCAAGCGGGATCCTTAACCCATTGAGCAAGGCCAGGGATCTAACCTGCATCCTCACGGAAACTAGCTGAATTTGTTTCTGATGTGTCACAACAGGAACTCCCCATGTGAAAACATTTTCATATGAAACATTGAGCCCACCTGTAAGTGGCAGTGGGAAAACAGCTATGAATATGCATTATAAAACAGCAAATTATTAAGAAAATATCCAGAATTATTAAATTAGTGATTAACTGAAGCCCTCCTGCACAAATTGATGCATAAAAAAATGAAAAAAAAACCCACAAAAAAGAAAATATCCAGGAAACACTATAATTACTTCTTAAAGAACCTTTTGAAAAAAATTACTTTTAATATAAAGAAAAGTCAATACAGTACTCTGAAGAGAAGAGGGGAAAAATAAAAGATGGGAGGGTAAAGAAAAAGTTGAGAAGTGGAAAAGATTTTTTTTTAATTCTGTCCCCAATGCTTATGGAGCCTACTAAAACAAATTCCAGAGGAATGTTGGTTACATGATTAGTTTGCATGATTTTCATTTAACAAATGCATATGGTAATTTTTATGTGTTAGGCACAATTCTAAATGTTTTACATGTGGTCATTTAATTCTCACAATGACCCTAGGAGTTGTTACCACACATTTACTCAGACACAGGGTGACTGAATAACTTGCCCCAAATCACACACACACAGTAAGTGGCAGAGTTGGGATTCAAACCCAAGCAGCTTATTCTAGAATCTGTGTTCCCAGCCACTTTCTAAACCACTTCTAGAGACATTTCTAAATCTGTTTTTAAAAAATCACTTTGCACCCCATCAATTCTAAGTTCTTAAATTCTCATCAACTTCCTGCCATAGTCCTCTCACCAAATTGCCTGGTCCTTAGGGCCTAAGACTTTGCTCAAGATAAATTAGTTAGAAAATTCTTGTGTTTGCATTTGCAACAGGTTTCAATGAGTCATTTGAAGTTCTTCACAGATTTTAGAGTTTACATTTTTCTTGCTTGATAAATGTTGCAGAGAGACACTGCTGGCCTTATATGTACAGGTGACTGTTGCTAGAAGAGAAATGAATTATTTACTTTAGTTAGCTGTAAGTCTATTATTAGTAAATCCCATTCTTTCATTTAATCCATTTTATTTCCTGTAATGGATTATTTTTTTTCCACCTGAGTAAGACATGCTTCAAAAATAATCAATGTAATAGGCCTAGGTAAGAACCACACCCTTGACTCTGAAAAATTATTGTCTAAGAGTTCCTGTCATGGCTCAGCCGCAGTTAACAAACCTGACTGTCCTCCATGAGGTTGCAGGTTCGATCCCTGACCTTGCTCCGTGGGTTAAGGATCTGGCGTTGCCATGAGCTGTGGTGTGGGTCGCAGACATGACTCGGATCCCAAGTTGCTGTGACTCTGGCGTAGGCTGGCAGCTACAGCTCCGTTGGACCCCTAGCCTGGGAACCTCCATATGCCACAGGTGTGGCCCCCAAAAGACAGAAAGGCAAAAAAAGAAAAAAAAGAAAAATGATCATCTATATCATGAATAGTTTATGAAATAAAATGTGCCTAACAATCTGTGGCCAGGTTAGAGGGTTTGCAAAGCTTTTCCAAGTCGGGGATCATGGGCCAAATATTTTCTCCCTCATTGGTCTTCTGATTAATTAGAACACTTGTCTGGACACAGAACCACCTGACCGACCCTTAAATTGGTGCTTCTCTGGCTTCCATCCTTGGGGCTTTTTTCTTCTTATCTTTCCCTGCTTAACTCATTCAGTCTTCTAACTTTAATATATTCCCAAGCAAAGCTAGATTCATGGGCACAGGGCTTTGCACTCAGAGAGGCTTAGGCTTGAGGTCTTAATGCTCTGTGATTGCCAGCCTGAAATTCTTTTTTTTTTTTTTTTTTGTTTAAGTATAGTTGATTTACAATGTTGTGTTAACTTCTGCTGTACAGCAAAGTGACTCAGATGTATGTATATATACATATATAAATATATATGAAACATGTTATATAAATATATATAAACATGTGTATATATGTCTATATATATTTCCATACTCTTGAAAAATATGAAATTGAAATTCTTAATAACATCTTTGGGTTTTTATTTTGTAAGTGAAGTCTAGTGAGGGTATGGGACATGTCTCCTGTCACCTCTGTGCCTCCCTGGGATAGGTGCAGCTGCCAGCTCCCTTCATTTTCTGGCCTCTCACCCCTGTCTGCTCTCCTCCTCACCTTACCCAGGACCAAGGGGACCTGGGCAACAGGCACAAGGAAGGTCAGAGTCATGTGTCCTAGGGCAGGGCATGGCAGTAGCTGTCCTGGAACATCAGCACCGCAGTGCACCCAGTGGGCATCTGGGTAGGGATGAAGCTCTTACTCATCCCCTGTGCAAGTGCATCCTAGCATGGATGTTGCAGTCTCTTGGAGGTATCCCTCCAATGTGGTTTATAGAATAGAGGCCAGGGAAGACCTGGCTCAACTTCCCTACCTTTAACCAGAGCATGCTCTGTTACTCCTACTAATTGTTGGGGGTGGGGAGAACCAAGCAGCTGATGGACCTTGAAGTCTCTCTGAACAAGATATCCTGCATTTGCATCTTGTACCAGGCCCTGCAAATTATAGAGCTGGCCCTGATTCTAAGGTCTTTATTTCCAGCCCAGATTTCTCTTCCGTGTTGCAAATGGTATATCTGCCTACATGCTTGACCTTGGATTTATTTGGATATTTCTTATGACATTACAGATTCAGCAGGTTTAAAACTGAGTTTATAACCTCTGTCCCAAAAGTGTTTCCCTAAATCTGGGAATAGCACCACTAGTTATACAAGCCAATAATTTGAGAATCATTTTGACTCTTTCCTCTCTCTCTTTTCCTTCCTATCCAAGCAGTTGCTAAATCCTCTGGCATCTACTTCTGGATATCTCCAAAACATTCTATATTTGTTACCCATTGTTACATTGCTGCATAACTGCATAGCATGATGTTTTACAGAGACTTGAAGTAGGAGATTAAGACATGCAACTATCGGAGGGAATGGAGTTTTAGACAGAAGGAAAACAAATACAACAGTTCCAAGAAGAAGAGGCAAAGATGTCATGGCTGATAGATCAGCCCCAAATGCAGTGGCCTACAGCAACAATAAACATATTATCTCATAGTTTCTGTGAGTGAGGAATTAGGAGCAGCAGAGTCAAGGGATTTGGGCCTGCATTCTCTCAAAGTTCTAGTCAAGATGTTAGCCAGGGCTGCAGTCACCTGAAAGCCTGACTAGGGTTCTAGATCTGCTCCTAAGAGAGCTTCCACTCAAGATAGTTCCCTTTCAAGTGGTGCTGCTTGTTTACAGTCACCTCAGTTCCTTCCTATGTGGGCCTGTCTGCAGCCTTCTTGAGAGTCTTCATGACACAACCTTGTCTTCTTATACCCAAGAAATTCAAGAGAGTGGGTCACATGGAAGCCACAATATCCTTTAGGACCTATCCTGGGAAATCATATTGTTATTGCTGCCATTGGTTGCACAGGTCAGCCAGCTCCACTCACTCGGGGAGGGGCTCATACAGAGCAGGAAGACCAGAGGCAGGGCTCTTTGGGAGCCATCTTTGAGGCTGGCTGCCACGGCTGCCACCCATCTCCACTATCATGTTCTGATGTTTGGATACATACCCCCATCATTCTTCATTCTATTTTTTTTTTTTTTAATGGCTGCACCTGTGGCATATGGAAATTCCCAGGCCAGCAGCCAAATTGGAGCTACAGCTGTGGCCTATGACACAGCCATGGCAATACCAGATCCGAGCCACAGCTGGGATCTACACCACAGCTTGCAGCAATGCCAGATCCTTAACCCACTGAGCCAGGCCAGAGATAGAACCCACAGAGACAACATTGGGTCCTTAACCTGCTGAGCCACAAGCGGAACTTCTTATTCTTCATTCTTAGTTAGAGAGAACTGACTATAAGCTGGCCAATTTCCTGGGTGTTGGGGATTCGATAGTAAAAGCAAAAAAACAAAGACAGCATCCTGCCTTCATGACCTTCCATTCCAGAGAATAAAATAAGACAAATGTACTTATTTATTTGTCTCTATCCAGTGTGATTCACACATAAGTAAGTACATTCGTCTTATTTGCCTAGCCAAGAGCAAGAGAGAGTGATGGCTGGGGGAAGGGTTTACATGGAGCAGATAGGGAAAACCTTCTGATAAGGTGACATTTTTAGCAGAGATCTGAAGACAGTGTGGGAATAAGACCTGTAAGTACCTGTCCACGAGACCAGAGTTTTAAGAAGAGGTAAATGCAAGTGCAAAAGCCTTGAGGAAAGCACACTTAGTGTCATCAAGAAAAGCAGAAAGGCTATGGTGACTGTAGGTGGGGAGTGGTAGGAAGACAGGTTGGTGGGGGAGGAATGGCAAAATCAATTTTGCCATCAGAAGAACTTGGGCTTTTGCTCTGAATGATGGGAAAGACTTTGGAAAGTTTTGAATAAATGGATGGCAGGATTTAACTTATGTTTAAAAGGATCTTTCTGGCTACCTTATAGAAAATAGACTATGCAAAAGGAAGCATAGAAGAAAGGAAGCAATTAAGAGATGAGTTCTTTCATTAAGACAATGGATGATGTTCTTGAACCAGAATGTTAGCGGTAGGTGCGAATTACATATGTGTTTGGAGGTAGAGCTGAGAAGCGTTTCTGATATACTGGATATGGGTGTGAGAAAAAAAGAGAGTCAAGAAGAACACCGGGGTTTGGACCTGAGTCACTAGGAAAATGTAGTTGCTGTTGTTGAAGTGGAAGACCACAGGACAGTAAGGGGTGGAGGCATTTGGTTCTGGACCCATAAACTTGAATTCAATATTAGACATCCATGTAGAGATGTTCAGCTGTCATGAGACTAGAGTCTGGAGGAGAAATCTGCATGGGAGATATAAACTTCAGACTGGATAAGACTGTCGGGAAAGTTTATATAAAGAGACAAGTCGAAGGACTGAGCTCTAGGACCCTCTACCCCACTACCTGCAATGGGAAAATGAAGAAAAACCAGCCAAGGAGGCAGATGGAAGGGGTGTCCAGTGAGGAATGAAAAGGAAAGAAAAGGAGGAGGATCAGTTAAATTTTTTTCAAAAAAGGAGATAACGATTTCCTGTGTCAAATGAATCCAATAAAATGACTTTGTAAAGACTTCAAATTTTCCTGGGACTGGAATAGTTTTCTTTGGATGTGAAGAGAATTGATGACTAGGTTTAGCAATGGGATATCAACAGTGACCTCTCAGTATCAGAGGAGTGGTAGGGGACAAAAGCCTGGAATGGTTTCTCCAATATGTTTTTTTCCAGTGCCACCAAACAGTTCTCCAGTTCTCAGAGGATACTTGACTATGTGTCCTGATGTGATTTATCTGTGAGATAGCATCAGATCACACAAATTAAGCACGTAGCCCCACAAAATTGCACTCCCTCTCCCACTTCAGATGCCAATTACAGGTCCAGGTTGTCACCTGTGCTTTTGACCAACCAGCTATGGACTGGAGGTTCCCACAGCCCCCAACTTGGGTTTGATTAATTTGTTAGGGCTGCTCAAAGAACTGAGAAACATTTACGTAGGTTTACCAATTTATTATAAGGGATTTTATAAAGGATACAGATTAACTGAGAGATGAAGTACATAAGGTGAGATCTGAAAAGTCCCAAACAAAGGAGCCTTTTGTCCCCATTAACCCAGGGTGCACCCCTGCCCCCCAGCGTGTGCATGTGTTCACCAACCCAGAAGCTCATCAAATCTTGTTCACAAGAGGTTTTTTTTTTTTAATCTTCTTTCAGTTCTTTTTTTTTTTTTTTAATGATTTTTATTTTTCCCATTATAGTTGATTTACTACAAGAGTTTTTCAATAGAGTTTCATCTGTGGCACCCTCCTTCCCCCTTCTCAGAGGTCAGTGGTTGGGGCTGAAAGCTCTAACCCTCTAATCATGTGGGTGACACAAGCGGCCCCATCTCAAGGCTACCTAAGGGCACCCCTGGCAAGTTACATCATTAGCATAAGCTCAAAAGGGGGTCCTCATGAAGGACAAAAGACACTGCTACCACTCAGAAAATTCCAAGGTTTGAAGTTTGTGTCAGAACCTGGGCACAAAGACCAAGTGTATTTTGTTGTGGTGGTGGTGGTCTCTTTGTCCTTTTAGGGCCGCACCAGCAGCGTATGGAGGTTCCCAGGCTAGGGGTCTAATCAGACTACACCACAGCCACAGCAACGCCAGATCCAAGCCACGTCTGTGACCTACACCACAGCTCAGGGCAACGCCAGATCCTTAACCCACTGAACCAGGCCAAGGATCAAACCCGCAACCACATGGTTCCTAGTCAGATTCGTTTCCGTTGCGCCACAACAGGAACTCCCCAAGTGTATTTCTTAATATACCCCAAGTTCACAGAAGAACAAGGGGGAAAGATGTGGTAACAATGACTACAGACAACTCTTTCAAGGAGACTTGAAACTCTTTGAGACACATGAACTCTAGATTTCTATATCCATCTCCACTTGGATTCTAATAGGCAGCTAAAATTTCATACCTGAAGTCAAACTCCTGATCTTCCTCCCAAACTATGGTCTACCCATAATCTTCTCCATCTCAGATCATCAAAAGCCTATCCCCCTGATTGCTCAGCCCCCAAACCCTGGAGCCATTGTTGATTCCACTCTTTCTTGTATACTCCATATCCATGCGCTCAGCAGGTCCTTTTAAGTCTGTTAAAATATATGTCTAGAATCGGACCACTACACACCACTGTCACCACAAACATCTCATCTATGACATCATCCTCTCTTCCCTAGATTATTTTCCTATCTGGTTTCCCTGCTTCCACCTTTGTCTCACTACAGTCTATTCTCAACCCAGTAGCCAAAGTGATGCTAAAAGCATCACCATTGAGTCAGAGCACATGACTCTCTGTTCAACAACAGCTTCCTGTTCTAACTATAGGAAAATCTAAGGTATTTGCAAAGCCACCCTATTTAAATTGCAAAATCTCCACGGTCCCACCCCATATGGTTGTATAAGATATTTATTCTACACAGGCATCTGGTCACGAGGAATAAAGTAACGCCTGAAATCTAGCTCAGGCTCCGCTTACCAAGCCATGTGCCTTGGTACAAGGCTCTATCTGGACACGTCTCCTTATAGGTTATTAGCAACCCTGGACACCTCTGCATACATACACTCCACCCCTCCTACTTAGCTTTATTTCCTCCTTGTCTCTTAGGTCCCTCTTACATACAACATCCTTTGTTCACTTATTCTGGTTATTATCTGTCTTCACCAACTAAAAGATGAGAGCAGTGCTTTTATCTTTTTTTTTCTTTTTTTACTATATTCCCTGTACAAGGTGGTTACTCAATAAGTAGTTATGAAATAGAATTGAATTTTGCTATAAAGGGTAGTGGAGCAATGAAATGCAATAGTAGATATAAAGGTATGTAGGGCCACGTTTTATTGTGAGAGAGAGAAGGGAACATGGCTGGCATCATGTCCTCAGGTCAGTAAAAGTGATGAGCTCCAGTACACATTGGAGATATTGGCTGTACAGAGCAAAATAAAACT
Source organism: Phacochoerus africanus (assembly GCF_016906955.1). NCBI lineage: Eukaryota > Metazoa > Chordata > Mammalia > Artiodactyla > Suidae > Phacochoerus > Phacochoerus africanus. Next base: position 79,890,805 of record NC_062550.1, on the reverse strand, counting down.
TCCATCACAAAAAACCAGAGGGAAGACATAGGACATGGATGCAGAGGCAGGTGTATTGGTAAATGTATTAGTAGGAGCTGTGGAAACTATCTTTTTCCCCCTCAAATGTTTACTTTGAAAGCTTTCAGACTGATAGAAAGGTTGAAGGAAGAGTGTGACATACATCAATACATTCACCACTAAGCTTCCACAATTGGGAATATTCTGCTATATTTGTTTTATCTGTTTGTCTCTTGGTGTATATTTGGTCGAATCAGGTTGATGTTGCCGACTTCACAACATGTCATCCCTACCTAAATAAGATATTCACAAAGAAGCTTCCCTCACACTAACACTGAATCCACATTCAAGATCAGAGACTTAAATGACAAAGACTTTTATACATTTCACACACTGTACTTCTTAGGTTCCTTGACTTTTTGCCCCCATGACTTCGATTTTTTCAAGTTAACAGAAGAGCTAGCTATGAATGCTTTTCTCCCCCTAATGCTGTAGTTCAATGTCTGGTATTTCCTGTAAACTGGACACCGAGTCAGAGGCTTTTGGATTCAAAAGTTAAACATCTTGGCATGACTCTGTTACAGAAGACACTGTATCTTTTCATGTGGTATCACAGGAGTAGATGTACCCTGGAAGATTGTTCCATGGTTATTGGTGCTAAGTTCCATCACCAGGTTACATAGCAAACGCCAGCTCTTTCTATTAAATGACGGTTTGAACCCAGGCAGTCTGACTCCTGGCTCCTTGTGTCTAACCTCTTTGCTCTAGTTCTGCTCTAGGTAAGAGCATGGGCTCAAGAACCAACAGCACATGCATAAGCAGCAAGGCTGGGATTCAAAGCTGATTGCTCTGTCCACTACATGAAAATGACCTATCAGTTTATAATCTTAAGAAAGGGCCCTTGGGGAGTTCCTCTTGTGGATCAGCGATCCTTGGCCTCGCTCACTGGGTTAAGGATCTGGCATTGCTGTGAGCTGTGGTACAGTTTGCAGAAGTGGCTCAGATCCCACGTTGCTGTGGCTGTGATATAGGCCTGCAGTTACAGCTCCGATTCAACATCTAGCCTGGTAATTTCCATATGCCCCAGGTGCAGCCCTAAAAAGACAAAAAAAAAAAAAGGAAAGAAAGGGCCCTTGGAACTTGCTTTACCTCCTGATGAAAGCAAACTCTTTTGCTTATTCTTGATTTATCGAGGTGAAGAAAAACATGTGTCAGTTTCCTATCTGGTACCAAGGACTCAGCTGATTTACTCTAGAAAAGAGATAACTCAGATTGTGGCTGATTTCCAGTTTCCACTTTGATTCATGGTCGTACCCCAAGATCCATCTTTCTTATGCACAGGAGAAAGAGTAAATGAAATGGGAGTGTGGTCTTTGGGGTGGGTATTAATCTCTTTGATTCTAGGATAACCTGGGTTCTGAGGAAAGAGGTTTCTAATATTGGGGAGGGAGAAACTTGAGATTAGAATTTTTTAAGGGCAATTTAGGTCAGATTACCTGTAGCCCTGCTTGAAAACAATGAACTAATCCAGGTAATTTTTTAGTCACTAAATTTTCAGAGTTACGTATTTTTGTCTTTGTTTTGCTAGAGAAGATTGACAAATGAGCTCTTCTTGAAGATTCTGGAACAAAGTGAATAAAGTGCTTCTTTCCCTGACAGGCTCTGAAGCCCTAACGAAGGGCTGCTTTACTTTCTTGAAATAGCAGAAGGAACATAACAAAAATTAGGATTAGAACTACCCACACTGATAGATTAGATTAGAACCACCACGTGAGGACAGCTAGATTAGTGGTAAGCAGGATGCTTGCTTTCTTTCTTTTTTTTTCTAGGGCCTCACATGTAGTATATAGACATTCCCAGATTAGGGGTCAAATCAGAGCTGCAGGTGCCAGCCTACACTACTGCCACAGCAACACCAAATTCGAGCCCTGTCTGCGACCTACACCACTGCTCACAGCAACGCGGGATCCTTAACCCACTGAGTGGGGCAAGGGATCCAACCCACATCCTCATGGGTAATAGTTGGGTTTGTTACTGCTGAGCCATAACGGGAACTTCCAGGATGCTTTCTTAAAAAAGAGACTTTCCTTCTTGGTTTTTGTTTTGTCTTGTTTTGTTTTTCTTTCTTTTTTTAAAAATTTTATTTATTTATTTATTTATTTTTTGTCTTTTTGCCTTTTCTAGGGCTGCTCCTGTGGCATGTGGAGGTTCCCAGGCTAGGGGGTCTAATCGGAGCTGTAGCCACCGGCCTACTCCAGAGCCACAACAACGCGGGATGTGAGCCGCATCTGCAATCTACACCATAGCTCACAGACACGCCGGATCGTTAACCCACTGAGCAAGGCCAGGGATTGAACCCACAACCTCATGGTTCCCAGTCGGATTCGTTAACCATTGTGCCATGACGCCTCCTGTTTCGTTTTTCTTAATTGACGTATAGTTGCTATACCATATTACCTAAGTTACAGGTGTACCATATGGTGATTCACAATTTTTAAAGATTATATTCCATTTTTAGTTATTGTACAATATTGGCTATAGTCCCTGTGTTGTACGATATATCCTTGCAGCTTGTTTTCTACCTAATAGTGTGTGCCTCTTATTCCCTTACCCCCATGCTGCTCTTCCTTCTTCCTTCTCCCCACTGGTAATCACTAGTTTGGTCTCTATAATGACTCTGCTTCTTTTTTGTTATATTCACTAGTTTGTTGTATTTTTTTAGCTTCTACATATAAATGATATCATACAGTATTTGGCTTTCTCTGACTTATTTCACTTAGTGCACTACCCTCCAAGTTCCATCCATGTGGCTGCAAATAGCAAAATTTCATTCTCTTTTATGGCTGAGCAGTATTAATTTGGTGTGTGTGTGTGTATATATTTGTATGTATATATACCACCTCTTCTTTATCCATTCATCTGTGGATGGACACATTTTCTGTGTTCTTTTTGATGATACCCATTCTGACAGGTGTGATGTTCTACTTTTGTTTTTGTTTTTTGCTTAAGAAATTGAATGGAGGCCACAGCTTTGCCAATAGCTGGTTCTCAATTGCTGTACAGGATGGAAACTATCAAATGCCCTAAATGTTCCCCATGCCCAGTTTAATACTATAGAATCTAGGCATTGCTGGGGGTGGGGGGCACAACATGGATTTCTATAGCACAATCTCAAAGTCATTTTGACTTTAAGCCCATTTTTAAAGTATATAATACTTGGCTGAGTTAGGTGAGGTATCAGGGGAAAAGAAGACACAAGGGTCTCACACTTAAAAAGATTAGAAATAGTAGCTAGAGCAGGGGGTTAGGGAAACGGACAAACCATATCAAAGCCTGACTCCCCATGGCACTTTGTTTTGCCACCTAGTCTTCATTTTCATTAGCATTTAATTCACAAATAATTTGGTGAGTGAAAGTGGAGTAAAGCCCTTCACTACGGTGGCTACGGCTCCGATTAGACCCCTACCTAGCCTGGGAACCTCCATGTGCCACAGGAGCGGACCTAAAAAGACAAAAAGACAAAAAAAATAAAAAAAGAAATTTTTATAATCAACAGAAGGAGCATATTTTATGACTGTAGTCAACTAAAAGAATAATCTAAGCCTTCTTGGCATTGTTTGTCTCATTTACTGAGCCAAATGGCCTGCAAACTCGAAAATATTTACTCTCTGACCTTTTATAGAAAGAGTTTGCCAACCCCTGGTTTACACTGTCCCTTCCCTTGACCTAACTTTTGGAAGATATATTATTCTTCCGAGATGGAGCTGTTTCAGCAGGTAAATAATCTGCACACATGAGCATTTATAAAGAACTGCTTGCGGTTTGTTTTATTTTTTCTGGCCACACCCACAGCATGTGGAAGTTCCTGGGCCAGGGATCTAGCCCGTGCTGCAGCTGTGAGCCACAGCTGTGGCGACGCCTGATCCTTAACCCACTGCACCACAAAGGAACTTCCAAGAACCCCTATTTGTGTGTTGATTTTCACTCGTTAATTTCAGCAATTACACATTTTCACCCCGTAGAAATTACCAAGCAAGAAACCACAAAAGATTTCATAAAGTTAGCAGCCAATTCAAAGTGGGTGCTCTACTGGGAGGTTTTTAACACGTGTGAAGTGTCCTTCTGGTTGTGTAGAACAGGGAACAAAACGGTGCCCAAGAATGGAACAGAGTCCAACTCAGCATTACATTTTCCCCCCAAACTGGCCCGGAGGCCCCTTAACTTCTGGAAACAAAGAGCCAAGTCCTGGGGTCTCTGCTGCTTCTTCCAGGCCTCTGGGGAAGTCAGTTCTCAGCCACCCTGAACAGCATGCGTGTCACCTCTCCTCTGCTTCCTGCGCTCTCTAGCTTCGATCCGGGTTGGCGATGCCGATGGCCATTACTCCCTGTGCCGTCCCTGGCCAGTCCTTCCTCACTCGCAGTTCCTTCTTTGTCTCTCCCTCAAACTGCTTCAGGAACCCCGACAGCTCCTCCTCAGTGATGGGCTCACGGGGCAACTTTGACTGTGGTCTGGGCTGCAGTCTTTGAGACTCTGAGACCTCACACTAGATGCCTACACCTTTCTTTCTGCCTTGGGCTTTTCTTAGGGCAGTAGCTCTATGCAGGCATCTCTCCTTGGTTTTTATTGGCCACCGCTGCTTGACTATGAAAGTGTGTGAGGCCACATGGCTGAGTGGGGAGGCGGTGTCAGGGACAGGAGATCTGGGGCGGGTGTGAAGCATCCAGCTGAGAGTGGACCTGGTGGCAGATTGAGAGGTTTGTTTGCTTGTTTGTTTGTTCGTTTTTGCTTTTTGGAGCTGAAACTGTAGCATCTGAAAGTTCCCAGGTTAGGAGTCGAATCAGAGCTGCAGCTGCTGGCATATACCACAGCTCACGACAATGCTGGATCTTTAACCCACCGAGCAAAGCCAGGCATCAAACCTGCATTCTCATGGATACTAGTCAGGCTCATAACCACTGAGCTACAGTGGGAACTTCCTAGATCTCTCTCTCTCTCTTTTTCTTAATTGCGATAAAGAACACATAAAATTTACCGTCTTAACCATTTCTAAGTGTACGTTCAGAAGTGCTATATATATTTGTGTTGTGCCACAGAGCTCTAGAAGGTTTTCATCTTGTGCACCTGAAGCTATTCTCTTTGAACAACTCTTGTTTCCCCTTCCCCAGCCCATGGCAACAACCATTCTCCTTCCTGTTTCTATGAGTTTAACTGCTTTTACATATCTCATGTACAAGGAATCATACAGTAATTGTCTTTTGGTGACTGGCTTATTTCACTTAATATAAAGTCCTCAAGGTCTAGAAAATATATTTGGATAATTTCTTTTTTTTTTGTCTTTTTGCTATTTCTTGGGCCGCTCCCGCAGCATATGGAGGTTCCCAGGCTAGGGGTCAAATCGGAGCTGTAGCCACCGGCCTACACCAGAGCCACAGCAACGCAGGATCCGAGCCGCGTCTGCAACCTACACCACAGCTCACGGCAAGGCCGGATCGTTAACCCACTGAGCAAGGCCAGGGACCGAACCCGCAACCTCATGGTTCCTAGTCGGATTCGTTAACCACTGCGCCACGACGGGAACTCCAATTTCTATTTTTTTAGTCAGATATACAGCACAGGTCAATAGTAGGGGATGAGAGCATGGAAGGAGGTTTAAGCGGAGAGAAGGTTTGGAATAGTATCTAAGATAGCTGGAAAGAATCTAGGGAATCAGAACAGACTAGGGAAATACTATAGTATTATTGTAGTGTAGTACATGGTACATAGTATATAGCATATAGTATATAGCATATAGTATATAGTATATAGCATATAGTATAGGATCAGACAAAGGACCCACACAAGGTCGTGAATTTAAAGGAAAACCTGCTAGCATGGTCATGTATTTTTTTTCTAGGCACATTCTGATACTCAGGTCTTCTCTCAAATAGGTATACAGCTGGATATAACTGAGGTGGAGTTTTGCAAGGTAAGTTCAACAGAGGGAAAGGGGGAGGGGAGCTGATGGTATAAGCAAGGGAATGCATTTAATGGTGTATTATAGGATCTAAAAGAAAGAGTGAGGCATGACTGAACAGAAAGTTGAATATTTTGGCGATGTGGAATTATTGGAATTTCTGGAGCTATTTCTCACTTTCATTCCTGCTGAAGCTTCCTTACTAGTTTTCTTTCTTTAAAAAAAATTATTGGACTATAGTTGACTTATAATGTATTAGTCTCAGGTGTACAGAAAAGTGAATCAGTAACATAATACACATATATCCATTCTTCTTTCTCACATAGGTTATTGCAAACTATTGGGTAAATTTCCCTGTGCGATACAGGAGGATCTTATTAATTATCTACTTTATACAGGCGTGTGTATATGTTATTCTCATGATCGTAATTCCTCCCTGACCCTCTTACTAGTTTTCTTATTCTCTCCAATCCATTCTTCCTCTCGTGGTCAGAAATTATCTTCCTGCTGTGAGAATCTGATGGACTCACTCCTTTCAAATTGCCCGAGGGATTCCCATAAGCACTGTGGCTAGTAACTTCTTTGTAACTGGAGGTCCTGTGTCTATCTCAAGCCTCATTCTCCACACTTCTTCAGCATCCTCAACATCTCCAGCACCTTCAGTGATCTGGAGATTTCATTCTCTATCACACCTCCAAGACTTTGCACATGCTGTTCCACCTACTTGGACCCTCCTCCCCACTGTGAACTGGCTTTCACTTCTCCATCAGGTCTCAGCTGAACTTTCACTTCCTCCTGGAAGGCATTCTTGATATCCCTCAGTCTACGTTGAATGCTTTTCATATGTACTTGCAGAGCATTCTGTATTTTCCCACATTACCATTTAATATATTTTACTGTTAATGCTTTTTAAAAATTGTTTGGCCGTATGTTAGTTTTTTATATATATGTTTTCTTTTTATGGCCACACCTGTGGCATTTGGAAGTTCCCAGGCTAGGGATGGAATCAGAACTGCAGCTGCCAGCCTATGCCACAGCCACAGGAACGCTGGATCCAAGCCACATCTACAATCTAAGCTGTAGCTTGTAGCAATGCTGGATCTTTAACCCACTGAGTGAGGCCAGGGATCAAACCCGCATCCTCGCTGACATTATGTCCGGTCCTTAAGCTGCTGGATCACAATGGGAACTCCGGGTTTTTTATATTTTCTATTAAGGAGAAGGACCCCGTATGAATAAATAGCTCACTCCATATATTAACATCTAAGGTTGCTTTTTTTTTTAATTTAAATGCTACATAGAAGGTGCTTCTTGAAAATGATCCTACTTTCTCCTTCTTGAAACTCATCTTCTCTGGGTCTTGAGGACACCTCACTCACCTGAGTCCCTCCACGCTCAACAGCCACTGCTCCTCTGCCAGACCTTTAGCTTTGTTCTATCTACCCACTTTCACTTTCCTGGGGTTATTTAATCCAGTCTCATGATTTTAGGATATCATTTATATCTTGATGACCACTAAATCTTTCTCTCTAACCTGGACATCTCTTGAGTGCTCCAGACTCTTGTGTCTGTCTACTCTATAGTCCTGCTTGGTAAAAAGAGACTTAGTACCACTGAAGCATCACTATCCAAATTGTTTCCACTTAGGGCATAGCACCTACGGCAGATTGCGTGTTATAACGATAGCTGTACCAAAATACTTATCCCGTTTCCCATGCTCTTCTGCAATGTGACTGATACTCTTCCTCTGAATGGGAATGGTGGATTCTGTGTCCTCTCTCCTTGGATCCGGGCAGAGTCTGTGACTCCCTGGTCAGTGGAGAACAGAGTCATTATAAAACACTGACTATATTCCCTACACTGTACAATATATCCTGTGGCTTATTTATCTTATACATAGCAATTTGAACCTCTCAGTTTCTTGCCACTCTCACTTCTCTCTCCTCACTGGTTTAAGCACTAGTTTGTTCTGTGTATCTGTTCTTTCTATTCAATTAGCTACCCTCTGCCTTTTTTTTTTTTTTTTTTTTCCTTTTTGAGGCATATAGAAGTTCCCAGGCTAGGGGTCGAATTGGAGCAGCAGCTGCCAGCTACACTACAGCCATAGCAACACCAGGTCCAAGCTGTGTCTGCGACCTACACCAGCTCATGGCAATGCCAGATCTTTAACCTACTGAGCGAGGCCAGGGATTGAACCTGCATCCTCATGGATCCTAGTCAGGTTCTTTAACCACTGAGCCACAAAGTGAACTCCCAAGCTACCCTCTGTCTTTTGATCAGAGTATTTTGTCCACTGACATTTAAAGTATTATTGATAGTGCCATTTTGTTAACATATTCTGGGGGTTTTTGTTTTGTTTGTTTGTTTTGGTCACACCTGCAGCATGTGGAAGTTTCCAGGCCAGGGATGAGACCCATCATCAGAGCAGCTACCAGGGTCACTGCAGTGACAACACAGGTCCTTAACCCCCTGCACCACAAGGAAACTCCCTTTTTTTCTGTTGTTATAGTTCTTCTGTTTTTCTTTTTTGAGATTTTCCCCTGTGGTTTGATGATTTTCTTTAGTGATAAGGCTGTGCTCTTTTCTCTCTAATTCTTGTGTATTTATTGTAGGTGTTTGTGGTTCCCACGCGATTCCTATATGTTGACGTATATCTACTTATTTTAAACTGTTAGTCATTTAAGTTCAAACGCATTCTAAAAGATCTACCTTTTTTATTCCCTTCTCCCACATTTTGGGTTTTTGATGTTATATTTTACCTCTTACTGTCTATCCCTTGTTTCCTGTGGTTAGAGTTGATTTTACAGTTTGTATTTTTTAATCTTTGTATTAGCTTATTTAAGCAGTTGTTCATAGCCTTTACTATATATTTGCCTTTACTAGTGGGCTTTTTTCTTTCCTCTAAATTCTTACTTCTTGGTGTAGTCTTTCTTTTCTCTTTAGAGAAGACCCTTCGACACTTTGCAGTTTCAGGTTAGTATTGATGAACTCTTAGTGTCCACTTGTGTGAGAAGTACTTTCTCTCTCCTTCAATCCTTAATATAACCTTGATGGGCAGAGTATCCTAGGTTTTAGTTTTTCTCTTTCATCACTTTAAATATATCATGCCTCTCCCTTCTGGCTTTCAAAATTTCCAGAGGAAAACTAGCTGATAGCGTTCTGGGGATTCCCTTGTATATGACTTCATGGGTTTGTTTGTTGGTTTGTTTGTTTTTGCTTCCTTTAAAATTCTCTCTTTATCTTTAATATTTGCCATTTGAATTACAATATTTCTTGGTGTGGGTCTCTTTAGGTTCATCTTTTTTGGGACTTTATATACCTGGAAATCTGTTTCTTTCTTCAGCTTTGGGATGTTTTCAGCCTAATTCTATCAAATACATTTTTGACATCTTTTTCTCTCTCTTCTCTTTCTGAGACCCCTATAATGTACACCTGATGTCATTCTAAAGTGACCTCGTTTCTAATTTTTTTCCATTCTGATTTCATGATTTCCATTACTCTTTTGAATTGCTCATGAGCACCAACTCTGCCGTTAATTCCTTCTAGTGTGTTTTTCATTTCAGTTATTCTAATCTTCAGCTCTGACTGGAATTTTTTTTTTAATATTTTCTAGTTCCTTGTTAAAATTCTCACTATCTTCATCTATCTTTTCCTATGTTCAATTAGTGTTCCTATTACTAATGCTTTGAACTCTTTTTCTGCTAAGTTACTTATCTCTGTTTCATTAGGGGTTTTTTTTTTCAGGTTTTTTTCCTTGCTTTTTAAAATTTGAAACAAATTTCTCTGTATTCTCATTTTTCTTAACTGTCTCTGACAGTTTTTCAGCTGTTTGGCAGTCTCTGTACTCTCTAGATTCATTGGAAAGGTACATGAAACCCATGTTAAATGGTTAAAAGGGAAGATGAAAAATATTTAGCATGCACCTTTCACCTGTCAGGTTCTGGATCTCCCATGTATTTTCTCAATAGTCTTCACAATAAGGATGTGATATAGACATTATCTTGTTTATATAAGAAGAAGCTGTTATTCAGAGGGGCTAAATATCGAGGACTCTGAACAAATGTATTTCTGAACTGCTGTAATGGAAAGACCAGAAAAGACAGTGACTTGATTAAATTAATGTTTGTGTCTTAATATCCTTAACATGAGCATTCCAGGTTACTGGAGCAGTTTTAATCTGTGAGGTCATTCTGGGACTCAGATTCCCTTTATATTGCTCCTGCCATCTTCTGTATGGCCAGAGTTTGAGCCTGAGGGAAGAGGAAAGAAAATATACAGGGCAAGTAGCTTTCTCTTAAAGGAGATGATCCAGAAATTGTGGAAATCATTTCTGCTCACATCCCACTAATCTGAACTTAGATGCATGGCCACATCTAGCTGCAAAGGAGGCTGGGAAATATAGCCTATAGCTGGGCATCCATGTGCTCTGGTAAAACATAGGGTATTCTATTAAAATATAAGTTGGCAATTAACACTTAGAGTAGTTAGTAGCCTCTGGCATGGCTAATAGGTGATGAAGCAGGAGTTCAAACTTAGATTTGCTTGAACCCAATATCAAGTCACTCTCTCTTAAATACAGGAAGAACTCTGTCTCTCCATCCATTATCTGCAATAATAATAATAATAATAATAATAATAATATAATATTTTTATTATAGTTTAGGAGTAAGCAATTGGAATGTGTAGTAGCATATTTCTTAGCTTCCACATGTTTGTGCTTTTTGCAGGTTTTTTTTTCCTGTAGTTGGTTTCTAGTCTCATAGTGTTATGGTTGGAAAGATGCTGGATATGATTTCAATTTTCTTTTTTCTTTTTCTTTTTTTTTGTCTTTTTGCCTTTTCTAGGGCCACTCCCAGGGCATATGGAGGTTCCCAGGCTAGGGGTCTAATCAGAGCTGTAGCTGCCGGCCTACACCAGAGCCACAGCAATGCGAGCCACATCGGCGACCTACACCACAGCTCATGGCAATGCCGGGTCCTCAACCCACTGAGTGAGGCCAGGGATCAAACCCACAATCTCATGGTTCCTAGTCGGATTCGTTAACCACTGAGCCACAATGGGAACTCCTGATTTCAATTTTCTTATTTAGTGAGATTTATTTTGTGGGCTGGCATGTGTTCTATCCTGGAGAATGTTCCACATGTACTTGAAAAGAATGTGTAATTCTGCTGCTTTTGTAGGGATTGTTCTATATATACCTATTCAGAACATCTAATATTTATATATTGGGTCACTTATGGTGACACAGGGTTTTTTTTCTTATTGATTTTCTGTCTGGAATAATGGGTCTATTGATGTAAGTGGGGTGCTAAAGTCCTCCACTATTATTGTGTTATTGTCAGGTTTTCCCTTTTTGTTTGTTAATGTTTGCTTTATCTATTTAGGTGTCCCTATGTTGGGTGTGTGTGTGTTTTGTGTGTGTGTGTGTGTGTGTGTGTGTGTGTGATTATTATATCTTCTTGGATTGACCCCTTAGATATCATGCGATGTCCTTATTCTCTCTTATTAGAGTCTTTGTTTTAAAGTCTATTTTTTCTGATATAAATATTACTAACCTGGCTTTGTTTTCATTTCCATTTTCATGGAATACATCTTTCTATCCCTTAATTTCAATCTGTGTGTGAGTTTAGATTGGGAGTGGGTCTGTTAGCCTGCTGGTGGGCAGGACTGGGGCTCAGTGGTTCCTGGGGCTGATGGCTGCCCACTAGTAGGTGAAGCTGGTTCCTGCTCTAGTGCTGACCCACTGGTGGGTGAAACGTAGTCCCAAGGTCTCTGTCTGCAGGGTCTTGGGGATTCCAGAATTGGTTGTTAACCTCTGCTAAGCAGGGCCAGGTTCCTGGGCCCTTGGTGGGTATGGCTGGGTCCTGGGGTAGCTGTGGCCTCAGGGGGTATTAAGGCAGCTGGGCTGCTGGTGGGTAAGGCTGTGTTTCCCTGCCCAGCTAGCTGTCTGTCCTGAAGCATCCTAGGACTGGTGTCAATAAAGTGGCTGGGAGGGCAGGGTCTTGGTGCTAATAAGTTTGAAGGAGACTCCAAATTGGCACTTAAAAATACCAGTGTCCTCATGGTGGAACGAGCTCCCCAAATTGGCTGTCACCAGTGTCTATGTCCTCAGGGTGAGCTCTAGTTGCCTCCTGCCTCTTTGCCTCTCAAGGGTCAACAGCTGGGTCTGACCCAGGCTTCTTCCAAATTACTGTTTCTGTCCTAAGTCCCTGAGCATGCAAAATTTTGTGTGTACCCTTTAAGAGTGGAGTCTCTATTTCTCACAGCCCTCTGGGTCTCCTGAAAGTAAGCCCTGCTGGACTTCAAGCCAAACATTCTAGGGGCTTGTCTTCCCAGTGCAGGACCTCCTGTCTTGGGAACACAAAACAGGGCAGGGCTCAGACCCCTTGTTCCTTGGGGAGAACCTATGCAACTGTAATCCTCCTCCCATTTGTGAGTTAGCCAACTTGGGGTATGAGTCTTGACTACAATATAACTTCACCCTCCTACCCATCTTGTGGTTCTTTCATTATATCTTTAGTTGTAGAAGATCTTTTCTGCTAGTCTTTTGGTCTTTCTCACCAATAACTGCTCTGTAATAGTTGTTTTGTTGTGCCTATAAGAGGAGGTGAGCTCAGGGTCTTCCTACTCCACCATCTTGGCTACTCTCCATATTTAATTTTATATTTGCAATTTTGTACTCTTTTCCTTAAAGAAGTCTCTTCAAATTGTTTGAATTTCAGGCCCCACACAATCTGGCCCCACCTTTGTTAATTACTATATTCCTGAGGCCTGGAATGGTTCCTAGCACATAATAAACACTCAGGAAGTGTTTGCTAATGAATGAATGATGCCTGGTATTTCATAGGGATAAATAATATGTCTTCCTATTCCAGGGAGGGAATATCCATTCCTCTCACACCTGTTATGTACTTTGCTTCCACCTTAAACTTCTTAAAATACTACCTTCAACCTGTCACTTCCCTATCCTAGATACATTCGACAACTCCCACACAAATGGAGAATAAGGTTCAAATCTCTTAGCCTGCTATTCAAGGCCCATGACCACCTGATTTTTCATCCTTATCTCTTACTTCTGGTCTTTATGAACACCTCATCACAGACAGACAGATCTACTTATCACCTCTGAGCATCTTTACTCCTTCCATCCCCTGAGCCTTCTCATTACATCATCTAGAAATCAACTTTTCTCTAATCTTGGTCATCTGAGAATCTTATCCTTACTTCAAGAACCTTCTCCATGAAGTCCTCCCAGATGTGGGCGGATCCAGTGCTCTCTCCTGTTTATGAGCTCTGGCCAGGCATGCCCTTCCATTACTCAGAGCTGCCTTTTATTACTGGTTATCTTCTAATGTCTCTTGTTCTGTCTACCCATCTGGATTATTCAAGCCGTTTGCCCAGGGACCAGATCCTCAATGGAACTATCCCCATTTAGAAGTTCCAGTGGAGATTTTAGAAGGACCTAGGGAAGTTTGTTGGGTTGTACAGTTGGAGCCGAATGGGAGGAAACAGCAGAATTTCACAGCTTTCCTGGAACCAAATAAAATCACCAGAAATGGGAACAGAAAAGAAATAGAGTCATGTAAGAATGGTAATATAATAATTTAATGTAAGTTCCTAGGTCATAAATTCTTCATGGGCAGCTCTATATCTGTAACAGTTCCCCCCAAATACCTGGAGTTTGCTTCAAGATCACACCTCCAAAGATATTACAGTGTAGCAGGTGGTAATGTGGTGATCACAGTGTTGCTGATGATAATGGCAATGTGAAAGCTCTGTTCTTTAAGGCGGATGAGGGTCCTGCATGAGCAGAATTGACTCTGCTTTCTCTGTTAGATACCAAAGGAAACAAAGTTTTTCCAAAGAAAAGTATAATTTCTATTTCATTTTTAAAATGGCTCCATTTCCCTCAAGGCATAATGGGAGAATCTTCTTCAAACAATGTACTTCTAGAGAAGAAAGTACTTTTAGGAAATGAAAAAGAGCTTTTGTTTCCTGCTAGCATCAGGCTTCTTTATCTTCCTTTGTGTGTGTGTTTCAGAGATAGGCAAAACAATGGTCCTTTAGTAGAAGTTAAAATTAGAGCCTTAAAAAATCTACTCAAATACTGTATTTTATTTCAGTGTAGACTCATTTCCAATTGTGCTTAATCTTTTCCAGGCTGGTTATTGCTTTCTCTTACAGTTTTCATGGTGAAATGACATTTCTAGTCTCTTTTGCCCTCTATTGAATTGCTCTGGTAATAACAGTAACTAGCAAAATGCTAGTTCTCTAGCATGTAGGGGAAGACATAAATATTTGATCTCAGGTCAGTGGTGTGTGTAATTGTTGCTATAGAGAAAATCTTTGATTGCTTTCCAAAACTGGAGGCCTATTAAAATTTGATTTCTGGGTCTTCTTTATATATATAAAACTCAGAACATTTCATAGCATGTATGTTAACCCTTTCCTGGTACTGTGACAAATTATTTTCTATCTCTAGAGGGGTGGAACAGGAAGAAATGCAACTCACTCAGAAGAACAGTATTTAGATATAGACAGTAATTCCTTCAATGAACCCTAAAAATTCAAGAAAGAAATATCAAGAGGAACTGCAGATTGTCTTCTCCAGATATAATTATACACTCCAATTTGTCTGAATATCTTTCTGTTAACATTATTAATTTCTACAAAATCAGAGAAAAACAAAATAAAAGGAAGATATATATGAAAGCGATTACATATTGGCTTGCCTTTATAAGTGCTTTTCAAAATTAAGTTGATACTAAGAAACTGGAAAACTACGTTTCATATCAATTAAACGTTATTCATAAACAGTATTTATGGAATTCCATTCTTTAAAAGAAAACATAGGGAGTTCCTGTTGTGGCTCAGCCGGTTAAGAGCCTGACTAGTATCCATGATTATGAGGGTTCGATCCCTGGCCTTGCTTAGTGGGTTGAGGATCCAGTGTTGTCACAAGCTGTAGCATAGGTGGCAGACTCAGCACGGATCTGGCATTGCTGGGGTGTAGGCAGGCAGCTGCAGCTCTGATACCACCCCTAGTTTGGGAACTTCCATATGCCCTGGGGATGACCCTGGGAAAAAAAAAATAAAGTAAATGTGTCCTTATGGTAAAAATGGCAGAAGTATAATATATGAAGTTTTTCCTCCAAACATTCATATTGCAACTGTAAATGGGATTTGGCTCCTGGCTGACTCGTTTCATTATATTCAGATGAATGAAAGACTGAAGAAGTAGATAATCCTGAAGCTTCATTTTGTATGTTAGTTTCTAAGTCTCCCAGTGGTACCCAAAGCTGTTGTGGTAGCACAATTAACTGATCTATCATCCGTCTCTTTTAGGTAACCCTCCTTCCCATTTGATAGGATGGGATGTAAATACTGAAGGGATAAAAAATGTAGCAGAGCATAAAGTTAAGTGAGCTAGGAGGACTTGCTATACGTGCATATCTGCCCCCAAGATGAGTCAAGACAGACCAAAGGGAAATGTAAAGAGAGATATAATGAGATTTTTAGAATCTGAGCTTCTCCTATTGGCATGTGTCACGCAACTAGTTTCCCTACTGCGATTTAAGACAGAAGAGCCAGAGACAACTAGTTTAAGAAACAAATCCAAAATTCCATTACTGGTTATGCCATTTAATTTCTATGTGCTTTTTTTTTTTAAATAAAAATTTTGACTACCCTTTTATTTTATTTTATTTTTAATTTAATTTAAATTTTTTGGCTGTACCCATGGCATGTAGAAGTTCCTGGGCCTGGGACTGAACCCAAGCCACAGCGGTGAAATGCTAAAGCCTTAACAGCTAGGCCACCAGGAAACTCCAATTTCTAGGTGATCCTAAGCAAGCCTTTTTTTTTAATCTTTTAGGCCTCAATTTTCTCATCTGTATAACGAGAAAGATAAAACTCCATGGAGTTATTCTGAAGATTACATGAGACAATATCTGTGAAATACTAGGGAAAGACTGGGCCAAAATAGACTTTTGATTAATATTAGTCATTATTAGCATCACGACAATGATTGTAATTCTCAACACTGTCTTTATTATTTTTTGCATTAATAATAAAGATGGTAGCAATAGCCTTAACAGAGAAAATTTCCCTAGGCATTTTCTGGGAAAGAAAGCTAAGAGGAAGTCTGACTTCTGTGCATGCTTCCTCCAGCTTAATATTGTGTTTGAGGCTGTGACCCAGAACAGGACCCACAGGGTCTCTTGGTGTCACCCAGGGGACACCATCTGGTCCTGGGCCTCCTGCACATTTTCTAAGCAGGGGTTCAGAGGCCTTCAGGTACTCAATCAGCTAGGAACCACGGAGGCCTAGAGCTATCAGTTATGTAGTTCTTTCTTTTAGATAGCCATGGTCCTGGTCTGGGCTAGGAATTAGATTGAGGAATTTTTGGACTTTTTAATTTTTTCACATAGGGAACTGCTGCACAACCTTGGGCCCCAAAAGTCAGACAGGATGAGATTTGTCTTGTCAACACACATGCCTAATTCTGCAGTAACAAATAGCAGTTTGTTTCAAATAAAAAAATGTATAAATTGGAAATGAGGTGTTTTTTTTCCTTCTCTTTTCTTCTTTTCTTACTGGGCGGTACCAGCTGTCCGCATTCAATTACCATTCCCGTTTTTCTTTGGAGAGAAGTGGAGGGAGATGTGTTGAAAGATACTGTCTACTCATGGGGCATTAGCGCTCTTTCAGATGCTCTCTGTGGAGGATACAGGCAAGTAAAGAGGGGGATCCCGAATTTGGAAGAGATGACCTCCACGAACAAAGAAATCGTGATTAATAGCTACCTGGGGAGACTTGCGACGTCTGAGCAAGTTGACCAGGGTTGAGTCTCCAGGAAAGTTGATACATCAGTTACAATGTCATCTCTCTGCAGAAAGACGACGTTATAAAGAGAAGTGTAGAAGGCGGAAAATCAAGGAGGCTAAAATAATCAATTCCTCTTCTTTCTCCCAAGAGGAAAAAAAAAGGAATCTGAAATACTAGTATGAACAAAGATCAACTAGTATATCACAGGCATGTTTTCAGAGGAGGTGGGATTTGAACTACATTTCTTCCTCGGTCTTACTCCTTTCCTTCCTCCCTCACTTTGTTTCTTTGTTTCCCTCTTGCCTTCTGTCTAAAAATTAAAGTTAATACCTACTGAATGGCTGCTGTGCGCAAAATACTGCACTAGGTGCATTGGTCACCCAAATGCAACACCATCTGTGGCCAGCTTAGATATTATGGTAACAGGAAAGGATACTTATTTTATTTTTACCGCAACCTAATTAATTATGATTTTGATTTGTGCATCAGTCTGGGAGTATGTGGTTTATGTAAGTACCCAAGAGGCTGATTACCTAGATACATGGACCATACTGAGCTTCTGAACTCACTAAGCAGAGAACCAAATCTGGACACTGGAGACCCACCGAAAGCGCTGTGAACCAGGGCACTGCCTCTTGGGGCTTGGTGGGCATCTCCCTCTCTGGAAACTCTAGCCTATTCTCAACAATTTCAGCACCAGGGAGTTCTTACACCAATTCTTACATATCACCACACAGACACCCTCATTGAAAAATAGGAAAGATAAATATTGATTTTTACTTTTGTTTTTAATGGTAGTGTCTGTTGTCCCGCCCCTCATGGTACGTATGTGCAACTCTAGAAAGGTAAAACAGCAGGAAGAATGTGCTAGAAACAGAGATGAATGTGAGGGGGATTTTTCAAATTATAAAGGTTTGGCATTAAGAGGTAGTGGATATAATCCAACAGCTAAAGAAAGTATTAAAACAATAATTTCACAGCATCAATCATGCTCTTTTGCAGCCCCAATTTCAAGACTTCATCCTATAATTTATTTTTTATTTTTTATTTTTTTGTCTTTTGCCATTTTCTTGGGCTGCTCCGACGGCATATGGGGATTCCCAGACTAGGGGTCCAATCAGAGCTGTAGCCACCGGCTTACGCCACAGCCACAGCAACGCGGGATCCGAGCTGCGTCTGCAACCCACACCCCAGCTCACGGCAACGCCAGATCCTTAACCCACTGGGCAAGGCCAGGGATCGAACCCACAACCTCATGGTTCCTAGTTGGATTCGTTAACCACTGAACCACGACAGGAACTCCCAATCCTGTAATATTTTTATTATTTTATATCTCCAAATTATCCAAGGCAGGGATCTAAATCTATCCATGTGATTATAAATTTCCTGAAAAGTCATGGAGTCCTTCACAAATAATTCATTTACTCAAGATTAAATGTTACACTGGCTATTATATTCGCTAATAAATCCTATTATCGATTATTTGTACAAATGATTTACACATTTAACTACATTTTACCTTGCTGCTTGTTAAGTCTTAAACCCTTAAAAGACGAGATTAAAAAATTGCTTAGGATAATACATTTTATGTAAATTAAATGATTCAAAAACAACTGTGAAAGAAGCAAATCCAATTGCCTCTATTTCAAATTGCTAAATGAGTTCCACCTATGTGGTTTAAAACTGTTCTCTATTTTTATTTCACAACTTTTACCCAGTACTTGGAATCATTTGTTTTCCTTAATTACTTTGGCCCTACGGTGGGAATAGGAATAAGATAGCACAAATACACCCTGACACACTTCTGCAGAAAGCTCACCTTGTACTTTGCTAATGTATGCAAAACAGGTCCCCAAGGCTTTCTTTTTCTGGTCTTTTTTCTTCCCTGGCACAATTCTGGAAGTGATCAATAGACTGTCTCCCTTTGAAGGCCATGGCTCAAGTTGAAAAAGGCATCAACCAGCAGTAGCTATCTACTTTCTTTGTGTCTAAGGAATACATGGTCATTAACTTAAAAAAGTTTTATTTTAGCATTGTAATTCATTACCATGATAACAGGCATACTGCTGTTTAAATATTGCTGTTTAAAAATTAACTATGTCAACCAAGTAATCAGTATGTATATATTTAATAATTCTGCTACACATTTTGCTATGTCAACCAACTAATCAACATGTATATATTAAATACTTGACTGTTATAAAACCACCTTGTTATGAAACAGTAAGTCATTACTTATATTAGGTTCATTAAGGTCACCAAAAATGCCAAAAAAAAAAAAAAAAACACAAAAGAACACAAAAAAACAAAACCCAGGCAACTACATTCTCAAAATAGCCAATACTGAAGGACTCACTATGTGGCAAGCACTATGCCAAGCGCTTTATGTGTTAACTCGTTTAATCCTGATGATAATTTTTGAAAACAGATGATATTACCCCCCTCATTTTAGAGATGAAGAAGGTGGAGTCATGGTGAGATAAAGTAATTTTCCCAACTGTCAAGCAATCTACAGTATCAAGATCTGAACACGAGCATTCTGGCTCTAATGCCAAAACTCCTTTACCATCCAGCATGCTCCTGCTTGGTGATACCACAAAATTATAAATACTAACTCAGAAGGGAAAGCAGGGATCATTTATTCGGATTCCTTTTAAGACACATAAGCACTATTTTCCCAGGATGGAGGGAAAAACTAAGGTCACAAAACAGTACTGGTGGGCAGTGTGTGTGCCACACCAAGAGCAGAAAAAGGGCCTTAGTGATTAGACGTCACATGTTCCCAACAGACTTGGTGGGAGACAGAAGCATCACACCCAGATGCTATTCAACCATTGTCAGCCCGCCACCTTTTGATTGCTGCATGCTTTTGGTGTCACCCTGCCCAAAGTGAGAGAATGCTCTGATCATAAAGATAGGAGGCTTCTGATCCCTGAGGTGGTCATGTCTTCTAACAAGTTAACAAACTAATATTTACCTGCAAACGCCCTCCTGATAAAATTGACCACATCGGAGTTCCCATTGTGGCTCAGCAGATTCAAAAGCCAACTGGTATCCATGAAGATGCAGGTTTGATACCCAGCCTCACTCATTGGGTTAAGGATCCAGTGTTGCTGTGAGGTGTGTTGTTGGCGGCAGACATGCTCAGATCTGACCTGGGATCCGAGGAACTTAGTCTGGGAACTTCCATATGCCGCAGGTGAGGCTGCAAAGAGAAAAAAAAAAAAATCCCATATTAGATGTAAGTGGAAATAGCACACCCCTGGCTGTACTCAAAGTTCCTCCACTCAAAGTCCTTGACCCAGACATTGTACTTCGGAATAGGGTGTCCGCAGCAGGCTCTATCTTCCCTCTAATAGACCCTCGCTGGCCCACCTTTGGGTTCCCAGCCCATGACCCACTGTAATTCAGACCTTCCAAGTGGGTCATAGTCTCAACAAAATGCTATAACAACAACAATAAATATATCAAAATCCTGGCGTGGCTCTGATGAGGAACTGGAGCTCCTTCAGATGACAATCAAGGAGCAGCGATGAGCTGGTAATGAGCAGGACCAAACCCAAGGCTAGCAGCTGCCCCTCTGATTCCACCCCTAGCCTGGGAACTTCCACACACAATTCTTCTAATTTGACTAAAACTGCACGATGGCTTTGCAAAAAATTTAAAAGACCCATTTAAGGATCACTTGGTGTTTAAAAGGTGAGAAAAATGAAAACAGCAGCTTCTGACATACATTGCAGCAGGTGCTGCCGGCAAATTATTTTCAAGGGACATCCTAGAATCTTAGAATTCTGCCTTTCTAGACTATATTGTTTGTAACTTTTATTGACAGTCAAGCTTGTGAGGGCACAAATATTGGTAATATAAAACTGCCATATAAAAATATTGTTTCTCTTTAGAGTATTTCAAAGGAATGGACTGCACTTGGTATATGTTCTTTTCATTCTTTCCTGACATGTTCCTGGTAATATGTGTGCATGAAAATGTCATATAATAACATTTCCAATGGAATTTCCACTTTCAGTCTGAAGCTTCAGAGACAAGTGTCCAAAATTTCACATGTATCCACATTCATATATATATGAATATACTCACAAATATACATATGCATGTGTGTGTATATATCTATATCTATATATGTTAACTACTCTATTCTACTAAATATTACAAAGGTATGTGAAGTGAAAGATATTCTGCCCAAAAGCAAACCCACATATTGTGATTCAAGTTAAAAACCTGAGTGTAACCTTTCCAATTTCACAAGCCAAGAAAAAATGTCAATACCCTATTTCTAAGAGATGGAGGTTTTGATCACTGAAAACTTGGCCAAACCTAAGTTTAAATCAAGTTTCACAGAGCACTTGCTACAGCAATAAATTTGAACCCGAGGAAATAGCAATTCTGTAAATGCCAACTCTTGATTGAAATCCACAGTATGGTCTGGGGATGGACTGTTCTTCACAACAGGTGCAAAAGAGGGTGTCCCTCTCCAGCACACCCCAAATGCCTTTGTTCTGCACTGATATCAGTGGGCAAAAAGACCACAACTCACTTTGGTGAATTGTGTTCATCTCTGAGGGCAGAGGGCTTTAGTAGGACTCCTTTTCCAATGGCTTGGTGGTCCATAGTGGAGAGACCAGGAAGTGTTTAGGTCATGCCACCATCCCTACGTGAGGGGAAAAAAAGAACAGATCAGCCCTTGCAGGGTCAGTTTGGGATCCGTTGAGATGTTCTGAGTTTTGTGGGTTTTTTTTCATAAATTCCTCAAAATATAATCTCCTCTGCTCTGGAAATAATGGCATCTACCATATAGGAGAAGAGACATTCTATCTATTACGTCATGGTGATGTTTGCAGAATGCTTGTAACAAAATCTGCTAAAGGCAGGAATGCTGAAGGCATAGGATAAAGGGACTCCAATTTAGCATGATAGAAGAGTCCAGACACTTGTCTAAATGGTCAGAATCATCTGGAAGAGAAAAGTGAGTGGAGCCTTAGAAACAGGATTTATTAAAAAAGTGAGAATTTAGAATCCCTGATCCGAGGTCTGAATGTTGACTTAAATTACTTCAAATAACACAAATTGTTTTCATAATGTCAGAGATGCAGGCAATCACCTATTTTGCACATCCATTACTTACAAATTATAGCAGGGAGGCTTCAAGATGTAAACGACACACTGAAAATCTTTCTTACCATAAGCAGTGTTATACTTCATTGATTTACTAAAAGAACAGGCAGTGCAGGGACATAGCACAGAATTTTCCCCATAGTTAAAAAGCCCAGTGAATTCACAGGAATTCCTCGTACAACTTGCCTCATAGGTGTCAAATAGCTTTTCCCTAAATACTTTAAGTAATAAAATCACCATCTCAAAGGGTGAATCATTCTGTTTTCAAATAACTTGAATCATTAGGCTGTTCTTTCTCATTTTTAGGTGAAATCTATGCCCTGGAACTTCCATCCTTTGGACCACTCTCTGGAGCTATAAAAATAGATTTGTTTCCCTTCTGTATAATAGCCCACTCGATGCTCAACACTCACTATTATATCCTGCCTAAGTCTCTCCCCTTTCCTAGATAAATATCCTGTTCCTCAAGGCATTCATAACATAATCAATAATCTCTTTTTTCCTCATTCATCCTCTCCTGGTTGTGCTCAAATCTGATCCTTCCAAATCTCTAACACATTCCTTATCTTGAAATCCTCTCTTTCTCTGTTATCTCTGAGTGTTTCTTCTCTTAAAACCAAGCAAACACACATTCATTCTCCATTACCTTCTAGTTTTTATTCTACCTCTCTTCTTTGCTTCAAAGTTTTGAAAAAGTTATTCTGCACTCACTTATCCCACTTCCTCCCTTCCAAAGTCTGGCTTCCATCTTGATAATCTGCTGAAACTGTTATAATTATATCACTAATGACCCTTGAAAGTGAGTTGTAAAGTAGCCCGAGAAAGGGCCTTAGCGTCAGACAAATGTGGTTTCTTGGTTCTACCACTTGCTTATTGTGTGACCTTGGCCATGTACTTAACTTCTCTAAGTCTTAGTTTTCTCATTGATAAAATTGATTGTTTTGAGGACAAAATAAGAAGACCTAAGTGTCAAAGGGTCTGACCCACAGTTGGTGATCAATACCTGTGGTTGTCATCACTGCTATTCCTATTATTGCTCTCACCAGTGGCTGTCAGGTTCAGTGTGCATCAGAATCGCCTGATAGGCTTGTTAAACACAGGAATCTGGGCCATACCTCCAGGATTTCTGATTCAGGAGGTCTAGAGTGGGGTTGAGAACGTACATTTTTAACAAGTTCCCTGGTGATACTGATGCTGCTGCGGTGTAAAAGAACCGCACTTGGAGAATCACTCTGGCCTAAACCTCTGCCATGCAAGTGTATCGTCATTGCTGTTACTTGAGAGCTTTTAGACCTGCCCTACTCCAGATCTCCTGAGTCACATTCTGCATGTTAACAAGACACCAAACGATTCTTGTGCCCATTAAAGTTGGAGAAGCATAGGAGTTCCTGTCATGGTTCAGTGGTTAACAAATCCGACTAGGAACCATGAGGTTGTGGGTTTGATCCCTGGCCTTGCTCAGTGGGTTAAGGATCCAGCGTTGCCGTGAGCTGTGGTGTAGGTTGCAGACGCGGCTCGGATCCTGTGTTGCTATGGCTCTGGTGTAGGCCGGTGGCTACAGCTCTGATTCAACCCCTAGCCTGGAAACCTCCATATGCCATGGGAGTGGCCCTAGAAATGGTAAAAAGGTAAAAAAAAAAGAGTTGGAGAAGCATAGACCTGTCTTCTGATATTTTTTGGTTCTTATAGCAGTTGATCCAGTAACATCTAATGTGTTATTTCTCCCTTCTTTTATATATTCTTTAGCTTTTCAGATATAATTTTCTTCTGGTTCTCTTCTCTCTTTGATTGTTCCTTCTCAATTCCTCATCTCTATGGCTAAAATATAAAATCCTCCCTCAGCTTCTGTTTTTCTCCTATTTTCACTCTGCATGCTTGTATTGGTGAAGGTTAGATCCAAGAGCAAGGAGTAGTACATTTCCCAAAGGCAATGGTTTAGACAAAAGACTGCCTCTTTCTCATGTTCAAGTCCAGATGTGAGCAGTCCGCTGTTGTATGATGACTCTGCCTTACAAAGCTTTTAATTACTCACTCCTTTTTTTATGGTTCTTCATCCTTCATGGCTGCCACATCCGATGTCACCCTTGGTTTAAACACAGTCATCACAGTCTGTGATGCATTTCAGCCCTTTAGGAAGGGATGCAGAAAAAAGGGCAAAAGACAGTTGTCGGCTATCTTTTTGGGAAGGCTGCTAGAAGCTGCCACTGGATACATCTGATTATGGCTTATTGGCCAGGACTTATTGATCTGGCCAAATCTAGCTGCACTGGAGAATGGGGAACATACATATATGTTCCCTCTTTTGTAGGGACAGCAGTCATACTGGATTAAGGTTCCAACCTACACCAGTAGGACCTCATCTTAACTCATTACATCTTCAATGACCCTATTTTCAACTAAGGTCATGGTATTAGGGTTAGGACCTCAACAAATGAACTTGGACAGGGACACAATTCAACCCATAATAAGATATAGCCCCTATTCTCTATGCAGCTATTGAAACTAAACCCAAATCTAGGATACCTTGGGTCAAGTGTTCATACCTAGTCCACATGGTTGTGGCTGGCATGCTGGAAGTGGAGGGTAGGAGATATTACCACCATGACTGCTTATATCTTCCAGCTGGCCAGTGATTATGTTCAAGGTGGTTTCCTTTGGAACGTGCTGTGATTGGGCCCATCTATACCACTGCTGTGATTGCTAAAGCTGCTGACCATGCCATGCCACCTACCTGACATTCCCCCCCCTTTTTTTTGGCTTTTTGCCATTTCTTGGGCCGCTCCCGCGGCATATGGGAGGTTCCAAGGCTAGGGGTCTAAACGGAGCTGTAGCTGCCAGCCTACGCCAGAGCCACAGCAACGTGGGATCCAAGCCGCGTCTTCAATGTACACCACAGCTCACGGCAACGCTGGATCCTTAACCCACTGAGCAAGGCCAGGGATCAAACTCGCAACCTCATGGTTCCTAGTCGGATTCGTTAACCACTGCGCCACAATGGGAACCCCCTGACATCCCCCTTTAACACAAACATATATACAGCACTTGCTGCTCTCTTCTTTTCTTTCATTACTGAGTCACTTGTTCTCTTTCTTTCCTTCTTTTTTATTTTAATTGAAGTATAGTTGATTTATAATATTATATTTGTGTCAGGCATAGAGCAAAGTGATTCAATATTTTTATACTTCATTTAAATTTATTTAAAAATATTGGCCATATTCCTTGCACTGTACAATATAGCATGTGGCTTACTTATTTTATATGTGGGAATCTGTACCTCTTGATCTCCTGCCCCTAACTTGCCCCTCTTCCCTTCCCTCTCCCCATTGGTAACCACTGGTTTGTACTCCGTATCTGAGTCTGTTTCTGTTTTGTTATATTCCTTTGTTTGTTTTGTTTTTTAGATTCTACTTAAAAGTGATAATATGCAGTATTTGTCTTTCTCTATCTGACTTATTTGACTAAGCATAATACCTTCTTCCTGATATAGCTTCAGAGAGAAGCTCTTTTGGACCATCCAGTCTACAACGGCCCCCTCCCCTTCCCCATCACTTTCTAGCTCCTTAACATGCTTTGTTTTTCTTTTGAAACATTTGTCACTGCCTGACATTATATTAAATATGTCTGTGTTTATTCTCTGTCTCCTCACTAGAAGGTAAATTCCATGAAGACAGGAGCTTTGCTCCTGTTTGAATATTTTATTCCTCTCTGTAGTGCCAACACCTAAAACACTGTGCTCAATAAACTGTTGTTGAATGAATGAATATATCCTTCATGGTTTTGTTTCTCACACCCAATACAGATCTTTTAGCCTGTAGATGAAAAATATTTGAAAATGCGGAGAATGAGTCCTCCAAATTTTGCTTCTGGGCTAATATTTCTATGAGTTTATAATTCTGTAATCTATAAGTAAGCATATAGACATAATGGCCATTTGAAGCTTCCCCTGGTTTGAGGATTTTTCTTAGCTTTCCTACCTTTTCTGATAAACATGCACCAAGACTTAGGTTCTCATTAGAACAATGTTTTCAAATTAAGCGTCATGAAGTTGATTTAATGGATCATAATCACTATTATTAAAAATAAAAAAATAGACTAGAGGTCAGCTTGTCAAATGTTTTAAGAATAAATATTGTTTTTTTGAAATGTCTGTTTTCATTTTAGGTATCTACGTACCAGTACACTACAAAGTAAAATGTATTTCTCACTTTGGGTCATGGTCAAAAAAAATAGTCACTGTGTTTATCCTTGGGGAATAGAAACACAAGGAGCTTATTTTAATGTAATTTTTAGTGACTGAATTTTAACTCATTTTATCAATTCAGTTCTTTTGAGGTGAGAACAATGAATTTGGTTAATACCTATTTTTTTCAAAACAATCCTTGCCCTTGAAAATCTTGTATTGTACCAGGGAAAGTGGAATTACTATACAGTACGGGTAATTCAACGTGAAGCAAAATCTTATAGGATTCCAGAGCAGAGAACAATTATATTAGCCAGGAGAGTTTCCTAAGAAATGTGTTCACAGTTAGACTTGGGAGATGCATGTATCTAGTGTTCATGAGAAAAACATGGCAACCAAGTTTCGCCTCTTTCATACTTTTGATTAGTCCCCTCCTGGGTAGGAGGAATGGTCTCGGACTTCTCGATATTAAAGCTATTTTGCTTTGAGCTTGAGAGCATTTGGCTGCATTTTAATATCAGAAATATATTCTCTCTTCATAGTTTTGTATATGAAATTCTCCACAGGAATAATCAGATAACATATATTTGCTCTGGTACCCGTAGGAGTATAATAACAATCTTAAGGTAGATTTTAGGCACTGTAATTTAACTCATTTTCAATTCAGAATTATTTTCATTGTGGAGGAGTAGTCCAATTCTGTGTATTTCCATAGGATGTCTGTTGCTTTCAGTACCTTAGATTATGGCAACCATACTTCCTGAATATTTCAGAGTATTCCCACTATCATATAATCGGATTCCTTTTTAAAAAGATGACACGTTGAATATCTGACAAAGTATCATAGGACATTTATATATTTGTATGAATTTGGTATAGAAAAATCACAAATGTGAGAAATCCTTTTCCAGACTAAGCATCTTGCTTTGGGTCATAACACTGAACAGTACTGCTCATATACTGAATGATGTTAGTGTATATGAGTCAGAACTTTGGGTTGCAAATGACAGAAGGCAGGACCCCTAGTTTTAGAGGTTTGGGGAACATGGACTTGACAGCCACTACGTTGGTCTGTCTTCACCTCTCTGCTATTCTCTGCGTGTTGCTGGTTTTCACGACACAGCAGGAAACAGATGCCAGTAGCTTTTCTCCTCATTCCCCGCCACTGCACCATTGAAGAGGGACCAAAAATCTCCCTAGTCCCAAGTCAATAAACAAACAAAAACTATAGCCTAAGGAAAAGTCTGAATGACCTCAAGTATCCTATCTCAGACCGGTAAACTGGGTCCAGGATGTGGGATACTCTTATTAATCTACTTTCTGTCTGATAAGCATCCCCGAGCCAGTCAGTGGTGGTGACGACTGGGATTTGTAAGAAAAAACGACAATCTCCTTTTAAATCATGTGGCTAAAGAGAGGCAATAACACATTCCAGGAGCAGGTGTTGCTTGGGGTAGATCAGAACATCATTCACTACAGGGGTGTGATGTTCAGTATCTCAAATGTAATACCTCAGAGATTCCAGCCTTAGATGCAAACAACCCTTAGGATTCAGCTCAGTTTATTATTAAATTGTTTTGTCTCCAGGTATGGAAACACAGGTGTTTGGGGCTCCTCTATGTGGGTCATTCTGGAAGAGAAGCCTGATAAAATCTAGCCTTCCTGGTCTTGTTTGCTAATGGGTTCTAGTGGTGGAAGAACAGATTTTAGTTGCGATAGCAGGTACTATCAAAAAACTCTGCAAGAAGGTTTACCTTGAAATTTCCTGTGTAGAAAATGCTGATTTGACCTATTCTCCCCACATGGGCTGACCCTCATTCTTTGCTGCTCCTAACAGCTGCTCTGAAGGTTAGAAAGTCTGTTGCTTACACAGCTGCTTTAGCACAGAGTGGCCCAGGCAGAGCTCCAGCCTTCACACTGTTTGTTAACCCCCTCACAGCTATTTTTGAAGCTGATGAGAGTTACTTATTTTATAGACAGGAGTTTCAGTTTCAACCAGAGGGGCAGATGGTGTGGAAAGCTCCTTTTTCTTTCCTTTTTTTCTTTACCTTCCTTCCTTCTTTCCCTCCCTCCACTCTCCACCCCCTCCCCACTCTTTTTCTTGCAATTACAATTTCTTGCATGTATGGAATAACAGGTTCATTTTTTTTTTTTTAATGCTACCTGGTGTGCTCTTCCCCCTCTATCACAATTCTGGACTTAAGATGTTTTCATTTTACTTTTCTTGCTTAGCAACATTTTAATTAAAAAATTCTCTTAGCAGTAAAAAATAAGCTCTGGCATATTATAATATCTTTTAATATTTTATTTTCATACAGGGGATCATAATTTAATTTGTCAAATATTGTTGCTAGAGATATAACAAGGAAAAGGTAGATTGTTTTTGCTTGCTTGTTTCACAGTCATACCTGTGGCATATGGGAGTTCCCGGAGCAGGTGTTAAATCAGAGTTGCCACTGAAGCCTATGCCACAGCCACAGCAACAACAGATCCGAGCCGAATCTGCAAGTTACGCTGCAGCTTGTGGCAATGCTAGATACATAACCCATTGAGTGAAGCCAGGGACCGAACCCATACATATTCTCACAGAGGCAACATCAGGTCCCTCATCCACAGAACCATGATGGGAACACTGGAAAAGGTAGGTTGTTAGCTGTCATTTCAGACTCATGTTGTACTTAGATGCATTGTAGTCACAAGCATATGAGAAATAAACTGGATTCCAGAAAGATATGAATGTTGTCTGCTCAAGCAAAACAACCTGCAATTGAAGGACTCTAAAACATGATAGTTTTATTGACATCATTTGATATAAGAAAAATAGTGTATAAATATTATTTTAGATTGCTCCAATCAAAGAAATATGAGTGGCTCAAGCTGCTTATTCAAGCATTTATTAGTTTAGGGGTGTACTAGTCATGAAGGTGCAGAAGTAAATAAGAGTGCCACTGTCCTTGATATGATTGGGTTATTTAGTATAAGAGATATTGAATAAGTATTTCCCCAAGGTAACGAATTACAATTATTATGAGTGCTGCGAAAGAAAGGCACAACGTGAGGTGGAAATATGTGATACTGGAATGATTCCTAGGCTGGTGTTTGGGTGAAGAAGAGTTTTAGGGCTGGTTTCCCTGAAGTGGGGGCACAGAAAGTTGGATTGAAAGTAAGCAGGAGTTCCTGTTGTGCCTTGGCAGGTTAAGAACCCAACATAGTGTCCACGGGGATGTGGGTACAATCCCTGGCCTCTCTCAGTGGGTTAAGGATCCTCCAGTGTTGCCACAAGTTGCAGCGTAGGTTGCAAACATGTTTCAGATCTGGTGTTGCTGTGGCTGTGGTGTAGGCAGCTGTGGCTCCAATTCAACTCCTAGCCTGGGAACTTCCATGTGCCGCAGGTGCGGCTGTAAAGAGAAAAAGAAAAAATAAAGTGAATAGAGGTTGGTTAGACCAAGAAAGAGAAATAACATCCAAGCCAAGAGATAACATGGCTTCTCCAGGCTGGGAAGGGAGTTTGGTGTATTAGAAGAACTGAAAGAGTGGTTAGAGTATATTTCAGAGAGGAAGGAGAGGGGGCATAGTAGAAGGCAGGGCTGAAGAGACCCATAATCAGCCTTTTAGGTCATATTAAGAATTTTTAAGTTGATTTTACATGAAGCTGTATCAGTTAGCTATTGTCACATAACAAACAATCACCAAATACCAGTAAACATTTCTTTCTTGCTTATACATATCAGTTGGGTTGGCTTGGCTTGAGGCTCAAGTCTGAGGGTCCACTAAAGGGGTTCTGCTCCATAGGCATCATTCTGGGGTACAGGTCTAAGGACCAGTAGCTACCTGAGGAAGCGCTTTTCATGGTGATGGCAGAAGCACAAAAGAGCAGGCCTGAGAGCAAACAACCAACTCAGCTTCTGCTGTCACATGACTGACAGCTCATTGGCCAAAGTAAGCCTCATGGCCATGACCAACAACCAAGGGGACATGGAGTATAATCTTCTAAAGGAGACGGTGAGAGAGGGAGTGAGGATTTTTTCTATAATAATCCAATCTACCACAGAGGACACTGAGCCATTATAACCTAGAAGTGGGGTAAATCAATGGACATATTGGGGGTGTGGAGAATGGATTAGAGGGTTCAAGAATAACTGTATGAAAACAAGCAAGGAGACTGTTGTGTTATTGTAAGAGAGACAGGATGGTGGCAAGAACTAGGTGGTGCTAAATGGAGATGCATTTGGTGGATTCAAATATATATATTGTAGTAATAACGAGATGTCCTGAGAGTAAAAGAAATGTCAAGACTCAAATGTCAAGACATCCAGCCACCTAGGAGCTCAAAAGCATGCGCTCCTAGGTGGCCGTATGTATTACTCACTGTGATAGAAAAAGAAAAGCTTTGTGGGGCAAGATGAAGAATTTAGCTTTATATATCTTCAATTTGGGGAGGACAGTCTGATGTCTAAGTAGAGCATCATCTGTGTCACCACTATGACTCACATTTTACACACCAGTGTGTATTTTCATAATTTCTCCATAATAGTACGTGTTGTATTTATGTTTGCTAGTAAATAAGAGATTGCAAATGGATATTTCAACAAATACCTTAACAAGTAACAAATAATTTTATGGAATTTTGAGATAATTTAGTCTAATTCTTTCATTAGACAAATAAATTTAAAAAGCCCCAGAGAGAGCTGCTGCTGCTGCTGCTGCTTCTTTTTTTGGCTGCACTTGCAGCATATGGAAGTTCCCAGGCTAGGGGTCGAGTCGGAGCTGCAGCTGCCTGCCTGCCACAGCCACAGCAATGCCAGATCTGAGCCACATCTGTAACCTATGCTCTAGCCTGTGGCAAGCCAATCCTTAACCCTCTGAGTAAGGCCAGGGATCGAACCTGCATCCTCATGGATACTAATCAGATTCTTAACCCACTGAGTCACAATGGGAACTCCCCAGAGAAATACTTTATTCCTTCTTAGAAAGCTGCATTATTATTATTTTTTTGGCCACACCCATGGGCATATGGAAGTTCCAGGGCCAGGGACTGAACCCATACCACAGCAGCCACCTGAGCCACAGTAGTGACAATGCCAGGTCCTTACCCTCTGTGCCACCTGGTAACTCCTAGATGCATTATTTTTAAAAGCACTGCCCTCATGGATCAACTAATAAACAAAATTTTTTTATTGAACATTTATGGTATGTTCCATATTTTATAAATTGATTTGTCAAATAAAAAATTAATAACAACTATGAGAGTAACAAATATAAATGATTTCTTACATGCTATGTGAAAGCATTTACAGAGTGTTTTTCATTTGTTCTTTATAAAAGAGTGAGTTTATGAAGAAACTGAGATTTGATTTGATTTGATTTGATTATTTTTTGCTTTTTAGTGCCACACCTGTGGCATATGGAGATTCCCAGGCTGGGGTAGAATCGGAGCTACAGCTGCTGGCCTATACCACAGCCCCAGCAATGCTGGATCCAAGCCACATCTGTGACCTACACCACAGTTCATGGCAAAGCCTACTGAGTGAGGCCAGGGATTGAATCCACATCTTCATGGATACTAGTCAGGTTTGTTATTGCTAAGCTACAACGGGAACTCCCCAAAGTGAGATTTTAAATGGTTAGTAAGTTGTCCAACGCCCATGTTCTTAACTATAACACTATATTATTTTGGTCCCTAACTTAGAACAACCAAAAATATGATGGGAGGGACAAGTGTTACACAAGCACTTAGAAAACTGTCCAGGAAAGACAGTTAAATACTGGCTTTGGGAGTTCTCAACTAGAACCTGCTGTAAAATGGTATGGATTGTGAAATTCAAATTACAAAGACGATGACGTGGGCTTTATATGAAGTTCATTCACTTTGGGAACAGGATGCTCTTCCTTCTCATTGGACATCCTAGAGGGAGTGTCGAATACGATAGAACTTTGCTTGTTTTGGGACACAACTTGGTGCCTGTCACAGAGCCCCTTGAGGACTTCCTTCTTTTTTTCTTCTTCGCTCCACCTCCCCTGGGATCCCTTCCACATGGGGACTTAGGTGAAGTCCCTCACTGTACAGCCTGGCCTCTCTTGTCCTGAGCCCAGAGAATGGAGGTGTGGGGAAGTGAGATTCTTTTGAAATAAACCTTCCAGATAGGAGACAGATCAATTTTCCCTCTTTTCTCTTTTCCATGAATTACTCTAAGGTATGGTTTCTCCTTGTTACTCTTCCAGAGAGTGTGCATGTGCTGAGTGAATCCATCCAAAAAGTCTCCTTCAGGATTATCATCCTGATCTTGAGATAAGGCACCTGCTCTAAAAAACCATGCTTCGCACCTTCCCTGACGTCCCTTTTTCCATCACCCTCATGACTCACAGCTTCTTCCTCTCATATAAAATTTTAGCATCTAAATCCTTGCTTCAGGTTCTTGTTTTCTTGGAGACACGGTGAAGAAAATGTTTAAGGTTTCAACTCTTTGAAGGTGACATCAGGTTTTCATCACAGGCAGTAATTTCTAATTTTAGGACAGGTTGAACCATATGCTTATCAAAGTTAGTGGATCGGATCAAGTCACTTAGCTAGTGAGTGAACTCTAAAAAGTGCCAAAAATTCATATCGCAGTAGAGCTTGATTAGTCTATATTTATTCCTTACCATACTTTTGGAGGGGAGTATAATCACATACTACAGTGTTTTCAGAAAGTATTGGGATATGCCATTCCCACCGTAATGTAAGTGTATATATAACTTGATGTGTATATTACTTGAGGACCCGCAGAACTCTCAGTCCTGCAGGCAATGCCCTGGTCATTTTAATAATCTTGGGATGATGAAATTCTGTATTATATATGCCAGAATTTTGTGGATCCCACTTATAGCACTGTGGCTGGATTTAAATGTATTTCATTCCATTGCTGCATATTGAAATAAATGGGCATATTATGAAGTGGAATGCAAAAATGCATATGAGTTTTAGAAGATAAAATACAAAGACTCCAAAGAAATAATATGCTTGCCATAGTCTGCTTTAAGATTACTTGCTTAGTTTCTCCTGGAATTCTCACTTGCTAGGAATAATTAGGCTGGAAAATTTGAGAAACACCATGTGGGTTTATGTATAATTTTCTTCCCCATAAACATATTTGTATATCTATAAAGTTAACAAAATGTTATTTCTGGAATTCCCATTGTGGTACAGTGGAAACAAACCTGACTAGTATCCACGAGGATGCGGGTTCCATCCCTGGCCTCGTTCAGTGGGTCGAGGATCCGGGGTTGCCGTGAGCTGTTGGTGTAGGTTGCAGACGCAGTTCGGATCCCATGTTGCTGTGGCTGTGGTGTAGGCCAGCAGCTACACTCTGATTCCACCTCTAGCCTGGGAACTTCTATATGCTGAGGGTGCAGCCCTAAAAACCAAAAAAAAAAAAAAAAAATTATTTCAAAAACTGCCCCCATATCTTGTTCTAGGGGGACGCAGTAGAATTATCTTTCAAATGACGGTCATTTTTTAGTTTGGAAGAAATCATTTTAGTGGGCCTTTTGGTTTGCCAGGTTAAGTAAACCCCAGCGGCTAGAAGGGAAAGGCTGAAACACGAAGGAGTGGAACTTCTTTCGCTAGTGGTATAAAGAGCTTTAGCCATTCTGTGAGGATTTGCAACCCTTCCAAATTATTACGGGAATTCCTGGTTTAGCCCCCACTGGTTGAGCTGTGGACTCAGAGGCTGGGCAAGGAGCCACACTCTCACTTGAACCTATGCTGGTTCCAGCAACACAGAGGCTGCCTGGGGGCTACAGAGGAGATGGCCCAGAGAGGACCCCACTTATAGGATGGGATAACAGGGAGAGCCAACAACCAAATGGAGGGTCTGTTTTTCTTCCTTGAAAGTCTCCTCTGTCCCTGAGTCCTTAGCTGTGCTTTGTGGGATGAAGGGAAGTTTGTGTTTGGGGGCGGTGTCCACCTGCAGATTGCTGGGGCAGCATGGAAAAGTGATGATAAGACTCTGCTTAGGGAAATTAGGGGAGCAGCAGTTTTGCATAGGGAACAACAATAGAAGGATGTGAGCATTTTCTGGCTATTCTCAGACTCACACAGAGGAGTTTAAATTAGCCTGTTTGGACATAATGGGTATTGAGTCATTACAGAAGAGGAGAATCTTGGGATATGAGTTACACACACATGGTATTATATATACATCAAAACATGGTATGTTTACCCTTGAAAGTTATATGCAGTAAAAACACGGATGTGTGAAGAAGGCCTGTCTGGGACCAATTTCCCCCTTTTTCTCTGAGGGGGAAGTTGGGCACACAGGAGGCATATGGGATTTTGACAAAGATATCTTGTAGATTGAACACTACAGAGCTAGTGGTTTCCCACCAGCTAAAGAGTGTAGAGCAATAGGAAGATTATGAGAATGAAGTCTTTTTAACATCATCTAAAAAGACTTCTCTCTATACCCAGAGAGACAGATCATTTAAAAATGCAAACCTGATAACATCACCCATCTACTTGAGACACACTAATGGTTTTCCATTGCCTGTAAAATAAAGTATAAAATTCTTTTTTTAAAAATTGAAGTATAGTTGATTTACAATGTTGTGTTAGTTTATGGTGTACAGCAAAGTGATTCCCTTATGCATATATAATTGTATTCATTTTCATATTAGTTTCTATTATGGTTTATTACAGGATGTTTAATATTGTTCCCTGTGTTGTACAGTGGGACCTTGTTGTTTATTTTATATATATAATAGTTCATATCTACTAATCCCAAACTTGTAATTTATCCTTCCCTCATCCCTTTTTCCCTTTGATAACCATAAGTTTGTTTTCTATGTCTATGAGTCTGTTTCTGTTTTGTACATAAGTTTGTTTATATAATTTTTTAAGATTCCACATATAAGGGAAATCATATGGTATTTGTCTTTGACTTACTTCACTTAGTATGATCATCTCTAGATCCATCCATGTTACTGCAAATGGCTTTATTTCATTCTTTTTTATGGCTGAGTAGAATTCTAGTGTATCTATACACCATATCTTTTTTATCCACGCATCTGTCTATTTAGGTTGCTTCCATGTCTTGGCTGTTGCAAATAGTGCTGCTGTGAACATCGGGGTACAAGCATCTGATGAAGTACAAAATTCTTAACTTGTTTTCAACCCCATCTCTTGTCACTCTGTGCCCTTTCCATGTCAGCTGTTCTGGGTAATCATTCATGTATTTATTTCCTCACTTTTTAAACTTTAGTCCTTTTACATCCGGGCCTTTGAAGAAAGTTTTTCACTTGTGTCACCCTTCCCTCTCCTCTTCATCATTTAAGTATCAGATGAAATGCCATTTCTTGAGAATGACCACCTCAGCTCCTCACACTAGATGAGGTCCTCTGGCATCTGCTCTTGTAGCACCCTGTGCTTCCTCTCTATGCTACTCATCCAGCAAATATTTACTGGGCCTGGAGTTGTAATGTGCACAGGAGGTATGGCCATGGAGGGAGGAGACAAAAATCCTTGCCTTCATCACATTCAGAATTGTTTGTTTATTGTTTGTGTTCTCTGTGGTGTTTGTGTTGTGTCCTCAGCGCCACGGCAGAGAACATATCTTTGTTCACCGTTTTATATCCCAGTCCACAGCATTGAGCAGGGAACACTGTTAGTGCTTAGCAAATATTTGTCAAATGAATAAATGGTATCAAAGTTGGAGATTCATTGGAGCTGGTCATATCTGTAAGCCGGAGGTCTTAAAAAACCTTGATGGATAGTTTTAGTGCAGTCAATGGCATGAAATAATTTATCAAACTTGGAAAGCTACAAAACTTGCTGGGAATTATGATTGATATAAACAGGGGGCCTGACCGGCTGGGGGAATACATTTCAGGCTTTCTAAGCCAAATATTGATTTTAAATGTTTTAAGAGGAGTTGATGTTGAAGGGAGTAGGATGGTTCAAGAGCCAAAGCACATGGCCCCAGTGGCTTGTCAGAGCCTTGGCTGGCCTCCATAAATGTTTATTGCAAGAAGTATTTAAAAAACAATCTTATGTTTGTTTGAGGGCAACCTGCATCTATAGAATGTTTGGATTTATTTATTTTATCTCTGTTGGCATGAGAGAACAGAACTAAGTGGGAAAACTCATTTTGCTTTCAAAAATGGGTTCTTTTGAAAATTAGCTTTTAACTAAAAATAAACACTGGTTCTGAGTGATGAGTTTAAATGACTAAAATCACTTTAATTCTAGATGGTAAATTGCTTGAGGCACAATCTGTACCACACTCATCTTTAAGCCCCTAATACTGAGCATCTGATCCTGGCAATAATAAATTATCCAGAAGTATTGCATTCTCTTTTCATGAAGGAAGAAACATAATTTCTTGAGTGGAAAAGAAAAATCAGTCAAATGGCTTATTTTTGGTTAGCTTAGAGACAAAAAATTTTCATAATTTATAGACGATTTTCATGCTGTAGATATAGGCAGGGAAAAGTTAACCAAAATCAAAACAAAATGTTTTATTTAGATTTCACTATAATATTTGTTTTCAGCCTACCTACCTCTATAAGAGCATAAATACAATAAAATAAAGCATATAAAGCAAAAGCCAAAAATGGAGAACATGAAGAAAAGAAAATATTTTTGAAAAAAGTCATAGCAATTTAGCAGAACACTTAGCTGTGAGATTCCTGACAGCCAGTGCCAAGAGGAAAACATAAAGGAATACATACTTCTTGTCCAGGAGAAGGAAACAGCTTAGTTCATCAGTAGAGACAAATATTTTCTTGGTCCTGCGATAATTTATAATATGTGTCTTTGCAAAGAATTCATTGAGAAAAATGGGGATAAGATCCTTAATGTCAATATTACAAATAAAGATGAAAAGGCCAATATATGTGAAGCCACTTCAGCAGGGGTGAGAGATGAAAACATCATGTAAAATCATGGTTCTATAAAAACTACTACTGAGGGTGAGATGAGCAGATTTATGTTTCTTTGGAATGATGTGGCATAAAATTTGGAGAGGATGAAGAACTGAATATTTTGTATCACCTTGGTTTTGGGTATTGCACAGTCCTAGGGTCAATAGCAGTGTATCCAAGGCCAAGTGTGGGCAGAGGAAGACGTTGTGTGACCTTGGGGGCAGAGAAGGACAAGGCCACATGGGAGACCTCTAAGCCTTTACCCCATCCTGCCTTTGCCTCAACCAATGATGTTCCTCGATTCCAGGTTTTACATTTTGGGGTTCCTTGTAAGATTTCCTTTGAAAGTTCTGCTGGGGGAGTTCCCGTTGCGGCTCAGTGGGTTAAGAACCCTACAAAGTGTCTGCGAGGATGCAGGTTTGATCCTTGGCTTTGCTCAGTGGGTTAAGGATTCAGCGTTGCCACAAGCTGCATCACGGGTTGCAGATGCAGCTCGGATCTGGCGTTGCCATAGCTGTGGTGTTGGCCAGCAGCTGTAGCTCCGATTAGACGCCTAGCCCAGGAACTTTCACATGCGCAGGAGTGGCCCTAAAATGGAAAAAAGAAAATAGAAGGTTCTGCTGGGACACATGCAAATGTATTACATATTTCTACTGACGAAGCCTACTCTGACTTTATGATTTATTTATTTAGTTAGTTACTTATTTTTGTCTTTTTAGGGCTGCACTCACGGCAAATGGAGGTTCCCAGGCTAGGGGTCAGATCAGAGCTGTAGCTGCCAGCCTACGCCACAGCCACAGCAATGCCAGATCCAAGCTGTGTCTGTGACCTACACCACAGCTCAAGGCAATGCCTGATCCTTAACCACGGAATGAGTGGATATCCTCGTGGATACTAGTCAGATTCGTTTCCGCTGAGCCACTACGGGAACTCCTGACTTCAGGATTTAAAAAGCACCCACCTGCCCTGACCCACTACACCTTATCATCTTTCCCAGCTTTGTTTTTCTCAATAGCACTTACTAACATTTAAATCACTATATAGTTTATTTCTTTATTTTGTGTATTGGTCAGGCTAATAATAGGAAACAATCCCCTTGAACTGGATAATCTGAGGATAGAAATTAACACAACATTGTAAGTTAACTATCCTTTAACTAATTTTTTTTTTTTTTTTTTTAAAGAAAGGTGTGGGCAAGGTTTAGGGAAACCAGTGAGTGCTAGTGTGATGTCTTGGGGCCACGACAATGGCTGTGGTTGGTGGTGGAGCCATTGCTACTCCCAGGCCTTTGGGGGCAAAGTGAAAAAGCAGTTACTAGAATGGCAGAGGAATCCAGAGAGGACAGCAGCATGGAGGGGGCTGCCTTTGAGAGAAGGATGCAGCCATCCCAGGATGAATAAACCCCCCACTTATGTGTCAAAAAGCACCTCCCATGGGCCAAATCCAACCTGAGGTCAGAGGGCAAGTGAGTATAGATGTGGTCTCCACAGATGCACAGATCAGGGTGGAGAAGGCTGCAGAGATGGTCAGGCAATGCATACAGAAGAGTAACTACCATCTTTTGTTTGTTGTCTTTCTCCTCCAACTAGGACTGAAGTCCCATGACGGCTGGGATTTTTATCAGCTTTATTCTCACTGCATCCCCTGTGCCCAGAACTGGTCCCTGCTTCATGGCTAGTCCTGAGTAAAGATTTCTTGAATGAAGGGCTATCCCTTGTTTTCATGTGAGTTTAAAAGCAACTACAATAGATCAGCAGTTATTAGGCTATTTATAATATATCATCAAGGGAGACACTTTTTAAGTGAATTCTCTTTGTCTCCCTGACTTATATGAGTAATAAATGCATAATACTCAATAAATTATAAATACATATATATGAATTTATGTGCCTTAGCCTCCAAATGGTACAGTTAAAATTATTCTACTATTAACACCTTTGAAATGGTTTTCAACAACTAGATTTTGAATAATCATATTTAGAAAAAGAACTTTCTGCACTAGCATTTTCTGTCCATTAGCATAATTTAAATCATTAAATCATCTTTATTTCATATGTGTCTGATGTTGCTGAGGACAGCATTATCTTCTTATATCCTACACATTTTGACACAGAAATATTCATAACATAAAACATCAAGCTCAACAACATTTATACTGTTAAACTGGTAAAGATTTATCATGGAAACAACTGTTTTGAACACCCTTTTGGTAGGGGAAAAAAAAAGAAGGTCAGTGATTTATGAGACTGGACAGATGGGTCATAATGTATTCCTTCAAAGTGATCTAATTTGGTCTCTGACAGGCTGTAAAAAGAAGTGACTCAGAGTGGTTTGTCCTTTACTGACACAGATGTGGCATCCAGTGGAGGCGTTTCTCCAGCCGCCCTGCCATAGCGGCTGAAGCGGGCTGAGGTCTGCCTCTTTAGGTACTAGGATCACACAGCCTAGGAATTACAAAGAGCAGGTGCAACACCTCGATTCACCTCAGGGAGTCTCTAGGAAACGTGTCATTTATCAGTGTCAGAGGAGCTGAACTCACGTAGCCAGCATGGCTGAAAAAATGAGCAGGTCTCTGCTGTCCTGGCAGAATCTTGTGAAGTCTTGAAACTTGGGCTCCATAGACGGTGGCTCCTTCTAAGGCAACTCGGCGATGTCTTGACAGGTCTCTACCAAAGTGAGAGTGGCAGATTGTATTAATGCTCAAAATTGTATTAACACTGCTCCTCTATGTGGTGCTGCTCCCTGAAGGAAGAGTTCATATCTCCTCTCTGTTGGCATCCGGAGTGGCCATGTGACCTGTTTTGTTGATGAAGTGGGAACAGAAGCTTTAAGACTGAGCGTGTGCTTTGTCATGCTTCATTTGCCTCTGCCATGGACTTAATGGTCACCAGAGAGGTTGCTCCATTACCCTGGGTCCTGGAGTGAAGACGACATGGTACAGAGCTGAGGCCAACGCGCAGTGAACACCTAATACGAATGAGAAGTGGACCTTTGTTGTTGTAAGCTGTTGAGATGGGGGGTCATCTGCTACCACAGCATAACCTAGTGGACCTAACTGATACAATGAAATCACATCTCTCACTGTCCTATTTGCCCAGCCTGTGGCAGGAAATAGCCGTTACTATGGACAGATAGTCAGCTTACGGGGCTCACCAGGTGGATGAAGGTAAAACAGGAACTTGTTGGGTAAGTGGAGAGTTAGCAGCGCACAATGCTTTGCTTATGGAGAAACAGTTTGAACTAGGAGGCTGCCCGAGCAAGGGTATGCTGGTTGTTTCAGAGGGTAACTGGCTCATGCTAGTTACTTTGGGCTTCCTGGATGATGCATTGGAAATGGGCCAAGCAGGGAACGGTTCTAGCAGGACTTTGTCTGAAAACCACTAGCATATTTGGGCTGCCCCCATGTAAGAGTAACATCTGGAATTGGTATCTGAGAAGAACGAGTACTGGAAGCAGCAGGAGGCAGGAACATTAATAACTGTCAAGAGCAGGGCAGACGGGCTAACTTAATGGGTGAGCTCAGGCCACTTGGGGCCTGATGTGGCCTATCCCTCTCCCTTCCACAGTCACTCCTCTAGGAGACAGATAAATCATCCGATGACCTAATAAAATAACAAGGTTTGTCTGAGTTTTGACAACAGAAAATAAGAGAGGACCTCAAATTCAGAGACAGAGCAGGCATTTTAAAATTGCTTTTTCACCAGAATAGAGGAAGTCCAGAGATGAACCAAAAGGTATGCTCTGTTCACAAAATTGACAGTTTTCCAAACATGCCTACAAATCTATGATACTTCAGAATCTACAGAAAAGAGTAAGGTTAAGTGGCAGTGTTTTTCTGATGGATACAGTCTCAGGTACTTGAATGGTCTCTTTCTGGCATGAAATGAGTTTCCTGGAGATAGAACTTTATTTATTTCTTTGCACTGTGGCACTGTGACGTAAAAGAGAGGGCTTTCAAGTGATGCAGATCTGAGACTGAATTCCAGCTCTGCTTTCTAGACCCATGATTTTGGCAAAGCACTTAATTTCTCTGAGTCACTTTTTCAATAGTGTTGTGAGGAATTAAGTGAAACTCCAGTATATTAGGGTATCGGGCACAGAGCCTGACACTTGAGAGCTCAATTTTTGTTAGCTTCCTTCTTTAATCTTTTAGACATGTTTAAAGGTGGGAAGGCATTTGCACTCCTGGTGCAGGTTAGTCCTGGTATGTTGACTAATAGGATGCATTTGGTAATCATTACATTTAAAAGAATAGGCAACTACTGAATATCCCATTTGTTCTATTATGTGAACTCCATGGCCTATCTAAACCAGTGTTGTGCTCTAAATACCCATATGAAAGGTAACACCTCACACTGGTCAGAATGGCTACTATTAAAAAATCTACAAATAACAAGTGCTGGAGAGGGTGTGGAGAAAAACGGAACCTGTTACTCTGTTGGGAGGAATTTAAATTGATGCAGCAACTGTGGAGAACGGCATGGAGGTTTCTCAAAAAATTGAGTTGCCATGTGATCTAGCAATCCACTCCTGAGCAAATATGCAGACAGAACTATAATTTGAAAAGACCCATACTCCCCTATAGTCGTAAGAGCACCATTTATAATAGTCAAGACATGGAAACAACCTAAATGTCCACTGACAGAAGAATGCCTAAGAAGATGTGGTACATAAATACAATGGAATACTACTCAGTCAAAACAAAGGATGAAAGAATGCTATTTGCAGCAATATGGATGGACCTTGAGATGATCATCCTAAGCAAAGTCAGTCAGAAGAAAAAGACCAATACCATATGATATCACTTATTTGTAGAACTAAAATAGGACACAAATGAACTTATCTAAGAAACCAAAACAGACTTACAGACTTAGAGAACAGACTTATGGTTGCCAAGAGGGAGGAAGGACAGGGGAGGGATGGACTGGGAGTTTGGGACTAGCAGATGCAAACTATTATATCTTCAGGATGGATAAACAACAAGGTCCTACTGTAGAGCACAGGGAAATATATTCAATATCCTGTGATTAATCATAATGGAAAAGACTATGAAAAAGAATAAATATATATGTATAACTGAAAAATCTATATTAAATTTCCCTGTGACTGGTTGCTGAATATAATGTTTCAATGACACCTTTTCTTATTCACTAGGAGCTGGTAGTTTGTGTCACTGGTTAATGGTTACTGAATTCAATATGTATGTAAGTCTCTATCATGCAGAAGACACCGTGATAATTTCTCTAAGGCTGTCCTTGCTCCCTGTTTTCCTCTCTTTTCTCCACTTAACAGAAGAAAAAGGGGTGCTATTCTTGTTCTACCTGTGTGCTCAACTCTATCCTTTCCAGACCCTCAGGGAACTTGCTTTGTCAATTATTTCTTTTCTTATTTACTGTCATTCACTTCTTTTCCAGTGTCTCCTTCTCCTTTGTGAGGGCAAAAAGGAGAAAAATAAGCATCGCCCCAAATATGCAAGGAACACTTTCAAAGAGTTGGACTCCTTCCTCAGGGACCCTCAGACATGCTCCAGCTCAGAGCCAACCACTAAAAGAGCCCGAAGGGGAGGGAGGGGCAGGGGCAATAATCAGGGTAATTAATTATAGCTGGTGGAGCTGGATCCCTTTTCTCTCCCTGGATCCCTTTTCTCTCCCTGATACCGAGCAGTTGGTAGCAAGCAAGCTGGCTGCCTCTAGATTAAAGTTCTAACATCTTCTTAAATAAAGTGAATTTAATTCTTGGTACTGGCCTAGCATGAGCTGTGGGTCCAGAGAGCTGTAGGCATTTGGAACTCCACGATAAGGGGGAGGAAAGAGGAGAGGGAATCAGAGACTTCAGCATGTTCTCCTAGCACAGAATCATAATAGAATTCAACAGGTGTTCTGACACGGGGGACACGCAGTTGGATATGAGGGCCAGGAAGGGCAGGGAACTGCCCCTTCCAGTGGTGTAGCCACCAACATAACCCTGTCATAGTGAGAGCTAGACCCTTCTTCCTTTCAGAGGAAGTGAAGAGTTGCAGCATTTGGATGTCAGTTTCTTTGTTTTAACAGACCCAGTATTGTCAATCTCCACTTGGACAAGTGAAAAATGTACTCAAGTAATGGGAAAAGGGATTTTCCATTGTGGCTCAGCAGTTACTAACCTGACCAATATCCATGAGGATGCAGGTTCGATCTCTGGCCTCATTCAGGGGGTTAAGGACCCGGTGTTGCTGTGGCCGGTATAGGTTGCAGATACCACTCAGATCAGGTATTACCATGGCTGTGGCACAGGCCCCAGCTGCAGCTTCAATTCGACCCCTGGTTCGGAAACTTCCATGTGCTGTGGATGGAGCCATGAAAAGGGAAAAGGAAAAAAAAAAAAAAGTAATAGGAGAGGGCTCAATGCTCTGCCATTCTCTGCTATTTGCTTTGTCATATTAAAATTTCTTATGTCTTATTTTCTATGTATTTCTGTCAGGTTCAAGATATATACATATACCACAGAAGTCACTCAAAATCATAAAAACAGTATTTTAAAATTCATAAACTTGGTTCTCTATTGAGATAGCTCTGAATCCTCAGATACTTTGTGTTTCTTTTTCTTTTTTTTTTTTTTGCCTTTTCTAGGGCCGCTTCCAGCGCCATATGGAGATTCCCAGGCTAGGGGTCAAATCGGAGCTGTAGCCGCCGGCCTATGCCAGAGCCACAGCAACACTGGATCCGAGCCGCGTCTGCAACCTACACCACAGCTCACGGCAACGCCGGATCGTTAACCCACTGAGCAAGGGCAGGGACCGAACCCTCAACCTCATGGTTCCTAGTCGGATTCATTAACCACTGCGCCATGACGGGAACTCCAGATCCTTTGTGTTTCCACACACACACTTTTGAGTCAGTTTGTCAAAGATGACTCCTAACTCTCTTACCCTCTAATATAATACTCTTAACCTACTGATCCATTTTGTTGAACTTTAGCATAACAAGCAAGATGCAAATGTACCAAAGGTAAACACTATGCAAACCTATGAATATTGTGTAAATGATGTGGGAAAAACACTAACTTCCACAAGTAGAGCATGCAGGTAGAAGACGGGTAAAAGACGTCACTACTTCAGTCTGGGGGCTAATGGGCTTCCTACCGGCTGCTGATTATGGGGGAGAGAAAAGAGGTCTAACTTGTCCAGCTCCTTTAAGTAATGAAAATGTGGAAATACGCAAAAAACGTGAAAATGAGTTAACTGAGAATTTCATGCTATTAACTTACATTAGTAATTAATAATTGCATTATTATATTACATATTAATGCATAATGTTACATTAGTAAGATAATAAATAAAAAGTAATAATAATAAGTAATAATAACAACTTATAATATTAGCTAAGATGAACTGACAGGACCTTTCAGTTCTTACACAACTTTAAAAAACACAACATGGTTGGAGTTCCGATCCTGGTGCAGCGGAAACAAAT
This sequence comes from Phacochoerus africanus, assembly GCF_016906955.1. NCBI lineage: Eukaryota > Metazoa > Chordata > Mammalia > Artiodactyla > Suidae > Phacochoerus > Phacochoerus africanus. Next base: position 79,846,365 of record NC_062550.1, on the reverse strand, counting down.
CTGACTAGGAACCATGAGGTTGTGGGTTCGATCCCTGGCCTCGCTCAGTGGGTTAAGGATCTGGCCATGCTGTGAGCTGTGGTGTAGGTCGCAGGCAAGGCTCAGATCCTGCATTGCTGTGGCTGTGGTGTTGGCCGATAGCTGTAGCTCCCATTGGACCCCTAGCCTGGGAAACTCCATATGCTGTGAGTGTGCCCCTAAAAACCTAAATAAATAAATAAGCACAGTTATTAGATAATGATGGGATTTCTGTGAAAATCATTATTAACTTAATATTTCAATTTGGGGAAATGTATGTGAACAAAATAGTTTCGTTGCTTTTTCCTCTAAAATTGTCAAGCTACTGGCAGACTATTTGATGGACCCCTGGAGACCACCAGTTATCCATAAACCACACTGTAAGACACATCAAAAGTCAAGGTGACAGTGGAATTCTAGCCAAGGTGGAATTTAAGGTTGAGAAATGCCGTACTGGAGGAATAAAGACACATACTTTTCAACCAACTAGAGGAAATAAAAGGATTAAATAAACATTTCACAAGCATTTTCTCATGTCATAAAAACTTCTTTATGCCTTCCCCTTTAATTGGCTGTTCAATTTTCAACTGTGCACTTGGTTCAGCAAACTGAATTCAACAGTACAGAGAAAGATTTCTCCACCATAATAATGCAACAATGATTTATTATTAGGATTGTTATTAATGCTATAAATCAAATCCATAGGCTCAGAGAAAAATAACATCAATGGGTAGTGAAAAGGCACTTGATAAAATTCAACACTGATTTCGTGTTTTGCTATGCTTTTTAATAGTTTTCTGTGCACAAGAGATTTATTATTTCCTTGAAAGTTTGAAAGAACTAACTGAAAAATTCCTCTGAAATTTTTTTATTTTTTAAAATAATGATTTGATAGCCCTTCCATTTCTTGCTTATGAATGATTATTGCTCTATTCAGATTTTGTTTACTTTCTTAAGTCAATTTTATTAAATATTTTCAGAGAAAAATGGCTTTTTTTTTTTTTTTTTTGGTTTCACCTATAGTATATGGAAGTTCCCAGGCCAGGGATCAAGCCCAAACCACAGCAGTAACAATGCCAAATCCTTAGCTGCTAGGCCACCAGGAAACTCCTGAAATTGTCTATTTTTTAAAGACTAAATTTTATAGGCAAGCAATTATAAGTAGACCTCTACCATCATTAATTACCCTTTTTAATAGCTATTATAATAGTATTTTTGCCCCTGTTTGTTCTTTCTTTAAGTCTTCTAGCTCTTTGTTAAACTTTTCTTATAATTCCTCATTCTGTGCTTCTACCTTTTTTTTTTTTCTTCTGAGATCTTGGATCATCTTTACGGTCATAACTCTGAATTATTTTTCAGGTAGGTTGCCTACCTCCACTTCACTTAGTTGTTCTTCTGGGGTTTTGTCTTGTTCCTTCGTCTGGAACATATTTCTCTGCCATCTCATTTTTGTTTATCTTGCTGTGTTTGTGGTTTCTTTCTGTAGGCTGCAGGGTTGTAGCTTCTCTAGCTTTTGATGTCTGCCCCCTGGTGGATGGAGATGATACAAGGTCTTGATGCAGGCTTCCTGATGGGAGGGACTGGTACCTGCCCCCTGGTTGGTGGAGTTGGGTCTTGTCCTTCTGGTAAGCAGGGCTGTGTTGAGGGGTATGTTTAGAGGTGGCTGTGTGTCCCAGATGACTTTGGGCAGCCTATCTGCTGACAGATGGGGCTGTGTTCCCAACCTGTTGGTTGTTTGACCTGAGGCTTCCCAGCACTGGAGTCTGTAGGCTCTTCGGTGGGGTCAGGTCCAAAATGGTGACCTTCAGGAGAGCTCGGGCCAATGATTATTCCTTGGGGTCTCTGCCTCTGGTGTCCTGTTCACTTGGAAGCAGTGACTCCTGCCTCACCAGGAGACCCTCCAAGACCCGGAGATTGGTCAGGTCCAGATTCCTGAGAAATCACTGCTTTGCCCTGGGACCAAGTGCATGCAAAACCTTGTCTGCCCCCTCCAAGGGTGGAGTCTCTGTTTCCTCCAGTCTTGGGTGCTCCTGCCCTCAAGTCCCACTGGGCTTCAATGCCAAATGCTCTGGGGACTCCTCATCCTGATGCCAGATCCCCAGGCTGAAGAGCCTAACATGGGGCTCACAAGTCTCACCCCTGTGGAAGAAACTCTGTGATATAGTTATTCTCCAGTTTGTGGGTTGCCCACCTGGCAGGTATACAATTTGCTTATACAATGAAAGCACCTCTCCTACCATCTATTTGTGCTTTTGTCTGTGGGTGTAGGATATCTTTTTGGGTAGGTTCTAGTCTTTTTTGTTGATGGTTGTTAAGCAGTTAGTTGTGATTTTGGTGTTTTTGTGAGAGGAGGTGAGCTCGAGTCCTATGCCACCATCTTACCCCCATCCATTTGTCAGCTTTTTTGTTCCTATGTTTGTTTAATTGTGATTTTCCCCTTTTCTTGATCAGATTTACTAGAAGTTTGTCTATTATATTTTTTCACTAAGAAGTTCTGAATTTAATTATACAAGCTAAGCTACTTTTCAAAATTCATTACTTTCTGCTTATCTTTATTATTTTTTCTCTTTGCTTTACTTAGATATTTTATTTATTATACAACTGACTGCAATTTATCTCTTTCAACTTGAATTATTTGTTTTCATTTATAATTTTAGTAACAACAACTAAGATTATGCATTAGGCTTTCAAGGAATTATTAATTTGTTCAACGATTCTATCCTCTGTGAGCCAGGAAATATTTCAAGTGCTAGAGACATAACGGTGAATAAAACAGACAAAAATACTTGGCTTCATAAAGCTTACATTTCAGTAGGAGGTAGAAATTAAGTAAAGGATAGTAAATTATATAGTACATAAGAAAGTGATAGGAGTTCCTGCTGTGGTGCAGTGGATTAAGAATTCGACTACAGTGCCTCAGGTTGTTTGGAGGCATGGGTTTGATCCCTGGCCCAGCTCAGTGGGTTAAAGGATCTCGTGTTGCCACAGCTGCAGTGTAGGTTGCACTTGTGGCTCGGATTCAATCCCTGATCCAGGAACTTCCATGTGCTGTGGGTGTAGCCATTTTAAAAAAAGTCATAAATTTTAGGGGAAAAAATAAAGCAGAAAGAGTAGAAAGGGAATTCTGGGGAGTAGAATTTGTAATTTACTGTATCTTGAGAATTCTTAATTTAATACTTTACTTTAGTTCAAATATATATTTGCATTTTTATTTCCTCCTTTGCCAGTCATTGTTGAGAAGAATGTTTTAAATTTAATAATTGATTTAAAAACTCTTATTATTTATTACTAGTTTTGTTGAATTGTGGTTAGAGGATGTGGTCTGTAAATTTTCAGTGTTGGTGTGTTTATTGCTGTTTTCTTTTTTTTTTTTCTTTTTTGTCTTTTTGCCTTTTCTGGGGCTGCGCCCACCAGCATATGGAGGTTCCCAGGCTAGGGGTCGAATCGGAGCTGTAGCCGCTGGCCTATGCCAGAGCCACAGCAATGCCAGATCCAAGCTGTGTCTGCAACCTACACCACCGCTTACGGTAACTCCAGATCCTTAATCCACTGAGCAAGGCCAAGGATCAAACCCGCAACCTCATAGCTCCTAGTCGGATCCGTTAACCACTGAGCCACGACGGGAACTCCTGCTGTTTTCTTTTTTTTTTTAAATTTTTTTTAATATTTTTTTTTTTTTATTTTCCCACTGTACAGCAAGGGGGTCAGGTTATCCTTACATGTATACATTACAATTACATTTTTCCCCCAGCCTTTCTTCTGTTGCAACATGAGTATCTAGACAAAGTTCTCAATGCTATTCAGCAGGATCTCCTTGTAAATCTATTCTAAGTTGTGTCTGATAAGCCCAAGCTCCCGATCCCTCCCACTCCCTCCCCCTCCCATCAGGCAGCCACAAGTCTCTTCTCCAAGTCCATGATTTTCTTTTCTAAGGAGATGTTCATTTGTGCTGGATATTAGATTTTCTTTGTAGCTGTGTAAGTTAGCATTATGCTTGGCAGTGAGTGCCAGAAAGCCCAGTCAAGGGGCTTGAATAAATAAGGGACGGATTTCTTGTGTCCTGGAATAAGTCCACAGTAGGAAGTCCAGGACTACCATGAAGGAACAAGGATCATTTCCTGCTCTGCTGCTATGTAGAGATGGTGCTGCATCTTGGGCATTCTGTGTATGGTCTAGGCAGGAAGAAAGAGGGAGGGCACAAGGCAGCACTAGATTTGTGCTGCTGTGTCTTTGGACAGAACTGAACCACCCCCAGTCACCAGAGAGCCTACAGATAGTTTCCTTTTCAGTTTTCTGGTCTTTATCACAGGGAATAAAGTTCAGAGTGATTGTTGGGTAGGCCAACCTAGGGAATCTAGTGTGCTATCAAGTTTTATAAATGTATTAAAGAAACAGGAACTATACATTTTTTCCAGCTAAATTCTTTAAAAATTTAAGTACAGTTAATTTACAATGTTGTGTTAGTTTCAAGTGTACAGAAAAGTGATTTAGTTATACAAGCATGTGTGTATATATATGCTTTTATATATATATAAAATAAATTTATATATGTGTATATACATATAAATATATCCTTTTCCAGATTCTTTCCCATTATAGTTTATTACAAGATATCGAGTTCCCTGTGCTATCCAGTAGGTCCTTGTTGTTTACCTATTTTAAATATAGGAGTGTGTATATGTTAATTCCAAACTCCTGATTTTTCTCTCCCCCACCCCCTTTGGTAATCGTAAATTTGTTTTCCATGTCTGTGAGTCTGTTTCTGTTTTTGTGAATAAGTTCATTTGTATCATGTTTTTAGATTCCACATATAAGTGAAATCATATGATATTTGTTCTTTGCTATCTGACTTACCTCACTTATGATAATCTCTAGATCCATCCATGTTGCTACAAGTGGCAAAAAGAAATATATATATATATTTTGCTTTTTAGGGCCACGCTGGTGGCATATGGAGGTTCTCAGGTTAGGGGTCTAGTCGAAGCTACAGCTGCCGGTCTACACCACAGCCACAGCAACACCAGATCTGAGCTGCGTCTGCAACCTACACCACAGCTCACAGCAACGCCAGATCCTTAACCCACTGAGCAAGGCCAGGGATCAAACCCACAACCTCATGGTTCCTAGTTGGATTCATTTCCACTGTGCCATGATAGGAACTCCCGGATCTATATATTTTTATAGGGTTCCTTTTTGCCCTGTATTTCAAATGCTTTGTTGTTGTTTATTTTTGTATACTTGATCTGGCAAAGGCTAAAAATGGTCTATCACATCTTCTAAAATAACGTTATTTTGTTTCTGCTTTTATTTTTAATAATCATTACTTTCTATATTTTAAGACTTTTATTTAGTGATTAAAATTTAATGATATATTTTTCTTGTGGACTGGTGCCTTTTATACTATTTTTGTCTTTTTTTCTTGGACTCTATTTTTTTTTAAATCAAATTTTATTTTTTATTGTCTTTTTGCCTTTTCTAGGGCCGCACCCACGGCATGTGGAGGTTCTATTTTTTTTTTTAAATCAAATTTTATTTTTTATTGACTTTTTGCCATTTCTTGGGCCGTTCCTGCGGCATATGGAGGTTCTCAGGCTAGGGGTCTAATCAGAGCTGTAGCCGCAGGCCTACGCCAGAGCCACAGCAACACGGGATCTGAACCGCGTCTGCAACCTACACTACAGCTCACGGCAATGCCGGATCCTTAACCCACTGATGGAGGCCAGGGATCGAACCCTCAAACTTACGGTTCATAATTGGATTCGTTAACTATTGCACCACGATGGGAACTCCTTGGACTCTATTTTATACAATTTATCCTGCTTCCTCTGCTTTCTTTTAATTTTCCCTTGGCTAAAAAATCTTGGCTCATCTTTTTATTTTACCCTTTGTCATTTTGTTTGAGGCATCTCTTATTTGCATCATATACTTCCTCATTTATCACAAATATTTGCCCTGTTCACGGTGTGCCAGGTTGTTCTTGATGCTGGAGAGATAGCAGGAAACAAAACAAAGGGTGTAACTGTGGGACAATTACATACTGAACAAGTACGACCCGTGGAATGTAATCACTGAGCAACTTTATTTTTATTTACTGGTGTCCCTTCAAATTTATTCACGGATTTCTTTCTCACACCGATTTCCTTTTGTCTTTTAAGCTCCAACAAAACTGAGTTTAAAAAAACTATCTTAGAGGGAGTTCCCATCATGGCTCAGCGGTTAATGAACCCGATTAGCATCCATGAGGACACAGGTTCGATCCCTGGCCTCACTCAGTGGGTTAAGGATCCGGCCTTGCCATGAGCTGTGGTGTAGGTCACAGGCATGGCTTGGATTCCGCATTGCTGTGGCTGTGGCTCAGGCCAGCAGCTGCAGCTCTGATTTGACCCCTAGCCTGGGAACCTCCATATGCCGCACCTGTAGCCCTAACAAACAAACAATCTAGATGGGGAGGAGCAATATCAGTGCCAGGAAAGAGAGAAGCTAACAAAACACACTTTTTTCACAGAGGGTTAATTTGTAAAAGGCCTGAGAAGGGAAAGGGGATTATCTTTTATGTAGAGTTTAAATTTTGATTATTATTTGACATATTAATTACTGCTTGAAGATAATGAGAAAAGGCATGGAACTTGCCTTACATTTCATCTCAGGAGGGGCTAAAGACAGTCTCACATGCATGGATTTCCCATTCCCCTCCACATCCAGCTATAGTGCTCCTATAATCTGGGTCCAGATTACACTGATTAAATGGCAATTTTTACAAACCCTCTCTTTTGAATTAGTTTTACTACATGCATTTCATTTTCTAGCTATATTTTCAATGGTTATTTAGAATAAATCCCATTTTTAATTTATTTTCAAACTGTTAACCACATTTTTTAAAATAGCATATATCCTCTTCTAAAGTTTGATGAATCTCTCTCTAGGGTAGAATACAAATTCTTACATATCTGAGAGGATATATCTGTGGCCTTAGTACATGACCCTAAGTGCTGATCACGTCCTCAGACTCAAGTTATTACGTTCTTCCCTCTGTAACTTGTGATCTTTGATTCATGTCTTTTGGCATTAGTGGTACCCAAGAAAAGTTTGAAATGAGCTGGCTTTGTTTCTCAGTAGGAAATTAAATTTTTTTGTCTGAAAGACTATAGAAATGTTTCATTTTCCTTGATGTTCAGGAAATTGCCAGAATAGTTGATGATTAATTTCTTTTTTTTTCTTTTTTTTTTCTTTTTTGTCTTTTTGCCTTTCTCTGGGGCTGCTCCTGCCACATATGGAGGTTCCCAGGCTAGGGGTCGAATTGGAGCTGTAGCCACCAGCCTATGCCAGAGCCACAGCAATGCCAGACCCGAGCTAAGTCTGCGACCTACACCACAGCTCATGGCAACGCCAGATCCTTAACCCATTGAGCAAGGCCATGGATTGAACCTGCAACCTCATGGTTCCTAGCTGGATTCGTTAACCACTGAGCCACGACGGGAACTCCTAATTTCATTTATTTTGTCTGGAATGTAGGGTGCCTTTGAAATCTGCATACTCAGCACTTTTAATAAAGTTTTCCTTTCTTTTGCTACTTTGGATCCTTAGTTTATTGTTCTTGTAGCCTTGCAAATAAATTAGAATCTTCATCAAATTCAAGTTCAAATATATAATTAATAATTCTTCCATGTTCACTTACTTTGATATAGAAGCATTTGAGCAATAAGTGATTCAATAATTTTAAATGTATAAAAACCGGATTTTTAAATTGTCTAACAACCCTTAGTGAAATCTAAACGTCTAGATGGTATTATCATGACAGTTTAGGATAAAGGTGTGGTAAGAGAGATCAAAGGAAAGTTAGAGAATGCTAAAGTACTTGTCTTATTCGGGAAAAAGAGATCATTCATAAGTTTAAGAAATTTACAGAAAAATAAATATGAGTACTCACAAGAAGAATAAAAATAGCATGTATAATTTTCACATCAGACACAATTTTACCTACTGAGTGGAAGACAGACTCTCAGAAATAAAGTATGGTAAATAGAAAATATAAAATAAGACGGCATGATAAGTTCGAATACAGCACAAATTAAAGTCAGTGTAAACAGGGTGAACTGATGATACTTCAGATGTTCACAGATTGAATAAACAGCCACCAAAATCTGGCAACATTTGCTTCACATATGATTGGCAACTTGGGTCAGACTCATTGTGCGTAAGAGGAAATGGGGACTGTGGTAGATTCCCAGGCTGCAAAAGTGAGCTACAAAAAGATCTATGACATCTGCCACTCATTTTGTGATGTTCCTCAAATCATGTCAGGACAGAAGCAGAGCTGCAGTGTAGTGGACGCTCCCAAAGACCCTACCTTATAATACCATCACATCGCGGCTTAGGATGTCAACGCACGAATCTGAAAGAACACAAACATCCAGCACACAATACTCTCTCTCTCCTCTACATCCTATTACAGGCCAATAACACCTTATTTTTACATCATCAAGATTCACAGCACTTCTCTCCTATAACTAGATACATTACCTGTGCTTTAGACAAAGGTTGATTTGAATACTGCAATAGATCAATACCATTTGTAATATTACAATGATATAAATCTATTTCATGGCAGATTGGGTAGGCCATTTAGTAAGCTTAGCTATGAGTGGAGATTTGCTCCCTATGGGGCAGACCTAAAATATTCTAGCATGTATGGAATACGTGGGTAATTCTGTCTACTCCTGGATTTCAGTATTGGAAAGCCTGTTTTTGTCATGTTCCTGTGCTCTATCTACTGCAGTGCTATCAGTAAAAAGGAGACCAGAATTCATGCTCTTGGTAGGCAGGCAGATGTGGCAGGAGAAAGGAAGAGGAAAGGGCTAGTTTTTGTTTGTCCTGTGTCCTCTTCCAAACTCACCGATCAGATGCATCCTCCAGCCGTCTGGTGGAGTTAAGTGAGAGGGCAAAGAGAGTCTCAGGGTGTTACTTTATTAAAACTCCCTCTAGGAAACACTGGGAGTAAGAAGGGCTTTTCCTTATATCATTCTCCTTTTTTGAGGCTGTTTCCCACACTTTCCTTCTCTCTCCTTGCTTTAATATCTTGTCTTCCACCTGGGGGAGACCAACCAGGATCTCCTGCTTTTTCTATCATTCTCACGTGGGCACCCTCTCATATCTGGTTAGGTCTCTACTGAACCTATGATTTGTAAGCTTGAATATTTATCCTCCTCTTCTGTGGACTTGAGGACTTGCAAGGTGTGTGCAGGGGAAGTTGGAGGAGAGGGCATCCACAGTGAAAATCATGGCTACAAGGCAAACGTGAAAAATCACTTCACTACACTATCTGGTCTCCATGGAAGACTTGTGAAGTTACCAGCACCCCTATTTTATAGAGGCAAAAACTGAGTTTTAAAGAAGTTAAATAACTTGTCTCCAACGCCACAACTTCAAAGTTAAGAACCAGAATTCTAAGGTCCATTTTCTCACTTTCGGTCCTTGGCTCTGTCTGCTATAACATAATGGCTCATTTTTAGGTGTGTCTTTTTCTCGCTCAGTGTTTCTTGATTTGCTAGCCTCTTTCTCTTTAGCTTGCAGATAAGAGAGTCCTGGAGACATTCCAGAGGACAGAGATACAGGCAAGTGGCTTTTCTTTTATGTTTGAGAGAATCTGCATTAAAGTACTTTAATGATTAAGTATGTACACAACCTTGTTTAGGAGGTGCTATTATCTTCCCAAGCAAGGCACAGTCTGATAATCCACACTTGACTGATTATCTCCTTAACTGCCACGTGTCACATTTGGACAAGTGGGTTGAAGCAAGAAGCAGAGTCCATTTCCTAAAGATTCTTTTTTTAACTGGTAAATCTCTCTGGGAGGACAAATGTTATTTCCATCATGCTTTGGGTTGAATAAATTGGTAAATAGTCCTTTTCCCAGATGGAAGGGCTTAGTGCTAACTTCTGCTTCATTTCCTCAACTGGAGAACCTCATTTCTGCACCCTCAATTGGACCCACCTCCCTTAACTTCAGGCTCAGTCTTGCCCAGTCCCAGAATTATCTTTTCAAACCATCAAGCTGACTTTCAAAAAAAAATATTATAAAACATTTCAAATATACACAAAGACAGAATAGTAAAATAAATCCCTATGTCTTTCAGAATCAACAATTATCAAAATTATACAACACATATGTGTGTGTGTGTGTATATATGTAAAACACTGCTCTATCTCTATATACATGTTGCTTTTCTTTGCTGAAATATGTTAAAGTATATCCCAGGCTTCATGTCATTTCAGTACAGATTGAGGTCAGGTTGTTAAATGTAATCAGCACTCCTTTAAGAAGCATGGATTTTATTTTCTAGGTTCACGATTTTATTTTCTAGGTTCACGATTCACCCAAGTATTTCACAGACATCCCATACATTTGGTGTTCACCTTTCTAACTCAACTATATAAAACAGAAATTGAATGAATCAGTAAGTTGTGCTCACCTCAATACTGAGATATCTCAATATCTACAAGGAAGATCATCTATATAATTTAAAATATTGATCAGTGGGTCAATGGATCCATTGACTAATGGCTCAGTTGGATGGAGAGGCAGGGGAACCTAGCTGGGATGGGTGCTCCCCAATGACTGCTGCAGAGCAGGGGGCTGTGACCTCCCTTCCCCAGCCATGACACCAGAACGACTGCCGGCACAAGCTCCACTCCCGCATGCACTCTCCACGCAGCTGTGCAACCATAGGCTGCCTGCCACAATGAAGCCGTTCTTTAAGACCAGCTAGAGTCCCACCTGCTCAGTGAAGGCTTTCCTAACTATGGCTTCCAGTTGGTGTTCTCTTCAGCACACAATTCAGCCATTGCTATCTCATGCATACATCCTGTCTTCTCAGGTAACTTGCAACAACATCAAGATTAAAAACTGTTTAGCCTTCTACCACGTAACTTCTGGTGCTCAGGAATGATGGCAGGGCAGGTGCTCGGTAAGTATTTATTAAGTAGCAAATGAAGCTCAACTTGAGCTTTCATTTGGGCTGAAGTTGTTAGGTGTCAATTTTTCTGCTCAGCATCAAGTCATAAGAAGAGAAAGAGAGAGAAAAAACCCTGCAGAAACATTTCTGTCTGAGAATGTAGATAAGACAGGTTGGCTTGGCTCTCATCCATCTGCTCGTTCAACTTGCCCTACAAGTCCTCTTAAATCCTGCCCATTCTCTCTGCTTGAACAACCTACAAATGCTCTTTTCTTTTTCTTCCCTCACACAAATGACTAGGGCAATTGTCTGTTGTTGGCACACATTGTGGAATGACCACATGTTTAAGAATCATGAAACCCTACATAAGAAATCAGTCCCTAAATGAACCTTTACCCAAATCAACAGGCTCATTCCTGCAGCAGCACCACGGTGCCACCAAGTGGACAGTTTCTGAACAATTCAACTCATCATGAATTAGCAAATTAATTTGGAATTGGAGCATTTGTGGCTGGGTTGTTTATGGAACTGCAGATTTTACAATCTGCATTCTTACACCTTAGATGTTTGGTAAATTCTAATAATTCTTTCACTTAAACATCTTGAAGTTTTATTCCTTTAACTCCTACTTGATTTCTTTAAGAAAATTCCTAATGAAAGCATTGTGACACATAATACCATGGATGCTTACATTTTTTTTTACTGTATTTTGGGAGAAAATCAGTTCCTCATTATCTTGGGGTGAACTTTTAAAAGGTTAATTCTATTTCCTAGAGAAGTCTAATTAAAGGGTATGACCACGTGTTGAAGAATCATGAAACTCTACATAAGAAATCAGTTCCTGGAATTCCCTCGTGGTGCAGTGGATTAAGGATCCAGCATTGACACTGCGGGGGCTTGGGCCACTGCTGTGGTGTGGGTTCAGCCCCTATCTCTGGAACTTTCACATGTCACAGGCACATCCAAAAACAACAACAAAAAGAAATCGGTTCTTAAGTGATGTACTTTGCTATGTGTAGTTTTGATGTTTGAAATTTTCTGGACTTTATCTTATTGCTCAGAACATCAAATAAATGATGGAACAATTGTCCAACCATATACAAAAAAATGAACTCCAATTCTTACCTTGCAGCATATACAAATATTAACTTTAAGTGGATGGGATTATCACAGATACCCCAAGCCTTAGCTGACTACCCAACCTGAGAAAAAATCCTTGAAGAAAAAAGACAACTCTAGAACACCTTACTCTCTCCTACTTACCTGGGGCTAAAGATCTCTCACCTGTATTTTATTCAGTAGAAGCCCCAGGTAAAAATTTTTCTTTCTTTTAAAAAAAGTACTTGCTCAACTTAGTATTTAATTTTTCTAAAAGTCTATTTTGACTCTAACTCAGGTCAGTGCGTATTTTTGTTCTATAGGAGAGGATTGGAAAAGTTCTGAATTTATATATCACAAATAACTCAGAAAATGTAGGCAAGTGCACTGTGCAAACAGCCAGGAGATCCAAAGAGAATCCCAGATCTGTTACTAACAACTCTTGTGGCCACATACAGATATGCTTAAGACTCAATCTTTCTTAGTTTCCACATGTGTTAGGTGGTTAGTGTCCTCCCTTTAAAATTTTGTGTATTTCTAAATTTTCTTTGATGAACTCGTGTTACACTGTTAATAAGGAGGTTGGGCAGGATCTCTTAGTCTCCTCTCTCTATTTGAGATTTTTCATGATTATGTATTTTTTGCAAGTTAGTATCCCCACAGTTTGAGCTCCTCACTTAAAAGCTATTGATTCTTGAGAGCTCAGATTAATTTTGATGAATACTTATGGAAAATTTCAGAACTATGTATTTCTTTCAAATGTGCTAGATGCGTATTACAACAAATGTATTTCTCTATTTTTGCCATATCTCAAGTGTGGTTAAGTAAGTGTTTAAGAACTGTGTGCTCTAAATGTGTCATCTAAAAACACCTCTACCATTTTCCATAAAAGAAAAGGCAGATTAACTTCTGAGTACTGTGCCTTAGGCTATCGTGCCAGGGGATTACACAGGACATGTAGGTGTAAAATTACTGCAAGGAGGCATCAAAACATAGTGGGAAAACATTGCACAAGCCACCAGAAGCCTTGGATTTCATCCCGTCAAGCACTTGATTATGGGGAAAATCGCTTAATGCGGTTGTCTGAGCCTGTGTTTCTTTATATGCAAAATGGTCATAATACATCCGGCTGAGCATATTTGGTTGTTCTGAGGTTCAAGTGAGAAAAGGTTCAAGGTGCCACGCTGAAAACTAGGAAGGGCAACTGTGATGGGGATCTACCATTTAGTAGGAAGAAACTAAGGAGGGTAGGATGGTTGGGGACAGAGTAGAAGAATCAAGGATGATTTAGAATCAGAAGCAAAAACTGATGCTCCCCTCCTGTGGGGCTGTCAACAATCAGCTCTTCCTGGTCCCCTCTCCTCCCTGTGGGAATGATAGGAACAGACATGACCTTGTGTCCACGATCCATTTAGCACAGAAAACAGAAAAGGAGAGGAAGCTGGATGTCACAGAGTACAGATCAATAGGACAACAGAAGAATGAGGGGAAGAAATAGAGCAGGGAAGGAGGGGAATGGAATTAACACTACACTATCACTTGTGGCAAGTCAGACATGATGTGTAAGCTATCTTCTTACAGGCAGGAATAACTTCTGGGCTTCCCATGGTAGGAATAGAAATTTCAATTGATGAATATAAATTAATCATTAAAAAAGTAAAACAGGAGTTCCTGTTGTGGCTCAGTGAGTTAAGAACCAGACATAGTGTCTGTGAGAATTCAGGTTCAATCCCTGGCCTCGCTCAGTGGGTTAAGGATCCAGTATTGTCACAACCTTTGGTGCAGGTTGCAGACACTGGTCAGATCTTGTGTTGCTGTGGCTTTGGCATAGGCTGGCAGCTGCAGCTCCTGTTCAGCCCTGGGAACTTCCAAATGCCACGGGTGTGGCCCTAAAATGACCCAAAAGGTAAAATGACGAAAGAATGAGGAACGTGATGTTCTACTATGTTCTATTAACAACAACAACAAAAAAAGAGATGAAGACTGCATTTCTTTAAAACTATCAATGTCATAAAAGGCAAAGGGCATGAGAAAGTTCCAGATTAAAGGAGGCTAAAGAGATATGACAATTAACTACAACCCCAGATATGGGGTGAATCACATAGAGTAGACAAAACAATTTCCTAAAACATTATTTGGCCAACATACAAAAACGGAATACGAATGGCCAATGAGTTAAAAGTACTGTGTCAATGCTAGATGAAGACTGTACTAGGGTTATGTAAGCAAATACTCTTAATATTCAGGAGTGATGGGTCATGATGCATGTAACTTATCTCTAAATGTTTCAGGGAAAAACATATCAAGAGAGCAAGTGGGGAAAATGTTATAAATAGATGATCTGGGTGAAAGGTAGACGTATCTTTTCGGTGTTATTCTCACTTGTTCAATGTTTCTATAAATTTGAATCTATTTCCAAATAAAAATTTTTAAAAAGTCAAACAAAGATCTTAGTCAGGTCCTCTTTATTCATTCTCATCATAAGTTTTTTATTATTGTAATAACTAAACATCCACATGACTCAACCATTTACAGAGTAATTTCACATATTTTATTTAATCCTCATTAAGGAAGCCCTATTTTATAGATAAAGGAAATCGAGAATCAGAGACTTCTTGTGAGACCTTTGCTAAAACATCTTCATATTTTCACTGCCTAGTCCAGTAAATGAAGGAAGAAGGGAAGGCAGGGATGATGAACTGACCTGCCCCAAATTGCAAACCTAGAGTTGCATGGGCAAGACTGAGACTCAGAGCTCAGTACCTTCCTACTACTTTGCAGCTATTAAATACCATAAAACACACTCAAATCTTAGACCAGGATTAGCCACTATTTAATTACTCTTTGATGATTCACAAGTCACATAATCCTACAGTGCCTTAGGCTAACTTTTATGTGTCATTCATCATCCTGAAGCTAAAGGAAATAACAGCTGCAAAAATGTTAATCAAATCCTGGAAGAGGGAGACTGCCCTGTGGTAAATTCCGATATATTGCTTTTAAAAGTGATGTTATTTAATCTAATAGATAAAATGATCTTATATAGACATTTTGCTTAAACATGAGAATAAAAAAGATGTTAGCAAGATTATCTATACTGCTCATTTTGGTGGCAAATCTTACCCCTAATATGAAATCTTGTGTATTGTTATTTTGAGCTCTTCAAATTTTAAAAATATTTTGTCTTTTTTTTTTCTAGCTTTATTTTCAGCATTTAAAATGAAAATCCTGGCTGTCTAAAGGAATTTGCTCTAGCAGGTGACAAAGAGACATGTTACCAGCAGCAGAAATGGTTTCTGGGAAGAGGTTATTAATCATCTTAGTTTTAATCATGGTGAAGTATTTTTTGACATTTGCTGAATTTTTTTTTTTCAAAGTGCAAGAAGTTGTACTAATTAAAAGCAATAGCAGCATAAGAATGAAGAAAATCCGAAAGTGTTAGGAACTAGGATACAACCTAGATTGCTGGTGCTGGAGAGGATTACCTGGTCTAAATGCACCTTATGGGTGATGAAGAAAGTGGTACGGTGGCAGCTATGGGGATACATTATGACTAGGGCTACTTTCATGACTGGTTCTTCAGTCAGCCTGTATTGACCTATCTTTTATTATGTGAGTAATGAATAGAATTTTGGATAATCACATGTAGAGAGACGTGTTACTGCTAGGGGATGACAAAGGTCATCTGGAGAGGATGGCTGGTCATTTGACAAAGCCTGAAAGATGATTAGACAACTGATTATGACTTATTAATCAATCTGCCCTGAGCAGTCCTTTGGGAAAAACAGACATGGCTTATGACCCTTCCAATTGCATTCAGCTCTCCATCTCTTTCCTGATATGTTGTATCAACCTGCTCATCAGTAAATTAAAATTCAGATGCAGGTTATGCAGGTTGATTCTTTTTTGGTTGCCCCCACAGCAGCATAAGGAAGTTCTCAGGCCAGGGATGGAATCTGAGCCAGAACTGGAACCAATACCACAGCTGCAGGATCACTTGATCTTAATACACTGTGCCGGGGCTAGGAGTTGAATGGGTGCCTCCACAGAGACAAGCCAGATCATTAACCCACTGCATGATAGCGGAAATTCCACAAGTTGATTCTTAATGCTTGGCCCAAAGAAAATATTTTAAGTAGTTTTCGTCATACGGATTACCACTTGCATAATTCATAGCAAGAGAATCTTCTCCTATGAGTTACCATCCTCCGTGCATGCTCCACTTAGTAGATTAGAACCTCATACTAATGTGAACAGACAAGTCTATAGGCTTCATTTTAGGGAGAACAAATTTACTCCTCAATTCTTAAGTCAGTATGTTTTGACCAAGTGCCTGAATGTCATGGATTGACGATTTAAAGATGAGTAAGCCTTATTCTCTGCTTTTATAATTGGGGAAATGGATAATTAAACAGATGATCACCAAAAAATGATACACACTAAGATAGAATGGGGTGAGCACAAAGTTCTACAGGACAATTTTTGATAGATTCCTAACCTACTCTATGATAAGCACTTGACCCTTCTGTGGATCAGAGAAAACTCTAGGGAAGAAGAAAACCAAGCAGAGCAACGAAGGACACAAAAAGGTTATTCCAAATAAGGAAACAGAAGGAAAGACGGGAAGCCAGGTGGAGAGGCTAAAATATGCAAAGATCAGGACACAAAAGAGAGCAGGATAGATTTTTGGGGATAGCTAGAAACTGGTATAGCTGGAGTCAAGGAAAGGCCAGATCATGAAGGTCTTCCCATGTCATTTTAAGATATCTGGATTTTATAGTGATAGTTTTAAGACCACATTGAAGGGTTTTCAATAGACATTAAATGATTGAGTACACAGAGAATGGACTGGCATGCAGGGGAGTCTGGAAGCAAGGATTCTAGCCAAGAGGCAGTTGTGAAAATACGACCTGAGGAACTATAGTGGTCTGGCCCCAACCCAAATCTCCAACATGGCGCACCTTCTACAGCTGTAGGCTATGGATCAAATGTTTGCTGAGAAAGGGAAAGTGGTGGAGGAGTTTGGAACCCATCTGTGCTCGCCACCCTCGTTATATCTTGTCATCTTCATTTTTAAAGAATCACCTACTCAGAATGATGTGGTGTAAATAATGTAATTTCATAGAGGGAAAATGTTATGCTACTCAACACTGAAACACTGAGTATTGACCCTTGAATACCTAAAAAATGGATGAAATAAGGTAGGAAAATTATCACAGTTGTCAAATTTCACCAACCTTGTTATTACATCTTTCCATGTTTATCTTGTGGATCTACATGAAGTAGCTACAAGGCATATGTTCACAGTTTAGAGCTAAAAAAGTATTCCTTTATTAATTCTTAGTTTTGGAATCAAGAAGATGGTATCCTGTTCCTTTTGTCACACCCAGTACCTCAAAGAGGTGGTTGAAAGTCAAGGATTAAAAACATTGACTAAAACTGATTTTCTGGGATCTTTGATGATTTTCATGAAAATTATAAGAAATTGCTTTAACATCAAACAAACATTATTTGGAAGTAAAATAAATAAATACCATATCCTCTGGTGATAAATATAGCTTCAGATGTGTTTAATACAGTTTTCAAAAAGAAGTGGGAATTGTGTAGGTGTCATTGAGTAAGGAATTTGGTCTTTTGTAATGGTGAGCTATTTGAAATGAGAAAGGTTGAATAGTTTAAAACATGGATGGGAGGAGCTGGGGGTTTAATGGTACCCCACAATTTTCTTCTCATGGGTGTGACTACAGAAAGAAAATTTTCTAATTTCCTCTAATGATCACAAAGATGATTCTAGACCAAGGACTGCAAGGGCCTTTGAGTGCAAGAGCTGGAAAAGCCTTATGTGGGTACACATACATACCTCTTCATTGTATCCAAATTTTAAAACACAAATTTTAATATATATCACTATGTAATTGTAATTTATAATTACATAAACCTCTTAGTTTTAAGAAAAATCAAGTTATATACTTTTAAAATGTTAGTTTTTCATTTTTCCTGGTCATGCTAAGTGATGCTTTTGTAACATGAACCTGTTCTTTTTGCAAGAAAAGCAAACTTTGCAGCAACTGAAGTGCAAATTATATACCATACTCTTATACAACAGTACAGTCATATTATGCCAAGCAAATTCTTTATTAAATGAATGCAGGTATTTTATGTCTTTTTTCCTTTATATTTTAGTCATGTAGACAAAGAAGAATACTTTCATGCAGATTCCTTACTAAACATTTAATAGACCAGTCACTACCAATGATGCCCATATTGTACCTAGAACATATGCCTTTGTGTCTATTATTCCAGGATGTCCCCCCTTTTTTGTTTATAAGATGCAATTTTGTTTAGTTTTAAATTTGTTTCATCCAAGGAGCTCCTTTCCATTTTTTCCCCTGTTGCCCATTTTGTGCCTTTGTTTATTTAACAAGAGTTTTAAGTAGAGAAAATGGAGAATTTTGATTTAAGTGGAGACACTGGGACCTGCATTTTCCTGTTGGTGGCAGCACTGCCTTTGCTTTCTGTGTCCAGTACAAGGAGGGCCTCCACTGAAAGCAATCATACCAAACTGAGCATTTAGGGGACCTCTGAGTACAGAATGGTTTGAACGAATTAGATGAACAAAAGTGAAACTGTCATATATATACAGTAAAGCAACCTCATCTCAAGAAAAACAAACAAATTACATTCACAAAAATAAACTGATTTAGGATGGCATAGTTGCATTATTTAAAAAACTGCAAAATTCCTCAAATAGTGAAGAATTTAAAATTTTTACTTGGGCACACCACAGTAAAGTACACCAATTTTTGTATACTAAAAAATATTTTGTGGTTTTCAAAGCCTATTACTAGGTCTCATCTCATTTGCATCTTCTACTGACTATGTATAATATTCCCCAGCATAGGAAACAACCTAGGACAGGGCTTGTAACTTCTCATCCAGCACCACTTTTACAAAACTCCATTCCTACAAGGATTTTTTTTTTTTTTTTGTGGTGTTTTGTTAGTTTTTTTAGTGGAGGCATATGTCTATTGAAAATAACATAAAATTGTTTTGGAACCCTAGCTGTATTAAAATATTGTGCATTTGTGCAGAGTATTGAGAACAATAAGTTAAGCTCTTAAATAATGGACATTTTGCATCATATTTTAAAGTTACTTCTATTTTATTTGAAAATGTTTTAAGCAAATATATTATAATACCCATACATGGTAAATTTAGGATAGAAGCCAATGTTCTTAATAAGTTAGTAAATGTTTGATTGACATTTCATCCTAGATCTGGAGTAATGATTTGACATTATTTCTCTGTATAACGAAAATTATTTGCTTATCAGTTTATGCCATGCCCACTGCTTTCTATTCTTTTTTTTTTGTCTTTTTGGGGCCACACCCGTGGCATATGGAGGTTCCCAGGCTAGGGGTCCAATCGGAGCTGTAGCTGTTGGCCTATGCCACAGCCACAGCAAGGTAGGATCCAAGCTGCTCTGCCACCTATACCACAGCTCACAGCCATGCCAGATCCTTAACCCACTGAGGGATTGAAACTGAGTCCTCTTGGATGCTAGTTGGGTTTGTTAACCACTGAGCCATGTAGGGAACTCCGAGATGCCCACTGATTTCTTTGGAGGAAATAGTATCAGCATAACTGCTCCAAGGGTTTAAAGAAATATGCATAATGCACAAGCATAATGAGTAGAAAATTTGTGCTCAACATTATTACTTTGATTTTCTATGAGGGGCAGAATCTAATTTTATTCTGTCAAGAGGAAAAAGGGGTGGAGACATGCAAGAGCCCTGGCATTCAGGTGATGCAGATCCAGTGCCAGTCATTAAACTGAGTGCTTTTTAAAAATTTCAATTTTTGTATACTAAAAAATATTTTGTGGTTTTCAAAGCCTATTACTAGGTCTCATCTCATTTGCATCTTCTACTGACTATGTATAATATTCCCCAGCATAGGAAACAACCTAGGACAGGGCTTGTAACTTCTCATCCAGCACCACTTTTACAAAACTCCATTCCTACAAGGATTTTTTTTTTGTGGTGTTTTGTTAGTTTTTTTAGTGGAGGCATATGTCTATTGAAAATAACATAAAATTGTTTTGGAACCATAGCTGTATTAAAATATTGTGCATTTGTGCAGAGTTCAGTTAGTTAACTGGTTTTGATAAGTTATTAATTTGGCTGGTTTACTCATTATCTGTTTTCCTATTTGCTGTCTGCTTGGTCCATCTCTTATCAGCTGGCTTCAGGATAGGCTCTTCCCTTGAAACTAACCTTTTTCTTCGTTTCATTTTCTAAAATGTTCTAAAAAGGGCTTTATTTCTGAGCAGCAGAGATGGCAACTGGGACCAGATTTCCTGGAAAAGTAGTAGCTGCTCTGGGATGGGGAGGGAAAGCAGCGCCATCAGTGTAGAAAAGCAGAACAGAGCAAGGCCCGCCAGCCAGTTTCACACAGGTGATTTGCTTCCTTTGTCACCTGGTGTCTGGCCAGAAGTTAACACCCAAAGGAAAGTGAAGTAACTTATGAGGCTCCTTGCCTTTTACTCTGCCCTAGCTCCTGGCTCTTGGGTCCTTTTGAGCTATCTGCTTGTCACTCCGTCCACCTTTCCAGGCTTCTCCTGGCCTCTGGTTATTCTACTTAACCTCCAGCTACTCTGAGATGGCGTCCCATTATTCCAAACCATTCCCGTCTCCATATCCCAACACCCAGGATCAAAGTTTTTTTATTTTTTTGTCTTTTTAGGGCTGCATCCATGGTATATAGAGGTTCCCAGGCTAGGGGTCCAATCAGAGCTCTAGTTGCCATCCTACGCCAGAGCCACAGCAACGTGGGATCTGAGCTGCGTCTGTGACCTATACCACAGTTCACGGCAACGCAGGATCCTTAACCCGCTGAGCGAGGCCAGGGATAGAACCTGCGTTCTCATGGATACTAGTCGGGTTTATTAACCGCTGAGCCAAGATGGGAACTCCCAAAGTTTTATTTCAATAGAGACTTTGCTAGCTGATTGTAAAAGAGTAGCAGTTAAACCAATTCATACCAGTATGCGCAGTAATCTTTATAAGAGTATTAACATTTTAGAAGAATAAGTTTTTAAATAAAAAGAATAAAGCCATAATGACAGAATTTCACATCAATAAAGATACATTTGAACAAGGAATCTCTGAGGTACTTATTAAATGAAAGTTTATTCTCATTCTTATTCTATCTAGATCTTTTAAAGAATGAGAAACTGTTTATTGTGATAAAAGCTAACAGCTTGCTTATAAACCAGTGCCATGCTTGGTCAAGCTCTGCTTGGGCCTGACAGCCTTGTAAATGGCTAAGTCATCTCGTAGTTTAGTCGGGAGAATCTCAGCTAATTAATTTATCACCTTCCTTCTCTGATATGAAAAAAAGGAGGTGATTAATGTTATGGAATTTGCACCAGAGAGATATTAAAGGCATGGGCTCTGGCAAGTTACAGACCCTTTCTCATCCAAAGCTTGCATATTAATCTCAAATAGTTGATATGTGTGATTCCTGGATAGGGAAAACTGTTAACATTCCCAAATATGTATGCAAATTTCAAGCAATTTGGATGAGAGTCTCATTGTTGTTACTACAGTTGTTTTGGCTGGTTTTGTTTTCGTTTTTGCTTTTTTAGGGCTGCACCCATGGGATATGGAAGTTCCTGGGCTAGGGGTTGAATTGGAGCAGCAGCTGCCAGCCTATACCACAGCCACAATAACACCAGATCTGAGCCTCGTCTGCCACCTACACCGCAGCTCATGGCAATGCCGGATCCTTAACCCATTGAGTGAGGCCAGGGATTGAACTGGCATCCTCATGGATACTAGTCGGGTTCTTAACCTGCTGAGCCATGAGGGGAACTCCACTACTGTTGTTTTTAACTACTCAAAATTATTCTCAAGTTAACATGGAAGGAAAGTGTATAAATAATGTCAAGAATATTATGAAAGAAAACAAGTAGTGAAGGAGAACTTGCTATATGAGATAGCAAAACGTCCTATATGGCTACTTACAATTAGAATAATATGAATATTGGTTCAAGATGAATAAATTGATCAACGGAATAGAACAGAGGACAGAGAAACTGATTCCAGTATTCTTTAAAATAAGAACTTAGTATATGGTGATGCTTACATTTCAATTTAGTGAGAAAAGGAAGAATTATAAAGTGTCGAAAGAATGAATACTCACTGAGAAGGAAAAGAAATAGATTTGTCTCCTACAACAAATATAACGAGAATATTAGAGTATAATGAAGGTAATTATGAATTTTGAGGGTAGGGTTGAGGCATTTATAGGCAAGACAGAAAGATTCACGAGTTATAAAAAAATGGACAAACTTGATTCCATAAAAACCTAAAATTTCTGAATGGCAAAAGGCACTATTACAAAGTTGAAAGAGAGATGACAGACGGGGAAAGAATATTTATAGCATATATAACAAGGTCTTAATTTCCCTTATATACAAAGACTTCTGCAAATGGATAAAAGACAAGAAATATAATTAAAAAATAGATACAAAAGATGATCTAACAATTCTAAGAAGAAAACACAAATAGCCAGTAAACTTTTGAAAAGATACAGTACCTCAGTGGTAGTTAGGGATATGTATATTAAAGAAATAAAAGATATCATTTTTCATGTATCAGAGAGACAAATATTTAAAAAAAAACCAATCAAATCTACTTTGGCAAAAGTGTGGGGACAACTGATACCTGTTAGGCACTCTTGGTGAAAGTGTGAATTGCTAAAACATTTTTTGTAAATCATTTGGTGACATTAAATTTAAATGTGCATATTTTTGACTTAGAAATACACTACTGTGACTCTAACTTATATAAATAAAAGCAGTGGTTTTAAAGGAAAAGCTGAGTGAAATTGCATATTGCTGCATTAAAAAATGAACACCCCTAACTCGGGAAATACCTTGAATATCCACCAATAGGATAAATATTGGATAAACATGTTATTTATTTATACTACAGAATGTTATGCAAATATTTACATAGGTTTATACCCACTGATTTAGAATAATATCCATAATATATTATGAAGTGAAAAAAACAAGGGGCTAAATAATATACAGTAGTATGATTCAATTTTTATAAAAGAAAAAAAAGACTATGTGTGTGTGTGTATCTAAAAACAAGACTATGTAATATGTGGTGTGAGTGTGTGTGGGGGGACATGCATGTGTAGCTGCAGGCATAGACTTATGGAAGAATACATTACAAAATGTTAAAAGCAGAGGAATGGGATCAGATTAGGGAAGGGGACCATTAGTTCTTTTCTCTCTCTATGTTGCCTGAATTATTACACAAGCTTTCATGCCTCTTTCAGGTTGAACTTTGTCCCTCCCCAAATTCCAAATGTTGACGTCATAACCTCAGAGCATGATCTTATTTGGAATTAGTTACAGATGGAACTGGTTAAGCTAAGATGAGCTCATACTTGAGTAGGTGTCCTTATTACTGCTGTCTTTATAAAAAGGATATATTTTGATATGGAGTCAGCCACAAGTAAGAGAAAATCAATGTGGAGAGACACAGGGAGAAGAGAGTCATCCAAGCCAAGCAGAAAGACCTGGAAGCGAGCCTTCTCCCACAATCTCAGAAAGAGCCGACTGTTACTGCCAACACCTGGATCTTGACCTTCCAGCCTCCAAACTTATCAGACGTAGGTTTCCGTTGTTTAAGCCACCTGATTTGTTGTATGTTGTTATGGCAACTCTAGCAAAGGAATACCATTGCTGTGGAAATTAAAAACCAATGCAGGATTTTTGCAAGGCAAATAGTAAATTCGAGAAACACTTACTAGATACCTACAGTGTGCTAGATATTCCATATTAATTCTTTTACTCAGTCCTCTGGAAGTGCTCAGTAACTTCTCCAGTGTCAAAATGAGTAATTGTGGGGAGGCATCCTGCTGACTTTGGCGCCTAGGTAGTAGCTGTTTTCTGTGCGGAATCTCACTGCTGAGTTTTGATCTCTTAATTGTCCATTTCTAGTCTTTGGTGAGCATTCAGGCAAAAGTTAGTTCTCCCCACTGAAGGTCTATAATGTCAACACAAGACTCAGAATAAAAATGCCAGAATGACATTGCCCACAATATATGATACCAAAGTGGAATGATTTTATGGCATTTCCTTTTATTGTATTGTCTTGAAGGGAAAGACAGTGAACAATGGTAATAGCCTTTTCTTGGTTGTTCTCAACATTTCATGTTCATTTTTATCTTGCCAGTTTTCTAAGCTAGAGAGCTAAAATATGGGAAGACGCAAGAAAGGAATCAGTCAGAAGTCTTAAGACTTAAACACAGATAGGTTGTTTGGCGCAATCACATATTTCAGAGTTTTATTAAGGAAAAGGCAAAGAGAAAACACCTGTGACCTTGTGATACAGATGTTATATTTTTCAAATATTTTAGAGTAGGGTTTCCTCATTGCTCTAACTGCTTGGAAAGGGCAACTATGGTTACCTTGTCTGTCAGTTCTAATGATGGCAATTACCCATGTTGGATACTTATTATTTTGTGTTTCATTTATGGAGAAACACTTAATTCACCCTTAACATCCAGCTCAATTATCACTTTCTGTCATGCTCTCTCAGGGTGATTTCTTGCACCCTTCTCTTTGCACCAGGAACACATTTTTACATAACAGAATATATACTGTGTTCTTAACAACATGCATTCTCTTGAATTATTTATGTATCAGAATCGCTTGCTAAATTACACATTCATTAGGGTTTGAGGCCACTCCATATCTATGTTTATTAGCATCTCAAAATCTGTCATGTAATACGTGACCATGAGAGCTGAGGGATGGGATGGCAGAGAGGCACCTTCACCATCCAGGACCGAGACCACCTCATCCTTCATTTTTCGCATATACTTCACCTCCATTGGCATGATCATTGCTGGGTGGTTTGCATTCCCTCTTCACCATGTGCTCTCTTCTTCCCATCCTTCTTTTGTCTCCTGTCTCTCTGAGAAACCAGTTAGTAGTAGTAGTATCAGAACCATTACTAGTACTGGTAATAGCCAATACTTAGACAGCATTTGTTGTGTCTGGCACTGTTCTAAGTACTTTACATGGGCTAAGTAACTTAGTCCTTAAAACAAATCTCTTAGGCAGATACTATTATTAGCCTCATTTAAATCGATGATAAGGAGTTCCCATTATGGCTCAGTGGGTTAAGAACCCAACATAGTGTCCATGAGGATGCAGGTTTGATCCCTGGCCTCATTCAATGGGTTAAGGATCCTGCGCCACAAGCTGTGCTGGAGGTTGCAGATGCAGCTCGGATCTGGCATTGCTGTGGCTGTGGCATAGCTGCTCCGATTCAACCCCAAACTGGGAACTTCCATATGCCGCAGGTATGGCCATTAAAAGAAAAAAAAAAAGACGACAAAACTAAAGTACAATGAGATTCATTTTCCTGAGGTCCCATAGCTCATAAGCAGCAGAGCCCCAATTCAACCCAGGCAATCTTGTTCCAGAGTCTGAGCTCTAAACAACTCTGGCTTCTTAATCAGAATATCATACCTATAACCGCTTGTGTGGCAGAAAAAAAAGGGGAATTAATAACAGATTCTATCTATTTATCTAAAAGTGTATTTACCTACCTGCCTATTATCTACTTATATTTGTTTAAAATTAAAACATAAAAACATCTCAGTTGTCAAACTTTAGTGTAGAGCCAAGACTTTTTCTTTGAAAAGGAGTCTATTGATGGAAGTTTCTTATGCTTCATCTTGCATTGTTTTTGTCCTTTTTGCAGTGTTCTGTAATTTCTAGTTTGGATTTCATTACAGAGGAAGAGAAATGTCTTACATTACTTGCACTTGCAAAGTAATCTGGGTTCAAAATACATCTAGATATTTACAGTTTTTCTCCAGTGATTTATAGGCATCTATTTCTGACTGTAGACTCCTACATTTAAATACACGGTGATAGAATTTTCCTAGGAAAACGTAGATCACTATTAATTCTCCATGTCTGTTTACAAAGGAGTCTAAGTCTTTAGACTAAACCACAAAATCTCATATTTTTACTCAATGTTTGAGGCAGACTTTTGGAGAGTGACTGAATGTTTACATCAGTTAACTAATCATCATTCCTGCCATTAAAAGATTCAATTTCCAACTGCTTAAAAGATTGTGTGAAACTTCTGTAGGGAGAGCATACATTTTAAAGTTTAAAAAAAGAGAGAGAAGAAACGCTTTGAAGCCATTGACACAGGCGCACCACAAACAATTTATTGAAGAAACATTTCAATAGAGAAAAGGAGCCAAACTTTGATGAGGTTGATCACTGTCAGGGGCTGTGTCAGCTAAACTGCTGACCTAGTGAGCTGTATGGCATTAGTGAAGTGTTATTAATCAACCTTTTAATGGGGTGAGTCCTAAATTTCTTCTCCTTCACTGCTACTATAAGGAAACTATATATTTTTGGTTTTAGTCATGATATAGTAACTTTACTTTTGCAATGACTTCCATTATGTACACTTTTTTTTAAACTGTTATAATCTAAAAGTGACAGTTTGAGAGAAAGAGACAAAAGGGGTTGAAAAGGAAAATATCAAGAAGAAAAGAAAAGCCCAGGAAATACAGTAGCCTTATATTTATGAGAACTCTTCACCGAGAAAATAATTTTTTGGTTTGCATTTTGATTATAGTTGTTTTGCCAATTGTTTTTCCGTTTTAGTCTTATTGGGCTAGGAGGATAAGCTTATCTTTAACATTTTACATATGTATTATCATGTAAACATATCTGTAACGGTAAGGGCCTGACTTGGGTCATGTGTTTATGATTTCATCCACGGAAACAAGCTGAGGTGGACCACAGAGGGTGAGAAAGGCCTTCAGAGGATTGTCTCATGTTCTCATTACAGGAAACTGAAGAAAGCTGTCAGCGAACAGTCTAATGTCTCTGCTCCCAAACTAAAATCCTATCAGAAGATTTCTTTAGTTTTGTGTACATACAAATCTGGAAAACACTTTTATCTTATGGTATTTGTCAGATGCCTGGGTGAGAGCAAATTAAGCAATTTTCCTACATTCTTTGTATTGCCTTCTTTCTAGCTGATGCTCTTCTTCCCGCCCCAATAAATACATTACTCTGCCCAGCAGGGACCTAGAGAGGAAAGGGGAAAAGAGTCTTTATTTACAGAGCTTCTGTTCTACTTGGGGAGATAGGCAATAAAAGCTTGTATCTGAAATGCAAATCAAAACTACTATGAGGTATCACCTCACACTAGCAGAATGGCCATCATCAAAAAGCCTACAAATAATACATGCTGGAGAGGGTCCGGAGAAAAGGGAACCTTCCTACATGGTTGATGAGAATGTAAACTGGTGCGGCCATTATGTAGAACAGTATGGAAGTTCCTCAAAAAACTAAAAATAGAGTTGCCATATAATCCACCAATCCCAATCCTGGGTATACAGCCAGAGAAAACCATAATTTGAAAAGATACATGCATCCCAGTGTTCATTGTGGCACCATTTACAATAGCCAAGACATGGAAGCAGCCTAAATGTCTACTGACAGATGAATGGATAAAGAAGATGTGATATATCTTCCATATGTACCACAGTCCATATATACAATGGAATATTAACCAGCCATAAAAAAGAATGAGATAATGGCATTCGCAGCAATATGGATAGACCTAAAATTATCATATTAAGTGAAGTAAACTAGACAAAGGCAAATATCATGATATCACTTATATATGGAATCTAAAAAAAAAAAGATACAAATGAACTGGACAAAAGAGAAAGAGGCTCACAGACATAGAAAAGAAACTTATAGTTACCAAAGAGAAAAGGAGGAGAAAGGGAATCAATTAAGAAATTGGGACTGACATCTATACACTACTATATATAAAATAATAAACAGGGGCCCATACTCAATATTTTTTAATAACCTATAAGAAAAAGAATTTGAAAAAGAATATATATATATATATAACTGAATTGCTGTGCTGTATAGCTAAGACTAACATAATACTGTAATTCAATTACACGTCAATAAAAAAAATTAGTACCTAATATACATCGGGTAGGAATAAGTCCTGTGAAGAAAATTAAATCCAGAAGAGGGACTAGAGAATCACGAGGGCATTTGTAACTATGTGTGGGCTTGTATGTGTGCATGCAGGTGTATGTGTGTGCATATGTGTATTTGTGTGTACACATGTGATATTTAATAAGGGGACATTTGAATAAAAACCTGAAAGAATGAAAGGAGGGAGCTCTGTAACACCACCTGAGACTCAGGCAAGATAGCAGCTTCCCTTGGCTGTGCTCGATAGAAGAACCCACATAGACCTCCCCACAAAAACAAATCCATTAAAGAATACATGGATGCTTCATTAGCACGGCGACTGATCCTAAACATTTCTTCTCATGAATAAAACTGCTCCGGCCAAAGGGAAGCTCTTGTCAAAAATCTCATGCTGTGAACTCAATAGAGACGGCCACAGTATTCAGTGTTGTGAGGGCCAGTGAGCTGGGTCACTGTTCATGTAGGAGAAGATACAAATAACAGAGGTGCTGAGATAAAAGAAATATATATATATATTTTTTGTCTTTTTAGGGCCGCACCCACAGCATATGGAGGTTCCCAGGCTAGGGGTTGAATCAGAGCTGTAGCCACTGGCCTATGCCACAGCCACAGCAATGCCAGATCTGAGTTGCACCTGTGACCTGCACTGCAGCTCATGGCAATACCAGATCCGTAACCCACTGAGCGAGGCCAGGGATCGAACCTGCATCCTCATGGATACTAGTCAGATTTGTTTCTGCTGAGCCACGATGGGAACTTCCAAAAGAAATACTAAAGGAATCATCAAATTCTTCCTGTCAGAAAGGAAAAGATTCTTGCATAATGAAAAATAATTTCCCATTAGTACTAAGTGTCCATTGACTTTCTTCTCCTCATGTTCTGATTTGCGGCTTTTGTAGATAACGAATGTATTCAACTTTTTACACCGACAATCAGATGAACACTGAACCCTAGAATTGTGGCTTCTTTTATATGTACGAAAATAATAAATACAATTTAAGTATATTTTCTGAAAAGAAATATAACTTCTTATTCATTTAAATATATTTATTAAAATTTTGATACTCATTAGTTATATTTATATTTTGCCCTCAATTTTTTCTTTTGGCTGAGCCTGCAGCATGGGCCAGGGATCAAACCCATGACACAGCAGCAATCCAAGCCATAGTAGTGCCACGACTGCATCATTAACCACTAGGCCACCAGGGAACTCCTGCCCTTTAGTTTTAATACATGATTTTGAAATTTTCATAAAATTTCTTTGAAAAATAATTTAAATTTTTTAATGTTTAACTTTTTAATTAAACTATGTTCAAATTTTGTGCATTTAGAACATAACTCATTTTATTTTGAATGCTTTCAGTCAACAAAACACACATTAAAATCTTTTTTTTTTGTCTTTTTGCTGTTTCTTGGGCCGCTCCCGCGGCATATGGAGGTTCCCAGGCTAGGGGTCCGATTGGAGCTGTAGTCATCAGCCTACACCAGAGCCACAGCAACACGGGATCCGAGCCGTGTCTGCAACCTTCACCACAGCTCACGGCAATGCTGGGTCCTTAACCCACTGAGCAAGGCCAGGGATTGAACCTGCAACCTCATGGTTCCTAGTCAGATTTGTTAACCACTCACTGTACCACAACGGGAACTCCAAAATCTTGATTATAAAAATGGTGATTTTTATGAAAAAAATGCTCAGCATATATAATTATTAGAGCAATGCAAATAAAAATTACAATGAGGTATTATCTCACACTGGTCAGAATGGCCATCATCAGAAAATCTACAAATAGTAAATGCTAGAGGTGTGGAGAAAGGAACCCTCCTACACTGTTAGTGTGAATGTATACTGGTACAGTCACTATTGAGAACAGTATGGAAGTTCTCTAAACAATTAAAAATTGAGTTACCATATGATCCAATAATACCACTCCTGGCCATATATCCAGAGAAAGCTCTAATTTGGAAAGACACATGTACCCCAAAGTTCTAGCAGCACCATTAACAGCAGCCAAGACATAGAAACATCCTGTGTCCATTGACAGATGGCTAGATAAAGAAAATGTGGTATAAATACACAATGGAATATTACTCAGCCATAAAAAGCAATGAAATAATGCCATTTGCAGAAACATGGATGGACCTAGAGATTATCATACT
Source organism: Phacochoerus africanus (assembly GCF_016906955.1). Taxonomy (NCBI): domain Eukaryota; kingdom Metazoa; phylum Chordata; class Mammalia; order Artiodactyla; family Suidae; genus Phacochoerus; species Phacochoerus africanus. Next base: position 79,816,053 of record NC_062550.1, on the reverse strand, counting down.
AAGTGAAGTAAGCCAGAGAAAGACAAATATCATATGATATCACTTATACATGAAATCTAAAAAAATGATACAAATGAACTTAGGTATGAAACAGAAAGGGACACATAGACATAGAAAACAAACTTATGGTTACTAAAGGGGAAAGGGAAGGGAGGGAGAAACTTGGAGACTGGGATTAACATATACATGGTTCTATTTATAAAATAAATAAACCACAAAGACCTACTGTATAGTGCAGGGAATCATATTCAATATTTTATAATAACCTATGAAGGAAAAGAACCTGAAAAAGAATACATATATAACTGAATCACTTTTCTGTACACTTGAAACTAACATGATATTGTAAATCAAAAATATACTTCAATAAAAATAAATAAAATGTGAAAATAAATAATTAAAATGTAAATAATAAAGTATAAACAATAAAATAAAAAATACCACACCTTACAAAATAAATAAAAAAGATTTTGCTTAAATGCAATGGATTAAAGCATGTAATTTATGAATTATGTAAGTATTTTATTACTTATCTAAACATTGCTTTTATTGACAGATCACCTAGACATGCACAGAAGATTTTAAGTTTAGTAATCTGTGACATTTTGCCTAATATATCATAAAATGACTACTTACAAAAATTATGACTAGGATAGTCCATTTATCAAGGCAAGAGGATAGAATACATTTTATTCAACAGTTCATTGTTTTGTCTTATCACTTTAAACATAAGATATAGAGCTTCTAATTTTGCTGTTGCTCTGGGCCCTTGAAATGTGATGGGCAGGTTTACAATCCTGGGAAGATCTGAAGAAAGATCAAGTGCAAAGCCTTTAATGTGAAAACAAGCATGGCTGGAGTTGCCTTGTGGCTCATGGGACTAAGGATCTGGCATTATCACTGCTGTGGCACAAGTTCATTTCTAGGCCCCAGAACTTCTACATGCCGTGGGTACAGCCCCCCGACCTCCAAAAAAGAAAAAGAAAGACAATAAGCATAGCATCTCTGAGGATCAGCAAAAAGGCCACTTTTAGTTAGAGTGATGTGAGGAAAAGGTGGAGCAAACGAATGGGCAAAGTCGGCAGGAGACAAATAACCTGGCTGTGCCATTGTAAGAAATTTGGATTTTAGTCGAGGTATAACAGGAAGACTTTGCAGAACTGAGAGCAGAAAATGGACACAGTATGTGTTAAAAAAAATCATGCAGGCTACACTGGAGGGGCATTACTGGAAACAGTAGGGGAGCTAGTAGTTTAGTACTATAGTTCAGACAAGAAATGATGCTGACTTGAACTAGAGAGAGCAGGAAGTGGTGAGAGGTCATTGGCATTGGGATCTATTTTGAAATTAGGGTCAACAGGACTTACTGATGAGTTGACTATGGAATGTGAGGGACATCATGGGTGACTTCAATGTTTTTTGGACTAAGCATTAAGGTTACTAAGATGGGAAGACTGGGGAGAAACCAGGTTTGGAGAAGAAAATCAAGATCATGTTTATATTATATTTGAAACACTTCCTAGACATCAAAATGAAGATGTCTCATAGGGAGCTGGGTACTTGAGTTTAGAGTTCAAGAAAAGTTTAGGATGCTGGAGTATCAGTGTTGGGACTCAGGAGCTGAAGATGCTACTAAAGTCTCAGGATGAAATCAACTGCATTTCTATATACTAACAATGAAAAATCAGAAAGAGAAATTAGGGAAACAATTCCATTTACATCACATCAAAAAGAATAAAATATCTAGGAATAAACCTACCTAAAGAGACAAAAGACCTATACTCTGAAAATTATAAGACACTGATAAAAGAAATCAATGGAAAGATATAGAATGTTCTTGGACTGGAAGACTCAATATTGTCAAAATGACTGTACCAACCAAGGCAATCTACAGATTTAATGCAATCCCTATCAAATTATCAATGGCATTTTTTCACAGAACTAGATAAAAAATTTTATATTTATATAGAAACACAAAAGACCTTGAATAGTAATCCTGAGGAAAAAAAGTGGAGCTGGAGGAAACTGGCTCCTCGACTTCAGACTATACTACAAAGCTACAGTCATCAAAACAGCATGGCACTGGCACAAAAACAGAAATATAGATCAATGGAACAGGAGAGAAAGCCCAGAAATAAACTCAAGCACTTATGTGCAATTAATCTATGACAAAGGAGGCAAGACTACACAATGGAGGAAAGACAGTCTATTCAATAAGTGGTGCTGGGAAAACTGGACAGCTACATGCAAAGGAATGAATTAGAACATTCCCTAATACCATACACTAAGATAAACTCAAAATGGATTAAAGACCTACAGGTAAGACTGGATACTATAAAACTCTTAGAGGAAAACATACACCAAAAACTCTCTAACATAAACTGCAGTAATATCTTTTTAGATCCACCTCCTAGAGTAATGGTAATACAAAAAATAAACAAATGGGACCTAATCAAGCTTTTGCACAGCAAAGGAAACCATAAACAAAACAAAAAGACAACCCACACAATGGAAGAGAATATTTGCAAATGAAGCAACTGATAAGGGATTAATCTCCAAAATATCCTGCAGCTCAATATCAAAAAAAAAAAAACCAACCCAATTAAAAAATGGGCAGAAGATCTACATAGACATTTCTTAAAAGAAGACATACAGAGGGCAAAAAAAAAAACACATGAAAAGATGCTCAACATCACTAATTATTAGAGCGATGCAAATCAAAATTACTATGAGGTAACACCTTACACCAGCCAGAGTGACCATCTACAAATAATAAAATCTGGAGAGGGTGTGGAAAAAAGGGAACCCTATTACACTGTTGGTGGGAATGTACATTGGAGCATACAGGATTTTAAGGATAGTGAAACTGTATGTATGATGGTATAATGGTGAATACATTATACACTGGTTAAAACCCATAGAATATACAATACCAAGAATGAACTCTAATGTAAGCTATGGACTTTGGGTGATAATGATGTATCAATGCAGGTTCATCAATTATTAGAATCATATCACTCTGGGCTGGGATGCTGATAGTGGGAGAGGCTGTGTGTGTGGAGGAAGATGAAGAGATATGGGAACTCCGTATTTTCTACTCATTTTTGCTATGAACCTAAAACTGCTCTAAAAAATAAAGTCTATTTTAGGAAATTATCATTTTGGGTCTCACTATCCTTCACTTCCTAATGAGCGATGTCTAGAAAATCATTGTTTCAATCATATATATTTATGGTAGGATGGTAAATCTGGCCCCTACTATTTCTGTAAGTGTATCTCTTTTCCAATCTATGTGTTGATCTTACTTCTGAAATTGTATCAGAAGAAAAAAATTACATTTACTTTTAGGGTAAAAACTACACCTTTGTAAATTTAAGCCACGGAGCATAAATGTAGGCTCCTTTAAGAGTTGCTAATTTTAGGGAAAAGACTTAGAAACAAGTTCCCCAACAGGCAGAATGAGGCTTTAAGCCCAATTTCCTAAAAGGCAGTTTTAGTATCACCCCCCTCAGTTCCTTCTTACTATCCATGTCCAGTGCCTGAGGACCTGCTGAATCTCCATAATTCCTGTTACATCCTACCTTATGTGAGTCTGTGCTCTCCCTTCCAGTTCACAAAATCTGCCCTGCACTATGTTGTGTTCTTGGCTAATACATGCCAAAGAGAGAATGGATATTATGAGGTAAATATATTGTGTCTGCATTTAATGGGCCTTATGCAAATAATGTTTTATGTACTGCAATGACTCCATTGATAGAAATTCTAGGTACTCTGGCAGGCTGGTGGAAATATTTTTAGGTAGGTCAGAGTTTTGGTGTTTCTGTGTGACACACATTTGGCTGGCCTGCAATACCCCTTCTTCAGGGTCAAACCCATCAACAGATAAGTGTTTGGGGCTTTTTTTTCTTTATTAATAAATATTAATTAGTTTCCATCTCTTAAGTTTCTCTGCATCTTCTTTAAAAATAGCAACAAGTCAAAGTAAAATCATTATGTTATGCTTTCCTTTCCTGTTAGAGAGAATAGTCAAAGGGCTGACAGCAGTTAATGATGGAACCTTAAGAATCGAAGAGTATCTTCTGTTTGTAAATGGCCCTGCTTTATGGCCTTGAACATTGAAACTAGTTATCTGAAACCTATGAGGGTTTTCCCTTATTTGAACCTGGTCTAATTTTACAAATATAAAAGTAACATTCAAGTAACTTCTGAGAACTCATGGATGGGACAGATGACTGGAAATTAAATCTAATAATATAATGTGAAATGGAGAATCAGCAGTTAATAATCTGCTGAAAGTTCATGATGGTATATATTAGCTAATTAATTTGATAATATATTGCCTTAATTTCCTGAATAAATACAGTTTTTCACTTTTGAGATAATCAGGTCAAGGAAAAAAAGTGTTTCTATGTAATTAACATTTCTTGTCTGTATCTATCAAGTATGGGGTGTGTGGACAACACCGTGGCTTTGTCATTGGTATTGGGAATAGAAACATAAAACAGCAGAAGTAGAGAGTTCCTGCTGTGGCTCAGTGGGTTAAGAACCTAACTAGTATCCATGAGGATGTGGGTTCCATCCCTGGCCTTGCTCAGTGGGTTAAGGATCCGGTATTGCCGAAAGCTGCAGCATAGGTCATAGATAGGGCTCAGATTCTGCGTCACAAGTGGTAGATGGGGCCTGGATCCTGCATCACAGGTCATAAATGGGGCTTGGATCCTGTGTTGCTGCGGCTGTGGTGTAGGCTCCAGCTGCAGCTCCAATTCAATCCCATCTAGAATCCTTGTTCTCAAATAATTTGTAACCTACTTGAGTCAGTTCCAAAGAAAAATATTTACTCCAACAGAAAATAAAAACATGGAAGGTACAAAAGCACATAAATATTTTTACTGGCTCCTACCCTCATATCTTCCCATTATTACCCAAGAGGGAGGGTGGGAGAGAGGGAGGGAGATTGGGAGAGAGATGATGCTTTTCATGTTAACAAATAAAACCATGTGATGCAAGTGCTTTCAGATCCTGGGTCTGGGGCTGACATTGCATCATTTGAACTGAAGTTTACTGTGATAACAGACCAGGCTTATTGTGATGCACCAGCAGCTACGTGGATCAAGGCGTCTGGTGAAAGTCCTGTATATGCACAAGTGGTAAAAAAATTTTCACTAGAGTATAGTTGATTTACAACGTTGTGTCAATTTCTGCCGTACCGCATAGTGACCCAGTCAAACATATATATACATTCTTTTTCCTATACTATCTTCCATCATGGTCTATCTCAAGAGACTGGGTAGAGTTTCCCTGTGCTGTACAGTAGGACCTCATTGCTTATCCATTCTAAATGTGATAGTTTGCATCTACCAAACTGGTTTCTTAAAGAGATCAGAGCACTGGAGGAGGAAAGTCTTTCTGTTTTGTTAACAGAAAGTATACATGTAAGTATAGGAACTATATAAGCAACATGAGGAGCCCACCATATTTCAACACTATGTGTGTTAGACACTGAGAGCATCCTGATTATTTCTACAGGTAAGAAATTGTCAACATCGAAAAATAATACAGGTCATCACTGTAGTTGTATAACTTTCTCTTCTAACTTATTATTTGCTGTTGGGAAGCAAATTCATGTATTGTCACCAACCTAAAGATGTGTTACAGGGTTATTTCATACATGGCAGATTTTCAAAGTCCTGCAATGATGACATTGATGTAGTGCCACCACTCTGTTATAACCTTTGGATATTCTTTAAGTGTAACAAATACTTCATTCATGGCTTGCCCTAAACTTTGCATTTGGTGACATTCTCGCTGCCGTGTTAATATCAGGTCTATTAAGCTGGACCTCATGGTCCATTACCCTTTCTTTAGATTTGACCCCATGAAGTTTAGGGGTCTTGAGCACAGTGTGAAAAAGCAAAGGGTTTCACTCTCACCCAAGGAGCTCATTAGGACTTTATAGAAACACAATAAATACTCACACAGTACTAACATTTGCACTGAGGGATGCTCACCAGACACACAGCCTGGTGTCAGGAGGTGTCCATTGTTCCCTTTATCCAGCCTGCACACTCATTTCGCCTGCTAACTAAAGAGAGTGCTCATTTGTAATCTGGCATTTTTTCCTTTGTAGGAAAGATTCACTTACTGGTATCCTAGCTTTGTGGGACTTTTTTTCCCTTAATTTTCTCTGTCTTCATCCATTTCTTAATGCTTCCACATACATTTTGGATTGCATAATTTAAATCAACCCCCACAGTTCATGAAAGGATTCCAGTGTGAACTGCTGTCAGCAATATCTGGACTGGAAGCCTGCATTCTTTTATACACTACATTGTAATTCATTAATACCATTTGCCATATTAAATGCAGTTTAAAAATCCAGGAAAATGTTATTAGATGGGTTTAGGGGAGACCTGCTATCAGCAATGCTACTTTAGCTTTAATTTTAAAGTCTAGTTGCATTAACTCTCAGAGGATATAGCTTCTAATATTTTAAATTTTACAGTACAGAGTTATGTCATTACCTAGGCCCATATTTGATTATATTATATTATTATTCCTAACCACTACCAGAAGTAGGCTTCTGTATTTAAAATATATTTCAATCTGAAAATGTGATGAAACACTTTTCCCAGGGGCTTGAAGGCAGAATGAAATGGGATTTCTATCCAGAAGTAGAAGTAGCTTGTTACTGTGAGTCCTTTCTTTAGGGATGGCTTTTATGAGGTATGGTTTGAAACTCCAACTCTACTATTCAAATTAATCAGATTTTCTTGGGCAGAATGCCTCTGGAACCCCCTACAAAGACTCTTTGCCTCCCCCCTACACTGCAAATTACTTAATGAAAACACTGGATTATACAGAACAAAAGGTTTTTTGTTTTTTTTTTTCCCCACTGATGTCAATCAAGTGCTGATGGTTTGGTTTTGTTTCTGAAACAAGAAAATGAAGGGACAATTTTGTTTTATCAAGTCTGTATGAAACATCTCACTGTACAACTTTCCAAGAAAATTTCACTGGAGACTTGGAAAAATATTGGCCACTCAATGATTTCCAATTCAAGACCATGTGAGAAGACTCAAATATATGCCAAATGAATCATCTTCTTTTACCAATCAGCTAGTCTTTAAAGAGGACATAGACTTAGAGGATGGAGTAGGCTCTGCTTTGGGATATGCCAAGACCATTCACTGATCCTTTAATGTATGTCAGGAACCTGGCTATTCATATTATAGATACAAAAATGAATAAGGCACTCTAGGTTTCAACAGCCCAGTGGAACAGACCCAGCTAACCACCACACAACACAGCGGCATGCACGACTAATGGAGTCTGGGCTGGGGAGCGGGGGAGGTAAGGGGGACAGAAGAAGGAGGGGAGAATTAAGTTTGGAAAGAGCAGAATTTCCCTAGGCAGTTCATGGGGGAAAGGCATTTTGAGCAGATTGCATAGCATGAGGAAAAACACACAGGGTTGAAAGTTCATGGTGTATTTATGGAGTGGCTTATACTGAATGTCTGAAGCAGAAAGTGGGGAATTGGGGAAATGATCAGAAATGTGTGTGGAAAAGTAATTTGGGGCTGTAGAGTGCGAAAGGGTCTGGATATTGTGCTAAGAAAGAATTAGTATTTCTCCTGATGACACTGAAGGAGTTTAAGGATCCATCGATGGAGATGAGGGAAACCATTAAAATGGTGAGCTCATAAAGTGAGGAAAAGAATATATATATATATGTATATATATATTTATAACTGGGTCACTTTGCTGTACAGCAGAGATTGATAGAACATTGTAAATCAGCTATAATAAAATTTTATAATAAAATTTTAAAGAAAAATAAATACAATGGTGAGATAAATGCTTTAGGAAGATAATTGATAGCAAGAAGGAGAATGGTTTGGAGAAGAGAGTAATGCATTCATGGCGAAGGATAAATGTCACTGCAAGAGTCCAGTAGGCAATCCCTGATGGCCTAACCTAGAGAAGTGGAAAAGGATGAGCAATCACATATTTAAGAGGCCTTTATGAAGTAGAATTAATATAACTTAATCAACCTCAAATAGAAATGAGCAGTGAGAGATACAAAAAAGAGATAAGCCTGGATTCACAGACATAGAGAACAGAGTTGTGGTTGCCAAGGGTGAGGGGAAGGGAGTGGGATGGATGGGAGTTTGGGGATGGTAAATGAAAACTATCACATTCAGAATGGATAAGCAATGAGGTCCTACTGCATAGCACAGAGAATAATATCCAGTCTTTGGGATAGAACATGATGGAAGACAGTATGAGAAAAAAAAAGTATGTATAAGTATAATTGGGTCACTATGTATGTATAAGTATAATTGGGTCACAAATATATATATATTTGTCTTTCTGTCTTTTCTGTCTTTTCTCGTGGCATGTGGAGGTTCCCAGGGTAGGGGTCGAATTGGAGCTGTAGCCACCGGCCTACGTCAAAGCCAGAGCAACGTGGGATCCAAGCTGTGTCTGCGACCTACACCACAGCTCATGGCAACGCCGGATCCTTAACCCACTGAGCGAGGCCAGGGATCAAACCTGCAACCTCATGGTTTCCAGTCGGATTCGTTAACCACTGAGCCATGACGGGAACTCCAATAAAAAATACTTTAATACAAAAATTTTTAAAAGAAAAAAAGATGAGCCTAAAATCTCTACGCTGGCTGATTGTAAATAGTGATTCCCAAGAGCAGGTTTTATGAAGAATATAGAAAGTTTCATTTTGAAAAAGCTGAGTTTGAGTCACTAAATGAAGAAGAATTTTAGGTTATTGGAGCATGAAGTTAGAATCCACTAAAAATGTCAGGTGAAGTTTGGGAACCATCTTCACAGACATGAAAGTGTAGGTCATGGGAGTAGATGAAATCATTCAGGAGAGAGGTGAAAAGGAAGTAGATTTCCTGTTTCACATCATCTGAGTAACAGCGCTTTCTGCGGTGCTGTGTTGAGAAAGAATTTAAGGTCACCTTCAGGTATAGTGGGAAAGAGTGCCATGAATGATGGCTAGGATCCACCCTTGTTGGTTCCAGAGATGGGAGTGATTGCACCTGTGGCAGATGTTAGCTGTCCCCAGTAACTGAACAAAGAGGTTCAAGAACAAACCCCCAAGGAAACCAGCTGTGCTGGCAAAAGGAAACAAGAAGAACAGAGTTAGGAAAAAAATGAGCTGGTACATAGTACTGTACTTAGTTCAGTATCTCAGACGTCAGATTCAATAAATACTTGTTGAAGGAATGGATGAGTTAATAAAGTGTTGACAACTATACCTTAACTGAAGCAACATAAAAAGTCAGCAGCATGAGTCCTAACAATAACAACATACCCAGGCACTACTGGTTAAAGAATTAATTCTTTGGTTAGTTTCTTCATAACAGCATGCTATTCCCCCCCACTTTTTACGTAAATAGGAAAATTATTCCAGTGCATGGATCATTTGGAATATTTGGGATAATTATCAAATTATCAAAAAAGTAACAGGAAAAAGCTTTTTATGATTTGATGCAGAAAGTTAAACTGAGAAATTAAATGTAGAGAAATGGCAGTTAAAGAAAAAATGGAAATGAAGGAAGGGTACTCTTTGGGAGGTATCCAGAGAAAAGTGAGTTAAATTCTCTCTTTTACACCCTAAAAGACAAATTCTACTACCTAGATAATATAGAGATTCAGTCACATATTTCTAGCTTGCAGCAGGCAGGTAATCACCAATTACTCTGTTATTCAGGTATTATTATTATTATTATTTGTCTTTTGTCTTTTTGGGGCTGCACCCGCAGCATATGGAGGTTCCCAGGTTAGGGAATTTATTGGAGCTGCCGGCCTATGCCACAGCCACAGTAACGTGGGATCCGAGCCGTGTCTGCGACCTATACCACAGATCACAGCAAAGCTGGATCCTTAACCCACTGAGCAAGGCCAGGGATTGAACCTGTGTCCTCATGGATGCCAGTCAGATTTGTTTCCACTGAGCCACGACAGGAACTCCAGGTATTTTTTTATTTGAAGAGACTTTGCACCTGAAATTAGAGTCCAAAAATAATCAGCCATTCATCCATTCAACACATCTTCCAGAGTCTCAACTTCTGTATGACATGGGTCAATCTGTTATGGGTGAGTGACAGAGTAAACAAAAGGATAGGGGTGTTGGGGAACAAGTGGAACATACTTGCTACCATGAGAAGACAGTCTTTGTGATTATTACGTCTGCTGGATGGTGGTAGGGTATGGGGAGCAAGTGCCAACCCAAAACCACAAATAACTGGAATATCCAGCAATGACAATAACTACAGTGAGATAAAGTCCAAAGGAGGGAGAAATCACATCTATTTTATTGAAGGAAAGAAGTCAACCCAAAAAGCTTCTTAGGCAAAGGCAGGATTTTCATCGAGTCTTAAGGGGAAAACATAAAATTCTAGTCTACAGGCAGTACGGGGTAAGGTCAGGCGGGTAACTTGAGTGAGGGAAGAAAGGAAGAAAAGCCTGGCAAGTTCTAGGAGAGGGAATGGCTCACTGAGCCAGAGAGGATACAGGTGGAATCTTTACTCCCTGTCTTACTCAGCTCGCCCCTGAGTGTCTCCTTTGGCTCTGGGTCAAGCACTGGCTGCCTGGGGTCCCGCCTGAGAAGAGAGACTTGTGAAGGTGACCCCACTTCTGCCTCCATCTCTCATGCTCCATGATGCTATGACGCCAGCACAAGCTTTTGCAAGCCAGCTTCCCCCCATTGTTGGAAGGAAGAATTTACTGATGTAAGCCTGAAAACCTCAGAGGACTGAAAACAAAAGAACACTCACTACCAATGGGAAGGCAGGGATAAGTTAGCCTACGTGTGCTATGAGGAGGTGCTGGAGGAGGGATTCCAGTATTGCTGAACTTTTGTAGTTTTAACAGAAAATATGATTTGTCTTTGGATAAAGGTCTCAGGTTTTTAATCAGGCAGAAGTGATGTGCTCTACTTATGGTTCTAGGAGCAGTCTTGAATTGGTAATCTGAACTCAGCTGTTTCTGACTCAAAGGCAGAATAGGCTTGCTGTGATTAACTGCTGGACTTTTTGATTTTCATTTCCCAGAATTTGATATAAGCTTCTGAATGGCAAGATCTTTATTTTTTGCTTCTTTATATCTGCTCCATTTGATTTTACGTTGCTTAATATATTATTCTGTGTTGATTGAATATTGCCTGGACCTTTACTTTACTTAGTTATTTAAATACATAACACAGAGAGTGGAAGCTCAGAGAAAGACTTTCATTATCACTTAAGGTTTTTAATGGTTTAGATAACACTTATTTTTTAAGAATATAACATTAATACATACTTCACACTAGCCAAAAGGTGGGAAAAAATCAAATGTCAATGAATGGATAAACAAAATGTGGTCTGTACATACAATGGAATATTATTCAGCCATAAAAGGGAATGACATTTTGATACAGGCTAGATGTATGAACCTTAAAACCATAAAAGGGAATGACATTTTGATACAGGCTAGATGGATGAACCTTAAAAACGTCATGCTAACTGAAAGACACCAGATGCAAAGGCCACATCTCATGTGACTCCATTTATATGAAATGTCCAGAACAGGCAAATCTATACGTATGGAAAGCAGATTAGTGGTTGCTAGGCATTATAGAGAGTGAGATGTGGGGAGTGAATGCTTAATAAGTACAGAATTTTTCCTTTGAAGCAATGAGGAAGTTCTAGAACTGGGCAGTAGTGATGGTTATGCAACACTGTGAATGAACTTCTGCTGAAATGTACACTTTAAAATGGTTAAAATGTTAATTTTATGCTATGTCTATTTTACTACAAAAAATTAAAAAATTAATGAATGTTCTTTGTAGAAAATTTATTCCCCTCTAAATTACATTCCTTGAGATTTAGAGTTGTCAGATAAAATACAATACTTACACTGACAATTATTCTTTGTTTATTTGAAATTCAGTTTTAATGGGATGTCTTGTATTTTATATTTGCGAAATATGGCAACCTTGTTGAGAAGAAAATTTGTTTCTGTCATTGCTTTTCCCAAACACTTAGGACAATGTCTGGGACATAGGAGGTAGGTCGTCAATAAATATTTGTTACACGAATATAAAGTTTGAAAAGACATATAAATATAGAAACCAAATTATAGAAATTAAAATCATTCATAGATCCACTGACCAAGGAAAATAATTCATAGGGCTTTTGTCCATTTTTTTCCTAGAGCCTTTTTCTGTGCATTTTTTTTCTCTGTTTTCATCATTACTTAGGACAACTGCATTTCCTACTGTTTTCGCTGATGACTTTAACATAAGCATCCATCATATCCCAAAGTCTTCCAATAAGCATAAATTTATAAAGTTGAACAATGGTATATTGTGTAGACATAATTCACTTATCAAGTGCTAATTTCACCAGTCTGGCCAGTACCTTTATGAATTTTATTTTTTTTAATTAATTAATTAATTTACTGGCCATGATGTGCAGCGGCTTGATGTGGGATCTTAGTTCACAGACCAGATTGAACCCTGGCTGCAGCAGTGAAAGCACTGAGTCCTAACCACGAAGTCATTAGGGAACTCCTCATTTTATGACAATTTAAATTTTTGCTAATTTAGCAGAAGAAAGACTATTTTGTTTTTAAGTTATGACTTTAAAAAAAAATTGAACATTTCCCCATGTTATTTGCCAATCAATCATTTTTTCTTTTATGACTAGCTTTGCAGATTTATTTAGTGGAAGGACTTACTACTTTCATTAATTTGTATGTGCTTATTATAGATCAGCGATATGAATCCTTTGCCTGCCAACCTTTTAATAAATATTATTTTCAGTTCATTGTTTTTTTTTTCCTTTCTTTTTTTTGCTTTTTTTTTTTTAGGGCCGCATGTGCTGCATATGGAAGTTCCCAGGCTAGGGACTGAATCAAAGCTGTAGCTGCAGGCCTATGCCACAGTCACACAAACTGGATCCAAGCCATATTTGCAACCTATGCCACAGATTGCAGCAATGCTGGATCCTTAACCCACTGAGCAAGGCCAGGGATCGAACCCATATTCTCATGGACACTATGTTGGGTTCCCAACCTGCTGAGCCACAATGTGAACTCCTTTTCAGTTTATTGTTAAATTCTGGTTATTCCTTTTGTAAGAGTAGCTTTACTCAAGAATAAAACTGCTGGACACAACATTGTAAATCAACTAAAATAACATTTAAAAAATAGGGAGTTCCCACCTGGTCTAGTGGTTAGGACACTTTCATTGCTGCGGCCCGGGTTCAATCCCTGGCCAGGAAACTGAGATCTCGCATCAGGCTGCTGGACACCAGGGCCAAATAAATAAATAAATAAATAATTTAAAAAATTAAATAAAGAATAAAACTGCCAGTTTGTTACTATATCTTATACTTTCCTTCGACCTGAAACATACTGTCAGGATCAGTATCACCTCAGGGTCTTGGTATTTGGATGTAGAGAAAAAGCAAGAGAATTTGATCATTGGAGAGCAAAATTATCCAACTGGCCTCTCTTCTATGTTAGGGTTTTGTTTGTTTCAGTCAACCACTGACTGAAGCCCTGCTAGGTAAGCTTCAGTGTGTATTGCTTTACTGTCAAAGCCCAGCTGGGTCACCATGTCTTTTTCCATTTTTTTTTTTTTTTACTGTTTTAAGAAAATGCCTTTTGTTTCTTTGATTCTGGTAATTTTTACAGTCATTCAGTGGTTGGTGGCACTATAGACAAATTTTTATGGCACTTACACAATGGAAAGTTTACCTTTGGAGAATTCATTTTAAGATGTGCTTACCAAGAATACCTTCCACCTAAAATTCAGGATAGCCCTCTAGGATATGAAAATGGAAGCACTGAGAACAACTCAGATGAACTGACTGTCCTGTTACAATAGACCAGGGCTCAAAGTCAACATTTCCGTGTAGGAAGAAAATTGTAAATTCTACTTCCATTTATTATAGATCACATTTCAAAGTTCTTAGTATGTATTCACTTATAATGCATATAATGTTTTAGTAAACAAACAAGTGTAATTGGAAGAATGTACTAATATATATATATATATGTCTTTTTAGGGCTGCATCTGCAGCATACAGAAGTTCCCAGGCTAGGGGTTGAATCAGAGCTGTAGCTGCTGGCCTACACCACAGCCACAGCGACATGGGATCCGAGCTGCATCTGTAACCTATACCACAGCTCATGGCAACGCTGGATCCTTAACCCACTGAGCCAGGCCAGGGACCGAACCTGCAACCTCATGGTTCCTAGTCGGATTCGTTAACTACTGAGCCACGACGGGAACCCCAAGCTTTAATTTTCTTTATGGTGTTGACTATAACAGGTAGAAGGCCATATTTACCCATGAAGCATAAGGGAGCAGAGGCAACCAATGACAAAAGAGTAAAAGGAATGAAACAACACAGAGGGAAAGAGAGCTGAGGTGCAGGGCTGTGGATTTTCTGGAGAGCCCCATTTTTAGCATCTGTTAGCCTGATTTTCCCTTGAATTCTGAGAATTCCCTTGAATTCCCCTGACTTCCCTTGAATCATGATGTCCTTGTAATACATTCCTCTTTATTTTTGCTTTCTAAAGGCTGGCTGCGGTTGGTTCTGGATACCAGCAAGCAGAGTCCTAATGAATATACTGCTTAAACTTGTCCTTCACAGCTTCAGAGTGTGGAGCATATGCTGGCAGATAGAAGGTGTGATGAAAACCCAAGTGTCGCCTCTGTTCTGCTGAATTCTGTAGTCCCACTTTCCCGAGAGGTTCACATATCTATTACTGGTTTGTGTGACTGACTAGATTGCAATAGCTAAGGTGGCCCGAGTCAGTGGCTTTACCTGAATGACTTACTTTTCAGTTTATTGCATGGCCAGAAATGTACTTGTTCTCTGCAATCACCCAATTGTATTACTTTAAATGTGTCTATAATTCTGTGGGAGTATTTTTCCAGTGAAGCTGTGGGCTCCTGGGAGTTCTTTTCTGCAGAAATAGAGGAATAGAGATTTGACAGCGGCCAGGCTTGAAAATCATAAGGTTTTCTTCCCTGATGGCCTACAGGAAGGTGATGACAGCACATTTCTTAGGAGCAGTAAGTTCCTTGTGGGTAGCTGGGAGCTTAGGTGTGACTCAGACAAATAGAAAATTTACATTATATTCAGAATGGTGAGGTCAGAACATACTAGTTATACTTCTGCACATAGAAATTCTGCTTAACTCATCAGCAGACAGCTGCTCACATAATTTGATTTGAAGGATTCTGCAGGGTTTATCTCTGCAAAAGATAATTTCCTCACAGAGGACATCATCCACTCCTACAGGAAATTCCAACCCTCTTTGATCAGACAATTTAAGAAGAGCCAGGAATTGTCCCCAGAAGGTTAGTGTTAAACTGCAGATGTTATCTGGGAGCAAAGGAGAATCCTGAGGGTTCTATTGATCTCATTGTACAAGGGCAAGCATTGGTTTATTATTAGACTCACAAACTGTTGCCTAGGAAACCAGAAAAGAGAAGAGGTGGGGTGAAGAGTGCGGGTGAGGGATAAGGTGAGAGGATGTTATCAAATAACTTGGGGTAGACATGGATCCTGAGGGCCGAGCATGAAAGGTTGGCACAAGCAGAGCCCACACAATGACCCCATTGTGGCTGGGATGCTGGGGAGACAATGAAAGAGACCAAGGGCAGTGTGAAGAAATGTCCTGGGTGAGGATACAAAAGCAGAATGTCTCAAAGACCTCAAAGGTTTCCCGTGGCTATCGTCTTGATCAGAACAACTAGCTATTTGAAGAATTTGTATTCATACACAGAATTATTCTCCTGGGTTCCTCAAATATCCACTATATGGTGAGGACATAAGGATCAAGTTATAAATGACCACCTTTGTTCTTCTACTCTTTTTTTTCTCCCAAAATATTACCCTCCCCTTACATGAAGCGTATTCATGGTGGCTATATACATATTGCTAGAGTGGAATTGGATGGGAACAGATTTATGCCCACACTAATTCACTACTGCCCAGAAGCTAACCCTGACAGCCATGAAACTGGCATGCCTTTGGACTAGGGATGCCAGATTTAGCAAATAAAAATATAGGACATCCAGTCAAACTTGAATTTCAAATTCAAATTCAAATTTAACTGAGTGTTCTCTATTTTACCTGCCAACTCTACTTTGGAACTAATAGGGAGTGTCTTTTTCTCATAAACTTGTCATATTTATACAGAGAGCAACTAAAACTGGTAATTAAAGGTTCAATTCAACTCACGAAACAATTACTGAGCAGGCACTTCCTTTTTACAAAGTATTTATTGTGCTAGGTAGGCTGTGGGGAAATCAAATATGATTAAAATACAGTCACCATTTCTCATACGCTTATAATCGAAGGGGAAAAGCATGGGTGTGAATAACCATCAGTATTACAAGGTAGGTGGAAATGTGCCAACCAGAATGTGTATTAAGACTTCAGTGGAGGGAATGATTAAATTTGGTGGAAAGAACCTGGATAAGATTTTGTGAGCAGAGAAGGGAGGTAAGGTGTTCCAGGCTCAGGGAACAGTAGATATTAGGAAAAGCTTGGACAAATAAATAGTCATAGCCCATGTATTAGAAGTGGCAAGTAGACCAGTACCTAGAGTAGCACAGAATGCAGAGATTAATGAGATGAGGTTGATGCTGAAAAAGGCAGGTTAGGGCCAGATGGAGAAGGTTCTCAAATGTTATGCTAACAGTTAAGATTTTCTTTCATGGTAGAAGTGTGAAGGTGTAGGAAGAGCCTAAGTATTCATTCTAAGATAGGAAAAGCATAATCCATCTTGTGTTTCAGGATGATAAAGCTGTAGCAAGGTGTGGTGGTTTGATGAGACAAGAGTTTAAAGGCAGGGGAGTTAACTTAGCCGGATGATTGTGATATTGTCAAATGAGGAAGCATAATCATGATTTTAGTAAAAAGTAACCAGTCTTTCTTGAATGTACTGAAAAGCCTATGTTCTGGTTTTGAAGTGGAGTAAGAGCCCCTTCAATGTCCCTTCTGTTGTTGATCCTGGCCTCTGAGGTCAGACTTGGCCCAGAGCAGCATTTCTGTCCTAACAGCTGGCAGCTCTGTGGATCACAGGCTGCAACATTCTCCTACACATCTAAGTGGTGCACAGGCCAGTTCCTGAGCTAACAACTATCCCTGTACCTCTATGGATTCTCAACTCTGTCCTCAGGTAAAGGGAAGTGCTTGTGATGGTTCCATGGAATGGGAGAGGCACGGCTAGATTACTCACCGAGAACATCTTCCCTCCATAAATTTGTGATTTCAGACTCTTTACAGAAAGGATAATTTTATTTTACAATTCAGTATGTATCTTCAGAGTAATAGTAACACCATCTTAGAATTTTTATATTGACAACATTTATATCTATAATAAACGATAGAACAAACCAATACCCATCATTATAACTAAAACTCATTAATAGTTATTAGACATAAGATTTTCTAGTCACTGTATTAAGATGGCATTAAAAGATTCCATTTTCACCTATTAATTTGGTAAATATTAAGAAGAAATAACACAAAATGCTGGGTTTAATATAATTTCATGTCCTATGGTAAGATGAAAACTGGTAAAACTTTTCTGGAAAGATATTTTTCAATAAGTGAAAGTTTCATGCTCCACAACCTCAAAATTATACTTGAGGGAATTTGTGACAAAGAAATAATTAGAAATGTATACAAAGATTATGGTAGAAGGATATATTGGGAAATGAAAAAGACCTGATTGCCTAACAGTAAGAGATTTGTGAATTTTTTTTTTTTAAATTGTCACTGCAAGGATATCTGGTTATGAGAATGGAAGATGATGACTTTTTTATTCATTCTTTAAATTTCTTTGGAAAAGATATTAAAACATTTAAAAATGCTCTCCAAGTTAACTAAGACAATACAGATTATAATACAAATATATATACAAATCTATATCTATCTATACAAATAGATTTTAAAGAAATTATTTACATTTCTTTAACTTACTTTTCTTTATACTCTACTATATCCACACAGTGGAAAAACAAATACGGCTTAAAAGTTTAGCAGTTAATTTTTTTCTCTCTTCAATTAGCAACCATTATTCTTCAAAAACATAAATTTTAGGAATTATTATTATATAATAACCATTTGTACTTATGTAATTCAGCCCATCAGATAAATTCTGTCATGTTATTAATGATTTTTTCCTATTCAAGTCTTTTCCCACAAGCCTAATCCAGGCTTTAGTAAGCTGGTTTAAAAATTTTTTTTCTTTAAAATTTGTTTTATTTTTGAATGAGAAAAGAGATTTGAGCACCTAGTCAACCCGTCACTCTTTTTTCTCTGATTAAAAAAAAAATACCAAAAATAAATTATCTTGAGCAACACTGATTTTATTTGCTCCTGTAGATTCTTTGGTTTTTATTTCTCCCTCAACATACAAACTTGGTTTCATTTACTCTTTTTGAGTCTTGCGGCCCTCTAAATTTCTCTATCTACCTGACAGTCAAAAGAACTCCTGGTTTCTATAAGGATTAAGTCAGGAAGCAGTTTTTAACTACAACAAATTGAAACGTTTGCACAAGGAAGTGTTGCTTTTATAAGTGATGGGAAACTTCAAATTTGATTACAAGCAACCTTTGGCTTCCTATCTGTTCAACAATAGGCCATGTTGTTAAGGGCAATTTCCATGCACAGCATGTGGGTCCCATTTTTTCATCCTTAGACATGGTTGTTTACTGTTCAGCACTGTTTATGCATTTTAATCAGGCTTTTTCAGTCTCCTTTAATAAATCGCTACAAAGCGAATGTACCAAAACAACAACTATTATGCAGTATTGCTTGCCCTTACACATTATTTGCTGCCCTGGAGTTTTGCTCAGTCCCCAAATTTAAAAAATAATGACTCCAAGAACAAAATCCATAGCCAAGAGCATTATATTTAGAATTGCAACATTTCTGGCTAAATACACTCTTTGAGCTCCATTCTTTAACAGTAGGAGCCTGACTTTAAAATTCAGTTCAAGCAAGAATGACTTAACAATTGGAACCTGCCATCAGTCCTGGGGACTGAAAGTCTTTTTGATGGGATGAAGCTGACAGCCTAGTTCCTGCCTGGCAGGCATTCACATGAAATGAGCCTGTATTAGTATAGATAAATGTTTAGACATTCAGGTATCTTGCTGTCTGAGAAGAGTTTTGCTGGTTAAGGCAGTGGTAAGCAGAAGAAAAAGGAGTTTTCAGGCATTTATGCCTGAGTGAAGAAAGACAATGATTTGTTAGCATCATCTGGCAAGCAGGCAAAAGAAATAGTTTGACCCATCTCTCTTCCCTCCTTAAAGCTAAACTTTCATTTGCTTTTAAACAAGTTAAAACAAAAGTACAGATTTTTCCTCCAAGAATTTTTTTATTGTTGTTGAACTAAATGAATTTTCTCAACTTGATTTCTAGCATTGAAGACCGATTATAATAAGCTACAATATTTTAAAGCCCAGACCAGAGGTACGACCAGAGGCCTTGAAGGAAAAAAGAAGGCAAGGGACATTGTACAATGGAGATTTGCATTTTAAAACAGGACAAGACTTAGACTTTAGATCCAATGATCAACATCAATATATTTTAGAAGAGGAAATTAACAGCATAAACATGTATTACAATTTGAGACTCAGGAGGAAAGTTTACCAAAAAAAGGAATTCCTGGAAAATATCTGAAGAGTTCCCAAACCAAGAATTTATTTGGAAATGTCGATGCTAACCTACTTTGCAAAACATCTTGAATTACCCCTTGACATCACTGTATAAAATCTGCTGGAGTCCCATGGAATTCAGCAGAGGCAGGTGCTATGCATGATTCCTCATAAACTCAGCTAGCCAAAGTGCTGTTTTGGATTGGCCTGGAGAAAATATTTCATGAGTGAGAAATCAAATTGTCATGTGCTTAATTAAGAGGCAGAATAAAGTGTTCAAGAACTTTTTCTGAAAGGATTCATCATGAAAGCGACAGACTCGTTTTCAGAGGTGTTCTGATTTTAATCCTTGCACATCCAATTGTATATAGCACAAAAATATTCCACCTGAAAAATACAAGCTTGTCATTTAATTTACAAGTTTTTTAAATTGTATCCAAGTGCCCAGAAATTCACTCTTTACTTATTTCTTTTTGCCTATAAAAATTTAATCCTTTTTCCCCCAATATATCTCTCTAACCTAGGCTCTCAAACTTTGATTCCTTCCTTATGATTTCCCCCACCCCTTGCTATTGGTTGCATTAGGGATAAAGGTAACCTGGAAAATATTATCTTTTCACAACAACTTAATTTAGTCTTTCAGTAATTCACTACAATTCTCTTTATTTCCTAGTCCACAGGACTTTGAGGCAAGACTGCCTGTTAACTCTTAACATTGATTCACTCCTTTCTCTTTAGTATTCACACTTACACATAGGTAAAGGACTACATTTCCTGGTCTCCAGCCAATAAAAGGTAAACAGATCCTTCAAGAAGTTTTCCTAAAAGCAAGGAGTTTTCTTCCTTTAACACCCTTGCTCACCCCTAAATCCAATTAACTGGACTATACATGTGATGCTGGAGCTCTACCAGCCATATGGACCTTGAGGATTAGAATCACATCCTATAGATGGCAGAGCAGTGATCCCGAGCCTTGGATAGCTTTATAAAGCTATGATTCCAGTCCTGAGCAATATTAGGTTTCTCTGTTACACACAACTGAAATAATCCTAATGAATACACCTGACTGAAGTATGGGGAAATTTATTTTTAAATTGAGATTTTGATATGATTAGCGGAAACTTATTAGACTATTTTTTAAAAGTCATCAGAAAAAAGAGACAGCTTAACCCAAAAGGAATTTTTATACTCCGCAATTTTCCTTTTGGGTATGTGTTTTTGATAGCTAAGTATCTGTTTGAATCTGTAAATGTTTATGATTTGGATAAATTCTCCCTATGGTCTAGGTTAAAATTAATGATTGGCAAACTATAAGGGATTATTGGCATAAGACTTTGAATCAAATGCTGCCAAACATCTGGGGAACATGTTGAGGATTTGGGTTTATGTCTGGTTTGGTCAGTACAAAGAACTTTTTTAAAGTTCTGTTTGCCTTAATAGTTTGATTTTGGACTGCTCACTGCTAAAAAAAAATACACATTTCCCAAATATATTAATCAGGTTAATATTATAATTATTTTTATGATTATTGCCAACATTATTGAGCACTTATTACATCTAAGCACTTTATTAAGCACTTTACCTATATAACTTTATTTAAATCTTTCATTTATAAGAAAGAGACAGAATTATTATTATCACTTTATGGCTGAGGAGATCAAAACCCAGAAAGCATATCAGTGGCTTTGGGAAATAGACAATAAGGCAATTTAGACTTATCACAGATGACTACAAAAGTTAGGGGGAACTCCCAAAATGTCTGCTTGAACATACCAGACTGCTGATAAGGTAGTGAATATCCCCCAATCCAGGAGGATGCAGAAGTAGAGAAATGTGAGTTTAATATCTGAGAAAGAGGGAAACATTTTTGTTGGAATTTGAAAGTTTGCAAAAAAAAAAAAAAAAGGCTGAGAGGAGTACTTTTAATAGGTTCATAGAGCTAGTGCAAAAAAAATTTGAAGTAAAGGACCTGTTAAGGTTAAGGGCTCAGGTGAACACTTTGACTTGAAACCTTGAAGGGCTACACTTTACTAATAAAGGTGAACCGTAAGTAAACCAACCTTCTCATTTATATGTCCTAGAAAAATCTCAGTTCTTGAAAGTGATTAAAGGTAATTCTGGATTGCTGAAATATCTAGGTTCCTGGCAAAGGAAAATAGAAATTCCCCTCTAGAGAAAGGTAAAATTATACTATCTCTCAAATCATTTTATAAGTAAATTTTTATATAAAATAAAAGATAACATGACACATAAGGAGATTGGCATAGAGAGAATCAATAGAAACAACAGAGAATAAAAACAGAACCTGAGATGCTTCAGATATTAAACTAATAAGATACTGGCTTTGAAATAACTTGTTTGCCAAGTTCAGGGGAATAAAAAATGAAACTAAAATACTTCTACTAAGAGCTATAAACTATAAAAATGACACAGTACACTTGACCCTACAAAATATCCTTATCCAATTATAAATATTATAAATAAAAATACAACAATCAAAATTAAGAAATTAATGGACTGATTAAACAGCATATTAGACAGAAATGAAAGGAGAATTGATGAACTGAAATGAGAGTTCAAAACAAAATATCTAAACTTAGATGGAGAGATAAGGCAAAATATAAGGAAAGAGAGAAAGGTGAAAAGAAACATAAGGAAAGTACATAAGGGTCTAATCTATATTTAGTTGGAGTACCATAAAGAGATAATGATATTTGAAGAGATAATGGCTGAGTTTTTCCAAAAACTGCTGAAAGAGAACAAATCACAGGCTTAAGAAACTCTATACCAGAATTCAGGATAAATAAAATGATATCTAAATCTGGACACATCATAGTAAAATTGAAAAAAAAAAAACAATTAAAAAGAAGAAAAACACCCAGGGGAAAAAAGATATTACCATTAAAGTAATAACAGTCTGAAAGCTGAGTTGACCTCTCAATAGAAACAATGAAATCCAGAAGGCAATAGTATAAAACCTCTAATGTGCCAATCTAGAATTATTTACAAAATCAAAATGTCCTCTCAGAGCAAAGATAAAATGGAGAGAACTAATTATCAGACGATAGATACTAAATGAAACCTGAAACTTTCTTCAGGAAGAAGGAAAAAGATGCCAAATAGAAAGTCGGAGATTAAGGAAGGGAAGAAAATAATAGAAATAGTAAAATTTTGAGTAAATATAAGTAAATACTAATTGTATAAAACAATTACCATGACATGTAGTTTAAATATATATATATATATAATTTAAATGGATAACAAAGATAGCACATAAGTTGGGAGGAGAGTTAATAGTGTTGGAATATTTCAAGATCCTTTTATTGCCTCAGAAGAGAGTAAAAGCATCAACTAACATTAGACTTATCAGTTAAGTATGCATGTTGAAATCCCTGGATAATTACTGAAGAATAACAAAAGAGAGTATAACTAACTTCCAAGCTGAGAAAAAATATTAAGTAATAAAAAACAGTTTATCTAAAAAAAAAAGGAAGAAAGGAGAGAAAAAGGAACATAGGTAAGATAAACAGAAAAACTGAGTAAAATGGCATATTTATATTAAAGCAAACCAATGGTTATGTAAAATATTAATGGGTCAAATACTCCAATTAAAAGACAAAAATTGCCATGCCAAATTAAAATACGCAAATATATATCTTTATAAAAGACATATCCGGAGTTTCCATCGTGGCACAGTGGTTAATGAATCTGACTAGGAACCATGAGGTTGCAGGTTTGATTCCTGGCCTTGCTCATTGAGTTGAGGATCTGGTGTTGCCGTTGGCTGTGGTGCAGGTCACAGATGCGGCTCGGATCCTGTGTTGCTGTGGCTCTGGTGTAGGCCAGTGGCTACAGCTCCAATTAGACCCCTAGCCTGGGAACCTCCATATGCCACGGAAAGTGGCACTAGAAAAGGCAAAAAGACAAAAAAAAAAAAAGACATATCTAAAGCATGTATGATATAGATTCAGAAAAGTTAAAGTTTTAAAGGTAAAAGAATGTAAAAGGCTCATTTTTACAGAAAAATAAAACAATTATTAAAGTGTATGAAATCAATAATGAACTCAAAATATAATAAGAAAAAAACCTGACAAAACTATCAGGAAATACAGGACAAAGCCACAATTATAATGGGTAACTGTTATAAAAAAGCAAACCAAACATAAAACAAGGATATAGAAGAACTGAACAAAAAAATCAACAATCTAGACATAATGGAAATAGATGCAACACTAACCATTTCAGAATGCACTTTATTTTAAATCATGTACAGAATATTAACAAAGATTGACCATATACTAGGCATAAAGCAAGTCTCAACAAATTTCAAAGGATGTTTTCAAACCAAAATCCAAGTAAGCTAAAAAACAATTAAAAGATAACTTGAAAATCCCAACATATTAGGCAATTAAAAATACACTTGTAAATAATCCATGGGTTAAAGGAGAAATTACACTGGAAATTAGAAAATATCCTGAACTAATTGAAAATGAAAATAATACAAATTTAAAACTTGTAGTAAAAATAGTGCTCAGAAAATACATAGCCTTAAATGCAAATACTTGAAAAAGAGTCTGAAATTAATGACCTAAGTATCTATCTTAATAAATTAGAAAAATAGCAAAATAAACTTAAGCAAGTAAATAGCAAGGAATATTGAATAGAAAAGCAGAAACTAATGAAATATAAAGCAAAAATACTGATTAAGAAAAATATAGAACACATATAATATGTAAGAATAAAAAAGACTGCATTTTTACAAATCATGCAGATATTAAAAAGATGCAGGATGTTGTAGATAATTTTATACCAATATAAAATACTGAAAAATACTCTTATAAGCTCTTTTTAACAAGCCAGCTATCTTCAACCCCAAAATCTGACAAGGACAGTATGAGAAAGGAAAATTAAAGGTCAATTGTACTTAAAAACATGGATGAATATAGCAAATCGAATCCAACAAAGATATTCAAAAGGAGCAATGGATTAACTATATCATAAATGAGTTGGGTCTCTACAAATTTTATATTAGATACAATTTGCAAATAAATTAATATAATATGTCATATTAACAAAGGAAAGAAAAATATTCCAATAGATGCAGAAAAATTCAACCTTCACTTATAATTTAAACAATGCTTTTAGTAAACTAGGAATGGTTTAATAATAAAGCATCTCCAAAAAGCCCTGTAGTGAAATGTTGCCCTATAGTGAAATGCTGAATGCTTTCTCTAGAAATAAAAAACAATAAAAAGCAAGACAGGGATATCTGCTATCTCTGTATCTATCTAACATTGAACTGGAAAGTATAATAAGATATTTTTCCAGCTGCATGTAAAAGAATGAAATTGAACATTCTCTAACACCATACATGAAAATAAACTCAAAATGGCTTAAAGATCTAAATGTAAGGCCAAATACTATAAAACTCCTAGAGGAAAACATAGGCAGAACACTCTTTTACATAAATCACAGCGACATCTTGTTTGATCCACCTCCTAGAATAATGACAATAAAAGGAAATAAATAAATGGGACCTAATTAAACTTACAAGCTTTTGCACAGCAAAGAAAATCATTAAAAAAATGAAAAGACAGAATGGGATAAAATCTTGGCAAATGTCGCAATTGACAAGAGCCTAATCTCCAAAATATACAAACAATTCATACAATTCAACAACAAAAAAACAACCTAATCAAAAAATAGGCAGAAGACCTAGACAGACATTTCTCCAAAGAAGACATACAGATGATGAGTAGGCACATGAAAAATTGCTCAACATCACTAATTATTAGAGAAATGTAAATCAAAACTACAATGAGGTACCACCTTGCACCAGTCAGAATGGCCAAATAACAAATACTGAAGAGTGTATGGAGAAAAGTGGACCCTCCTTCACTGCTGGTGGGAATGTAAATTGGTACAACCACTGTGGAAAACAGTGTGGAGGGTCCTCAGAAAACTAAATATATAACTACCATATGATCCAGCAATCCCACTCCTGGGCACATATGCAGACAAATCTATAATTCAAAAAGATACATGCAGAGTTCCCATCATGGCACAGCAGAAATGAATCTGACTAGGAACCACGAGGTTGTGGGTTCAATCCCTGGCCTTGTTCAGTGAGTTAAGGATCTGGCATTGCTGTAAGTTGTGGTGTAGGTCGTAGATGTGGCTCAGATCTGGCATTGCTGTGGCTCTGGCATAGGCTGGTAGCTATAGCTCCAATTCAACTCCTAGCCTGGGAACCTCCATATGCTGTGGGTGCAGCCCTAAAAAGACAAAAAAAAAAAAAAGATACATGCAAGTTCATTGCAACATTATTCACAATAGTCAAGACATGGAAGCAACCTAAATGTCCACTGACAGATGAATGGATAAAGAAGATGTGGTACATATATACAATGAAATACTACTCAGCCATAAAAAGAACACAACAATGCCATCTGCAGCAACATGGATGCAACTAGAGATTCTCATACTAAATGAAGTAAATCAGAAACAGAAAGACAAATACCATATGATATCACTTACTGGAATCTAAAATATGGCACAAATGAACCTATCTGCAAAACAGAAACAGACAGACATAGAGAACGGACTTGTGGTTTCCAAGGGTGGGGGGAAGGGAGTGGGAAGGACTGGGATTTTGGGATTGATAGATGCAATCTACTACATTTAGATTGGATAATCTGTGCTGTTCCTGGTGCACCGTCCAGAGATCTATATCCAGTTTCTTGGGATAGAACATGATGGAAGATAATATGATTAAAAAAATGTATATATGTATATATGACTGGGTCAGTATGCTGAACAGCAGAAATTGATACAACACTGTAACTCAACTATACTCTAAGAAATTTGTAAAAATAGGAAGATACACTTATGTGCCTGTAACAGAAGGCCCTAGAAAATATGGGATAAATAATGAGTATTTTTTTTTGTCTTTTTAGGGCCACACCCATAGCATATGGAAGTTTCCAGACTCAGGCTTGAATCCGAGCTGTAGCTGCTAGCCAACACCACAGGCACATCAATGCCAGATCTGAGCTATGTCTGTGACATACAACCTGGCTCATAGCAAGGGCTGAACCTTAACCTACTGAGCAAGGCCAGGGATCAGACCCAGGTCCTCATGGTTACTAGTCAGGTTTGTTACTGCTGAGCCACAAGGGGTACTCTGAGCAAAAATTTTAATCTAATATAACAGGAATTCTGAGGAAAAGCTCCTGGATTTGCCCAGTGGCTTAGTGATGGCACTGAAGGACCCCAAGCTCTTTCTCCTTTGTTCCCCTCAGGTTGGTTCTGTGGCTTATCCTTTCATAGTTCACAAGATGGCCACCATAGCTTCAGGCATCAGAGGGACAGAACAGTATTTGGCCAAGAAGAATCACATTGCCTCCTATTGTCTATTTAACAGGGAGGGAAATCTGTCCTGGAATATCTCTAGTAGGCATTCTTTACATTCATTGGACAGGATTGGATCGCAGGCCAATACTCAACTTCAAGGGAAGTCAGGAGAACTGTTGGTACTTTTGGTCTCTACAGGGGTTGAAGGCTCTGTTAACCAGAAAAAGGCAGAGAAGAAGACGTAGAGAGTGTTTTTCTGTATAAAGAATAATAATGTCTTCCACAGAGAGCTTAAGTAACACACCCAAGTCACATTTCTAGTAAGTGGTAGAGCTGGTATCTGAACCAAGGCAGCCTGACTCCATGGAGACCACACTCTGAAAGCCTATACATTTTCAGCCTAGTGTCTGACTTTGAGAGAATGTATTTAAACTATAACTTAATCTCCACCCTGAACCCATAAAATTATCTGGATACATTGACTCTCAGCGCCACCCTCAAAGACTTTGTAGTACTCTATTACAGTATTCACAGCAATTAATTGACAATCATTGAAAAGCTGACATAAGTTAAATTCATCTGTTTTATACAGAAAAGTTTTAATTTTGCATAGAATTTTTTAGAAGTAATTATTTATAACATTTGGGAATTTAAAAGTCAATCTTTTATGTGTGTTTGAAGGAATGTGAGAACAGCTCATCAACTTTGAAAAGCAGTAATATGCATACAAATCACATAAAAGGTTTATAAAAGATTAAGTATCACTAAGCAGAAAAAAATACAAGGATGCATTTAAAAATAAATGGGCACATCTTAAAATAAATCTTTGCAGCAAAATTAGAATAGTAGAATATGCTTATGCAGGAAAAAAGTTTTAAAATTGTGAAATCATATTTTCACTTCACAGTGCATTTAAAATTATATGAATACTATTAAACTGTAACAGAACAATTATACCTATTAATCACCTGCTGTAATAAAAGCAGATATAGTAAACTAATTTAAAACGATCTTATGAGTTTTAATTACATAAACAAAAATTAGTTTTTAATAAGCACAGGTGTTTATGTGTATTTAAAACTGGTAAAGAAAATAACTTTGTGAAATTAGCTACTCTTGACCCTAATCATTACTATAAGGTCAGAGTCTTTTGGCTTCCACACTCCATAGATTTTTTTTTTTTTTTTTTTTTTTTTTGCCATGCCCATGACATGTGAAAATTCCCAGGCTAGGGATAGCACTCATACCACAGCAGTGACCCAAGCTGCTGCAGAGACAATGCCGGATCCTTAACTCACAAGAGACTCCCCATAGCTGTAATTTTATATTGAAACAAGACCATGGACATGCTACTTTTTTCCAGTTTCCAGCCCAACCTGGGCAATATTTTCTTTTTCTTTCTTTCTTTCTTTCTTTCTTTCTTTCTTTCTTTCTTTCTTTCTTTCTTTCTTTCTTTCTTTCTTTCTTTCTTTCTTTCATCTGTCTGTCTGTCTGTCTGTCTTTCTGTCTGTCTTTCTGTCTGTCTTTCTGTCTTTCTGTCTTTTTAGAGCCATACCCATGGCATGTGGAGGTTCCCAGGCTAGGGGTCTAATTGGAGCTGTAGCCTCCGGCCCACACCATGGCCACAGCAGCTTGGGATCCGAGCCACGTCTACCACCTACACCACAGCTGACAACAACGCCGGATCCTTAACCCACTGAGCAGGCCAGGGATTGAACCCGCAACCTCATGGTTCCTAGTCGCATTCGCTAACCACTGAGCCACGATGGGAACTCCAATATTTTCTTTTCACATCTTGTGCGGGTATTTTCACGGTTTATAAATCAAAAATGACAATTCACAGCTCTGTGCTGTCTATACCCCAAAGGCACTGGGCAGACAGACAGCTATTTTCCCGTTGTATCCTCACATGTCTGAAAGAAAAATCATTTCTCTGAAATCTCTTATAAGGACCCTAATCCCATTCATGAGGGATCCTCCTTCATGACCCAAAGTCTCCACCTTCTAATAAAATCACACTGGGGATTAAGATTTCAACATATGAATTCTGAAGTGACACAAACATTCAGTCCATTGCACTCCCGATAGCAAGCATCCTATTCTCTAGATAATACCAACTTATTACCTTTTTAGCTCAATTCTTTAAACACTATGACTTTTAACAATTCTTTGAATCCATGGGGATTTTCAATTCACTTTTCTAGTTCATCACCCACCCTATATACTCACACCTCTTTTTACCCAGCTTAGATTCCACTGTGAATCATTATAATCACTCCCCAGCATCTAAAACCTCAGCTTCTTGCACCTCTGTTCCCATTGTACTCATGGGCAAAACACAAAACATGTTAAGTCTAACTCTCCGTCTGCTTGCTCCTGCTCCTGGTGCAGCTAAACTCACAATTATGGAGCATGCTCTCATTTGAAATTTATGACCACAAATCTTAAGTGAGATCTCCAAAACCTTCCTAGCTAATTCACTTTCTCATTCTTTGAGAATTAAAAATAAAGAACACTGTTTCCTTTCTCCTCGAACATAAATTTAACTCCTGCTCCATTCACTCATTGTTGATATCTTTACTTATTTCACTAAATGGAAAAGTAATCAGTGAAGAACTTATTTCCCCATCGACAAATCTACTAACCAATTTATGACTGCTTTCATAGTTTCTGCCTTTCCACCTCTTAAAACAGATAAAGTGCCAGACTCCTATATAAGGCCAAGAAACCTGATCATAGGTGGACCCAGTAACCCAGTGGTGCTTGTGAGGATCTTCTCACTTATTCTTGGACTTAGCTCTTATAATTATCCTTTGTCTCTCCTGAAATACTCACTTTTTCCTTTACATTGGGTTATTCTTGATAGTCCCTTAGAAAATGAAACAAAACAAAACAAAGTCTCATGTATTCCCATTCCGGTACTGTTTCATCGCTCTGCTCCCCTTTATAGTAAAACTCTTCAAGAGATTTCCTTAAATATATTTCCACTCCTTCTTTATCTCCTATATTCTTTTTTTTAGATAAAGTATAGTTGATTTACGATATTGCGTTAGTTTCAGGTTCATAGCAAAATGATTCAGTTACATATACATTCTTTTCAGATTCCTTCCCATTATAGGTTATTACAAGATATTGAATATAGTTCTTTGTGCTGTATAGTAAGTCCTTGTTGCTTATCTACTTTATATATAGTAGTGTCACCACAGCCACAGCAATGCCATATCCAAGCTATGTCTGTGACCTATACCACAGCTCATGACAATGCTGGATCCTTAGCCCACTGAGTGAGGCCAGGGATCAAACCTGCAACCTCATGGTTACTAGTAGGATTTATTTCCACTGAGTCACAATGGTAACTCCTCTATTTCTAATTTATCCCTTCTCTTACTCTTTTGGTAACCATAAATTTGTTTTCTATGTCTGTGAGTCTACTTCTGTTTTTCAAATAAGTTCATTTGTATCATTTTTTAGACTCCACATATAAGTGATATCATATGAAATTTATTTTTCTCTGTCTGGCTGACTTCACTTAGTATGATACTCTTTAGGTCCATTCATGTCCCTGCAAATGGCATTATTTCATTCTTTTTAGTGGCTGAATAATTTTCCATTGTATAAATTATACCACATTTCTTTATCTATTCTCTGTCAATGGACGTTTAGTTTGCTTCCACTGTTGTAAATAGTGCTCCTATATTCTTTTGAATGCACTATAATCAGGCTTTAATCTTCGGGATTAGACTAAAATAATAATTGATCAGGTCTCTAAAAAATGTCAATTTTGCCAAATCTAATAGTCAATTCTTTTTTAAAAGTATATTTCCAAGTCAAAAATAAAGAAAAAAGGACTATGCAGGAGAGTTTGGTCTAGAAGAGTCATGCTATTCAGTATGATCCATGGACCAGAAGCATCTACATCACTTGGGATCTTATCAGAAATGCAGAAGCTCAGGCCCCATCCCAGACTGTGGGCAACCTCTCTGAGCCTCAGTTTGTTTATCTTTAAAATGGGTAACAGTCAATTCTTGATCCTCATCTTAATCTTGCTGCAGCAGCTGACTGGTTGCTTCTCCTTCTTGAATCACTTTCTCTACTTGGCTTCTGAGATTGCACATTCCTGGTTTCCCTCTTATCTGCCTAGTCAGCTTCCTTTGCTAAAAACTCTTCTTCTGGACCTCTAATTGGTGGAGTGCCCATGGCATGTGTTTTCACTATTGTCTTAATTACTGTGAACACACAAATTGTAACTATTCCCAACATGCGATTCCTGAAGCCTCTGGAGTGTCATTTCTAGATTCTGGCAGTTTTGTCTATTTGCCTCTTCAAGTGTACAAATGGTATAATTTTCTATGTGGACCATGACATGAAAGAGACTGGAAAACACTATTATGGATGATTTCACCCAATCGGTTGGTTTTAAATGCCATTTATATATTAATAAATATATAATTACCATTTAGGGCTGAATTTACATCTTCAGCCCTCACTTTCTTCCGTATCCAATTCCCTAAACAACATTTTCACTTGTATGTCTACTAGGCATCCCAAACAGAAAATACCCCAAGTTCACTTAATAGCACCTCATGGCATATCATAGCATTCATGTAAAATGTCAAAAGGAGTAATCCTTGACTCCTTAATACATCAACATATCTGAGAGATAAATTCAAAATATCCCTAAATATGACCAATTCTCATGGCCTCTACTTCCTCCACCCTAGTCCATGCCACCATTCCAGTGGCACTGGGACCCCCGCAAAGCCCTTCCAAATTCCCTACCTAGAAGCTCAAGTGACTATTATACAATATAAACTAAATCACCTAACCTCCCTGCTCCTGACCATCTATTGGTTACTCATCACACTTAAAATAAAACTGAAGCCCCTTCGATGACTTATTAAGCCACGAATGATCTAGTTCCAGGTTATGTCTCAAACATGATCCCTCTCTCTCTCCAGCTAACCATGAGCCATCCACATTGCCCTCCTGGATGTTCTTCAAAACCACCAAATATGCACCCACCTCAGGCCTCATGCCTAAATATTATTACTTCCTTAGAAAGGCCTTTTCAAAAATCCCAACCAAAATCATTTTACTTGACATACTATATCCTCACTTTGCATTGTTTTTTTTTTTTTTTTTTTTTTTTTTTTTAGTAGCGGTTAATTTTACCTGCCAACACAATTTATATTTATTCTTTGTTTATTGTCTGTCTCCCCTTGGGAAAATGAGTTCTATAAGACATGGGGGTTCATTTCTAAGCCCTTAATACCTAGAACAATACCAGACATACAGATGCTCAGTAAATGTTCATCTAGCTAATTCTGAATGAATAAATGCTGGAAATGTGTATGATATGCTGGCATGGTAGTGTAGCTGGAGAAAATAGAGCTAAGAGGCAAGGAAAGTGGTTGAGTTTTTTTTTTTTTTTTTTGCAATAATTCAGATCAGGGATAAGATCAATGCTAGAATATTGCCTTGGAAATAGTTTTCAGAAAGAGGCAGGATAAAAGCTACAAGCTAAAAAATCCAAGAAGAATCATTTTGATGCCCTATTGGGGGTAACAAGTAGAATGAGGTCCAGTTAGTAATGAGGAAATGACATTCAGGATATATCCATTTTATTCAGCATATATTTATTGTCATCTATAATGTGGCACATGTGGAGATAGAATAATATTAGTTCCTCCACTGAGAAAGAAAAAATATGAAGCAGAAATCTGAGTCTCCCTTTAAGAAGCAAATCAGCTTTAATTAAAAGGAAGTGATGAAAAGAATTACTTGAATCAAAGAGTACTTTGTTTATTCAGATACTTTCTTATAAAATGTCTATGTATTAAGGAGGCTAAATTTGGCTAGCTAACTAATCACATTTTAAAATTAAACCTGAATGCTATGTGCTTTATCATAAGTGACATATTTCTTTGTTGAATTTCCTGCCATTCAAGGTAAAGAAAAAGGAACCTTTTAAAATTAGATGTTATCATGACGACAACAGAGCTTGTCTTTTATAAACTATATTTCTTAGTTTTTTAATAGCTGCCAAGGTTTGAGAAGCATAAATAAAGTAAAAAAACGTAGTAACAATGGCTAATGTAGGAAATAGTAATAGTCTATAAAATATTAATGGTTACTTCAGAAACAATGGAATTTAACATAAATTACTTTATAAAAATTATTTTCCTACCTAGAATTAAGCCCTTCAGTCTGCAACACTCTGAAAACTTCAGTGCAATTTCTTTTATCTGAAACACAAGGATTTTCTTATACAGCTTTTTTGCAGCAAGTTTATATTAACAAAAGATGTATACGTTTGATTCAAAACATAAAACACAATTATTCTGTTCTTCCACACGGGCAATGTATGACCTGCTAGGATTGGACAGAACTGACCACCCAGCTGTGATCACTTGGAGCTTACTCAGATCAAGAGGACAGCCTTTAAATGAAAAAGAAATGATTTGATTACACTTAAAGACAATCCAAGGAGTATGCTGAAAGTGAATACCATGGGAGTCTAACCCCAGCTGGCTGTAAGATTAGGGAACTCAGGAGAGGTCTACTGAGGACCAAAAAGGGAAGTGGGCATTTTCCAGGTGAAGCTGAGACAGGCTTTCAGGCAGCAGGAATAGAATGTGCAAAGGTTCAGAGATGGGAGGAACATAACACCTTCAAGGAACCAAAGAGCAGTAACCTAGGGGAAAGTGACTGAGATGCCAGGAATCAGATCATTCAGGGCATTGAAGAATATGTTAATGATTTTAGATTCCACACTATTCTAAAAAAGAGAAAAGAACACCATTGAAGGGCTTTAAGCAGGGGAATTATATAACTAGATTTATACTATATAAAAAGATTAATCTGGCTCCTGCTGAAAAATAAAGCATTTCCATTTTTGGTAATATGGGGAATTAAAACAAAATCCTCACTGGTATACAACAATTTAAAATTATAGGATAAAATATAACATATTCATTTTAAATATATAGCTTGCACTTCAGTTTCAGTTCCTCAGTTTGCATCTTCCTAAGACCTCATCTTACCAGAGCTGGAAAAATTGGAAGAAATAGCCACAAAATGTCTCTAGAGTAAAACACATTAAAGTCATATCTTAGTGGGTTTCTCCAAGGTACAACTCTGTTAAAAATGACCTCACAATCCAAAATTGCAATACATAAGGAAGCAATCTAGCAGAAGCAAATTTTATGTGACACATTAAAAACAGGCATTGAACCTTAGGATCCTCAGATAACAGAATTATTAATAGAACCCATAAAATGAGTAGTATCCTTAAGTTGTTTAAAAACATTAAAATGGAATGAAACTATAAGAAAAGATCAATATACTATGAAAAATGTCCATGAAGATTTGAAAAGAGAACTAATAGAACTTCTAAACTTAAAATTGAAAATGCAATCATTTAAGTAAAAATTCCACTAAATCAAATTAAATAGCAAATTGAATGTCTGAAGATAGAAATAGTGTCTGGAATATAGACATAAGGAAGTTACCCAGAAGACCGAAGAGATGAAAATGTAGGTAAGAGAAATGAAATATTGAGCAAAAAAAGTCTATAACTGGTCTAATGGATTTTAGAAGAGAGAGATTAAAGAATGGTTGGAAGTAATAATTAATGTGAGAATAGCAGAAAATTTTTTAGAATTGATCAAATATATGAACATCACATTCAGGAAGCAATTACAATTCTGAGGAGGATTTTTTTTCAAAAAGGAAAGAGGGTGATCATTGGTATACCATAGTAAAACTTTAGAAACAAGGAAGAAAGAAATTATAAGCATATTCTTGGAGATACTGTGGGTTCAGTTCTAGATCACTGTAATAACACAAGTATTGCACTAAAGTGAGCAGCACCAATTTTTTGGCTTCTTAGAGCATATAAAAGTTATATTTATACTACATGCTGTAATCTATTAAGTGTGTAATTATAAATGGAAGGTTTGAAGTTCCTGCTGTGGTGCAGTGGGTTAAGAATCTGATTGCAATGGCTCAGGTCAATGTGGAGGTGTGGATTAAAGGATCTGGCAATGCGACAGCTGAGGCCTAGGTCACAGCTACAGCTTGGATTCAATCCCTGGCCCAGGAACTTCCACATGCTGTGAGTGTGGCCATAAAAAATAAAAGTGGAAAATTTGTGCCAACCCTGCATCAGTCAAGTCTGTTGGCACCATTTTTTCAATAGCTTTTGTTCACTTTGTGTCTCCGTGTCACATCTGGTAAAATCTGCAGTATTTCAAATCCTCCACGAGCAAAAAGATTGACTCACTAAAGGCTCAGGTGATGGTTAGCATTTTTATTTTTTATTACTCTTATATTTATTTATTTATTTATTTATTTAATTTATTTATTTTTTATGGCCTACCTGAAGCATACGGAAGTTCCTGGCCAGGGACTGAACCAAGCCACAGCTGTGGCTTACACTGAAGCTGTGGTGACACTGGATGCTTTAACTCACTGTGCTGGGCCAGGAATTGAACCCATGCCTCCACAGTGATCTGAGTGCTGCAGTCAAATTCTTAACCTACTGTTCCACAGTGGGACCTCTGGTTAGCATTTTTTAGCAATAAAGTATTTTTGAATTATGGTATGTACATTTTTTAGACATAATGTTATTGCATGCTTAATAGATGACACTGTGGTGTAAACATTTTTTATGCAGTGTAAACATTTTTTATGCACTAGGAACCCAAGAAACATGTGCAACTCATTTTATTGCATATTGGCTTTATTGTAGTGATCTGGAATTGAACTTGCAATATTTCCAAAGTATGCCTGTAACCCTTTTAGTAAGGTAAAACAATCTACATCTTAGCTAAAATAAAAGGCAGCCTGGCTATTTAAGATGGATATAGAAAACTGTTGGGCATTATTTTCCTAATCAGGCCTAGTTTTGAAGAATCTTCTAGTCCCTTAAGTACTTTTACTTGTGTTTATTTGTCTCATAGTTGTTTGATATCTTTGTCCAGAGTCTTAGATACTTCCACAAAACCACTGTCCTGACAAATGACTTTAATGATTCCATGCAAGCACTGGATAAAATCACACTGATTAATGCTCAAGCTAAAAATTAGATCTCTACAAACCACATCTTTAAGGAAAATCAATAACAATGGAAAGATCTGGAAAATCCTTGATTATCTCTGGTAAATGAGAAACAAAAGAGAGAAGTTAGAATTTTAAGTTTCCATAAGCCTTTTCTATAAATGATTGTTCTGTAATCATGGTTATAAGTAGCCGCTTGAATTAGATTTGAACCCGTACAATAGATGAACAATAACTATACTTGATGTATGCACTTTTACAAGTCAACCTAAGAGTGTCTGCAACCTACTTCTGAAAGTCAGCTAGCCAGGGAAAGATTCACTCCAAAATGTACCATAATCTGAAGTTTCAGCAAAACAACCACTGTCTTAACTGAAAAATCACACTCATACAACTACAGATGATGTCAACCCACTTATGACTTCAGAAGTCCACCAATCCATGAATTCCATTATCTCCAAAACTCTATTTGAGATCAACAGTCTACTCTGTTCTAGGAGACTGTGCCTGATCAGAAAATAGTTAAGCTTTGTCTTTTATATCTGATGTTGAGCACTGGTTTCATCATGTTTTGACAAAGATCCTCAAGATTCACCATATACAAAAAGTAACTGTACAGATGAATTAAATATTTATATGTGAAAAGTAAAATTTTAAAAACTTTTTGGAGAAATATGATATAATATTTATTACCTCATTTCTTGAGGAATGCCTGTATCATAAACTTCCCTCTAAGAAATGCTTCTGCTATGTCTCATAGATCTGGGGAAGTTGTGTTTTTATATCCACTTGTCTCAGGTATTTTCTGATTTCCTTTGATTTCTTCATTGACACATGGGTTTTTCAATAGCATATTGTTTAGTCTCTATGTTTGTGTCTTTTTCCAACTGAATTCTAGTTTCACACCACTGTGATCAGAAAAATGCTTGATATTATTTCTATCTTCCTAAATTTGTTGAGACTTGTTTTGTGACCTATCATGTGATCTATTCTGGAGAACGTTCCTTGTGCTCTTCATAAGAATGTGTATTCTGCTATTTTTGGATGGAATGTGCTGTAGATAAATATCTATTAAATCCAACTAGTCTTCTGTTCATTTAAGAAGACTTTTTCCTTATTGCTTTTCTGTCTGGTGGATCTGTGCATTGATGTTAAATAGAGTGTTAAAGTCCCTACAATTTTTGTATTCTTGTCAATTTCTCCCTTTACGTCTATTAATATTTGCTTTATATATTAATGTGCTCCCATATTTGTATATATATGTTAATGAATGTTATATCCTCTTATATTTATCCATTTATCATTATATTATCATTATATAATGCTCATCTTTGTCTTTTGTTATAGACTTTGTTTAAAATTCTACTTTGATATGAATATTTTTACCCCCAGCTTTTTTCTTCTTTGGCATGAAATATCTTTTTCTAGCCTCTCACTTTCAGCCTATATTTGTCTCTAGTGCTGAAGAGTCTCTTGTAAGCAGCACATAGATGGGTCTTGTTCTTTTTTATTCAGTGAGTAACTCTATGTATTTTGACTGGGGAATTTATTCCATTGACATTTAAAGTGATTATTGACAGGTAAGTTTTTAGTGCCATTTTCTTAACTGTTTCCTGGCTATTTTGGTAGTTCTCCTCTGTTCTTTTCTTCTTTTAGTTTCTTCCCTTGTGGCTTGACAGTTTTTTTTTTAAGCGGTCTGCTTGTGTTTCCTTCTATTTTGTGTGTCTATTGTAGATCTTTTATTTGTGGTTACCATGGGGTTCATATATGTCAATCTATAACTACATCTGCTTGTTTTAAACTGATAGTCATTTAAATCCAAATGCATTCTGAAAGATATACATTTTTAATCCCCTCCACCATGTTTTGTGTTTTTGATGTCATACATCCTCATATTTATCCTTACTATTTATTTTAGTTATAGTTGATTTTACAATTTTCATTTTTTCATCTTTGTACTACCTTTTCTAAGTTGTTGATCTACAACCTTTACTATATATTTGTTACTAGTGGGTTTTTCTTATAAATTTTTTTTGGTCTTTTTTATTAGGGCTGGATCCATGGCATATAGAGGTTCCTGGGCTAGGAGCTGAATCAGAGCTGTAGCTGCTGGCTTATGACACAGCCATAGCAATGTCAGATCTGAGCTGCAACCTATACCACAGCTCATAGCAACACTGGATCCTTAACCCACTGATCAAGGCCAGGGATCAAACCTGCATCCTCATGATACTAGTCAGATTTATTTCTGCTGAGCCAGGATGGGAACTCCTCTTATAAATTCTTACTTCTTGTTGCAGTCCTTTCTTTTCCACTTAGAGAAGACTCTAGCATTTCTTTTAGGGTTGGTTTAGTATTGATAAAGTATTTGAATTTTTTGCTTGCCCGAGAAGTTTTTTATCTCTCCTTCAATTCTGAATGATAATCTTGCTGGGTAAAATTAAAATATCCCAGGTTGCAGGTTTTTCTCTTTCAGCTTTTTGTTGTTGTTGTTGTTTGTTTGTTTGTTTTAGCTTTTTAGGGCCACACGGCATATGGAGGTTCACAGGCAAAGGGTCTAACTGGAACCACAGCTGCTGGCCTACATGACAGCCACAGCAATGCAGGACCTGAGCTGTGTCTTCGACCTACACCACAGCTCACAGCAATGCTGGATCCTTAACCCACTGAGTAAGGTCAAGGATTGAACCCACAACTTCATGGTTACTAGTCAGATTCGTTTCCACTGCACCACAATGGGAACTCCATCTTTCAGTACTTTAAATATAGCAGGTCACTCCTTTTGCTCTGCAAAGTTTTTACAGAAAAAACAACTTATACCTTGTGTGTGGGGGGTTCCCTTGTACAGGACTCTTTTGTTTTTCTCTTGCTGTCTTTAGAGTTCTCTATCTTTAACTCTTGCCATCTTAATTATGGTATGTCTTGGCATGGGTCTCTGGATTCATTTTGTTTGGAACTCTCTGTGTTTCCTAAACCTGGATATGTTTCCTTCTTCAGGTTTTGCATCTCAGCTCTAATTTCATCAAATAAATTTTTGACCCCTTTGTCTCTCTGTTGATAATGCAAATGTTGGTATGCTGTTGTTGTCCATGAAGTCCCTTGAACTGCTCTCAATTTTAAAAAGTTATTTTTCTTTTTGCTATTCTGATTAGGTGATTTCCATTATTCTATCTTCCAGATAATTTATGCATTCTTTCTTCAGCATCACCTAGTCTGATGTTAATTCTTCTAGTGTATTATTCTTTTCAGTTATTATATTCTATATCTTTCACTGGTTCTTTTTTATATTTTCTGGTTCTTTGTTAAAATTCTGTGTTCATCTATTCATTTCCAAGTTAGCATTCTTATTACTATTGCTTTGAACCCTTTATCTGGTAATTTATTTATCTGTTTCATTACGTGTTTTTAAAGTTTTTTTTTCCAGGGTATTTTCCTCGTTTTTTTTCTTTTTTTTTTTTTTTCAACTTTCCCTATCTCTATCAAATTAGATGAAAGAGTTACCTAATCTAGTCTTGAAGGGATGTCCCTGTGTGGGGGCATTCCTATGAAGTCTGCATGTGCCCACTGGCTTTGTTGGGAGAGCTGGGTTTAAAGTGAGCACAGGTAACTTCTTCCCCCAAGGTGTGCTGTAAGTTAACACTTTGATGGGAGGCAGAGCTGGAGATGAAGGGGCTAGAGAAATAGCCAGGTGTAAATTGGGGCTTCTCCTATGCTCAGTGGCAGGCACCACTCTACCAGGCATGGGGGCAGAGCTCGAGGTGCTAGAGCAAAATCTCTGAGGGCTTTGGGTTTCTCTTGTGTGCATGATGGCAGTCTCTGCCTTGGCTGATTTAGTGACAGGGGCTTAAGGGTGTGGGCCCTCACTTCTGAGCTGGTTTCACTTTTTTCCTGTTGTCCTGTTGTGTAGGCCTTTGCTAGAGGCTGGGTTAGACCTCAGGGGTTGGTGTCACACTACTGAGCTGGTTTTGATTCTACCGCAAAGTTGGTCTCTGTCCTAGAGCTAGTTTCACTTTTCCTAAATGTAGGCAGGGATGCATGTGCTGGCAATGGCCACTTTCACTCTGATCATAGGCAAGGTCATGTCCAAGCTGGCTCCCTTCCCTCTAGGTGTATGCACTGCTATTGGTGATGGCAACCTCTGCCCTAGTAGAGAACAGAACTGGAGCAAGATGGGCAAGAGCAGGTGCATGATACAGGCTTAGGGGCATGCTGGGGCAGTCCTGTCAAGCTGGCCAGAGCCCCAGACAGTTTTCAACTTGCTGCCTCTGTGCTGTGACTAGGAGTAAGGAAGCAAGTGTATACTCTTCAAGAGGAATAGAGTCTTGGTTTCTTATAGCCTTCTGGTAATCCCCTTTGGTTTTCAATCCAGCTAAAGGGACTCATTTTCCTGGTGTGCACCCCAGTGCTAGGGTGCATGATGCATGGCTTGAATTCCTCACTCCCAAGTGTAGATTTCCAAGCCCATGACATCTCCTCTTCTCCTGAGTCCCTCATCAGGGGGTACAGGTTCCAACTAGATTGCTTCTTTTCCCATCCTAGCAGACTCTATATGGATCATTCTTCACAGTCCTGGTTGTAGAAAAGCCTTTCTGCCAGTCTCTAGATTATTTCCAGAAAGAGCTGCCACACATGTTGTCATATTTTTGATGTGTTCATGGGGTTGTGGGGGAGATGAGTTCAGTGTCCTCCTATCTCTTCCATATGGATCTCTCTCTGCCCTGACGTTAAGCCTAAAGTATTTTATTACTAAGAAGAAAAAGAAACATCTTGGAGAATCAAAGGTAAATAAGAGAAGGCTAGTTAGAATGACTCTCATTCATTTATTCAACAAGCATTTCTTTGGTAACACAAGGTACTGTGCTCATCTCTGAGGAATAACAATGAACAAAAGAGACAAACACTTTGACCACTTGGAACACAAATTATAGTGGTTATTGTAGTAGAATCAGCAAAAATAGGCTAGATTTGGATTAGAGTGTTGTCAGATGGTCATAAGATGAAATCCACAGATCAGGGAAAGAGTTAAAAGATGAAAATCAACAAAATTTAGTGAGTGACTGGATATGGATATGAAGCAGTGGAAAATATCAAGTATGACTTAAAGATTAGATCCTAAATGTGGGTGGATGGTGGTGCCATTTTCTGAAATGTGAAACACTGTCTGCCAATATTAATGGGCTTTATGAACTGTATTAGTCTAGCCTTAAATGCTTACATTAGAAAGAAAGAATAAAATTTGACAGAAACTAAACAACTTTTTTTTTTCTAGAGGGTAAACTTGAAGGTAGAAAGAGAAATGCTAGGGAAGACTCTTGAGAGTTAAGGATGAGTTTTGCTTTGCTATGTGGGAGAAACTTGAGCAGGTTAAAAATGCAGATAGGGAAGACCCCAAAGAGAGGGACATATTACTAGGACAACCAAGATGGTTCATTTATATGTTTATTGCCTTTATGTGTCTTAGTGTCTCTGTCTGATGCTCCCTCTGTCAGCCCCTCTCTCTCTAAAGGACACTCATTTTCTGGAGCCTCTTCATGTGGCTTGGGATGATGACCTTTTGATCATCTCTTAACATGAAGGTGTTTGGAGTGTCACACTTCTTCTATGGTGACTTGCTTCCAAAAAAGCAGGAAGCAGAAGTTCCCAGCCAACTAAGGCCTACATTCAGCCCCACCATCCATCAGCAGTATCTGGGTGAATGTTAAAGGTGCTGATGTTAATTCTGATTCAGAAAGTGTTGAGTGGTGCCTGACATTGGATTTTTAGCAAGCTCTACCCAGGTGGTGCTAATGCATATCCAGGCTTTGAAATTTCTGGGTTGGGAAGCTACAGGAGAAACACTGATTGCTCCAGTTTGTTCTCAACATTGCTCCAGTTTGTTCTCAACATCAACCCTCTCTACCCTTCCTCATCAAATCTCCCTTTCCTTTTAAAGATCACACATTTCCTTTTCAACATGATGATTCTTCTTTTGTTGTGAAACACTACATTTTAGTACCACTTTTTTTAAAGGAGAAAACCTTCTTTCTGAGTGATTTAAAATCACCAAGTGAAACCAAATCAAAGTTGAACATGCATTTCACCTGTAAAATATCCTCTTTTCAAGATTTATTCATGAGAAGCATTTTTATTTTTTATTTTTCTCCCTTTTTTTTCTTTTTATGGCCACACCTGTAGTATATGGAAGTTCCTCATCTAGGGGTTGAATTGGAGCTATGCCACAGCCATGCAACACTGGATCTGAGCTCCATCTGTGCCCTACA
The DNA here is from genome assembly GCF_016906955.1 of Phacochoerus africanus. Lineage (NCBI taxonomy): Eukaryota > Metazoa > Chordata > Mammalia > Artiodactyla > Suidae > Phacochoerus > Phacochoerus africanus. The sequence goes on along the minus strand of NC_062550.1, from coordinate 79,773,681 downwards.
CTGCGGCTTGAGGCAGTGTCAGATCCTTAAAACACTGAGCAAGGCCAGGGATCAAACCTGCATTCTCACGAACACTATGTCAGGTTCTTAACCTGCTGGGCCATAACAGGAACTCTTTGAGAAGCATTTTTAAGTGGTCAACTTCTCCTTTAAATCTCATTTTTCCACAAAGAAGCAACTCCTTTCCATTATTTCACCACTCTCTCACTCTCAGACTAGCCTGGTTTAACTTCTCTGTGGACTCACCTGGATCCTCTGGTCTATTTATCCCTTTTAAATACAATCGGTGTCTCTACTCCTCCTCCTCACTGTACATGTCAGCAAAATCTCAAACAATCCATTTTCCCTATACGCAAACTGGACAGCTGAAGGTTACCACAGAAAATCAAGTTATCGGGCTAACTAATTGACATTAAAAACATGAACCAAAAGCTCAGTCATGCCACACAATCTTAAAATGTGACTCCCAGCAAGTTTACTTCCCTACTTTCCAAAAAATAGTGTTCTATTTCCTATCTACACCTCCATCCTCAAATCCTCTATACTAGTTTGCACCATCTCATAATTTCCTGAATATATGAAAGCTATCCAGGAACCCCTTTATCTTTCCACCAGAAAATTGACAAACTGCTCTCATCAATATCTCTTTGCATGTTTTTCTATGCAGTTACAACAAAGGGTGCATCCTTCCTCCCATCAGAGAACCATCCTTTAATGAGTAATCTACATAACATTACTTCTGTTCTTAAGCACAGTTCTTCGGTTTTTCGTCTCCCTTGCACCAAGAATTTCTCTTTTCTTTGCTTTACTTTTTTTTCTTGGTCCTTTTGTCTTTTTAGGGCCTCACCCCAGGCATGTGGAGGCTCCCAGGCTAGGGGTCCAATTGGAGCTGTAGCCGCTGGCCTACGCCAGAGCCACAGCAATATGAGACCCAAGCTGCATCTGCAACCTACACCACAACTCATGGCAATGCAGGATCCTTAACCCACTGAGTGAGGCCAGGGATTGAACCTGTGTCTTCATGAATGCTAGTCGGATTCTTTAACAGCCGAGCCATGATGAGAACTCTCTTTTTCTTTTCTTTTCTTTTCTTTTTTTTTTTTTGCTTTTTAGGGCTGCACCTGCAGTATATGGAAGTTCCCAGGGAGGGGTCCAATTAGAGCTGCAGCTGCTGGCCTATGTCAGAGCCACAGCAATACAGAATCTGAGCTGCGTCTGTGACCTACAGTACAGTTGACAGCATCACGGGATCCTTAACCCATTGAGTGAGGCCAGGGATGGAACCTGTGTCCTTATGGATATTAGTTGGGTCCATTACTGCTGAACCACAATGGAAACTCCGTCTTTTTCTACTGGACTATTCCTATCATCATACAAGGATGCTCTGGAATTGCCTGCCTTTTTTTTTTTCTTTGCCTCTCACTTCATATCCCTTCCAAGATGCTGCCTCAATTCTGGGCTCTGTTTTATAGTAAACATTCTAGAAACTGGTCTTCATAAAGTTTATACTTATATTTCCTGCATTCATTTTTTTCATGGCATACCCTTATTTCTAATACTTTTCCATTCTTATCTTTCCCACCAGTTAAGCAACATGACTGCAGTTGACCACGCTTGCATTCTGGAAGCACTCTCCTTTCTCAGCCTCTGTGTGTAATACCACATCCTCCCAGTAGGGGGATGCTTCTAAGATGGCTCCTATGATCCCCACTTGCTGGTAGTTATGCCCTTATGTAATTCTCTCACCTTGAACATGGGCTGGACCTAGCAACTTGCTTCTAAATGACAGAATATGGCAAAAGTCATGTATGATACATCTAAGATTAGATTACAAAAGGCTCTGGCTTCCATCTTGCCCACTGTCCCTTGCTTGTTCTTTTTCATTTTCATAGGAGCCAGTGGCCATGTTGGGAACTTCCCTATGGAAAGGCTCCTTTGGCAATAAACTAAAGTGGGTCTCCAGACAACAGGCAGCAAAGAACTGAATCCTGAAAGTGGGTGAGCCTGAAAGTGGATTTCCTAGCTGAGCCTTGTGGTGACTCAGCCCTGGGCAGTACCTCAACTGCAGCCTGTGAGAGACCCTGGAATAGAGGACACAGTTAAGTTGAGCCCAGATGCCTGGTCCACAGACACTGTGAGAAAACAAATACTTGCTGTTTTAAGCTGCTAAATTTTAGGGTAACTTGTTACACATAGATTACTAATACACAGGGGTTTCCCTCAGAGGTCAGCAAACTATAGCAAGGGGCCAAATCTGGCCCACCACTTACTTTTGTATTGCCTATAAGCTAAGGATGGTTTTCCCATTTTCAAATGGTTGAAAATGAATTAAAAAGGACTATAATACTTCATGAAATGGAAAAGTTATGTGAAATTCAAATGTGTCCATAAATAAAATTTTATTGGAACATAGTCACATACATTCCCTTCTGTATTGTCTGTGGTTGCTTTTGTACTGTAACTTCAGAGTTAAGTAGTTGTGGCAGAAACCTTATGGCTAAACTATTTACTAGTGACCCTTTACAGAAGTTTTTCACTCTTTCTCCACCTTCTTTGCTGGCCCCACATCCTATGTTCTATCTCTAAACACTGTACTCTGTCTCTGTCTCTCTTTATACACACACACACACACACACACACACACACACACACACACACACAAATTATGGAGTTCCCACTGTGGTGCAGGGGGTTAAGGATCTGGCATTGCCACAGCTGTGACCCATGTCACAGCTGTGGCTCAGATTCAATCCCTGGCCCAGGAACTAGCATAGGCTGTGGATTTGGCAAAAAAAAAAAATGTATGTTCTAACATATAACACATTATATATTATATACAATAGATATTATATATGTTAATCTCTATTTGATGCTTATGCTTCTAGATCTAATAAACTTCTCAGCCTTAACATAGACGCCCTCTGCTCTGGCTACCTCCAAAACCTGATTTTCTCCATTTCTCCCCATCTCAGGTGACAAAACAATTATCTAACTTGTTGATCTAGCCAAACATTGAGTGATCCTCAATTTCTCCCTATTGTTCATCTTATACATACAGTCCATCAACACAATCTATATATTTCATTTCCAGAATATATTTTGGAATATATTTAGTCCATCTTAATTAACACAGCATCCATTTCATTTTTTTCTTAGCATTTATCAAGAGTATGTAATTATCTTACTCATGTAATTAATAATGTATTTTCTATTTCCTTAGAATTTAAACTCCATAAAGAGAGACCATCTCTGTACTGTAGTATCCTCGGTGCCTCGCCCACTGTAAGTACTGGCAGGTGATAAGTATTTGTGAATATATAAACTGGGAGATGCTTGGTAAGTAAAGTAGTAGCTATAGCTCAAAAGGGCACTAATTCACCTTTAAAGAGCTATACTGATCTTTTGGTTAATTGTAACTACATTTAAGAGGAGCAAGCATCTTCAACTCTTTGAAAAATGGGTGATGAGGGAAGAAGTGTGTTCCTTTCTTTTTAACTAGAGTAATTCACTAATTGACATATTTTTAGAGAATAGTTATTTTAATGACTGAAGATGACTGTGGTTTATACAGAAAAATTCTGCAGTTCAAACTGTCTAAAAATCTGACATCTGTGTACATAATATACAAAAAAATCACTAGAAATTTTTCAGTGCTGCCTCAATTTAACAGTTACAGCAGGTAAAGTTAAGAAAAATCTAGGTAATTAATAGAAATAAATGGAAAAAAAACTACACAGGTATCTAATTAATTGCATTACATTGAGGCTTTGTTACTACTTGCCCAAACTAAAGATAATTTCTTGTAGGATAAACTGATTTTATAACCCAGAAGTATTATAAGAATTTTTGATTTCTAGTTAATGCAGTGTATTATATGATTAGGATACGGTAGTACACTTCATTACTATTCCCAAATGTACAGTGCCCTTCCCTATAGGAAGATTTATTTCCTCACCTTACTGAACTCAAGTACGGCCATGTGACTTGCTCTGCCCAGTGAAATGTGAGCAGAAGCGACATGTGCTCCTTTGGGGCAGAAACTTTAAGATTTAGTATATGCTTTGCTATACTTTCTTTTCCCACCAAAAGGCCAGAAATATACTTCAGATAGAGTTTACTCCATCAGCTTGAATACAGGAATAAATTATATGTGGAGAAGAGCTATAGAGTCCTGCAAAGATGGATGTAAACATTCATGATTTTGGAGTCATGTGTTACTAGAGCATAGCCTAGTCTAGCCCCATCTTTGAATATTATATACATTTGGAACAAGTATAGTAAAAGCTTACTTCAACGGAGTAGTGCCTAGGAGAAAGGCTAACTTGAATTAGTGAGAAGTCAGGCTTGCAGAATATTTTAAGGAAATCAAAACTTATTATTTCCAAATATAACAAGAAGCCCAATTAGAGAACTAATTAGTAGTTACACTCTTTTAGAGAGGTGAGATATTGGGAGGATCTAATTAAATAATGCAATCTGTACATACAATACTGCAATGTAAGAAGACATGAAAGATATCGCTGTGTTGTTCTTTTAAGTGGTGTGCTATTTAACAAGCTGACTGCCGAATGACTGGTCAAGGTGTGTAGGCTAAAAGAAGAACGCTAGAGCAGAAGTGTTGGATTGGAGATGGGGGTGATTAGCAGACGGAATGATGGAGAGAGTGATATACACGTATGAACTTGAAAAACAGGGATCGTATTTGAGTGATGCAAGGAATGCCACTTGAGAATTACACCCCACAATTTAAATGGTTGACTTTCAAGCAATGCTTACTTAGGAAGCTTTGTAATATTACTCCAGTTTCCAAATAAATCAAAGTTGTGAAACTCAACAGAAGACTGAGGGACTAGAAAAAACCCTCTAGGGATTAATTTTTGTTTACTTGCCTGAACTGCTTATTACGTTTTATAGGAAGCAAATTCTCACCAGAGAAATGACACTCTGAAGCAAGGAGATTAACGCATCTAAACTTGGTTCAGGGTGCAGTGCCTGGATTCACAGCCTTAGAGCGGAGCTTTGCAAGGGATTAACTTCTTTGCCTGTACTTCATAATTTGGGCAATAAATGCAAACAATTTAATGCTCATTTGAAAGAACTACTTTGGTGTAAACATTGGGGAATGTGACAAAACTCACAATGCAATGTGCACCCTTTCTTTTGTCCAAAGAGGTAATTCAGGGCCAACCAGAAAACACTGCAGGATTTCAATATGAATGAGAGGCACCTGTGCCTCTGAGGACACTTCACTAATGAGAAATGGTTGAAAAGGCTGCTGCTCCATGGCATCCAGGGTAATTTCCTCAAAATCTTTCAGTAGTTCTCACATTTCACTTGGAGCCAAGCACTACAGCAGAGAAGTGGTTAGAAATGATCAATGAGCGAGGAATGCCAGAGAAACTGAATGGCCTGGAGAGAAACTGGGAAGTCTCCCAGTTACAGAAGAAAGTCAGGAAAATAGAGCTTGAAGGTAGAATGCAGGGCACGGAGATGAACAGTGCCCATGGCATGGCCAAATGATAGGGCAGCGCCAACAGGGCCAGCCAGAAAAGACATGTGCAGGAAGCAGGACAATCAGGGCATCAGTCCTGCCAGATTAACACTGAAAACATATTTATAAATGTCTCTCCAAGGTGAGCCAGATTTTTTAGAATTTATTTCAAAGACCCCAGGGTATATGGGGATGAGATGGGGTGGAGGGAATGGGGAATATTTAGGAAAGAATAGAATCATATAGAATTCAACTGAGTAATGATTATTGAAGTGGATGACTATACCTAACTCTTAACACATTCCTGTATTTTTCTTTAAAATATTTTTCCCCCTCTAATTTAAGGATTAGGATGTAATCTGCCCAAGATTCTGAGCTGTGAGTAGGTGTTGCACTGTGGAAAGAATCTACACAGCTAGCAGTTACTAAGAAATACTTGTTTCTCCCTGACTAACCCTGCTCCAGGCACATTTCCAGGTTACTATAAGGGTTATAATGGGTCTCTGAATCTTCTCCTTTAATCTGAGGACAGAACCTAGCTCCTTCCATTTGCATCTCCTTTTTAATAGATGTCTGATTGTGGGAGCAGGTGCTCAGGGGCTGCCAATAAGAAGTCATTGATTAATCCTGGAGTTTCCCATTCAGGATCTGTATTAGCAGGACCATGGGAAGGCTTCTCTCTCCACTGAGCACAGAGACTCTCCTGCTCAAAGGGCTGAGTTCTGCTGATCAGGGAGGGATGGGAAGAGCTTTTTCAGACTCCATTATGGAAGCCCAGGTCTTAGCAGAACTATTGTTAAGTGTGTGCATTTAAAATAAAATAAAAAAAGATTTACCTGTTCATTGTATTTCTTTACTACTTATAGGGCTTTAGGAGGCATACTACATGGATACAAATACAACAGAGCCATTAAAATAAACATAAAAAGATGTAAAGTGAACTCAGGAGAGGATGGAGATGAGGGAAATACAGGCTAAGGGAGTTACAGCCATTGAACTCTAAAATTAGCTCAACTTCTTGGCATTTAAAACATATTAGGAAACAATGCCTATATAGTTCTCATGGTTTGATGAAACTAAGCACACCAGTTGCCTAAGAGACAAGACTTCCTCAGACTCCAAATTCACAGATACCTTCTAGAGGGCTCTCAAATCTCCTATTTCTCTCCATCATCACTGCCATAAGTCCAGCCCAAACTCCTGGGACTTCTCAGCTGCATTACTTCAATGGTTTCCATCAGAGTCTTCTCCAGATCCTAGCACAGTCTCTATACTACAGGAGTGGCCTTTTAAAACACAAACAGAAGATCATATGCCATTGCTTTTTAAAAATTGAGATATAACTGACATACAATATTAGATTAGTTTCAGGTATGCAGTATAATGATGTGGTATAGATATATATTGCAAAATGGTTATCACAAGAAGTTTAGTTAACACCCATCACCACACAGTTACAATGTTTTCTTCTTATGCCACCTCATTGCCTTAAGGACAAAGTCCAAAATCCTGAGTGCTGCATGCAAGGCACAAAGTGGTCCCAGCCCACGTCTCCAGCCTAAAGACAGCATAGGTCTTGGCACACACTTTTCTTAGCAGCTCTCTCCCCTCCTGTTCTCCCCTCCCCCTCCCTTCCTTCTTGAATAGCTAACTTGCACTCCCTATTACTTTGTACCTGGCTATCTCAAAGGTTTTACCCATCTCACCCTGAAGGCATCTGAGTTCGTGATGATGCTTTTTATGGGAATCAGATCTCGGCCTAGACCAAAGTGGTCTTCAAGGAATGAAAACACTAGGAAAATAGCCTGAGCCTTTTTGCACAGTCTCAATTATCAGGTCCTTTTTCATAAACATCAGTAGCTTCTGAGAGCTAATTAAGCAAATTGAGGGATTGCAGAGCCATTTCCATAACCCCATTCCCAACCTCTGTGAAAGCTAGTGTCAGACTGAATTCTACAATACACTTAAACATTCATGTGCAAGCAGGTACCGAGACAATCATATAATAAGCATTGGAAGGTCAATGATATCCAGCTCTTGGATCTTGCAAGTTCATATCCTGCGACAAAGATCCCATTGAGGAAAAGTGAGTGTTCCAGTCCTGGGACTCTGCTAACATCCCAGCTGGGTTTGGGCAATGAGTTCTCTAAGTCAGTGACTGAACATCTCCATTCTGGAAGGTATAGGTTTTCATGTGAAAGTGGGAATGCTTTCCTCCACACCTTAAACATCACCTATTCATCTCCCGAACAATAATTTGTGATGTCCATTGTACCAGCTAAAATACCTTCTGGTGCTAATTGAAGATAAACTGTTGGGAAAAAGGCAATCTTTCACCTCCTGCTCAGCTATGTAAGAATGGGCCTTGGGCCTGGAACACTTTCTTCCCAGGAGAGAAAGAGCCCACCCAGCCTGTGCTGGGCTCATCCGCTCTCCTGCCTCCAAACACCCCCATCTCTTTTTTCTACCTTCAGCTTTCTGTCCCTAGCACGTCTTTTTTTCCTAATCATACAAATATATTCATCTTTTCTTTTAACCTATGACTCCCTTTAGCTTTTTCCCCATGTTTCTTCAAACTCTTATTTTCTTATCTTCTATGGACCTTCAATCACCCACAAACTGGCTTCTACCTCCCTTGCTCCCCATAAAAAGCCTCTTGCCCAAGTCACCTAGAATCAAGTTACTTTATAATGGTCTGAGGCATTTAGAGTGTTGCATATTAACTAAGGTAGATGAGGATATGCTTTGGGAATCAACCCTTTACATTTTAATGGCATTACCTAATAAAGGTTTATTTTTTTGCTTATGTCATTATTTACTCAAATAAAGTTATCATGGTCATTGGCCTTCCAGGTGGTGATGCAGGGACTTAGGCTCCTTTTACTCTGTGGCTCCACCACCTTCTGAGCACTGCCAGTCCTCAGCTGGACCGCTGATCTGGCAGCTGAAGAGCAAAGAATGTGGACTGTGTGGGTGGTTGGCAGGGGCCAGGCCTGGAGGAGAAATACATTACTTTTCCTCTTACTCCATTGGCCACACGAAGCCTGCAGGGGAGGCCGGGGAATGCACTGTGGCTGTTTGTCCAGCTGGAAAAAGAAAACTACCGAGCATACAGCAGTTCCTTACCAAAGTCTGACATTCCCCATTTCTGAAACTGCCTCTCCCTTGTCTATCGTTCTTTCCCGGTTTCTGTCTCCAAATCTTGACTGCTGTTTTCGGTCTCCCTCACAGCTCCTCTTTTTTTTTTTTATCTACTCCCTCAAAGTCCCCCAGCATCCACCTCCTGACTCATTGCCCTTTTCACTACATTATTTTCCCTGGAAGATTTCAGAAACTATCAGAACATTTCCACCTTTTTGTTCACACCGCCATGTAAACGTGCTCCCCCTCTTACAAGTCCCCATCTTCATTAAGTGGGCATCTGCTCAGTTACTAAACCAGAAAACTAGAACTGATCCTACCCTTGATCCTCTATAACTGAGGTTTTCTTGACGACCACGCCACTGATATTTCAGGCTGGGAGGTGTCCTGTGTATTATAGGATGTTTAACAGCACCCCTGGCTTCTAGTTACTAGATGCTAGTAGTTGATTCCTGACCTCTGCCAAGTCGTGACAACCAAGAGTATCTTCAGACATTGCCAAATGCCCCCTGGGAGGGAAGGAATCGCCCTGGCTGAGAACTGCATCATCCAGTCCTACTGATTCAACCATAATATTTATCCCCTCCGTTCTATTTCTTACCATTAACTTTATTAAACTCCACATCATTTTATGTCTGGATTTCTCCAACTGCTTCTTAACTGGTTGTGGCAAGTTGATTGACCTAATAGTTTCTTCACCCAAATTTTCATTATCACCTTCCACTAAAGAAAAACTCATTCTCAGGTTCCCTCTGCGTGGCCAGGTGACACCATTTAGCATGGCAAGTCAGGTTTGTGAAAAGCATGACAACTGAAAGAGTAAAGGTTCTAAGGCTTCAGAATCATCCAGCTTAAACTGTATCTCAGCCTTATCACTCTGGTAGTCATGCAGCTTTAGGAAAGTTCCTTAAATTTCTCTGTGCCCCTTCCTAACACTGGGATAACAGTAACACCAACCTCATAGGATTATTATGGAGATAAACGAGTTAAAATGTATAAAGTGTTTAGTACCATAACTGGCTGAATGCACCCTGGACAAATGGTGCCTCTGGTATGGAAAGGCGGCAATGATGTGATCTCTCTATTCCTTGCTAATCTCAAAGGTTACTACTTCACATCCTATGCCCAACCACTGTCCACTTATTAAGACTCAGTTTAGGGAAGACTTTTGGAAGTTTTCTCACACTTTGCCCTCCAAATTATAAGCCCTTTCTCACAGTATACCCTCCAAGTTACAAGGCCTTTCTCAGACGTTACTTGTTTTTCTCCCTCACTAGGCTGTGAACTACAAGGCAGAGACCAGATCTTTCTCTATATAGTCCCAGAGCCACAACAAGTGTGCAATGTATATGGAAGGTTCTGGAAAGGTGTGTTGACTAAATCAATATAAATGAATGATTAATATTAGTAATATGCACCAACTTGGTCAATAACTTCCCTCCTATTGTGCAGCAGGTGGGGAGGGTAGACCCTTAAAAATCTTTGGACATACCAAGTGTAAATGAAACACATATCAGCCAGGTGAATTTTCAAGAGGAAATTTCTCTCACTAACCTGGCAACTCCAGCCAGCTTTTAAGTAAATAGAAACTAGGGACAAAATCATTCTTAGGGCAAAGAGTAAACCCATACATGTGATCCCAAACTTTGCAGACATCCTTTAAAAACCATATTCTAAATAAATGCATCTAAATTTACACAGGAGAGTGGCAGTGGGAAGTACGGGAAGTGCAAATTGACAGAGAAGTCACAGTTTCCAAAATGAGTAGCTCTGAGGTTGCCTTGTGGTTTACGGAACTTTTAAGGACACACACCCTTTTCTCACCTTTAGAAAGTACAGTTTCTTTAGCAGACTGTTAACAAATTGAAAAACACCCACATTTCTAGAGGAAAAAAAAGAAAAAAGAGCAACTCTAATTCTAGAGGAATTCAGTGTTCTTTTCCTGGTCTCTCTGAAGAGGCCTTAGTCACCTTTCATTTGGTAGTGGCTTTCTTCCCGGATTTTGCACCAAGCATCTGCCATCTGCTATTTAATCAACTCCAACTAAGATCCTCTTTTCTAGACAAAATATATTAGATCCTCTTTTGTAGATCAAAATATATTAGATCGTCTCCTCTAGAGTGATTCCTAAATCAAATCTTACTAAAAAGCAACTCGAAATTAACTGCTGGAAACGGAGACATTTCTTAAAAAGTCTTCAGGAAAAACTCATTTCCTTTTCCTCTTAAAAACAAACAAAACAGGGGCCACATTCAATACGCAAAACAACCCACTCTCTAAGATGCACCTTTTCCTCTGTAACCACCACGGGTCTCAGTAACACGTGAGGCTCTCTCTCATGACTACAGCCCTTTCAAGACACTAGTGACTCCCACTCACTTCTCCTGGATGCCCCGAAGTGACAATCACAAGGGAGACCCAGGGATCGCCCAACAAGGTCTCTGGGTGCAGGCGTCCACGCACCCCGACCTCCCCAGGACGGCTCGGGCTCCCCAGCAAAGGCCGGGTCGGGCTGCTGGGAGCGGGCAAGCGCCTACTTCCCGTGGCCTCCACGCCCGCCTCCTCCGCCACACGTTCCCTCCCCTTGCCAAAGCTCGGACTCTCGGGGTTGCCCTTATTGTTGGCCGCGTCCGTCACTTTGTGGGCCTAGTGACATGAATGGATGGGCTGGACACACCTTCCAGCCTTCTGGGGGGAAAAAAAAAAAGTCCAAATCTGCATAGAGAGCAGGAGGGACTCCTCCGGCGCCCCCAGAGCCTGCGCCGCGGTCCAGGGGAGCGCACAGCTCCCCCCTCCCACACTCACTCCTCCCCTCCTTTAAAAAAAGGCCCAGCCCAAATAAATACTATCTTTCCCAGCGGGCCGGCGTCCGGGGTGCCCTCGCCTCCTTTCTGGCCTGAGCGCGCTCCAGCGCTGTGGGAGGCGGCGCGCGGGGCCGGAGGCGGGCGTGCAGCGGACCCGGGAGCCGCACCATGCTCCCCAGCGCCGTGGCGGCCCACGCCGGCGCCTACTGGGACGTGGTGGCTTCCTCCGCGTTCCTGAACTTCCCGGCCGCGCCGGGCTTCGGCAACCTGGGCAAGAGTTTTCTTATCGAGAACTTGCTGCGTGCTGGGGGCGCTCCGCCGCACGGCCTGCCCCCGCCCCCGCCGCACGGCCCGGCTGCGGCTCTAGTCGCGGGCGCGCAGGTCCGGCCCCTGCCCGCCAGCCCCGTTCCCCTCAAGCTGTGCCCGGCGGCCGAGCAGGTCAGCCCTGGCGGGGCGCCCTACGGCACGCGGTGGGCATTTCAAGTTCTCAGCCCCTCAGCGGACGGCGCCAGGCTGCCGGGCCGGGCTCCGGGGGACCGAGACTGTGCCTTCCAGCCGTCAGCCCCAGGTGAGCCCGCTCTCCCCTCCCCAGCCGCGCGCGACCTGGGCACGTCGGCCCCAGTGCGCAGGAATGCGCCCGGGCCTGGACCTTTCGAGAGCATCTCGAGCTTGAGTGGAGATGCCGCCCCGGGAGAGAGCTGGGTACCGCCGCCAATTGTGATTTCCCTTCCCCCCTTCCCGCACCGCCAGCTTCCTCTCCATCCCTTCCTTTCCAACAAGTGGCAGAGCTACCTGGAATGGCAGGCCTTTCGGAAGAGAGTCTGAAGGCAGCTCTAGGTGTTAGTCGAAAGGGCGGCCCGGGTCTCGAGGTCTCTTGCCTCGCTGAGTTAGTTTCGCGGGGTTTCCCGAGTTCATGTGGCCGCCCGCCCGCACTTGTCCCGGGGGTCGGGCGACACAGGTTCCCTGGAAAGTTCTCTGCCCGGAGAGCCTCGCGCGGCCTGCTTTGGGGGCTTTTGCCTCAAACAGTTGGGAATGTCGGGACGGGAGGCTCGCAACGATCTTTGGGAAGGACCGTTGCGCCAAGTTTTGGCTCTCACCACCCTTAGAATTTGTATCACTAAGGCTCAAAGAAATCGAGGCCGACTTTTAATTCGAGTCGGGCTGAAACAGCTGCATTGGCACCTGGAGTAGGACGTTGTTCAACAAATTTACCAAAAGAAGGGCAATTTTGGTTTGGTTGTTTTATTTCCCGCATAAAACTTAAGGGTTGGGACTGGGAAGATGATGCGGACAGTTTGCTCTTATTTTAGCTAGAACTTATTTGGAGTGGGGGGCGCTGCTGAAATTGGCGGTAAGAAAGGGAAAAGCCTCTTAGAGACTAAGAGGCTGAGTTCCAGTTGGATTAATTTTTTTTTTTTTTGGCTGTGTCCTTAGACGATCTTAACTCATTCTTTTTAATCCCGATGGGTTTGTCCAGAATGACTAATAGACGCTTTTTCAGCAGATTCCATTGTTCCAGCAAACTGCCGGATCAAATTTATTGCTAATGGCTTTATAGAATTGAACATGTTTAGAACCTGTCCTGGTCTTTCAATTTGAAATGGTTACTAACAGAATGGAACAAATATAATTATATGAGCACCGGGCTCATTCACGTAGTGTAAAACCTAAAGTGCAGGCAGCTTTTTTGCACCCTGGCAGGGGAACAAATACAGTTAAGGCAGAGTTTATGTGCCTTGAAAATCTGGGCTACTCTTTTTTAAGTATTAGGAAAATTAGAAACGTATAAAGTAGGTTCATGTAGACAAGAGATAGTAAATAATGTCTTATAAAAATTTTCAAGAAAATTTGGTGAGTTGCATAACTTTTGGTGGTTTCGCATTGTGTTCATAGAAGTTAGTTTTCAAGGATTCTTAAATTGCTCTTGATTATGATTGGCTACTCCAAAAAGTTATTGAATTTTAACCTTTGTGGATTTTACAGGTTAAATTTAAGTAAAGCAACTAAATTAAATGCAGATATTTCAGTAACTCCGAAGAATGATTTTATATGCCTCTTCATTGCATTCAAAAGATTGCAATTATTGCGTAAAGGATTTCCTAACTATATTCTTCAAGAACATATTCATTTTTGTACACTTTAATTATATTAAAGTATAAAAATGCAAAAATGCTTTTTGGAATAATTGAGAGCATCAGAATTTATATTTTACTTTGAATTATTTTAATATAGCTTAAGCCTCTATCTTTCCTAATATTTTATTCAGTCTCATTGAAGATTGGATGTTTTCCTAGGTTAATTTGTATTTGAACAAATAACTTATTTTCAAAAAAATCATTCTGATAAAGAATGCATTTAATTTTTGAAACTTGGAAAATATCATAAGAAAATTAAAACCCCATAAATTTGTGCCAAGTATGCTGCTTAAAAACATTTTGAAAATAATTTGACAGAGACTATAACTTTCCAGTGTTATTTAAATGATAGAATCTTATGCTGCCAAATGTTGTGGGAATTCTTTTATGTTGTATAGAATTATGAAGTTATAATGAGTGCTGACAGAGTTAGCTGTCTTTTCCTCAACCTTAATTTGTTGAGTGCACCAGTCTAAGTGCTGAATAAGAAAACCCCAGAGGCTTTTTAAGTGCATTGGCGAAGTACAGCACCGTTTAACTAGGGGATTTATGCCACTGCATGCATTTCTGCTTTATTATTTTTATTACCCACTATTAATTATAACATACAGTTCATTCACTCAGCAAAGGCTTACTGTCTCCCATGTGTTAGGACTCTGTTCTAGGCCATTGGGATAATCAGTGAACAAAACAGATGACTGTCTCTGCCCCTGTGGAGCTCACAGTCCATGTTCTGTCCTACTTTATGGTTTACCAAGCATTTTCATAATTGTTAGCCGCATTAATCCTCATAATAGGCCAATTTTTCCAACAAGGCTTATTCCACTTGCTAATTTTGTTTTGGTCTGAAGTATCATAAACATCCATGGTCTTGTGAAAGAGAGAAAAATTGCCCCCCATTTTTATATTCCTTAGATTAGTCTTTCACTGAATATGAGAAAATGATATAATGAGGGCGTGTGGGATAACCAATTACATGCATCACAATAATAAATCTGATTGCGATGTTACATCTGTGTGGGTCAGGAAAGAAATTTGCCTTCCCCTTCATCTTGTTATGTGTTTGAAAGGTGGTGACAGTTAAACGGTAACACATTTACAGATCATGGATGAAAACATAGCTGTCAGTGCTCCATCCCCGAAAACTGGCAAGTGTTTTAAGTCTTTAGAGCAAGAAAAGGAACACTCCATTGCTAGATGCGGTCAAGTTGTGTATATAGAGTAGCTTAAAAACTTTAAAATTTAGAGGGCATTCTTCAAGGTTCGAGAAGGGCACATTGAGTGTAGTAGCGGGTAATAAGTAGACTCACCTCCAGGAGTTGAATAGGGAAAAAAAAAAAAATCTTTGATCCGTTATAGTTTATTAGTGGAAACCAGGTTTTTCAAGTAAGTCCTAATCATCAGAGTTCCTTCCCCAGAAGTTCATTACTGTCATTATTTGGTGGGCTATTGCACTAGATTAAAGTATCCATATTTTGGTATATTAAAACTATAAAACTTGAAGTGTAAAAAGCTGAAGCATTTAAATTTCTCTTAGGCCACTAGTTTTCTTCAAAATTTGTTAGTGGAACAGATAGCCTTGCTTTTCAATAATGTTTGTTATCTTTGACATTTTAGAAAATGTTTGAAATAAAGGTAACTTTCTGACTACAATTTAGTACTGCTTGTGCTGCATATAAAAGGATTAGAGAGCAAATGTTTGTTCTGGATAGGTGAGTTGAACTGTTCTTTTTTTAACATAATTTTTTTTGAGTGAGTTGTACCATATAATACAGAAATGGATCCATTATATTTTTTAGGATTGTTTCTTACCGCTAATACTTCATGTGCACTCTAATTTTCTTTTCCAGTTACTATCTGCTTATTAATTCCTGACTCTCTCTTAAATTACTTGCGCTTATGTTTTCTGATTTTTTTTTTCACTTTCACTGAGACACACTGAAAGTATGAAATAAATAGCTTCTCCTTCATTTTAGGCATTTGGGGGAGGGAAGAGTAGATGAATCTGTGCTCCAGGTGGGGATTCCAGTCCAGCTGAAAACTTGGTGATCTGATTTATTAAGCCAGAGTTTGTCATTTATCTTTGCCAACTGTGTGCTCTAGGTTTATTTTGGCAAATTAAAATCACAGAATCTTGAAAAGAGGGAAAAAACCCCTTTTTTTTAAAAAAAGAAAAAAGTTGAAATTTTGGCTATACTTTTGCATGTTTTTCTATTTCCCTGACACAGAGCAGATAGATAACTGTGAGCCCAGATCCTCTGTTTCTTTGGCGTGGTGCCTTAGCAGGATGCTGTGAATATTCTGTTGCATTGAAAAGTTGAAAACAGAATCTTAACTATTGATGATGCTGATCCAGAACCAGGACAGAGAGAATGGAGGATCCAGAAAAGGATAGTGAGGGAACCCGTTTTAGTAGTTCCTTGCACACAACATCACTCCAGACATCCTTTGGTGGAATTTGTAGGTAATACCAAGCAATAGTCTTATCACATCTGTACATTTTTTTGTAATCTGATTAATGTATCTTTGGATTTACATTAACATATTAATAATGTTTACATAGTTCATGAGGAATCAGCTCTGAACAAATTGTTGGTCTGCAACTTAATAAACTGTTTCAGGTTCAAGAAGGTCTGGCAGTGAAGAGAACCATTAGGACGAATAGACAGTCCATTTACTTCTGGTTGGGAGTGAGGAAGCCATGCTCCTTGCAAAATAATGTCTGAGTTGAAATTACTAGAGGGTAGCAATTTACGTGATTTTAATCTGCCTCTGACTTTAGCACCCATCCCTCTCCCAAGCCCTAAAATATGCTTCTCTCCTTCGCTTCAACAACAAGAAATCTCAGTCCGTTAACATGTATTGAAGCTTTATTTATTGAAGTTTAATATTAAAACAGAAGTAAATCCAGCAGTCAAGTAGGGACATTTTAGAACTTTCCCCTTAATTCTTACTCACTTTAGAGATTTGAGGATTATTTTCAGAAGCACAGTAGTTTGAATGCCCAGAAAATTGCATACAGATTTATGCAGAAATAAATGTAGGATCCCGAGAGGTCAGGGTGACATGCAGGAAAGCCAAAGAATGCCATATGTTGTGGGCAACTTTAAAGAATTGTTGACAGTGATTTTAGCTATGTCTCTTTGCCACCAAAATGGCTTAGATGTTGGAAC
Source organism: Phacochoerus africanus (assembly GCF_016906955.1). Lineage (NCBI taxonomy): Eukaryota > Metazoa > Chordata > Mammalia > Artiodactyla > Suidae > Phacochoerus > Phacochoerus africanus. The sequence goes on along the minus strand of NC_062550.1, from coordinate 79,756,937 downwards.
CAATGCTGTGCATTAGGCTCCGTTGTATTCCTTTTTGAGTATGCCACCTCCTTCCTGTTCTTGTGCCCACCAGAAAAAAAGTCTCTCTTTGCCATAAGAAGACATTTTCTGGTTAGTTTTGCTGCAGAGCAATGATAGAAATGGTAACTTGGAAATTACAGAAGCAACATAGGTCATAGTTGTGTTCATAAGATATTTTGATTCATTTCTATGAAAGTTTTTTTTACAGAAGCAAAAAAGTTACCATCTTTCAAATATTTAAACAAATGTGCTCTTATGCTAGAGTTGAAGGGGAAAATACTTTATGTACCCCTCAACCTACTTTCCACTACCCTGTTTCTCTTGTTGATATTGCCCATAACTTTAGAACCCATGTTATTGTATCTTTTTTAGGAGATTGGTTTGGCAGCTCTTAAAATAGAATTTTGTCCACTTAACCTCTGGTTAACAGTTACTCCAAATAAAGTTTTTTTCTTAATTACACTGATTTTTTTTCAGAGTAAAGATTCAAAATTTTTAAGTCAGTTGAATGATTTTGTTTTCATTCAAATATAGGAATAAAAAGGCCAGTTGTGAAGAGAAACAGTATGGTTTTTATCTAGGAATGCTTGTTAGAATCCTTCTTTAAGACTTCATTAGATCATGCTTCCATCTCTCTTAGTAAGAGACTGGATTTTTGCCTTAACGAATAACATGCTTACCAGATCCTTGTATATTTTATTCCAAAATATTTTATTTTACTTGCAGTAATGTTTCCACTTTTAATGAAATCTCTCCCTTTCATTCTTTTTAGCCTCCAGTCAGTACTTGATTTGGCAATGCTGAGTGATCCATCACTTTATATATACCATAACTGATTTTATTTTTAATAGTGTTATTCATTTTGTCAACCGGCTATTAGCTGGGAATATTTCAGGGGCACACTTTTTTGTGAGTTATGTGAACAGTAAACTTAAGGCACTAAAGTTTTCTCTGAAGTCAAAGATCAAAAAGCCTCTATAAGTTTTTAGACTTTTGTTTCAGAATCAAAGCATCTGGGAAAAGAAAAGGAAAAAAAAAATCAGGTCTTTTTATATATATTGCTGAATATTTAATTGCCTTTTGTTTATAAATATTCCAAAGATGAACTAGATTTTTCCCTTTTCTTACACATGTTCAGGCACCATGCCATAACAACTTGATTTCATTAATTCTAAGTGGCCATCAGGAATAGAATATCCAATATATATATTTCTACTAGTCCTCTTCAGAGGGCTCAAAATTTCTTGTTCCTTAAAATTTTAAATCTGTAATACTTTTAAAATTAAAATATATGAAGGAATTAGTTACTCTCCGAGAAGATTTATGTACATTAAAATAGAATAAAAACCACAGCTGCTGGTGAATTTTTTAATAGACTAACCTAGGACTGAATTGAGTTTAGGGTATTGAACCTAGGCTATAGTTATATTGGATCTGAAATCAGAAGACAGTCTGATTCTTCAGAGCGGGAACAGAGTCATTCCTATTTGTTTACATATTTTCTATAGGTGCTTTTGCACTGCAAATTGAACAGTTGCAATAACGTCTGCATGGCCTACAACACCTTTAGGGTCTGCATGGCCCTTTATAGGAAAAGTTTGCCAACACGTTCTCCAACGCAGAAATGGCAAATCAAATTAATTTAAAAAAAATGTATAGTTTTCTGAACTGGTGTTAGTGTCACTTCTTTAATTTTAAATCCTAGATTCAAATCTAAGGTCTTTCTATTACTGAGTATATAATCCTAAGTGATTCGTGTAGTCTCACTGAGCCTTGTTTCATTTTCTGGCCCACACCTGTGGCATGTGGAAGTTCCCAGGCCAGGTACTGAACCTGTGTCACAGCTGTAACCAGAGCCGGATCCCGTAACAATGCTAGATCCTTAACCCAGTGACCACCAGGGAATTCCATCAGTGGGCCTCATTTCAAAATGAGAACACACGTCAGGCTCACCATTTGACTTTCAAACACATACCTCAAAAGCCCCTTGATAACATACAGGGAAAAATGTGAAAGACAGTTTTCCAGCATTTCACCGTAAGTAAAGTGCATGCTAGTAAAAGTGGTATTGCTGTGTAGGAAGCCATCCCAAAACTTAGACGCTTAAAGGAACAATTCATTATTTTCTCACAGTTTTGTGGGCTGATGGGGCTCAGCTGGGTGGTTCTCACTTGCAATCTCATTGCAGTTAGAGTTAGCTGGGGCTGGTGTCATTTGAATGCTCAGCTGGGCTGGATATCCCAGATGGATCTCCATGGGCTCCCATAGCTGACAGTGGTGCTGGCTGTTGATGGGGTGCTCAGCTAGAGCTGTTCCAGCATCCACACTTAAATTGTCCAACTGTTTTGAGTTTCTTCTAGCATGGCACCTGGGTTCTGAGAGGCAGAGTTCTAAGAGCAATGTTCCAAGAAACCCAGGTAGTCACTGTAAGTCTTATTACCTAGTCCTGGAAGTTCCAGAATGTCACTTCTTCCACATCCCTTGGTCAAGCATGGCGGCAAGACCATCTCAAATACAAGAGAAGGGGAAACAGAGATGGCTCTCAATGGGAGGGGTGCCAAATAATTTGCATCCATTTAAAATCTGCCACAAGGTAAAATTATGATAACCATCATCAGACACAATTCCTGCCAGGTCTGTCTCCTGCTGGAGTAGACCAGTGCAGGAATCAATCAGAGACTGTGGTGTAGCTGGGCACTCGAGAAATCTTTGTTGAGGAGAGCTACAGGTACTATTCTGTTATGGTAATTCTCATCTGGGATTTTGACTTTATAATAGAAAAGCAAGGAATTTCCTCAAATTTCACTCATTTTTTTGGAGTTAATTCTAATGGAGACTCCTTGAAGGGAGAGGCAGCAAACGTAGTGACCACCTTTGATGATTGCAATGAACTAAAGCCCCACAACTTGAGCAGAAGATAGACTCTACTCACTTGCTGGTGTTGTGAAGATAAAGGAAAAGATTCTAGTGGGGGTGTGCAAACCATTGATTGTTACTTCTTGCTACATACAATATGGCCACAGTAGGATCCTTCCATTTAACCCCTTATTTTTCTACCACACCTCATCTACTGTCAGGTGAATTTTTTTTTTTTTTAAGATGTAGCTTTCATTGTATCATCAAGCTATTCAGGAAAACTTTAATTATCCCCATTTGACTATCAGATCAAATAAAACTATTCAGTTTGTCCTTCAAGACCTTCATTCCATCAACTGCATTTAGCTCTTCCAACCACATTCTTTTCTTTTCAGTTATACATACATACATACATAGGTATATATATCTATATCTGTAGATACGTTTTTTCAGATTCTTTTCCATTGCAGGTTATTACATAATATTGAGTATAGTTCCCTGTACTATACAGTAAGTCCTTGTTGGTTATCTATTTTATTTATAGTAGCGTGTATTTTTAATCCAAGTCTCCTAATTTATTCCCCCACTCCCTTTCCCCTTTGGTAACCATAAGTTTGTTTTCTATGTCTGAGAGTCTATTTCTGTTGTGTAAATAAGTTCATTTCTATCATTTTAAAATTAGATTCCGCCTATAAATGATATCATGATATTTGTCTTTGGCATACTGCAATTTAGTATGATAATCTCTGGGTCCAGCCATGTTGCTGCAAATAGTATTATTTCATTCTTTTTTATGGCTGAGTAATATTCCATTTTATGTCCACATCTTCTTTATCCATTCATCTGTCAGTAGACACTTGGGTTGCTTGTGTGTCTTGGCTATTATGAATAGCGCTACAATGAACATTAGGATGTCCAACCACATGCTTATCGTTGACACCTCTGGCCTATTCACACCAGCCTGACCCCAGTAGTCAAGCCAGTCTCCTTAACTTGCCCCGTGTGTCACCACCATCCTTTTCTTTTGTTCATGGTCACTTTTCCTTCCTGGAATGCCTTCTTTCTCTTGTTTTGCCATCCTAAACACCTTCCAAATCAACTTTCCAGAACAAGATCTTTTTCCTGCTTAGAGCCTTCTTGGACAAAGGCTTCCTAACAATATCTTTTTTTTTGCACAAGCAAGTCTGGACCGTGCTGCTTCTTTTTATATGCTGTCTTAGAACTGATCTCAAATTATATAATAATCATAGGAATAAGGGCTAATATTTATTGAGTGCCTGCTACATATCAGGTGTTGTGGTCTTTTCAGTGGTCTCACCATAACTATACATTATAATCACATGTGCAGCTTTTGAAAAAATGCTATGCTAGGGGGTACACTCCTAGCCAGCCTGATTTAATCCAGTTTGCGTGGGGTCTGGGCGCCTGTATCTTTGAGAAACACTGGAGATAATTCTGATGTGTTTTCAGGGTTGAGAAATATTAGTTAGGGAAACACAGTACAGCTTTTCTTAGATCTCATGGTCTTGGCGAATGCCTAGGATTTTAGAACAAAATTGAATTTGGAGTATGGAAATATTTGCATTTTATTTCTTTGATCAGTAGATTCAAATCTGTAAGTGAAGGAATAAAATAAGTAAATAAAAATAGAAATTCTTCTAGGAAGGGAAACTATGCTTTTTTATCTTTGTTGTCCCGGCACACAGTGCATTATGTGGCACTCGATAGATACGCAATAAATATTATTTGCACGGATTAAAAGGACAGAATCAAACAAGTAGACAGTGCACTCGGTCTCTCTTCTCATGAGCTGTACCAGAACCGTAAGACGTTTGTTTTCCTATCTCTGAAATACTCGAAGCGAAGAAAAAAGAAAATAAGAAAAGAAAATGAAGAGTGCTGAAAGGTAAACGATGACAACTTGCTTTCCCTTGTGATTGAAGGCAGGCTTGCATCTGGATCCCATAAATGAACTACTCCCAGGTTGTGTAATAAAGTAAATCACACCTTATTCGATAAGTGATATTTCTTGATCTTACTTCTCAAGACAGGTGGTTGTCATTCTTTAGAGTCTTTTGAGGGGGTCCATTCTATTCCAGATAGACTATTCAATTGTGTAGTGTTTAAAGGTCAGAGGTCTAGATTTCTTTTTTTCCTGGTGCCCAGGTACTTGAAGGAGATCATTAAGACCATCCTTTTGAAATTATTTAATTCCCTCTTGTTCTTTCCCAGAGGTGTTTTTTCACCCTTTGGTTACCTTTGTAAGAAGGAACCTTTTCTCACTTCTTCTCTTCCTTCTTAAAACGTGCTGCCCAGTCAGCGTAGCATTGTAGTGGCTTCCAAAATTTATTTGAAGGTTTTATCAGTCGTCTTTAGTGTTCTTCCTTTGAAATGTCAGCTCAAGTCAGTTAGTACCAGAGTTTGCTGTGACATTAAAAAGAATGTGGTTTTACCCCATTTAGAGACCTATTGTTCTTCACAATCTATAAAGAAGAAAGAAAGTAATTTAAAAAATTTTAAAAGTTTTGCTTGCTTTCTAGGCAACAGAACTTTGAAAATAATTTCTCTGTAGCTAGGCTTGTAACTGTCCTTGACTTTGGGATGCTTTTGTCACAAACCATCTAGTTAAGTTAAAAAAAATCAGGCCACTTCACCATTAAGTTGGCTCTAAGTTCCCATCTTAATTAAAACCTTCAAAGTAATTGTTGTTTGATTCTCTGTCTTCGAATAAATCAGAATATCTGACTAAGAAGTGAAAAAGTTCACGAAGTTTTCTGTGAATAAATGATTTTAGTCATTTGGATTTCAGACAGTTTTGTCCCCAAAATTATGTTGTTTGTAACTTGTGACAGATTTCTACAGAAACTAGAAGTTAGATTTGTTGACGGGATACAAAATTTGGAGTATCCTGAAGTGTTATGCTAAGAGAACCTAACACCAAGCGGTAGAATCTGACAGTGTGCATTTTTTTCCATAAGGAAAGCCATTCATTTTTCTCTCCTGGAAAGTTGGGGAGAGGTGGAGAGGTCCATTTTCCAGACTTCATCTCTTACTGAATAACTGACAGTCCGTGTGCATGACATCCGTATCTGTCATGACTGATAACTACATATCGTGCTCAAATATTTGTGTTTCCTGTGTCTTTTAGAAAATGGGCCGAAAACACATCATTATCACATTCCAGATGCATTCCCATTTGAGTTTGAATATTAATGAATGAATGAAATAGCAAGTGTTAAATTCATAGCCAGTCCAGTGTTTGGTGTATAGTAGGCAGTCTTTAAATTGTATTATCGTAAATATTGTTCAGTGAGCTTACAACAAATTGTCCCTAACATGAAAAATGATAAAAGTGACTGAATCTAGTGTGCATTGATGTGCTTTGAAATGCATATCATCAGCTTGAAATTGCTTTGTTCTCTGCCCTTTTCAGAGCGTCTTCAAAGTAGTTCTTAACCGCTTGCAATAGTTTTAGCACATCTGTTAACTCGTCGCTTTGTTTTATCACACTAGAGTTTACATTTTTGCTCATTGCCTTAGAAAGTATGAGGCTTACGAACATTGAAAAGTGTAACATATATATATTTTAATGCATTGCATTGTTTTAAGTAGCTATTTCCTCATGCCATTCAACACCCCTGAAATCACTTGCTCAGTTGGATTAGCATTTGACTTATGTCCAAGTAGGAGCATGTAAAAAAAATGGAGCACTTAATTGGAATTTCACAGTGATTTGCACATAAACCAGCTTAAACAAGGTGTATTTATGTATAGAAATTAGGAATTGACTAATCTTCTGTGTAAGTATATGTATGTCAATGAAGTGATTTAAAATGGTGAAGAAATACTACATAGTAGAACTTTAAGCCTTATCATGTCACATGGAGTTTTTTAGCCACAAGATTTGCTACTGTAGATAGCAGGTCATTTTGATTACAGCTTTACTGTGTTAAGATAGGATAGTATATAGCAATATCAGACTGTTCAATTAAAACTTTTTCTGGTTAAATTTAACACAAAGATCATGTGTCAGAACCTCATTTATCACAAATGATTTTAATTGAACACTTGTCTCAAATGGACCATTCTTTTAAAAATCCTTTATTTTTCCATTTTTAGGGCCATGGCTTAGGCTGAGAAACATTTTGGCTAGAATAATAAAAATTGTAATTTGTGCAAATCCTGCATTGTTATTTTAATAGTATCACTAGCATACTTATTTTCTACACCTTATATTGAGCAAAAACATTTTTGTATTTCCAAATATCATGATAAATGTTTAAATATATGTATGTAAATGCAACATTGCTGAGCCTTTTTCTTTTACTTCAATTTAAAAAATTCCAAACAGCACAATAACCATAACTTAATTATCTACAGAGTGTTCATTTTGGAGGTGAAATAAGTTAGTTAACAGGAATGCTTGAGAATAAACATAATGAGGCAACTTTTATACAGGATAATGCATTTCCTTGTCAAAGTACTTTCTTTATTCATAGAAATACTGGAAAATGTAACTGCCTAAATAATGCCATACTCTTATAACTTAAGATGTTAAATTCAAATAAAGGATGTATCATTTCGGTGGTGGTTTTTCAGTCAATATTAGAACAACTTATGATAACAATGAAAAGTTTTATTGAAATTTTATAGAACTTTTAGGTCTCCTTTTCATACTTTGCTTAGTTGTGATATTTTAAAAATAGCATTAAGACATTTTATTATTTGAAAATCCAGATATTAAAAACAAAACATGAACATTGACAACTTTCCATCATATTATAGAAAAGATCCTATCAGAAAGGTCCTTGAAGGCAGTAAGGATTGCAAAATTCCTGTATATACTTATATACTTATTTTGCTTTCTCCTTCAAGGATATTGGTAGAATAAACACATGCTTAACAATTGGTTAAAATGTGAGTCTGAAATTACTGTGTTCTTGAAAAAGGCATCTGTCTTTGCCGAAATAATATTCACTGTATATGACTAAAAAAAGAAAAAAGTTGCCATTGAAAATGGAGGATGAGTAGTAAAAATATTTGTTTTTAAGTCATGTTCTAGTTGGAAAGTCCTCTGTTATGGAAGATGCCGTGTTGCAAGGTGTGCCGGGGAGCAGGAAAGGGGTTAATTTCTGATTTCCTGTTTCTTAGTTTTAAGATCATTCATTCATTTGTTGAAAATGTACTGACTGTTTAGAATGTGCCAGGTGCTCTGCTGGATATGTCATGGTAAAAGTAAGTTGTTTCACCTTAGGAAATCTCACTCATATTTATATTGTATTAAACTACATTATCCAAAGGACATGGTGTATTCAAAGTACTTAACCAAAGCCTGGCATACAGTAAGTGTTCAATAAAGAAGAGCCGTTAATATTCTGTGACATTCTTTATAGCTCAGTTTCATCTACTGAGGAACAGAGTTTAACGTTTCTTTATTTACAAGAGTAATAATAACTATTCCATGTATATGCAGTGAAAATGTTCTGAGTAGCATAGTTTAATAAAAGCAGCCGGGCAGAATTATTTGGCAGCTCCCTATACTATAACACAGATGCTTTCAGGTTAACTAGTTATCTCTTGAGATACAATGTTATTACTCTTCTCACATATTTTAAAACATATACAAAGGGATCAGAAAAATCACTTTTTGTTAGGGAATTGCTCAGTAAATTACCTCTTATCAGCTTTGGAATCCAGCTATCCGTATATTTCAAAGAACCTTCTAAAAATAGACAATGGAGTTTATATAATGTCTTTTTTAAAAAGTAATCTTAAGCGCATAACATTCAGTCATTTCTTAGTAAGTATTACATCCAGAGCCGTGCTGCTCAATGTTCGCCTCTAGACACATGTCTATGTAAATTTAAAATAACTTAAGAATTCAGTTACCCAGACATACTGGCCACAATGCAAGTGCTCACTGGCTATGCATGCAAATAGTTACTGAACTGGACAGGGTACATAGAGGACATTTCTGTTATTACAGAGAACTCTCTTGGATGGTGTTACTCTAGGATATTTTAAATAAAAGACTATTTGATATTTACTACTTATAACTGAATAGAAAATGACCTAAGAAGTTTGGTTTTGATAATCTGAGTGTTTACACCACAGCTTCCAAATCTTGATTAGTTAGCAAGCTCTTTGATGGATAAAGCTACTTTAAAATGACTGTTAATTCCAGAAAAAGTTTAAGTAAAGGCTCAGAAGATGGAGTGCTCTACTTCATGACTTTGGGGAAGCTGGAATTTTGAATATTGTCTAAAAGAAACGGCTAATCAATGAGATCAATGCTTTCTCTGCAGCGCCTTCCAAGCCCTTTTTTCTGAGCGCCCCACCATTCTACCCGGCGTGCTGCGGTGGGTCCTGTCGGCGCCCTGCATCCCCCACTGCTTTTCCAAGTAAGTTTTTATGCTTCATCAGCAATGCCTCAGTTACTCTGTAAACCAAAGCAGCAGGATTTAATGTGCTCTGGAAAACTAATTGGTAATGCAATGGCAAGGAGCTAATTCCTCACTAAAAATCACAGCGATCCTATTCAAGAGGTTTCCAGAGATTTATCAAACCTCAGCACACTGAGTAATTGTGAGCAGTTTCTAATGGCATTGAAACCCAGGGCTGACACACCAAGGAAAGGGACTTGTTTTCCATTTGATATAAAAGATCTCAGAGGGACCAGTTTGGCTCTTTCTGAAATGTGTAGCAATACTCATGTAAAGAAGAAGAAAGAAAGAAAGAAAGGCTAAGAAATTGTGTAAAATTTCCATTCAGCTTAAAATGTGACTCAGAAAGTCACTAGGTGTCCATGGAAAATAAATAAAAATTGTCAAGATTATAAAAGATAAATACCTTCTCTTAGGATCTTGAAGGAAACCAACCAGAGTTGTTGGAAATGTTTTCAAGAGAACTTTTCTTCAGTTGTCACACAATTTTAATAGTGTCTGGAGTGTGGACACTATTTCAAAACTTTCAAAAACTTGAAGAGCATGCGTGCATGGGTACACTCACACGCACAAAGAAAAAAAGTCTAATTTAAAAGAAAAAGTAAATAAGTTCACTTTGACCTTGAGATTTCTAGGTCAGCTAAGAGTCCATCGGCAGAGGATTTGAGTTTATGATAAAGTCCACCAAGGGGGGTGCATTTGTTTCAGCTGCCCGAGAGAAAACATTGATGCAGGTTAACAGCTCTGTCAGGTGAAAAGTGAAATAGCAGTAGAGACAGGCTGAAGTCCTAAGCTCCATCACGGTTGAATTCAGATCCCTGCTGCTTCTCTGCATGTGTTTTATGAATGTTTCAGGAGAGCATTTGCTCAACAGAATGATTCCTGACAAGTGAGGCAGCAAATGCTGGCCGTTTAATGAGCTGCAAGTTTCTGAGCATCTCTTTAGGGGGCTGATACTTTCCCACAGAGCACTTTACATGGCCGGACCTGGCCACAATGGGTGACAGACCCGTGACCAATCCTCACTTTCACTTGACTCATCCACACGCGACCTCACCACGATTTTTCACTGCGCAGATGAACTTTCGGAACCATTTCACATGGAAAAGGCTCGGGCAAGGGTCAGTTGCCCTTTTGTATGGTCATAAAGCAAGGCTCTGTGTGTCAGTCTTTTCTCCTGTCTCACATTCCAAGTGAATTTCTGGACACCATTTAAAGCACTTGGCTGAAAAATAAAAGCAGTGAATGAAGTTGACTTTTATAGACTCATTCCAGCTCATCTTCCCATATAACCCTGTCCACCTGAAAAGGGATTTAGTGGATGAGATGAGTGTAGACAGGACTTGCTGAATACATAGGGCCCATTATCCACTGCGGGGATTGTTTATTAACCAGGGCTGATACACTACTATTTTGGAAGTGACCTATTAATTGTCCATTTAACTAGAATGTATTGATTCAAATAGAAAAATGGAAACCATGACTAAACCTTTTCCTCGCTCCTTCAAGGTGGTCTCCTATGAGGGCAATTGAAAACTGATGTGCGAATTAAGGAGACATTTATCACCATCTAGTAGAGTATTAGGAAAAGACCGCTGGAGCAGAGACTTCAACCCCAAATGTCTGATACTGTAGCATGGTGGCATCTCTGAGGAATTAAATCTGTAGGGTGGATTTTCAGGGGTGGAGATGGAAAGAGGTCCTGTGCCTCCTTTCAGTTATTTCACCCTGGTATCACACTGGTCTTCTACTTGAGAAAATCTCTGGCAGTGTAGATTAGGTAAGTGGCAGTGAACAAGAAAATTCCATGTAACAGGTGGACATTCATGTATGTGTGTGTGTGCGTGTGCATTCATTTTATAGTAGTGTTTTAGTAAGGGTTTCTAAGCCATAAAATTACACTAATTCCCCGGCCAGCGTAGTACTTAGAGCACATAGAAGTAATTCTCAAGTCATTTCCTAGATAACTTCATCTTTTGAGTTCCCTGAAAAAAAAAAAAATCACTCTAAGCAAGTCTCATTTTTCTCTCTCTCTGCTTCTCAGCCCTTCCCACTTGATGCCTTTGGTGTGGCTATTATAAACTGTGGTTTCTATCCCTGGAGGCCTGTAAAGTCCTGTGTCTGTCTTCTTTCTTTAACATGCAACAAGGGGGAAATCAGCACAGCTCAGATCAAGGATAGAGAAGGCTGCACTTGCTTTGTCTCCATTTCTAAGTTGGCATTTTAAAACAACTTAGAGCTGTCACAAGTTTTTTCTTTTTTTTTTTTCCTGCTTTTTAGGGCCACACCCACAGCATATGGAAGTTCCCAGGCTAGGGATTGAATCGGAGCTACAGCAACAGCACACAACCACAGCAACTTGGGATCAGAGTCACGTCTGCGACCTACACCACAGCTCATGGCAATGATGGATCCTTAATCCACTGAGCAAGGCTAGGGATCAACCCACATCCTCATGGGTACTAGTTGGATTGGTTTCTGCTGCGCCACAACGGGAACTCCTGCCACAAGTGTTCTTAATGTTGTTGTCTCATTACTTATAAATCTGAGATAAATTTCTTATTTTCTTATTTATAATGTTCATTGTATTGGCAGCAAATAATGAAATGGTGGATTTATGCTGTCAATAAAGAATTTTTTTTTGTCTTTTTGTCTTTTCTAGTACTGCACCCGTGGGCATATGGAGGTTCCCAGGCTAGGGGTCTAATAAGAGCTGCAGCTGCCGGACTACACCAGAGCCACAGCAATGTGGGATCCAAGCCGCATCTGTGACCCACACCACAGCTCATGGCAACCCGGATCTTTAACCCACTGAGCGAAGCCAGGGATTGAACCCGCAACCTCATGGTTCCTAGTTGGATTCGTTTCTGCTGTCCAACAACAGGAATTCCAATAAAGAATTTTAAATTAATAAACATGATAACAGGGAACAGTTAATAAAGACTTACATCTATCTGTTCAGTAATCTTTTTTATTCAAGACATTTTCCAGATTTTCTTCTTCCTTTTAAATAATAAGAATGAGTTTATGCCCAAACATTTTTTTTCCATTTGTACAAAAGAAAGAAAAGGAACTCTCCAAGCAAATTTGTATTGAGTTTTAGTGTGGACAGCCAAATTACTAAATTTTTTAATAAGCAGTTAAATCAGTGGCCCTCATCAAACTTTTTCTAAGAATGTAGGATTAGAGCAACACATCTGTAACTAGCAAATGAAATATTTTGACTCTTGGCATGATTCAGTTGTTTAAAATTGATTTAGTTTTTCTTGTTAACCTTTAGATTTATGATTAACTTGTTGCAATGTGGAAACTACCATTCATCGAGTGCCTTCTCACATATGAGAAGCTTAAGCACAGTCCCTACAAGTGGGGAGAAATTAAATGGCAGTGATAAAAGTTTTCTCTCCCCCAAAGCAGTGTAAGGAAAACCTTTGAGAGTATATCCGTATGACTCTTTTCAAAATAATGCACTTCTCAGCTAAAATGAAATGGAAACTGGTAGAAATTATGCAGAAGATGACCTTAAAAAAATAAAAAAAAGACTACCTGAAAATGTATAGGAATCTTAATTATGTAGAATAGCTAATTGAATTGATCAGTTAACTGTTTCATTTTGTCTTTGAGTACCCAACTTACATTTGACGTTTCAAGAATTTTATGCATTAAAAGACAATTTCAATTTGGAGCAGCATCCTTTTATAAAAATGAACAAAGAAATATTCCTCAGGAATGAATTGCTCTACCTTTTTTTCTTGGGAGATGAAGTAAAAGTCTTCATTTTGAGATCTTTTTACTATCTTCCCTTCCTTGTTAAAACTTTAAAGAGCATAATACACTCTCCAAATTTGAATTTAGGATTTTGTTGAAAGCAGCAGGGAAGGGAGCTTATTTTGACCATGGTAGCTCAGACCTATGAGTGACACTGTCACAGGTGGCCATGCTCTGATGAGTCTTCTTACCACCTGGCCAGGCTACGCTCTGCTCTCCGCTGGAGCGGCGAGTGGGCTTAGGGAACTGACCGAGGTCTGTGGAAATCCACAAAAGGCTGCCTGAGAGCTTCTTTTATAATGATTTATCTTTAGAACTCTAGGATTTTCAGAGGGATGCAGCATTTTGTGCAAAGAGAGAGAGGGAAGGCTGCTTTTTTTGTTGTTGTTGAAAACATAATTAAGTGTGTGTGATAAGTTGAAGGTAGGTTTTGACTTCTCCAGAGTGAAGGGAGGGCTGCTGTGTAGATAAATGACACTCAGTCAACCAGAAAGAGGTTTAAAGGAGTTGGAGACTCAAAGACAATAATAGATTTTCCAAGTTGATGGCTCTGTTCAGCAGTTCCACAGAGGCAGTGAAGGTATTTGAGGACCATTCCTGGAATGGAGTCCCTCTTCTCCCCAAATGTTCATAAGTGATAGTAGTCATCTACTTTGGGATGAAAAAAAGGAGGCCTCCTCCAGTTTATCTAATGCCGTGTTACTCTATTTCCTCCCCGTCTATCATTCACACACAGCACACCTTCCTTTGAGGTGCCCTTCACAGGGCTCACTGCACACAGGGATTCCTGGGGAATGTGCATGGGGGCTGCCCCAGGATGTAGGGAATTAAGCCTTTGAAAAATTTCCTATGCTAGTTCATTTTGCCATTTTCTTTCTTTTTTGGCCGTCCTGAGGCGTATGGAATTCCCAGGCCAAGGATCAGAGCCTAGCTGTAGTTGCCACCTACACTGCAGCTGCAGTGATGCTGGATCCTTAGCCCACTGTGCTGGGCTGGGGATTGAACCTGCGTCCCAGCGCTGCAGTGGTGCCCCCCGGTCCCATTGCACCACAGCGAGAATTTCCATTCTTCCATTTCAATATTGGTCTCCCCACCTCCCCACCTTTTTCCCCGACCTCTTGTAACTTTGACAATCTTTGGTATGATTTTAAAGAGCATCCATTGGCCTCACTCTGCTTGAATGTGTGACTTCATTTGCACAGTTTCTTTCTGGAGCCTCAGTTTTGTACTGTGGAAAATGGGGATGATCATATCTACCTCTGGGGATTGTTGTAAAGATTCAAGATCTGCTGCATGTCATTGTACATACATCAGCTGACAATGAGCCCCAAATGTATGTGGAAGCCACATTGTAAAATAATAATAATGGCATCTACAAATTGGTAGAGCTTACAGCACTTTGAATTGGCAGCCCTGGCTTTTAAAGCCTCTTTTCTCCTGCATGTCTTAAAAATATGTCTCTGTTAATTGTTATTTTTATATTATTCATTTGTTTGTCACCTATAAGTTTCCACTTTTGTCATAAATTTAGGAATAGTTGGAGGTATTTGTTGCTTTTTTTGGGGCTATGCTCATGGCATGCAGAAGTTAGTTCCTGGGCCAGGGATCGAACCCGAGCCACAGCAGTGACGGTGCTGGATTCTTAACTACTAGGTCACCAGGGAACTTCCATATTTGTTGCTTGTAACTTTTTAGTAGCTTCTGAGAGATTCTTGAGTCACCAACAAGTTCTCAAAGTCCATATGTTTGTTTTGCAGATGTAAATTTCAGCTAACATTCCTAGGTTTAGAAGGTAGGAAAATTGTGAAGATTCATCAGTGGCTTATGGTTAGATCCAGAGAGAGCCCACAAAAGACTCATGGGAGACATGGAAATGAGCAGCAATGGTAGACGCAGCATTTTATCACATGCTTCTTGCAGGGACCTGAGCCACATCCATTTACGAAAACAAGCGTGATTCATATCTTGAGAGCAGCACTAAGAGAAATCAGGCAACTCATAATATTCTTCATCTTTGCTGTGGTTTTTCTTGCTTGGTGCTTGTATTTGTGTTTGTTATAGGACATTGAAACCTGAGGACCAGACCCAGGAGTTAACCCTCCGACCCCCACAACCACCCCAGGTCTCTCTTTGAGAGATTGAGTCTGGTTTGTGTGCATGACCCCCTAAATGTTAGTGTTTACCACATTGGTGAGAATAATTTATCTGCTGGTCCCCTTGATGGGACTCTTCTTTCTCTTCACTTAGAAACTGCTCCCTGGGAAAACCTATGGGTTCTTATTAAAAGTCTTAGGGGCATTTAAACATGTTACCCCATTGTTTTATGTAAACATGTAGATCTTGGCGAAGAAGGGGCAAAAACAAGTAGAATCATGACCACTACTTAAAAAAATATATGGAAAGTTTTTTATAAAACTAACTGTATTGGTCCATAAATTTGTATGTATTTCTATATAGATCTAAAAAGTTGTACTGTAAAATAGATAACCAGCAAGGACCTACTGTATAGCACAGGAAACTATGCTCAGTATTTTGTAATAACCTATAATGGAAAAGAATCTGAAAAAGAACATATGTGTATGTATAACTGAGTCATTGAGCTATACTCTTGAAACTAACACAACATTGTAAATCAACTGTACTTCAATAATAAAATAAGATTATAAAAAATAAAATAAAAAGTTGTATTGACTCACAACCTATTGGCCCTTCTCGGATGCTAAATTGGTCAGGTCCTCGAAAGACTTTCCTCTGTGGCAAGTTCTACCCTAATCCTGTTTCAGTCACCCCGTCCCTAATCTATCTCCCGGCTAATGTGTTCTTCCTGCTCATCACCTACAGTCTGGAAGTACCAGGCTGTGTGCGATTGCTCAATCCACCATGTTTCACACCTGTCCTCACCCCACATGTGTCTGCGCATTCCAGTCCCCCTCTCTGCTCGTCTTTGGCGAGACTGCCAGCAAGAGGAATTGCTTTTCTTCGGGCAGCTCTTCTCTCTCAGCACTTATTCTGTTGGCCTCTAAGACAAAGTGTCTTCTCATGTGGTGCTTAAAAGCTTTCTGTGCTGTGGTCTGTGGGTGTTCCTCTCACTGTGCGGTGGCTGTCTCTATTCTTGGACCACCTTATCAATTGTGAGGATCTGAAGGATGGAGTGGATTCATTTCCAATTGTCACTCAGCGACAACTCAGTCACTCAGCCAGGTAATTTCCCCAGAAGATTGCTACAGTGTTTTCTTGTGTTCCTTGGAAAACGGAACCAGACTTAAAATGTAGAGTGGAGGTGAATTATTCATCCATACTGTACAGTAGCAGCCTATCTTAGTGTTTATTTTTTGCCTTTTCAGTCTTTTTCCTCTGCATCTTTACTCTGTTGCAAGCATAGTGTGTATCTTATCTATCATTTGTATTAAAGTGTATTTTTGTTGCTGTTGCTTGATCTTCCTAGTCCTCATTGGTTAAGGGTTCTTTAAACTTTCACCCAGTAGGTATAGCATAATATGCTTATGCATTTCTTTACCTTTGGATATTTGTTTCTTTTTCTAATTTTTAATAGACACAGTAGTAATAATGATAAATTGGATATGTTTGCAAATTAAGAATTCCAGATCAAAATATGAAGTGAGAAAGGCACTCTGGAATTTGAGGGCACTGTAAGCAGGCCGTATAAGAGATACCATGTAGTCTAGGCTCACAGATGGACCCAGAACAGGATACAGAAGCCATAGTCACAGACAGGAGCTCTGGCTGTGTTCATAAGTGTTTCTGTCTTCCCATTCTTGACCCGCTAAGAAACAGTGAGGGGTAGAGGAAGGAGCCAAGAGTTTGGATTCAGAAGGCCTTGCTCCCAACTGAAGTCTGTATTCTTTATGCAATTCTGGACCTTAACTGATCTAAACACTTCATCTGTACAGAGCATGTCTGTGGCATATGATTATTATAAGAATAAAATGAAATCCAACAAAGGGAGTTAAAGTAGATTTTTGGGATCCTTACTGTGGGCTAGACACTGAAAATTTTTTGTGCTATTTCATCAAATCCTTAGAGAAACTCAGTAAAATAAGCTGAACAGATTACTCACTCCAGGTCACACAGGTTAAGTGCTGCGATCCAAACCAAGTTCTTCCATCCTCCAGAGTCCTTTGTTCTGAGGCTTCCTAGAAAGACACTGTCAATGGATGGACCTGTGCTCTGAAATAATGCAAAAGGGCCAATTCCATGGTCTCTATGCCAAGGATAGTTCAGAGAAGAAAAGGATTTAGAAAAATATGAACACATTGAGATATTTTGATTGTTGTCATTGACCAACATTGCATAAAACTGTTTATATCTCTGTGAGTTCCCATTGTGGCTCAGTGGGTTAAAAACCCAAAATAGTGTCTGTGAGGATGTGGGTTCATCCCCTATCCTTGCTCAGTGGATTAAGGATCCACATTGCTGCAAGCTGCAGCATAGGTTGCAAATGCGGCTCAGATTTGGTGTTGCTATGGCTATGGTGTAGGCCTGCAGCTGTAGCTCCGATTTGATCCCTAGCCCAGGAACTTCCCTATGCCGCAGGTGTAGCTGTAAAAAGAAGAAGAAGAAAAAAAAGAAAAAACTATTTAAATCACCAATAAAGACATGGTGAATCCAGTTGTCAAGGCTGACTTTGATATGACCTTGGTGTGAGACAGGCAAAAATAATTGGTTCCATAGATGGAGAATGAACCAAGATCCCATGAGAGGATGAATGGGAAGGGCATCAGTAAAAGTAGACCTTTGAAAAGAATTGGGCTTGATTACATCCCAGGGACTATGGCATCTTTAGGAAAATGTGAATGGTACAGAGCTGGGAGAAGGAATGAGAGGCTAGTGATTCATCTGTCAATGGATGGACCATAATGAGGTACAAGCCCTGGCTGAGAGACAAGCTAGGAGATGTTTGTAATCTTTTAGACAAATAGGAAAGGAAGCTACTGTATCACAGAGGTAGAACTGATGAGATTTATCCATTTATTGGCATTTTTCTTCTAAAATACAAGTCAGATTGTGGCAGTACTGTAGCGTTAAGAGCATTTATTTTGTAATCAATCTTCTTGGGTTTGAAGCCCTAGCCAGGTGACCCTGGACAAAAGTACTTAAGCTACCTGAGCTGCTTTTTTATTCATCTGTAAAATGGTGAGAATAATAGTAGACTTCATGAAATAGATTGGTTGGGAGGGTTAGATGAAATAACGCACATCGGCAACTTTAACACAGAGTAAGTATAAGAATGCAGAATAAGTACTATGTGTATGTTTATTATTATCATGTCACAACCTGCTTAAACATAGCCTATTGATCTTCATTACCTGTTGGGTAATATTCCAAATCCTTCTAGTCCTCTATGATCTGGCTCCATTCCTCTCTGTAATCTTTATGCCAGAGGTCCAGATGTCTTCAAGGCAAAAAGCAAGCCAGGTGAGTACATGGCAAACTGAGGACCACATGCTCCATCTAAAGGAGGCACCTGCCATTCACTTTGGTAGCTCTTTGCTTAAAAGCAAGCCCAGCAGAGTTCCCTTTGAAGAGATGTTGAAAACCTGGGCATCATGTGAAACCTCCCAGTTATTAAATGTGAACAGCTAAATCTAATTTTTAACCAGCAAGCAAAGACCAAACCAAGCCCATCTGCAGGCTGCATGGTTGCCAGCTTGCATCCTCTGCTTCTTGCCCTTCCCCGGGCTTGCAGGCTGCTCACTTTTCCTTGGGAGACTTTATTCCTTTGTGCCTTCATGTTCTGAGACATGCTAGTCACTCTGCCTCTGGATTGGCCTTGGTTCTTTCTGTCTGGAATGGAATTTTTCTTCTAGACTTGGCTCAACTTATTTTCTCTGAACTTATCACTTCCTTTTTGTAATCCCAGAGCATTTTAGAGACCATTCTCTTCTAGTGCTTAAGATACTCATTTGCTTCTTTATTAGGAAATAATTGTTAAGCACCAAAATTCATACCAGCTTCAGCCATAAATGAGTCCCAGCTCCCTGGTACCTGTATTCTAAAGTGATGTTCACGTGATGATCCATCCATGAGAAGGTGAACTCCGTGAGAGTGGGGACCGTGTGCTGTTTGTCTGGTTTCCTCAGCAGTTAACCCATTGAGTCTGATACCTAATGCATTAGTGCCCTCTTCCTGATGAAACATGTTTCCACAAACCTGGAGTCTTAAAATAATTCAGGCTTATTATCTTACAGTCATGGAGGTCAGAAGCTTGACATGGGTCTCTCTGAACGAAAATCAAGGTATCAGCAGGACTCCATGTCTTCCTTAAGCTCTAGGGGAGACTGTTTCCTGGCCTTTCCAGTTTCTAGTGGCTGCCTGCATTTCTTGGCTCATGGCTCCTTCCTCCATCTTCCAAGGGAGAAATATAGCATCTTCAAAACTCTCACTATGACTTCCCTTTTTGTCTCCTTCTTCCACTTACACTGGGATCCCCTGGATAATCCAGGGTACTCTCCTGATCTCAAGGTCGGCTGATTAGAAACCGTAATTCCATTTGCAGCCTTACTTCCCCCTTGCCATATAAGGTAACATAGTCACAGACTCTGGGAATTAGGACATGGGCATTTTTGAAAAGAACATTATTCTGCCAACCACAACTGGGAAAGCTGAATGCATGGCGAATGATGAATGAAACTCACAGAGCCTGGGAACCAGTGTTGTGCTCATCTCAAAAAGACCGAAATATTAGCAAATGTCTCTGCCCTGAATGAGCTGATGATCAGTTGAATTGGGGAGTGGGATTTTGGGGAGGGCTTCCAAACCTTCCGTCTAATATTAAACATCTCTGACATCCAGATTCAGATTAGACCTACTGCTTTGTGCTCCCAAGACACCTGCCTTAGGAATACTTCATCACACTTGTGAGGCTAGTTGAATAAATCCCTTCCACGTGATTTTATAGGTAGTGCAATAAAACCTGTCTTATTTCTGAGTGTGTAGTATTGAGCAGAGTGCCTGGCACATGGTAAGTGTTCAAAACTTTGAGACAGTAAGTGAATGAATAAGTAAATGAAGAATTAGAGAAAAATTAAGTATTTAAACCACCTACTGCTTATTCTGCATCCGAACTTTGTAACCTGGGATTGTGGGCTTTCAGACATGGCATGCACAACTGGGAAGGAAAGCCTGTGTACTTTTCTTCAGTGGGAATCAAAGAGCATTTATCAAATTCTCAATGGAGCCTATAACCAAAAAAGAGATTAAGAAACATTCTAAGTCTGCAGAGTTCAGAGATGAGATAATTTGGCCATGGTACTGAGAAGGAAGATACTGTCCTAGGAAAGTCAGATGGAATTCTCCTCTCTACAGCTAACAGGGCTTTTTGTATCTTTTTTCCCCACTAGGAGAAGAGAGTGTGCTGCCTCTTCTGACACAGGAATCTAATTCCAAAGCTCGAAGGGGTATTTTAAGAAGAGCTGTCTTTTCTGAGGACCAGAGAAAGGCTTTGGAGAAAATGTTTCAGAAGCAGAAATATATCAGCAAAACAGACCGAAAGAAACTTGCCATCAGCTTGGGACTAAAGGAATCACAGGTACTAATGAGCAGGAAGATGTCTACTGTCCCTGATTTCTGTAGGGATCTAATGAAATTCACTCATTGGCAAATATTTGTTGTCTTAGGCGTAGTGATAGACCTTAAAGCATCATTGAATGACTTTCATACCTTTTCAGTGGGTAAAATACGTTTCACAATTCCTATTTGAATATAGGTCTATTTGCTGAGAGATCTAGGTTTTTGCTTGATTAATTCTTCCAAATGAAGAGAAAAGTGAAGGCTGTAGCATTTACATCATTGCATTGTTTGCTCTGTTTTCAGAGAAACAGGCTACATAATTGCCTACAAAAGCAGGAACCAATTTTCCTGTCTTTTTCTTCATTTCCAATCCAAAATCAAGGCATGAATGAGTGACTCATAAATACCTCTTAATAGATTTCATTATTTTGCACCGTGGGCTTATGTCAAGGACAGTTAAGTAATTTCACATTTGCAACCCTTATTTTCAACCCTTTCTTGTGCAATGATGTTTCATATAGTTTTGCAAGAGACTTTCTGGCCTTTTGGGAAATACAGCATATTCTATTTACAAATTGTCCCACTTATTATAAATAATTAACAGCATAAGGCACTAGCATTTTCGTATTTCATCCTTCTTATAGTTGCCATATGAAATAAGCACTATAATCATACCTATTTTCTAGATGAGGAAATGTAGAGGGCTACACAGAGGTCTGGTGTCACAGAAGGAAGCTGCTTTGGAGCTGGGCTCCCACCCTGGGCATCCTGACTCTGGAGTTTGTGTTTCTTTAACCTGGAGCCACCATATACAGTTGTACAGAATGTTCACTGCACAAAGGCACTTGGCTGAGGGGGATGCCAGCAACTGAAATGCAGCAGGTACTCTGCTTGTCAAACTGGCTTTCCTGGTCAGAGCTACAGCCCTCTGGATTTTTTGAATCAGCATAAAGGCACTGAAGGGCTAACAGAGGCTGTGTCAACCACCATGCTCTCCTGTACTTCCCTCAATCCAAATGACCTGGTTTCTAATTTGGATGCTATTAAACCAGCTATTTTTAGACAGAACCCTTCTTAACCTTGCTTCCTTTCCCTAGGGAAGCCATCTGTCCCCCTACTCCCCAACTTTTTATAGTCATAGGATGCAGTATAAGGTGTGGTAGGGAATAATTGGCCTAGATCAGCAGTCTGTGCTTTCCTTGTGTGTGGTACTTATGAGCCCCTAACCTTAATTAATTGCTCTGGGCTCCAGTTTATACCTAAAAAACAGGGACAGATGTAGGAATTCTGTTTGTGTCACAGAGCAATTGTGTGTTCATGATAGACGAACCAGTAGCTATATCTTAATGGTCTGTTATGTGTAGGTCCATTGTGTGTATTGTAAGTAGGCAGTAAGAGGGAATACTGATAAGTACTGATTAAGATACACTCCTCAGGAGTTCCTGTTGTGGTTCAGCAGGATAAGAACCTGACATAGTCTCCATGAGGATGCAGGTTCAATCCTTGGCCTCACTCAGTGGGTTGAGGATCCAGCATTGCCATAAGGTGTGGTGTAGGTTGCAGATGTGACTGGGATCTGGTGTTGTGGTTGTGGCATAGCCCCAGTTGCAGCTTTGATTCAACCCCTAGCCTGGGAATTTCCATATGCCACACGTGCAGCCATAAAACAAACAAACAAACAAAGAAAAAAAAGTTACACTCCTTAGACCCAAGGAATTGATGAAATCAACTGGGAAAACAAAGCAGAAGTTCATAAATGGGTAACAATTACAATAATAAGGGAGAGACAGCCCTAGAGATGTCCTGCCTAATAAGCTAGATTGGTGGTTCTCCTGGAATATAAGTATCTCTTTGGAGCCTTATACCTGTCCCCACCTCTGGAGTCTAGCAGGGGAGTTGTCTGATCCTCAGAGGGATTGTTGGGACTGAGAGAGGACCACTTGGGGGCTCAGTAGGGTTGCCCTGCATTATATTGGCAGATAGAGTGTGGATTTGGGAGGCTGGGAGTCTCTGGTTGAGTAGAAACTTGACGTGGGTGTTAAAAGGTCAAAAGTGGCTGGTTTGATGTGGCAGTGCTCCAAGAAAATCTGAAAATCTGTGATATTGCATAGCATCTTCTTTGAAATGGACTATTGAAAAGAGAGTGCGGCAGGCATATTAAAGAGTTTATGAGGGGATGACCATGATATTTCTGTTCTGAGAAAAAGAATTGTTTTCCTATTTGTGCGTTCTCTTCCAGTTCCTCCACAGGCACATATTATATATTTTTTTTAAATTCAAGGACCTCAGGAAGGAATGCATTATATGTTACTGAATTTGGTGAACAGCTCAGAAGTAATTTAACATTTTTCTTATTTGCATATACACTGTATCTAATTATGCAATTAATGCATGCTATTTATTATGGTAAATTCAAACAAAAGGAGATTTGTTATATTAAAAATGAAAACATATCTGTCACCTTTCCCATCCAACTCCCTTGTTACTACTGTCATTTATATATTTATCATTTGAATTTAATGACATGTCATGTATTGTTTTAAAAATAAACTTCTATGTGTGTTATATATGCACAAACATATAAAAACACAGACACTTGCATAATGACTACCCTGTACCCTCATGTTTGATGTCATTTACAGATAATGAAAGTACCTACTTTATTTTTTACTTTTGTATTTATTTTCTTTTTTACTTTTTAATATTGAGTTAGTTGGTGTACAATACAGGTCACACGTATACAGTTTTTAAAGGTAATACTCCATTTGTAGTTAGTATAAAATTTTGGCTATATTCCCTATATTGTACAATATATCTTTGTAGCTTATTTTATTTATTTATTTATTTTACTTTTTTAAATTGAAGTATAATTTACAATGTTGAGTTAGTTTCAGGTGTATAGCACAATGATTCCGTTATACATATATAATATATATATATTTCACATTCTTTTTCCTTATAGGTTATTATAAAATATTGAGTATAATTTTCTGTGCTAGGTAGTAGGTCCTTGTTGGTTATCTTATATATAGTAGTGTGTATATGGTAATTGTAAATTCCAATTTATCCCCCTCCTTTCCCTTTTAATAACCATAAATTTAGTTTCTTTGTCAGTCTGTTTCTGTTTTGTAAATAAGTTCAGTTGTATCTTTTTATTTAAGGTTCCACCTAGAAGCAATATCATATACTTGTCTTTCTCTGTCTGGCTTACTTAGTATGATAATCTCTAGGACCATCTGTGTTGCTGCAAATGGCATTATTTCATTCTTTTTTATGGCTGAGTAGTATTCCACTGTGTATGTGTACCACGTCTTCTTTATCCATTCATCTGTCAGTGGACATTTAGGTTGTTTCCATGTTTGGCTATCGTACATAGTGCTGCTGTGAACATTGGAGTACATGTATCTTTTTGAACTAGAGTTTTCATCTTGTATGGATATATGCTCAGAAGTGAGATTGCTGAATCACATGGTAACTCTATTTTTAATTTTTAAAAGAACCTCCATACTCGTCTCCATAATGGCTGAAAATTACCTACTTTTATTATTTCTGTTTTACAAATGAAGAAGCTGAGACATGAATTGTGTATATATATTTTTAAGTAGAAATGGGATCATACTCTTCATATAGTTTGACTTTTTCTGAAGGACAATACAAATCCCCTGTGCAACCAGCAAACAATTCAAGCAGTAGAACATCACCACTGGGCTAGGAGCCCCCTGCATATCTCCTCCCATCACTACCTGCTTCTTCCTGCCTTTTAACAGCATAGATCAGTTTTGCCATTTTTGTGCTTTATATAAATAGGATCATTCAGTACATATTCTTTGGTAAGTGCTTCTTTCACTTAACATATGTTTTTGAGATTCATTCACGTGGCCATGTTGTAAAACAGTACAAATGAGCTCCTTTGTACCCATTGCTGTGTAGTATTTCATTGCGTGGTTCACCACAGTTTCTCTGTTCTGATGGTGGACACCTGGATTGTTCCCAGTTTGGGGCTATTATGAATAATGCTGCTGACAATGAATATTGTTTTGTGCTTTGCTCACCACCCCCACCCAAATGTCATGGGATGAGAGTTCCCACTGTGGTACAGTGGGTTAAGAATCCAACTGCAGTGGTTAGGGGTGCTGCAGAAACGTGTGTTTGATCCCTGGCTGGCACAGTGGGTTATGGATCTCTTGTTGCTGTAGCTGTGGTGCAGGTCATAACTGCAGCTCCGATTCAGTTCCCTGGGCTGGGAGATTCCAAATGCCATGAGTGCGGCCATTAAAAAACAAAAAGGAGTTCCTGTTATGGCCTAGCAAGTTAAGAACCCAACATAGTGTCCATGAGGATGTGGGTTCAATCACCAGACTTGCTCAGTGGGTTAAGGATCTGGTGTTGCTGTAGGCTGTGGGGTAGGTCACAGATGCAGTTCAGATTTGGCATTGCTGTGACTGTGGTGCAGGACAGCAGCTACAGCTCTGATTCAGCCCCAAGCCTGGGAACCTCCATATGTCTGACATGCAACTGAAAAAGAAAAAAAAAATGTCGCGGAATGCATCCTTCCATGTCTATGTACACACTTACTTCATTTTTTTCATAAGTGGCTCAAAACAGACCATTACATGGATGTACCAAAATTCACTTAACCATCTTCAACTGTAAGTTATTTCCAGTTTTTACTAATGTATGTCTTTATACACTTTAAAAGTATTTCTATAAGATATGAAACTAGGCGTGATATTTATAAATTAAAGTTTATGTACCTTTTAAATTGTGATGAATTTTGAAATTCTTTTCCAAATATAATATTGTATCAAGATACAGAATTTATATCAAATTTTACTCTAAAAAACTGTCTCTTTTTGCAACCTCCCCCATTTAAATTTTTGAAAAAGTTGCCAACTTCATTGACAGTGGTATTTGTTACTTTGTAACTTGAATTTTTCTAATTTTTAGAACTTGAGACTCTTTTAATCATTTACTGGTCATTTTTAACCTGTGAATTAGCCTTTTCATGGCTGCACCATTTTTTTCCCCATTGCACTTCTGTTGAGAGATATGCAGCAATTATTTTGGCTGCTAATCAAAATATTTGGAATATTATGGATAATAACATTTCCTATTGACAGGTATCACAAATAAATCCTCTCCAAGTTTGTGGGTTTTTTTAAATTGTGGTAAAATACACATAGCATACACTTTACCACTTTCACCTTTTGAAGTGTACAGTTCAGTGGCGTTAAGTACATTCAGACTGTTGTGCAGGCATCACCACCATCCATCTCCAGAACTGTCTTCATCTTGTGGAACTGGAACCCTGCGGCCATTCGGCAGTGACTCCCCGTTCCTCCTTAGCCCAGTCCTCTGGCAGCCACCATTCTAGTGCAAACTTGACGACTCTAGGAACTCATATGAATGGGATCATACTGTATTTGTCCTTTTGTGATTGGCGTATTTCATTAGGCATAATGTTTTCAAGTTTCATCCATGCTATTGTTAGAATTTCCTTCCTTTTAAAGACTGAATCATATTCAGTTGTATGTATATACCACATTTTGTTTATTCATTCATCCGCCAGTGGGCATTTGGGTTACTTCTTCTTTTTGGCTAAGATGATTAATGCTACTTGAACATTGAGTGTATAAATATCCTTTGAGCCTTTGCTTTTAATCCTCCTGGGTAGTTTGTGGCTTTTTCATAAATTTATGGTATCTTTATTTGTGCAAAGTTTCTCTTTATTTAGTCAGATCTATCTTTCCCTTTGTAGCCTTATTGTTTTATGTCATGCTTAAGAAAACATTCATCTCTCTGAGACTGTAATGATAATCTCTTAGTTTCTTCTAAAACTTGTATAGTTTTGTGTTTATCTGTTTAATCCATCTGGAATTTGTTTTTGTATTTGTTGAGAGGTAGAGCTTTTATGGTTTTCCCCAAATATTTGTCCCAATACCACTGATTGTGACGAAACTCCTTTCATGACTTTTTAAAAAAGTTGAAATAACTCAAAAAATTTTCTAGATGTACAGAAAAGCTTAGGGGAGAAGAAAATGATTAATGTGGTGAGAAAGACAGGAATCACTAATGGGAACAAGTAACTGTCATAGCGAAAACCCATTAGAAATACTAGGCAGGCTTTCTGGGAGTAAATGCCTACTGTGCAAATAATAAATGAGTTATGAACAGAACCAAATGCTCTGGTGTGTACACATTAGTACTGTTTTCTTATGAAAGGCCTTAATCACAGGATTGTAACTGAGATGGCAGTCTTTTGGAATCACTTGCCTGTGGTGGGTTTCTTTTGTAGCCATTTTAGACATTGCCAATCAAGTTAAAAGAACGAAAGTTTCGCCAACTTGGAAAGACTGTGTTAGGTTGAATCTGTCCCTTCATTCGGGGAAATATTTGGTTGGTGCACTTTAATTATTTCTTTAGATAAAAATTCTCCAGTTTTTGTTTGAAAAATTGAAACCTACCCCAAAGGGTGCAACACACAGAAAAACAATGTGATTGGCTTTTAAGCTATCAGAAACCAATTGTGAGGTTTTCTG
Organism: Phacochoerus africanus; assembly: GCF_016906955.1. Classification (NCBI taxonomy): domain Eukaryota; kingdom Metazoa; phylum Chordata; class Mammalia; order Artiodactyla; family Suidae; genus Phacochoerus; species Phacochoerus africanus. The sequence continues at coordinate 79,729,780 of NC_062550.1, read as the reverse complement.
CTCAGGCAGTTTACTAAATAGTGGATAAAGAGGGAAGTTAGTAGTAAAAAGAGACTCAAGTGGGGTGGAGGGAAAGTATGGCTCAAGTTGGAAAGTACCATTATAAGCACGTTTAGGTTAATTACAGTCATTTTTTATTGAGCCTAATTCTTTGAATTTGATAAATCCCACGAGTAGTCAAACTTGGAAATTATATAAAGCCCATAATTTATCAAAGCATTATAAAATGTATTCTTTTTTTTTTTTTGTCTTTTTGCCATTTCTTGGGCCGCTCCCACAGCATATGGAGTTTCCCAGGCTAGGGGTCTAATTGGAGCCGTAGCCACCTGCCTACACCAGAGCCACAGCAACGCCGGATCGGAGCTGAGTCTGCGACCTACACCACAGCTCACGGCAATGCCAGATCGTTGACACACTGAGCAAGGGCAGGGATTGAACCCGCAACCTCATGGTTCCTAGTCAGATTCATTAACCACTGCACCACGACGGGAACTCCTAAAATGTATTCTTAATTTAGTCTCCAAAAGTTCCTGATAAGGGGAGTTCCCATCATGGCTCAGCAGTAACGAACCCAACTAGTATCCATGAGGATGTGGGTTTGATCCCTGGCCTTGCTCAGTGGGCTAAGGATCCGGCATTGCTGTGAGCTGTGGTGTAGGTTGCTGATGTGGCTTGGATCCTGCATTGCTGTGGCTGGGGTATAGGCTGGCAGCTACAGTTGCAATTCGACCCCTGTCCTGGAAACTTCCATATGTCTTGGGTGTGACCCTAAAAAGACAAAAAAAAGAGACCTTCCTGATGAGGTCACTCTGTCTGGGTGCTGGAGTGGGACCATCACTGATTCTAGCCTAAGTGCCTCCATTTTATTAGCCATGTGACGTGGAACTGGCTCATCGCTTCAAACCTCAGTTGTCTCACCTGTGAAATAAGGACTTCTTGCAGTCATTGTTGAGGATCAAATGGCATAATCCACGTTAAGTGCCTGGCCTGACACCTGGCACAACATAAACCCTAAGATGCTATGGCTTGTCAATAACATTTCCTTTGAATAAATAATTTAGCACAGAGTAAATGAGGTTTTAAAATATCGAAGAGAGTTAAATTAGTCTTGAACAATGTCCGGCTTGCAGGATGTAGCCAGCTTACCACAGTTGTTTTGTTTCCTAAGTGTGTGGAGCTGTTATACTAAAGTAACCTCTTGGGTATTTTTGAAGGCGCCCCATATGAAATGCCACAAGGACTTTGCTAGGCTGCCTCTGATAATAAGGTATTCTGTGGAAGGCACAGTGGAAGAAATGACAGTTTAAAATGCTGACGTGAAGTAACGTGAAGTAAGTGATCATGTTGTCCAATTACTTTATCAATAGGTGAAAATATGGTTTCAGAACAGAAGGATGAAATGGCGGAATTCCAAAGAAAAGGAAGTGCTTTCCAACAGGTGTATCCAAGAAGTTGTCCTTCAAGAGGACCCCCTGTCACGATCGGCGCTGGGTTTCCCTTCGCCGTGCCCTTCCCTCTGGGAAGTCTCTCAACGTCACTCGAGTCCCAGATGGAGGGAGAATTCACCAGAACCTTCTGAGAGACCAATCCAGGAGAGTCCGGGGCCGCTGCCCCCAGAAGCCAAGTCACTGCAAGGCGCCCTGTATTTGTGTTCTGAAGAGGAAGCTGGAGACAAGTGTGTCCTTCCTGCAGTGTGAATGGAAGCCTTCTGCCATGTTAATTTTAAAGAACGCTTAACTAACAGTGTTTGGACTCTAAAGCCTGCTAGCTTGTGCCTCACCAGTGCCTAAAACCTAACACCTGTGGAGTGAAGCGTACACTAACATTTTAGGAAACCCTCTCCAGTGTTCTCTTCTTTGGGTCCTAGACTCAGACTTAATTTGTAAATGGAACAGAATCTCCCAGAAAGTACGATGGAATTGAAAAGACTGAGGATAGTAGTTGGCTCAGTCTGTGCTCTGAGTATATGTATATATGCGTCTCTATGTGTGTATGTATATATATAAATATTCATTAAAATACATTAGTAGAAACTAGTGCCTCTCTAAATAGTCCGTTGAGCAAATTCACTTCCTTTTAAATGAAGAAAAACCAACCATGGACTGAATGTTACTAATTTTTTGAAAATTATGTGAATTTGGACTTCAAATTTTCATATCAAAAGAGCATTTTTCTTTTCATTCCCTATTTTCTGGTCTCTTTCAGTATCCAGCTATAAATGATTTTTAACAACTCAGCTCAGCAATCCTAATCAAATGAGCCCCTGTTAAATACATTCATGAAAGTATATATCTAAAGTTAATCTGGAGTTCCCGCTGTGGTGCAGTGGGTTAAGAATCTGACTGAAATGGCTCGAGTTGATGCGGAGGCTTGAGTTTGATATGTGGTCAGCACAGTGGGGTAAAGGAAGTAGCCACTGCCTCAGCTACTGCATAGGTCACAGCTGTGGCTCAGATTCAATCCCTGGCTGGGGAACTTCCATATGCATGGCTGCAGCCATTAAAAAAAATATTAATCCAATAAGCAATGGGAAGAATTTCTGAATGTAACTATTAGTGTCTTTAATTTCCAAGGCTCTGGACTTTATCAGGACATCGGTGAAGAAAGTACCTGTTTAACTAATGATGATATTTTGATCTCTTTCCTGTAAGGATGGCCCTTAGGCAGACTTTGCAAAATAAACTGCTTTTTAAGGGCTTGTCAGGTAAATAGAGGGCATGGCCCACCAAAAGATAATTTAATACTTTTTAAAGTACTGGGTTGGCCAAACCAAACATCTGTGCCAAACAGTTTGTGACCTCCAGCCAAGATTAAAGAAGTGTCACAGTTCTTAAAATGTTCTCAACTGGACTTCAAAACCCAATAGTGATGGACTCTATAGTGATTTCTGTTTGCACTTCTAGTTATAGACTCATTTTTCCACCTAGGTGGTATCCACTATATATTAGTTTTTTTATGTATTAACAAACAACACACAGATGTTTTATGTTTTTTGAGTACTCTGAAATAGAATTATTATAAAATTGCTTTTCTGGTAACAATTTGCTTAGTTAATCTAGAATTTTTTATTCCAGGTCCAAGAAAAAATTATGTTTCACTTTGAAGGAAATGAGGCAGAGAAAGGAAATGATGTGGTTTTGAACTAGATAATTATTAATCTGTAGACAAGAGACATTATTAGAAGTTCATGGTGTGGAATTTTGTTAGTGGGAAAGCCCCATGAAGAGAGTGGCCTCTAACTTGCTTACATTCTTAGCTAGAGACTTAGGGTTTTAGAAGAGGTAATATCTCAGAAGATAACAGTTTTTGTCAACACCAGGAAATTATTTTGTGTGACTGGAATTCGAATTGGTATATGGTAGCCTATGTCTTTATTACAAGATCTTTTACTTAAAAAGTCATCTCTGAAGAAACTGGTGTCAGTGCCTCTTTGTGGGAAGTAGAGGCAGGGATCTGCTGACAGCAATTTAAATTTTGAAAGCTGTCTTAAAATGATTTATAGTAAGGTTTCTTTTGTTTGTTAATGTTAAGATGGTTTACATTTATTGGGTCCTTTCTATGGGCTAGAGATTGTGTTAATAAGCCTTTAGGATGGATTAACTCCTTTAATCCTCATGACAGTAACTCTATGAAGTAGGATCTGTTACTCTTAGGGTTCTTGTTACCCAGCTAAGGGGCCTGGGGCAGTATGGTTAGGGTGATTGCCCAGGGTCATAAGGTTTATAAATGGACTTGACCCCTGGCAGTTAATCTTCAAATCTTGAAATCTTACCAACCACGTAGGGGTGCATCCCACCGTGGAATGTAGTCATCTATGGGATGCATTGCAGGACGTACATTTGGGGATTGCCCTGAAATTTATTAAAGAAATTCAGAAACACATTGTACTTTACAATCTCTTCCTTGAGGGAATGGTTTTCTCTTCAGTATTTCCTTCTCTATTAATTTCAAAGTTTAGGGAAAGTAAGGAATCACAAGTATTTAACTATGAAGACTCTTTAGAGAATAGTCCTGTAGGAATGTTCAAGTGGGAAAAGGAAGTATATGTTTTTATCACTCCTTGCTAGAAATCATGGAGTACTTATCTATGGTCAGTGTTTCTGAAAATAACCTGAAAATCAAATGAAAAAAACCTGGGTCCTGGCCATCTGATTCTCCAGGTTTTATTTTAGAGGTGGGCTACTTGGTGCTTAAATGGTCTTCCCCCAGGGATTTGCCTCAAGCTCTGAGATGTAGCAGAGGCTTCTCTTTGTAGGATTGGCCTCAGAATCATATATACAGATAAGTCTTTTAATTGGTTTCTACCCTGGAATATGTTAAAAGCTTAGGAAAAGCACATCTTGGATGAATATATTAGAGGTACACACACACACACACACACACACACACACACACACACACTCATCCACATGGTATATAAGCCTGCGCCTGCTGTGCCTTGACTTTGTCTGAATTCTTGGAATCATTGAGCTTCACATTCTAATTGACAAGGGTCTCCTTTCTCCCTTCATCTCTGTGTTACTAACCCTCCTTCCATCTACAGGGTATTTGCACATGTATTTTCCTCTGTTGTCTAAACGCAGACTTCTTTTCCCCACGTGATCCTATATAAATATGTTTGCGGTCTGCTTTCCAGACAAATGCTACTATAGTAAGTACTAGGACCTTAGAAGCCTGCAGGCCAAAGTATTTGAAAAAGTTTAAAAGACATTGTCAGGTATCTAAAGTGGAAGAGAAAGGAAAAATGGGTGAGCACCATCCTTCAGCTTTTATAAAGATAAATACAGAGGCTTGGGAGTCTATAATCATCAGGTTAGGAATGGTCACTGGGTCTAGAGACAGTGAAGCTGTGATTGTTGACGTTTAAAAGGAAATTCTGCTTTGTTAATAATGATGTGGTTTGAATGAGGAACCCAATTCTTCAGTCCAGTGGTTCACAGACTTTAAAAATCCATACCCGTGAACATGTCATCATTTCCAGTCAGTGTTGGGTATGTGCTCAGATTTGGACATATACGTCAAACCTACTCTTCAGTATCTGCACCTCCCACTCCGCCCCTTGAGAATTATTATACATATACTATTTTTACTTTTCATATAAGTCATAAATAAATGTGAACTGTACACATCTTTTCTGGCACTTTTCATTCCCCATTCTGATGCATCCTTTTAAAAAGTACACACTCCCCAACTAGCTCCACAAACTATTCTTGATGATCAGTGATTTCATCAAGTTGTGCTGGTCTTTCATACAACAAAGCTCATTCCCTTGTGTTCATAACTTGTTAGACACTGCCTCTGAACTCTTTCAAAATCCATGAAAACATTTTTTCTTTCTGGATAGAAGTGCTTATTAGGTACTATGTGTGTGGCACTGTCCTAGGCTCCATGTAAACAAATTGGGGAGTGAGCATGGTCCTTGCCCTCAAGGGCTTTATGATCTAGTTTTCTTGCCAAACAACTTTTGAAATAGCCCATGCTACCAGTGACTGGGATCCAGGAAATGTGGGATAAAAAGAATCCTCTAACACCCTCCAAAACCCCATCTATCCATTTATAGTGATGGTGATGGTGAGGGGTCAGAGGTGCCTATTGAGTGCTCTGATTTTCAGAAAAATACAAGCTACTTGCCATTGGTTATTTTCTGTGCTCTCTCTCTCCTCCATGTAGGTCACATCACTCTCAAGAGACATCAGAAAGAGTCCAAAGAAAGAATACAGTTATTTTTTTTGCTCATAGTGCACCCTACTGCCTACTTTTTTTGTTCTACCTTCCGAGCCTCAAATCAATCTGCTCCAGTGGGAAGAGTGAAGAAAAAGCAACATAAGTGGGAGGAAATTAGAATAATGATTATTCCTGAATATATATGGAAAATCTTGCATAATTAATTTACATCCTTTATAAATCATTTCTGAAATAAGCAACTACCTTAAGGACAAAGTACTAGCTCCCCAAATATGATTCTTAGCTTACAGCTGTTAGTTGGGTTCCATTACATTATTACTTTTGGTTATAAAAGTTATACATGCTCCTTATAAAGAAACACACTTGAAAATAGAGCTGACAAAGAAAAATTCATGTGTGATTCTGCCATCTGGAGAGAGCCAATTTAGGTCTTATGTGAACAGTTTTCACCTTTGAATGTATGTATATGGAAATGTGTGTGTCTAAACGAAATTGGATCATAGTGTCTATCTAGTTTATCCTGCTTTTTTCAAACTCAACTTTATATAGAATATTTTCCTATGCTATTAAAAATTCTTTAAACTATTTATGACAGCTGCTTAATAGTATTCCTTTGGAACACATTCACTGCTTGAGGTGGACAGGAGATGGGGCCAGGAGATGTCAGGTCATAGAAAGAATGATCATAGGCTCCTGTACCAAAAGTGTACTGAAGGAAAACAATCTGATGCTTATGGTTTCACTTAGCTCAAGGAAAGCCCAGCAAACATAAGATGTAGAGTGAAAATTGAGCATGTTTGGGCTTATACTTTTGGTGATGTTAAATATCAAGGAATATCAAGTGTACCAACTAGAGATCCTCTTCCAAAGAGCCATCATGAAGTTTATCAAAATATATCCCAGTCGCTCTTTTTTTTCCTTCTTTCTTTTTAGGGCCACACCTGTGGCATATGGAAGCTCCCAGGCCAGGGGTCAAATCAGAGCTGCAGCTGCCAGCCTATACCACAGCTACAGCAGCACTGAATCTGAGTCACATCTGCAACCTATGCCATAGCTTACAGCAATACCAGATCGTTAACCCACTGAGCGAGGCCAGGGATCCAACCTGCATCCTCATGGACATTATGTCAGGCCCTTAACCCACTGAACCACAATGGGAATGCCAATGGGTACAATTTTTTTTTCTTTTTTGGCTGCTCCGAGGCATATGAAGTTCCAGGGCCAGGGGTCAGATCTGAGCTGCAGTTGCCACTTACACCGCAGCTGTATTCCCCATCCACTCAAAGTCCAAGGGAGTGTATACTCTTCGATTTCAGTACATAGCCAGCAGCAAACATACTTATCTAGGATAATACTCTGCCTCTCTTTAATTGTGCTTTACGGTCACATTGATATGTTATTTAGATTTTTCAAGTACATGGTGTTGTTCACAGTGTAGGTAGAAGTCAAGTAAACTAGTGGATATCTGAGGTTTGACACATCTTGAAGGCTTAGATGATAAGGCTATTTTGCCTCTTTAGTTTGGAATTCCATAGCTCTCACACCTCTATGGATATTCGCTCAAATTTGTTTAAACAACAGAAATTGTGTAGAGAAGTTTTTGGCATCAGAACATTTCAAGGTTAGGGACTTCCCATTGTGGCTCAGTGGAAACAAACCCAACTAGTATCCTTAAGGATTTGGGTTCAATCCCTTGCTCAGTGGGTTAGGAGTCCAATGTTTCCATGAGCTGTGGTGTAGGTCACAGGCATGGCTTGGATCTCATGCTGCTATGGCTGTGGCCAGTAGGCCAGCAGCTGCTGCTCTGATTCGACTCCCTAGCCTGGGAAGTTTCATATACCCTAAAAGAAAAAAAAAAAAAAACCCAAAAAAAAACAAACAACAACAACAAAACAAAAACACAACCAACAACCCTCCAAAACATTCTAAGGTTAAAAGAGAGCTATTAATGTTATTTAAGCCCAAAGCAGAACTGTCAAGTGCTTGATGCTAATCAATAGTCAAAAAATCAGGCATGTTAAATTGGAATAAAGTACAGCAATATGACTAATTCATAATGTATATCTAATCCTATTACACTGAATTTCCATTGTGGTTTGCTAAGGCTGCCATGAACAAATTACCCCACACTGTGTGGCTTTAAACAACAGAAACTTATTCTCTCAGAGTTGTGGAGGCTAAAAATCCAAAATCAAGCTGTCAGGAGGGCCTTGGTCTCTCAGAAGATTTTAGGAAGCCATCTCTTCCAGCTGATTTGGGCCTTGTGACTCTAGTTTCTACTTCTGACTTATGATTTTCTCTCCTATGTGTTTGTGTCACCAATTTCCCTCTGCCTTTCTCTTATAAGGACACCTTATAGGATTTAGAGCTGAAGTCTAGGAATATCACATCTCAAGATCTTTAACATAATTGCATCTGCACAAAGCCACACTCCCCCATCCCACCCAGATTTTCAAACAAGGTAACATTCACAGGTTTCAGGAGGTAGGAACATACCTTTTTCCATGGGGGAGGACCCCTCTTGAAACCACTACAACTGTATGCCACAATATCATAGCAAAAGATCTAGAATAAATAAAAACATAAAACTCAAGGCTCCTGTGGCATGCTCTGTAATGGGATTTGGCTTCTATTGCTTTGACTTAGGCTTTTCTGCCAATTAAATGATGCACTACTTGCAGGAGGATTTAGGGCAGAGAAGTTTTTGCAAAAGTTGCCTCCATTTTGGATTTCTTTCTACGCTGGGAAAACCTAAGAAAAGGCAGCACTAATTTGTTAAAGCCCTCACATGGATTCCAGATGTTGACCATTTAATCCAAGAAGGTGTTTCCTTATTATACAAATGTGGTGCACATCAAAAAATTGGCATTGTTTAATTTATGACTCACACATGAACCATTGTTTTTTGTGATGTAGTTATTTTAAGTGATTCATAAACTAAACAATGCCAATATTTTGGACACATACCATATTTGGAAACACCTTCTTGCATTAAATGGTCAACATCTGGGATCCATGTGGGAGTTTCTTTGAAATTTTAAATAAAGACAAATTAGCATGGCATACATTTTCTCAAAGATGCAGCTAGCTGGTAATCAAAAAACAGTGAACTTGGTATTGTATTGTGCTTGAGAAAATAAGGATGCCTTTGACAGAAACCTCTAGTAATGCTTTTATAGCACATTTTGAGGATGAGGTAATAAATGGAGCTGTGGAGTGAAGTACAACATGGGCAGTTTTGAGTCAGGGATGAAAAATCAACTCAAGTGTACTTTGTGAGTATGGTTGTAAATTACCAAAAATTTTCTTGAGGGCAATTTGCTAACATAAATAAGTTGTTAAATGAGCATACCTTTTGACCAGACACTTCCACTTACTGGAATTTATCTTAAGGAAATAGAGATGCATAAACAGTTTTGCGTAAAGGATGCTCATCATAATACATTTGACTTTATTTTTTAGAGCAGTTTTGAGTTCATAGCAAAACTGAACAGAAGTTACAGAGGTTTCCCATATGCCTCCTGCCCCACATGCATACAATTTTCCTTACTCTCAACATCTCACACCAGAGGGGTACAGTCGTTACAATTAAAGAATCTACATTGACACACCTTTATCACTGAAGTCCATAGTTTACATTAGGGCTCCCTTTTGGTGTTGTATATTCTTTGGGCTTTAAAAATGTGTAATGAGGAGTTCCCGTCGTGGTGCAGTGGAAGGGAATCCAACTAGGAACCATGAGGTTGTGGGTTTGATACCTGGCCTTGCTCACTGGGTCAAGGATCTGGCCTTGCTGTGGTGTAGGCCGCAGACGTGGCTTGGATCCTGCATTGCTGTGGCTGTGGCGTAGGCTGGCAGCTATACCTCTGATTAGACCCCTAGCCTGGGAACCTCCATATGCTGTGGCTGTGGCCCTACAAAGTAAAAAAATTAAAAAAAAGATAGTGTTAAATGTGTAATGACGCATGGTAACCACAGTTATAGCATCGTATAGAAGAGTGTCACACCCTGAAAGTCTTCTCTTAAAATACGTTGGTAACAATAAGGGATTGATAACAATAGAGAATGACTAAAATCAGTTGTAAAAAGTTTATATAATGAAATCCTATGCAGCCATTGAAAAATATTGTAGAACGATGATTGATGAAAATGGCCGTGATTTTTTTTTTTTTTCCTGTACTCATGGCACGTGGAAGTTCCCAGGCCAGTGATCGAACCCACACTATACTTATGACCTACACCGCATCTGTGGCAATGCTGGATCCTTAACCCACTGCACCACAGAGGAACTTCCTTTTGTTAAAGGAAAAAACAGATTACAAAACATTATTTTAATAGTCTAATATTGCTTATGTGTGTGTGTGTGTGTGTTTAGGTTTAAAGGAAAGACAATACACCAATGTATTAACTGTAGCTCTCTCATTAGTGGGGTTGGTTAAAGATAAAATTTACTTTCTTTTTTGTCTCCATTTTCCAAATAATCTACTACAAATCACATTAATTTTAAAATTAGAAAACACACATTGACTTGGAGGTCTCACAGACATCTCAAATTCTAGTGAGCTCCTCTTTCACCTCAAATCTTGACCAGTGTTTCCTTCTTTCAGTAGTAGTAAAAACAGACAGTTGCTGAATTTGACAAGGCGGGCTTTAGCACGACTCTTTCCTCCCTGTTCCCTTTTATATAAATAATTACCTTGTCTTGCCTATGAATTCTTCCAAACATCCCTTCAGACTGTCCCCTTCTCACCTTCCCTGGAGTCACTGATGCATTCCAGATCATCAATCCCTCTCATTTTCACTTCTAGTTTCCTAGAAGTCTCTCTGCATTCCTTCTAGCTTCCTTCCAACTCCATCTCCAGGCCCTCGTCAGAAAGGTCCTTTTAAAATGCAAATCTCATCCCTCTGTTCTTCGTATTAAAATCTTTCTGTGGTTCTTTCCTAAGCTAAAGTCAAGACCAACCTCCCTCACAGGGTGTATCAAGTCCTCTGAGATGTGATTTCCACTCACCTCTCTAGTCTCATCTCTCATCACTTCCCTTCTTGTTTTCTAAATTCCAAGCATGCTGAATTTTCTTCCTTTACTTAAATCTCTTAAGCTCTCATAACTCTCCCAAGCCTTTACACAAGCTGGTTCCTGACTGCTCTCCTGCTTTGCTCCCTGCATAGCATACCTTTCTCCTAGCTCACTCTTACTCATCCTCCAGGTCTTCTTCCCTCTTCCCCAGGTTAAATCTCTTACAGTGTGCCCAGTACTCTAAACTTCCTGCCTTTGCAATTACCTGTTCATTTTTTGTCTTCCTGAACTTAGGAATCTAGATAGACTTTAAGTTCTGTAAGGTCAGGAACCCTATCTATATTTCCCCCCTTTCCATTATTAATAGCTAGCAGGGAGCCTGAAATTTCATAATTCCACAATAAATGTTTGTGGGTTTGATCTGAAATTAAATGACATTCGAGAGTTTTATTCCAGCTCGCCCCCCTCCCCCGTGCATTTGTCTTTCATACTGCTCTGCTATTAAATGAAAATAATGCATATGTGAAGAAAAGACAGGGATGTTAGAAAGTCATGAAGAGCACCTGCTTCAGACATCCTCGAGATGGTCATGAGTGTCCAAAGTGTGGCAGGCATAGTGTGAAATGCTTGTAGTTTCCTAAAGTCCAGTCTTCTTAGGTTGTATAACACTGAGCACAGTCTTAAATTATGGAGGAAAATGTAAGTGATTCATAACATAATAATGCTAGATGGCTTTCTGATAAAGGCAAATTAGGAAGCATATGTGTATTACAGTTTCGGCTATTATAGCCGAATATTACAGACGATACCTTAAACAGCAGAAATTAATTTTCTCACAGTTTTGGAGGCTGGAAGTTCAAGGTTAAGGCACCAGCTCTGATTTTTAGTGACACTGCTCTTCCTGTCTTGTAGACAACCACCTTCTCACTACAGCCTCCCATGGCCTTTCTTTGTGTGTAAAGAGAGAAAGAGAGAAGTCTTTGGTGTTCTCTTCCTTATAAGAGCACATTCTATTGCATTAGGCCTCCAGCCTTATGTCCTCATTTAACTTAATTGCCTTTGTCTCCAAATATCATTACTTTGAGGGTTAGGGCTTCGATATATGAATTTTGTGGGGGGCACAATTCAGTTCTTAGCAATATTACCTACATTTCATTCAATTCTACATTGATAAAATGGAAACTATTTTAACATATTCAAATCTTAAAAATATACATTTGTATTGGTTTCCTATGGCTGCTGTACTAACAAATCCTTGCAAACTTGGTGTCTTAAAACAACAGAAATATATTCTTTCATAGTTCTGGAGGTAAGAAGTCTAAAATCAGTATTGCTGGGCTGAATTCAAGGTGTTGGCAAGTCTGGATTCTTCTGGAGGTTCTAGGGGAGAACCTATTTCTTGCCTCTTCCAGCTTTTGCCGAGTGCCAGCATTCCCTGGCTTGTGGCTCTGTCACTCCGGTCAGTCTCTGTAGTCACATGGCTTCCTTACTGTTTTCTCTACATCTGCCTGTGTCAAATCTCTTTCTGCCCCATCTTGTAAGATTACATATGATTGCATTCAGGGTCCACTCAGATAAGCCAGGATAATTTTTCCCTCTCAAGACCCTTAACTTAATCACATCTGCAAAGATAAGGTAAAATTTACAGGTACCAGGGATTAGGATCAAATATCTTTAGGGATGTCCTGTACCTCATAGGATGTTTACCCACCACATCATTTTTTTTTTTTCAAATATCATAGTCTTTTACAATTAAGACTTAATCTTAAAGTACAATTTCTTTTGGTTAAAAGTATATTTTTATATTGTGGTTCTGTAAACACTTATAAATCTTCTTTATGATGAAGAACATAAGATCATAAAGGTCAGAAATAAAATCAGAAGCCCTAACACTAGAGTTCCTATTGTGTATCAGTGGGTTAAGTAGCCAACTAGTGTCCATGAGGATGCAGGTTCCATCCCTGGCCTCCCTGAATGGGTTAAGGATCTGGTGTTGCTGTGAGCTGTGGTGTAGATCACAGATTTGGTTCAGATCCACTGTTGCTATGGCTGTGGCGTAGGCTGGCAGAGAAAATCCAACTTGACCCCTAGCCTGGAAACTTCCATATGCCACAGGTGTGGCCCTAAAAAAAAGAAAAACCCAACACCATTGTTTTAAATGAGGTACTATTATCTTTTCTATGTACATCATAAAACATTTCGATTCTTTTCACATAAATAAGACAAATTGGCCATTTATTCACTCACTTGTGCAAAAAGGAATTATATGTCCAATTTAAAGTTTTTCTACTTTATCATCTTCACTTATTTTAGGGTCAATTTATATTTTATTGTATGATCTCAATGATTTTCTCTAGGTATTTTAATCACTGCATTTCTGAAGTTTTATTCCTTTTCATCTTATTTCATGTTATTCTCTTCTCTTCCCTTTTATGAAATATCCATCATAACTGTGCTGAATGCTATGTATTCATTCCATATAGGTTTCACTTTTATGAGATTTGTCTTGATTTATCTCTGAGAATTTATATCTTGGGTTTTTTACTTTAGCAATGGAATTTGTTAGGTTTGAATGTGAGTTCCACAGCCATTTATCAACTTCATGTTTCATTCACAATGGATTGCATCTTCCTCTGCCAGTGAGCTCAGCTTCCTATATCTTCTGACTCAATTAATGCACAGTTTTATCTAGACGTCTAAATGAGAAGCCCATGAGTAATCCTGGATATCTTTGTCTGTCTCTCTGACTCTCTCTCTCTGCAATATGGTTATTCACAAGATACAGTCAGCTCTAAATGCTTACCCTATATTCCAAACATCCTAAACATGTATTTACTTCTTGCCATATCACATGGCAAGATCTTACATGGAATGACCTTCTAATTGGCTTTCCCATTGCCAGCTGAGGAAGAGACTAACTAGCAATAATCTATTCCTCGGACTGTGCTTTGATCTCTCTAAAACAGGGTCTCTTAACCTTGACACTATGGGCATTTGGGGCCAGATCATTTTTTGTTATGCAGGGATGTCTGGTGCCTTACAGGATGCTTATCAGCAACCCTAGCCTCTACACTAGCAAATCCTCCTTTGCCCCAGTCATGACAATAAAAAATATCCAAATGTCCCTGGGAGGAGGGAAGATTTCCCCCAGTTAAGTGCCACTGCCCTAAAACATGGATTTGATCATGTCATTCCCTCCAGTATTTCATTGATTCTTCAATTCATTCAATAAATATGTGTTTGCAAGGCTCTGTGCTGCACTGTAAGAATACCATGGTGAACAAATTAGATATGGTCATTGCCCACACAGCTTATATTCAGTTTCACTGAGCAGCAATCTAAGTGGGAAAAAAAAAGTGTAAATTATAATAAATCATAGAAAAGAAACAAGGTAGAGATGGATCAAAGTTTATTCTGGGTGGTAATATTTCAGGCACATCCTGAAGGTTGAGAAGAAGGTAGATGTGCAGAGTGGTGGAAGGAGTTTCCTGGCAGAGGAAAGATCATGTGCAAATGATTTGAAATAGCAGAACATACAATGTCTGAGGAACTGGGGGAAATTCTATGGGGGAGAGCATTGGTCAGGAAGAGGGAAGGGACTATATCAGGCTCAGTTGTATAAGACATGGTAAACTGTCTGGATTTTATTCTAAGTGCAATAGAAGCCATAGGAGATTAAGGGAGGAATAATTTTCTTCTTATTTTTAAAAATCACTTTCTCGTGGAGTTCCCTGGTGGCTCTGCTGGTTAAGGATCTGGCATTGTCACTGCAGCGGCACAGGTTCAACCTTAGTGTGGGAATCTCTCCATGCCACAGGTGTTGCCAAAAAATAAAATAAAGTAAAATAAAATAAAATTTCTGGTGTATGAAGAATGGAGTGGGAAGAGATAGATGAGAAAGAGAAAGAAAGAAAGGAAGGAAGGGAGGGAGAGAGGAAGAAAGGGAGGAAGGAAGAGAAGGAAGTGAAACTGAGACCCCCTAAAACTGAGTTCCCTTGCTGATTACTCTCTCTATCCAAAACTTAATTTACGTTCTTGTCCTGCTCCTATTCCTTTAAGGATTGAGAAGTATCAAAGAAAAAGGGATATTGAAACCAAACAGGACCCTAGGTACCAAAGTCCCTCCATTTCCCTTGTTTCTTGTTTGTAGTAAACACAAGTATTGGTCTCCTAGGCCTTCTTTGAATTCCAAAGAGCAGCCTCAAGCAGTTAATGATTAGGTCTATAGTCCCCAGCTTCCTAGTTACCCCTGATGAGATATACATAACAATTTGGCACATATCTTTGAGTTGTTCTGCAGAAAATACACCTCCCACCCCAGGTCATGTAGACTCCAGACTGGTTGAAACCAGAAAGTTCAGATTCCCAAAACATCATCCTGTTACGTCACCACCAACCATTCAGAGGAAGGTCCATGGTATGATCACACATCCTACAAACCCCCCTCCTAACACTGTCTTTAAAAACCCCTGCTTGAAAGCCATTGGGGAATTTGGGTCTTTTGAATATGAGTGGTCCATTCTCCATGCTTGGCTCCCTGCAAGTAAACCCTTACTTTGCTGCAAACACCCCTTATCAGAGTTTGGGTTTCTGTGCTATGGAAACTGATGGGATTTTAAATGGAAAGAAATGGATATATTTGAGATGGGTTGTGAAGCTAGAGATGGTGGGGCTTTCTGATGGATTAATGTGATGAATGATGGAAATGGAGGGGTCACAAAGATTCTGAGTCTTATGGGTTGAGCAGTGAAACGAGAAATGAAGACATTTACTAAGTCTGTGAAGGTATGGGGAACAGGTTTGAACTGGAAATTCAATTTAGGGCTCATGAAGCTGGTGAGTCATTCAATGGACATTGGTACCAAAGTTGGTTATGAGTATCTGGGGTTGAGAGGAGACAGCCATACTGGAGATAATCAATTTGAGAATCATCAAAATATAGGTGATATTTAAAACTATCGGATGAGCTCACATAAGGAAATGTCCAGCGAGAAAAAAGAACGCGGCCCTGGAGTGACTGAGGAACACCAACGAGAGAGTTGAGAAAGAAAGATATAGCCTTTTGTGAAAAAGAGTAGGTGGTGAGGTAAGAGGAAAAGCAAGAATGTGTTGTGTCAGGAAGTCAAGAGATTATTTCAAGAAAGAGAAGGCTAGCCTCCCCTAGAATGCTACTGAGAGGTAAGATAAGGACAGACAAAAGTTCTTTGACAATAGACAGAATGACAATGACATTGACAAAAATAGTCTTAAATGTAAGTGAAAGCCAGACTGGAGCCTGTCAAAGATGTTGCCAAAGCCAAGTTGATGTGCCCAATGAACAGTGAGGCCAAACAAAACCTTTATATTGGAGTTTGGAGCAGAGAAAGGTTTATTGCAAGGAGAATGGGCCCCTCATGCTCAAAAAACCCAAACTCCTCTATAATTTTTGGGGAATGGTTTTTATAGGCAAAGCTTGTGTAAGGTCTTGAGGATGTGTCACCTTCTTCTAATGGGTTGGTGGTGAGGTAACGGGCATTGCTCCAAGGAATTTTGTGCTCAGCCTGAAGTTACTTACCATCCTCCACCTGGGTGGGGGCCTTAGTTCCTGCAGAAGAGCTCAAGATTTTATGTATATCCCTTGAGCAGGAACCAGGATCCTTCTTCAATAGCTGCTCTATTGTTTCTTGATTGACTCTCCTTTATTTTTGTGTCTCCTCACTTCCCTGATTATTAACTTTGAATCCGCCCTTTGGCATTCAGAAAGGTCTAGAAGGCGGAATGAAAACTTTTGCCTGCAAATAGGAAACAAGGGACATAGAAGGGATTTGTACCTAGGAGGAACCTACAGGCTCTATTGGTTTCAATCTGTGCTATGAATATAAAGAGAAATAAGTAAGTTTACATATATGATTTTTCAATCTGTGATATGAATTTAAAGAGAAATAAGTAAGCTTACATATATGATTTTTCAAATGCCAGTGCATATATGAGGAAGGCAGATTAACAATCAGGGTTTTGACAAGAGAGTAGTAGTATGTCAGGATAAAAAAATAACAGAGCTCAGGGTCTTTGAGAAGAGTGTGATTATGATGATGGACAATGATCAAGGCTAAATGTGTATCCAGCCTAGGGCTGAGGCAGATAGGGGTTGATTGTTAGTGAAAAAGTGGTGGAATCAGGGTAGTAGAGGTCTTGGTGAAGGTTTTTAGCTGTGGGAATACATAAACAAGAGATCTGGTGGCTAGAAAGTGTGATATTGAAACATTGTTAATATAAAGAGCTTAGAAGTGATGTAGTTTCTAGTGCTGATGAGGTCTAGGATGGGACCATGGAGATGGGTGGCTGATTGGATGGAGAGACATGTCACTGGTGATAAAGAGGTGAAGGAACTGGAAGATTTCCTGTTGCTTTCAGGATGAAGCTTAAATTCTTTAGTAGAACACACTGATATCTTTGTGAAATGATCCCTCCTCAATTCTCAATCCAACCATCTCCCCACTCCAGACTTTGCTCAGTACATCTTGCTCTTCACACTCTTGCTATTGTCTGTTCCTTCTCTCGGCAGAATGAACCTCATTGTACCCCACTTCCCAGCCTCAGCTCTACACATCTTTAAAATTCCCTACATATTATTTCCTACATAGTATTATCCTAAACAAAGAGTTCTGCATAAGACATTCCTGTTTTCGCTTTCAGATAGACCCTGGACTTCCTGTTTTTATAGTTACAAGTGTGTTTCCACCCTTGTCTGTATGATAGTGATTGTTAATATTTCTTTAGACTTACTCATGGCATAGTACATGCTCAAATTTTGTCACTATTCCATTTGTGTTTTGACAAAATGTTGGATGCATAGTTCTGTGCATTCATTCGTTATTCATTTGTTCAGTCATTCATTCTTTCATTTAACAAGTATCTACTAAGGGTCTGCAATGTACTGGCAATGCTTTGAAGTGCCTGAGATAATCCGTGAACAAAAAAGACAAATCTTTGCCCTCTAAGCTTACATTCCAGTGGAGGAAGACAGATGATAAATCATGGGTATAATATGTTAGTAAATTAGAGATATGTAAGAATCTGATAAAGACTATGGGAAAAAGTAATATAGGAGGATTGCAGGTGATTTTTGCAATTGTAAATAAAGGGGTCATAGAAGGCTTCCCTGAGAAGATGACATTTGAGCAAAGAGCTGAAGAAGGTAAGGAAATTAGTCATGTAAGTATCTGAGGTAAGAGCGTTTGAGGCAGCTAGAAAAGGAATGCAAAGTATCTGAAACAGGAAGACAGAGTACATAGACAGATGCTGGGAGGTAGGAGCTTGTGCAGCATGTTCAAAGGACAGCAAGAAGGCAGTGTGACTGGAGCAGTGTAAACAACAAAGAGAATAGTGACAGGTGAGGTCAGATAACAAGAAGTACTTCATTATAGGGTCTTTGGCTTTTACTCTGAGTGACAGGGTAACAGGGAAGTGGTATAATATGATTTACATTGTCAAAGGGTCACTGTGGCCATTGTGTTGAGAATAGACAAAAAGGGGAAGGATAGATGCAGGAGAGTCAGGAGGATACTGTAATAATCCTCAGAGGAGAAAACAGTGGCTTGGTCTATGGTTGTAGCATGGTCATGGAGACAAGTGCTTGAAATCTGGATATATTTTAAAGATTGAGCCAGATGGGTTTCCTGGCAGAATAAAGGTGGTATGACAGAGAGGATAGGGATGATTCCATGGTTTTTGCCTTGGTGCAGAGACAGATTTTTTTTTTTGCTTTTAAAGGCCCCACCTGTGGCATATGGAAGTTCTGGGCTGGGGTCAAACTGGAGCTGCAGCTGTCAGCCTACACCACAGCCACATCAATACCAGATATGAGCTGTGTCTTTGACCTACACCATAGCTCATGGCAATGCCAGATCCTTAACTCATGGAGTGGGGCCAGGGATACTGCATCCTCATGGATACTAGTTGGATTCGTTCTCTCTGTGCCACAATAGGATTCCAGGGTGAGTTAGATTCTTGGAGGAAGGTCACAAGTTAAGTTTTATTTTTTTTATTTTAATTTGTATTTATTTGTCTTTCATATTTTAAAGTGTTATTAAAGTGTAGTTGATTTACAAGGTTGTGATAATTGCTGCTGTACAAAAAGCAACTCAGTTATACATGTTCACACATCCATTCTCTTTCGGATTCTTTTCCCACATAGATTATCACACAACATTGGGTAGAGTACTCTGCACTATATAACAGGTCCCTGTTGGCCCATCGTTCCATATACCTCAGTGTGCATATGCCAATCCCAAGCCCCCAATCCATCCTTCCCCCTTCCACCTGTCCCTTTTGGTAACCATAAGTTTTTCAAAGTCTGAGTCTGTTTCTGTTCTTCAAATATGTTTATTTGTAACCTTTTTTTTTAAAAGATTCCACATATAAGTGATATATCTTGTGGTGTTTGTCTTTCACTGTTTAACTAACTTCACTCAGTATGATAATTTCTAGGTCCATCCATGCTGTTGCAAATGGTGTTGTTTCATTCTTTTTGATGGCTGAGTAATATTCCATTGTATATATGTACCACATTTAATACATTCATCTGTTGATGGACATTTAGATTGCTTCTATATCTTGGCTATTATAAATAGTACTTAAATGAACAGTGGGCTGCATGTATCTTTCTGAATTATGGTTTTCTTCAGATAGATGCCCAGTCATGGGATTGCTGGATCTAGTTCTATTTTTAGTTTTTTAAGGAACCTCCATACTGTTTTTCATAGTGCTTGCACCAATTTAAACATCTTGAGTTTGTGATGTGGAGATGTTTAGAGTGTAATTGCATACACAAACTTAAATTTTAGGAGCTAGGCCTGGCTTGGAGAAGTACACTGGGGAGTCATTAGTATATAGACAGTACTTAAACCCTGATGGGATGAGGTTGCCAAGGGAAGAGGAAAGGACCAAAGGTTGAGCCATGAGACTCTCCAATGTTAAGATGTCTGAGAGGAGAAGAGGAATCAGTAAAAGAGACTGAGAAGGACCAAATTTGAGGTGAGAGGAAAGCCAATGGATAGGTGTCTAGAAGTAAATGGAAAAAAGTGAATCAATAAGGAGAGAGTGGTCTCAACGGGATCAGTGCCGACAAGAGCACAGTAAGATGGGAACTCAGAAAAGACCACCGGATTTAGCAATGGAGACCTTGGCAAGAACAGTGTCTGTGGACTGATGAGTCAGAAAGCTGCACAAGAGTCAAGAGTATCAGAGGATAGGTATTGGGAGGCAGTAATTACTAGCAAATGGGAGCAGAGACAGGGGCAGTATTTTCAGGAGAAATAGAGTCATGCTAAAGGCAATCCAAATAGAATTATCCAGAACAAAAAAGGGGAATGAACAAAACAGTGGTTTTCTGGGACATTGTAATATCTGGAGACATGTTTGATAGTCATGATTGGGGTTGTACTGGTGGCATCTTGTGGGTAGAGGCCCAGGATACTGCTGAACATCCTATAGTCCATAGGACAGCTCCCACAGCAAAGAGTTATCTGCCTCAAACAACAATAATGCCAAGATTGAGAAACTACTCCAGATAAAGACGATGCTGCATAGACACACAAAACTTTGAACACAGTTCGAATAAAAACACATCTGCATATATACAGAAAATTTTGAACACAGTTTCAGGGGTTTCAGAGACTTCTTGAAGCCTATTAATAGATCAATCTGGGTCAACCGATTTCAGGTCCAAACCCTCTGCTGGGTGCTCCCGGATGGTTCTGCAGGTTGGGGATCTGGTATTGTCACTGCTGTAGCTCGGGTCACTTGTGTGGTGCGGATTCAGTCTCTGACCTGGGAACTTCTGCATGCAAAGGGCATGGCAAAAAAAAAAAAAAAAAAGAGAGAGAGAGAACCTTCTGCTGGAAGTTTCTATGTAGTCCCGTATCAGGAAGCAAGGTAGACTTCTCTTAAGCTTTATTTCAAGCAACTGAATTAAATTAAATTTTAGAACAGAATCAATAATGTGTTTAATGGTTTACATTCTTTGAAATAAAGCATGCATTTTTACAAAAACTTTCCACTTTATTTTTAAATAAATGTATATTTTAAGCCAAGCATGATACAGATGTTTTTGATTCATAGACTAATACGTCAAGATGTTTTGTATGGGTCATTTAATATTCGCAAACTTGCATGAGCTTCTCTTTTTCGTAAGTCTCCAAAAGGTCATTTAATTTTTAAAGGTAGGAGGTCATATTTTTCCATTAGGAAATTTACTAACATGGACTCAAATCATGTTCAAACACACAGTCCCATTTGGATTTGGAAAAAACAAATCATCTCTTCTTTATTTTATCATGCTTATGCAATATGCAAGTGCTTGGGGAATGACTTAAGTAATGGCTAAATGGATCTTTGTTCTACTATATCGCCAATAAAATTTAGGCTTTAAGTCTCTTTGTAACTGTTGCCTCATTAAAAGAGTTAAAAATCCCAGGGAATGGCATAAAGTTCTTTGTGAACAAGTGTGCTAATAACTTTCATAAAAATCTCACAATTTGGAATTTATAAAACTTTCTGCTGCAGTCTAGGGATTCATTAAAAAACTGATTATATCAGTCTGGCATATATGTTAAAAGGCACATTTTATTGATCATTCAGTCATATCCTCCAACTTCAGAAATGTTTTATTAAATGCATGCTATTTACTATTCATTGTCTGGGATTGAAAAACAGTCAGGCTTAAGAGAAAAAAAGCACTCCAAATCTTTGAGCAATCTTTACATTTTTAATGCTGTTGAGTAATATACATGTCACTCTTTATACGTTTAACTTTAGTTTCATGTCTCTTTGATTGAATATGAAGGCATATTATTTATAGCATTTTCCCCTCCGAATATGGAGCTGAAAATGCTAAGAATGATAATGGTGATTGCAGTTAAAAAATGTTCATTGACTCTATTAGTGTTTGTGAACGGAGAATGGAGGACTGAGGCAATTGTTTGGTTTTCAACCATTTGGTCATTCATTTAACAAATGTTTATTTGTTCCAGGCTCTGAACTAGGAATATGGGATAATATAAAGATGAATTGAACAGGGATCGTCTCCCCAATGATTAACTATTCGAGATCGGAGTTAAGGTAGGCTGTTCACACATTCATTCATTGAACAAATTGCTTACTGGACACTTACTGCATTACAAGTATAGTTCTAAACCCTGGGGGGACCATCAGCAAATAAAACATCCAGAGTTTCTGTCTTTATCAAGCTCATACCGAGTGAGGAAAGCATTGGGAAGAACTAATAAGAGAGTAATAGGAAGAAGGCTGTTTCTGCAGAGGAATATCTCCTATGCTTGTTGAGTGTCTACTATGAGCCAGATACTGTGATAGGCCAGTTTAATTCTCCAACATCCGTTGAAGTAGGCATTACATAAAGTGAGTAAACTGAGACTTAGACTAGATATTTCATCCAAGGTCATAATCTATATGTGTTTTTGACTGACTTTGAATAGTTTAGACTAAGATGCCTGTGCCTTATCATGTAAGTATTGAGGAGCTACCAAAGGCTCTTCAGTAGTGCTTTAGGAAGTTTGATTTAATAGTATATATAGTATGAATAGCAAGGAGGGATGCAAGACTTCTATAACCTCATTGCTCCAAATGTTTTTTGTTGATAACTCTCCAAGTGAGCTGTCTGATGATCTATGGCACAAATACACTTTGCCTTCTACATGTGGCGCTTGGTTATATTTAAGTTTGTGTTTTATGGTACCTTGTAGATATGTCTTTGAGAGCATTATCATCTGCTTGAACATTGTAGAAAAGATCTGTTGATCCTATCTGTTTACACATTCCTTCCATTCCTGAGAACACTGCCACATGATTTGAGCACGGGTGACGCCATCTTCTGGATGCAGAAGAAGACACATGTGCCACACCTAATTCAAACACCCTGTCCCTATAGTGCTTAGTTCGGGAAAAGCTGTCCCTGGTAATTGTCTGATAGAACTATTGGGAAAATTGCTTGCTTTTGTGGGGTTACCAAGCATGATATAGGTCTTTGGGGCTGCAGCGCTTCATTGTGCCTAGAAGATCTGTCCAAGATGTGAAGAGTGAGAGCCATATGTAAGCACCTGGATTCCATTACGCTGGAACCTAGAAACCCATAGGCTTTTCATTTATGTAAGCTAAGGGAATCTCTATTTTGTTCAACTTTGGTTTGAGATGGGGTTTTATCCCTAGCAATTGAAAGAGCCTTGGAGTTCCCAAGACTATGGCACAGTGCATTTAGAATCTGACCGCTGAGTGTTGGGTTGCTGCAGAGGTGCAGGCCCAGTGCAGTGGGTTAAAGGATTCTGTGTTGCTGCAGCTATGGTGTAGGTTGCAGCTGTGTCTTGGATTTGATCCCTGGCCCAGGAACTTCCATATGCCATCAAAAAATAAAAATTAAAGAAAGAATGAGTCCTGACTAGTAGAATGATATGGCATTGATTTCTCTTCTCTCATCCATTGTGCTTTGACTATAAAATACTAAGTTGGTGAGCCCAAAACTTACTGAATTCAAACAATAATACACAGACAAAAGTGCAAAAAACTGTCTTAGTCAACTACTTCTGTTTCGAGGGAAGATATTGCCTCTCAAAATTCCCAAGTCAGGCAGGACATTTCAATTGATAGTATATCCTCTTTGCCACCTAAGCACCTCTGTAATTAGGCCTTATAATTGCTCTTGGGATTTCTCAGAGTTTGGGCTACATTTAGGGAGTTTCTGACCATGTGATTATACAGTATACTTAATGTTTTATATCTCCAAGTTCCCACTGTGGTGCAGCAGAAACAAATCCGACTAGTAACCATGAGGTTGTAGGTTCGATCCCCAGACTTGCTCAGTGGGTTAAGGATCCAGCTTTGCTGTGGCTGTGGTGTAGGCCAGTAGCTACAGCTCCGCTTCGACCCCTAGCCTGGGAACCTCCATATGCAGTGGGTGTGGCCTTTAAAAAAAAATTGTATCTACTTCCTGCCAGGTAATGGTAACTCCAATAATTCCCTGTAGTGGTTTTTTTTTTAAATGTTATTTTTAACAGATTTATTAAGGTATGATTTGTACCTAATAAACTATACATATTTAAACTGTATAAAATGGTAAGTTTTAACATATTTGCGCACCCATGAAAACATAACCACAGCCAAGATAGTTAAAATATGCCTCACCCCCGGAGTTTTGTCATGCCCATTGTAATCCCTTCTTCCAGTTTCTTACCATTGTCTCTTCTCCCTGTGCCTAAATAACCACTGTTCTACTTTCCTTTAATCTGCATTTTCATTAATTTTTACTTTCCAGAATTTTATATAACTGAAACTATATAGTATATACTCTTCAGTCTGGCTTCTTTCACTCACCATAATTATTTTGAGATTCATCCCTACAGCAGATCAACAGTTCATTCTTTTATATTGCTGTGTGATATTCCATCATACGGATTTACTACAATTTACTATTATTATTCATTCATCCCTTGTTAGAAACTTGTATTGTTTCACTTTTTAGCAATGACAAATAAAGCTGCTAAAACATCTGTGTACAAATGTTCACATGAATATATATTTAAATTTTTCTTAAGTAGATATTTAGGATCTGAGTAGCCAAATCTCAGCACTTCTGTTCAGCATTATACTAGAAGTTCTAGTTTATTATTCACTATAGGAAGAGAAAGAAAAAAAAGGCATCCATATTAGAAAGGAGGAAGTAAAACTGTCTTTATTCACAAAAGACATGATCATTTATGTAGAAAATTCCATTGAATATATAAAAATCTATTAGAACTAATGAATTAGTTTAACAAGATTTCAGGATTCAAGATCAATATACAAAAAATTGTATTTCTATATAATAATATCAAATAATCAGAATTTGAAGTTTTAAAAATTTTACAACAGTGTGTAAAAATTAAAAACTTAGAGATTAAGATGGATCTATTATCCCACACGACCAGGAAATTCTCATATACCATTCGTGTCCTATATTTCAACTTAATTCTGCCACCATCTACCTGGAGAAAGCATCAGACCTCACATTTTAAGGGCTCAGTCCTATAAGACTGCCCACCTCACCCAACTTTGGATGCCAGTTGCAAGTCCGGGTTGTCAACCTGTGCTTCTGATTGACTGGCTACAGACAGGCAGTTTCTTCTATTCCTTCTTTGTGTTTGATTGATTTGTTAGAGTAGCTCACAAAACTCAGAGAAACCTTTTACTTACTTGATCACCGGTTTTATTATACAAGGATACAACTCAGGAACAACAGATGGAAGAGACGAATAGGGCAAAGTATGGGGAATTGGTAGGAAGGTTCCATGGCCTCTCTGAGTGCACCCATCTCCCAAGATCTTCACGTGTTCACCAACCCAGAAGCTCTCCAAACCCCATCCCTTTGGGCTTGTATGGAGTATTCATTACATAGGCATAGTCGATTAAATTATTGGCCATTGTCAACCGATTCAGCTTCCATCCCCTCTCTGTCCCTGGAGGTCAGGGCAGAGGAAGGAAAGCTCTAATTCTCCAATCACACTGTTGATTCTCTTAGTAACCAGGTCCCATTCTTAAGTGCTTTCCAAAAGTCACCTCATTAACATAAATTCAGGTGTGGTTGAAAGGGGTTTGTTATGAATATCAAGACTCATTTACCACTCTTATCACTTAGCAAATTCCAGGGGTTTTAGGAACTCCATGCTAGGAACCAGAACAGAGACCAGATATACAATTCTTAGTATAAATTACAACATCACAGGGATACATCTAATAAAATATGTGAAAGATCTGTACACTGAAAACTGCAAAGCATTGCTGAGAGATTTAAAAAGACATCAATAAATGGGAAAATGCACATGTTCATAGATAGAAGATGTAAATTTGACTCAAATTGTTTTTTAGATTCAACGCAACCTCAATCAAAATCCCAGAAGACTTTTATGCAGAAATTGACAAACTATTTCTAAAATTTATGTGGAAAGGCAAAAGACCTAGTATAGCAAAAGTAGTTCTGAAATAGAAGACTAAAGTTGGAATATAAACAGTAGCTAATTTCAAGACTTACAAAACTGAAGTAATCAAGAAAATATAGAATTGATATTAAGATAGAAAAGCAGATCAATGGAAAATATTGCAAGGTCCAGAAATAGACTCACATATATATGCATCACTTATTTTTTTTACAAGAATGAAAGGCATTTAAGTGGAGAAAAGAGTCTTTCCAATAAATTATGCTTGAACAAGCAGATATCCACATGCAAAGAAATATTAACTTTGGTTCATCCCATGCACAGTATATTAAACGGATCACAGACTTGAATATTAAACCTAAAACTATGAGCAGATGATGTCATCAAGATGGTGATATAGGTGTTCCAGTCTCATTCCTAAGAAGACCAACTAGCAAGTATCCATAGACAAAATACAATTATGAAAATGCCAGAACCTGAGAATGAGTCTGAAGCACCCTTTCTGGGCAACAGAGACCAAGAAGGATGTTACAAGGGTAAGAACTGCTACACTATGACCATATTGCTCTTATCCCAGTTGGCACAGTGCCAAACCTAGAGGGAATCCTTGAGTCTATGGTGTCTCCAGGAGGAAAAAGAGAACCCAAGGTGGACATCCAGTTTCCCCAGTATCATGGAACACTTCCTGGGAGTTGCACGTGGGCCTTACCTTATGGGTTTTGAAACAGAGCAGGACCCTATGGTTCTTCACCCATGGTGTCCTCTGCTTGCCTTTTGTCTGTAGAAAAACTTTAGTCAAGGAATAAGTTTAATCAGAAAAGTGATAAAATGCAGAAGCAAAGAAAAATAGTCAAACAAGACTAAATAATAATAGTTTAGTCATTAAACAAAGTCAAGGAGGAGTTCCCGTAGTGGCTCAGCAGAAATGAATCTGACTAGCATCCATAAGAACACAGGTTTGATCCCTGGCCTCGCTCAGTGGGTTAAGGATCTGGCATTACCATGAGCTGTGGTGTAGGTCACAGACATAGCTCAGATCTGGAGTTTCTGTGGCTGTGGTATAGGCTGGCAGCTACAGCTCCGACTCAGCCCTTAGCCTGGAAAACTCATATGCCATGGGTACAGCCCTAAAAAGACAGACAGACAGACAGACAGACAGACAAAATGACAAAGTCAAGGACATTTAGTTCCTCCTCAAGAGCTATAGATAATATTCTGAACCATATCCTATGATCTGTCTTATAGATACTGAAAACCCCACCAAGTGGAAGAAGTTAATTCCATGATGACCAGACCATAGCCATGACATAAGCTGCACGATTCCAAGAACTGGCCTCAAAGAAGTAGGAACAAACTGACCCTGGAACTGAGGATTAACTGTACTTAAAACAATCAAGATGACGATGCTAGTCAGAGCACCGCATGGCCAATTTCAAGAAGACTGTCAGAGCTGACTGTGCTCTTTCTGCATGTAGCCCCCTGTAAAAGATCTTGCCCACTGATTGTCAGGGGGAGGAGTTGGCCTTTGGGCAGAAGTCTGCCCTTCTTCTCCCCATCACTGATTGCTGGCCTCTGAAATAAAGCTAACCTTCCTTCTGCCAACCTTGCCTCTTTATTGCCTTTAGAACAGTGAAAAGCAGAGCCCACTTTTGGGTAACAGTTTCACTGGGGGAATCTCTGGGGTTCAACCACTGGGGATGGGATAGAAATGGAAAAGGGGGAGTGCGTACACCCACAGGGCTCAGGTCTTGGTGGACTAGATTCCTGCTTGCAGCAATGCCCAAAAGGAGATCCCAGCTGGCAGCCCTGCCCTGAGTCAGGGGTCAGATTTGGCCAGGGAGCATCTCTGGCAAATCAGCCTGATTTGTATCCCCAGGCGGTAGGTTATATTTGCTGTGGAGCTCATTCTATGGCCCTACCAGGGCAGGGGAACAAACCCCCAGTATGTATGCTGAAAACTGGGGACATATATGAAAGTCTGTGTTCAAAAATTAGAAGAATTATTATTAAAAATGTCCATACTACCCAAAGTCATCTATAGATTCAGTGTAAACCCTTTCAAAATGCCAATGACATTTTTTATAGAAATAGGAAAAAAAAAAACCTAAAATTTGTACTGATCACAAAAGACTCTGAATAGACAAAGAAGTCCTGAGAAAAGAGATCAAATCTGGTGCCATTATACTTCCTGATTTCAAAGTATACTGTAAAGCTATAGTAATAAAACAGTATGGCATTGTATGGCATTAAAAACAGATACATAGACCAATAGAACAAAATTGAGACCCAGAAATATATATATATCATCAACTAATATTTCACAAGGGAGCCAAGAATATCCAGTGGGGAAAATATAGTCTTTTTAATAAATGGTATTGGGAAAACTGGATATGTACATGCAAAAGAGTAAGACTGGACCTCTATCTTAGACCACTCACAAAAATTAACTCAAACAGGATTAAAGGCTTAAACATAAGTTGTGAAACCACAAAATTTATAGACAAAAACATAGGTGGTAAGCTCCTTTATACTATTCTTGGCAAAAACTTTCTTGATATGACACAAAAAGCATAAGCAACAAAATAAAAAGTAAATAAGTGGGACTACATCAAACTAAAAAGTTTCTGCACTACAAAGGAAATGATCAAGAGAGAAATCAAAAGGTAACCTTCAGAATGGGAGAAAATATTTGCAAACCATATATCTAATAAGGGATTAGTATTTAAAATGTATAGAGAATTGATACAATTCAATAGCAAAAAAATTCTCCAAATAACCTAATTATGAAATGGGTAAAGGATCTGAATAAACATTTGTTTCCCAAAGAATATATGCAAATTGCTGAGAAGTACATGAAAAATGGCTCAACTGCACTAGTTATCAAGGAAATAAATATCAAAACTGCAATGAGATATGACTTCACACCTGTTAGAATGGCTATTATCAAAAAGACAAGAGATAACTGCCAGCAAGGATGTGAAGAAAAGGGAACCCTTGTGCATTGTTGATGAGAATGTAAATTGGTGCAGCCACAATGGAAAATAATATGGAGGTCCCCCCCCAGTTAAAAACAAAACTATCATATGATCCAACAATCCCACTTCTGGGTATGTATCTGAAGGAAATGAATCTTTATCTTAAAAAGATATCTCCTCCCCCATGTTCATTATAGCATTATTTGCAATAGCTGAGACATGGAAACAACTTAATAGTCCATTGGCAGATGAGTGGATAAAGAAGATGTGGTATATATGTACACAACAGAATATTATTCAGGCACAAGAAAGAAGGAGATCTTGCCATTCATAAAAACATGAATGAAACTTGAAGGCATTATGCTAAGTGAAATAAGTCAGAGGAAGATAAATATGATATGATCACACATATGTATAATCTAAAATAAATTTGAACTCAGAAACAGTAGATTGATGGTTGCCAGAGGGGGGAATGGGTGAAGGTGGTCAAAGGGTACAAACATCCAATTATAAGATGACTAAGTTCTGGGGATCTTGTGTCCAAAATGGGGATTATACTTCACAATACTGGATTGTATACTAGAAAATTTCTAAGAGAGTAAATCTAAAAAGGTTTTACCACATACAAAAAATGGTAACTATGTGAGGTGATGGACGTGTTAGTTAACTTTACTATGATAACCACTTTGCAATATATGCAGATATCATATTTCCATGTTGTACACCTTAAACTTACACAGAATTATTTGCCAATTACTACCAATAATGCTGAAAAAGAAAACCCCCTAAAACCATGAAACATCTAGAAGAAAGCATAGGAAAAAAATTTGGTACCTTGGGTTAGGAAAAGCTTTTTAGGTGCATCAAAAGCACAATCCATTATAGACCATGATGAAAGATAATAGGAGAAAAAGAATGTGTGTATATATATGCACACATATATATGTGTGTGTGTGTGTATATGACTGGGTCAGTATGCTGTACCGCAGAAATTGACTCAACGCTGTAAATCAACCGTACCCTAATGAAAATAAATTTAAAAAATAATATTGATTATAACTTCTCTTTGCAATGGAAATTTCACAAATATTTCAGCTTTATCTTACCACATAACTGATTAATAAAAACCAAATTGAGATTTAAAAAAGCACAATCCATTAAAAAATCCATGTATTAGACTCCATCAAAGTAAATTTTTTGTTCTTCAGCAGACATTTTAAAGAGAATGAAAGACAAGCCACAGACTGGGAGAAGATAATTACAAAGCACATTATCTTGTAAAAAGATTTGTATCTGGAGTGTGTGAAGAACCCCCAAGCCTCAAAACATAAATAATCCACTTATTTAATGTGAAAAGATTTGACCAGTTTCTTCACCAAAGAAAATATATGGGTGGGAAATAAACACATGAAAAGATGCTCAACATCATTAATCATTAAGGACAGCAAATTAAAACCACGATGAGATACCACTGCACATACACTCTCCTTATGACCCAGCCATTCTTCTCCTAGGTATTACACAGAGAAATTAAGGCCGATGTTTAAACAAAACCTTGGAAATACATGTTTATAGCAGCTTTATTTATAATAGCCCAAAATAGGAAACAACTTAAATGTTCATCAGTAGATGAAGAGATGAATAGATCTGCAATTCCTATCAAATTACCTAGGACATTTTTCACAGAACTAGAACAAACGATCCAAAAATGTATATGGAACCATAAAAAAAAAAAAAAACCAGAATTGCCAAAGCAATCCTGAGGAACAAAAACCAAGCAGGAGGCATAACTCTCCCAGACTTCAGACAATATTACAAAGCTACAGTAAACAAGACAGTGTGGTACTGGTACAAAGACAGACACACAGACCAATGGAACAGAATGGAGAACCCAGAAACAAACTCAAACACCTACTGTCAATCTTTGACAAAGGAAGCAAGAATATAAAATTGGAAGAAGACAGTCTCTTCAGCAAGTGGTGTGGTGAAAACTGTACAGCTGCATGTAAATCAGTGAAACCAGAATGCACTCTCACACCATGCACAAAAATAAACTCAAAATGGCTTAAAAACTTAAACATAAGGCAAGAGACCATAAAACTCCTAGAAGAGAACACAGGCAGACATTCTCTGACATCAACCGTACAAACGTTTTCTTAGGTCAGTCCCACAGAGCAATAGAAATAAAGACAAAAATAAACCAATGGGACCTAATCAAACTGACAAGCTTTCGCACAGCAAAGGAAAACATAAAAAAAAAAAAAAAAAAAGACAACCTATGGAATGGGAGAAAATAGTTTCAAATGATGCAACTGACAAGGGTTAATCTCCAAAATATACAAACAACTCATACAACTCAAGATCAAAAAAACCCCAAACAGGAGTTCCCGTCGTGGCGCAGTGGTTAACGAATCCGACTAGGAACCATGAGGTTGCGGGTTCCATCCCTGGCCTTGCTCAGTGGGTTAAGGATCCGGCGTTGCCGTGAGCTGTGGTGTAGGTTGCAGATGCGGCTCGGATCCAACGTTGCTGTGGCTCTGGCGTAGGCCAGTGGCTACAGCTCCGATTCGACCCCTAGCCTGGGAACCTCCATATGCAGTGGGAGCGGCCCAAGAAATAGCAAAAAAAAAAAGACAAAAAAAAAACCCAAACAACCAAATTGAAAAATGGGCAGAAGATCTAAATAGATACTTCTCCAAAGAAGACTTATATATGGCTAATAGGCACATGAAAAAATGCTCAACATGACGAATTATTAGAGCATTGCAAGTCAAAACTACAATGAGGTACCACTGAGTCACTGGTCGCTACAGAAAAGAAACAATTCATGGACATGGAGAACAGACTTGTGGTTGCCAAGAGAGAGAGGGAGATGGGATGGGATGACTGGGAGTTTGGGGTTAATATTGGGGTTAATAGATGCAAACTACTGCATTTGGAGTGGATAAGCAATGAGATGCTGCTGTATAGCACAGGGAACTGTATCTGATCACTTGTGATGGAACATGATGGAGGATAATATGAAAATAAAAAATGTATGTATATGTACAACTAGTTATTTTGCTGTGCAGCAGAAATTGACAGAACACTGTAAATCAACTCTAGTGAAAAAATTGTAAAAAAATAGATGAATGTGTAAACTAATTGTGTTATTATCCCTTCAGTGGAATACTACTCAACAATAATAAGGAATGAAGTATTGATTTGTTACAGCATAGATGAATATCAAATATTATGCTGAGTGTAAGATATCAGTTCCCCCAAAATAGTACTGTATAATCCAGTTTATATATAATGAAACATCTGTTTAGTGATGGAAGCAAAGCATAGGTATTTGGAGATTGGACCAGAAAGGGATTACAAAAGGGTTCAAGGAAACTTTTGGAAGATGGATATTTTTACTATCTCGATTGTGTTGGTACACATCTCAAAATGTATCAAGTTGTGTACTTTTAAATTATGCAGTTTATTAAATATTATTAAACCTCATAAAGCTTTTTAAAAAAATTTATTATAAAATATAACAAGTTAAGAAAGAACGAGGGAATTTAAAGAATATTTTGGTAATTTTACTCTTATTATCATAACTGAAGTTGCGATTTTCTAAATAAGTTACCTGTATAAATATGTATATTCTGGTGTGATTTTTAGAAAGATGTAAGTAATCATTAAGAAGCTCAAAACAACAACAATACAAAGTCTATTCACCTCTGTAACCTCATAACAATAAGTAATACAAATGTAACTACTGAAGGTGTTTTAATGGTTTAGCAGTGCATTTGGCAAAGTGGTAAGGTGGGGAAGATGGAGTGTGTAATGTATATTTAAAAAGCATATGTAGGGCCACTAAGAAGAAAAGGCTAGGTGTTCCCTGGTTGTTCAGCAGGTTAAAGATTCAGTGTTGTCACTGCTGTGGCTCAGGTTCAGTCCCTGGCCCAGAAATCCACATACCATGGGCACAGCCAAAAAAAAAAAGAAAAAAAGAAAGAAAAAAAAAAGAAGAAGAGGAAAAGGCTAATCTATCAAGGTGGAAAAGTTGATTTTAATATACTCAGTGGAAAGGACAGGCATTAATAGATTTTCTGGTTACAATTTTTTTTTTGGGTGGGGGGAAGTTCCCAGACTAGGAGTCAAATTGGAGCTGCAGTTGCCGGCTACAGCCTACACCACAGCTCATGGCAATGCCAGATCCTTCACCCACTGAGGCAGGCCAGGAATGGAACGTGCACCCTCCTGGATACTAGAGGGGTTCATTACTGCTGAGCTACAATGGGAACTCCAATTTTCTGTTTATAATTTAATATTGAAAAGATCAGTTGCTTGATTTATACATCTGACATCTCAGTGCTTTAATATTTGGGAATGTGTACATGACTCTTTTGTCCATGTACTTATGTACACAAAAGTTGCAACATCTCAAAGATGACCATTTAGAACTTTTCAGTTGAACCCTTTAAAAAATGTTGCTCGTAGGCCAAGGAAAGCTCATAGACATCCTACCCTATAGCCATTTGGTTCCTTTTGGGAAAAACGTCAGACATTTTTGACATAATTTTATTATTCCTTGTGCTAATGGGCAAAAGCTTCATTGCACTGAGTTAAAGGAATAAATGAATGTGGTTCTTTTCTCTTTCTTGCTTCTTCGAGGCTAGAGTAAGATCGCTTGGACCACATTCCTGGGACATCCCTCTTTCTTCCATGGTGCTGGAAAGTCGGTATAAGGTTGAGGAGCTGCCCCTCTCTTGGGCTAGCCTTCTTTACTTGGGTTACCTCTGCAGCCTCCAACTCTTTGCTTCACACACATAGGTAGGGAAATCTGAGCAGCTCAGATGGGCTGGGTGGGAGGGATGGGCTAATCCTGTCTTCTCTAGGCACTCTCCATTCCTGGCTTGCTGCTGCTCCTGTCCTGTTTTCTCCTGACAGCCAAAATCCACAAGCCCTTTTTTGCTTTGAAGTGGAAAGAGCTGAGATGCATGCTTGAGGGCAAAGAGAGAAAGTAGGGTTTGAGCTTTATTTAGTTTGAGGTCCCTCAAGCCTGCCTCACTCAGGCAGGAGTCCTCAGGCAAGCTCCTTGGAGTTCTAGGTCAGAGTTTGGCTCTGAATCCTTTGTTAGAAATAGTGTTCCATTGCCAAGTGGCCCCCTTGGCTATGTTTTCTCTGGCAACAGGACAGGGAGGAGTGGTTGATTGAGGGCAGTATTTAGGTGTCTGGAGTTTATGCCATGACCATCCACCTCTTGCAACATAACTGTCTACTGACATCCCATTTCAACACAACTTACAGTGGCAACAAGGCAGTTTACAGAAAACCCACGTACCCAAGTACCATTTAGAGTATTCTGTCCGAAGTGCTTTCCTTGATATTGGCCTAGGCACTTAGTTCCTTTGCAGGATAAGATAAAGTGTTCAGGCTAAAAAACTTCTCTAAATTGAGAAAAAAATCTGTCATTGATTGTAGGCCCCTCACTGGCCTGTGGCTTGAGGTCAAATTAAAGTTGAAGGATCTTGGACACTTGTGAGACCTTCAGAACTTGGGAGCTTGTACTGAGTCTCTGAGAGGACCATCAGAAACAAAGTACTGCCTTATATACTGTATGTTTAAGGATTGATTTGCAGCTGTAAGGGACTGTCTTCTCTAACTCCTTATTTCCTCTACATATACTCTTATAATAAACACCCATCAGCTAAGTAACCAGAGTGTATGTTTACAGTCTTTGCAAACTTCAAGAACTTAACACAGCTATCCTTAATAATACATGGGGAGACTAGTTGGTTACACTGTGGTAGCTAATATAGAATGCCCCAAACCTCAGTAGCTTAAAACTGTAGGGTTTAGAGTAACCTAAAAATGGTTACTATATACAATGGAATACTACTCAGCCATGAAAAGAACAAAATAATGCTATTTGCAGCAACCTGGATGCAACTAGACATTCTTATACTAAGCGAAATAAGTCAGAAAGAGGAAGACAAATACCATATGATCACTTATATATGGAATCTAAAATATGGCACTATTTACCTTTCTACAAAACAGAAACAAACTCAAGGACAGAGAGAACAGGCTTGTTGTTGCCAAGGGGGAGGTGGGAGGGAGCAGGATGGGCGGGGAGTTTGGGATTGGAAGATGCAAACCATTCCATTTAGAATGGATAAACAATGAGGTCCTACTGTATAGCACAGGGAACTATATCCAATCTCTTGAGATAGAACATGATGGAAGATATTATGAGAAAAAGAATGCATCTATATGTATGGGTGGATCACTGTGCCATATAGGAGAAATTGACACAACACTATAAATCAACTATAATAAAAATAAAATAATTTTTTTAAAAAAGAAACAAAAGCCAAATTATATTTAACTCAATAACCAGTTGGCCACCATCAAATGCCTCAGAATTTTCTTTATTATATGTCAGGGACACTGTGGAATCGTCAAATAATAAAGCTTTCATAAATTAGAAAAAAAAAAACCCTATAGGGTTTATGGGTTTACTTGCTGTGGATGGCCACTGTGGGTGATTTGAGTGTTCCGCTTTCCAGTGTCCTCTCTTCAGGATTCGGTCTGACAAAGTTGTTCCAGTTGGAGGTTGCTAGTCACTGAGGCAAAGGGAAAGAGCTGTATCCTCTCTGTTATCATGCACTGGCTATATGAAGTGTCAGCCATGCACTTATGCTCACATTTCATTGGCCAAAGCAAGTCAGTGGTCACAGGTAACTTCAAACAGAAGGGCATCCTGTGAGGTGCCAAATATGTTATGGATAGCATCAATGATGGTGGAAGAGGGAAGAGGACATCTAGATAAAACAGAATTTCTGTGATTTTGAAGCAGTAAATGCAATATTATCACGTTAAATAATCATTCAAAAAAAGTGGGAGTTCCCGTCGTGGCGCAGTGGTTAACGAATCCGACTAGGAACCATGAGGTTGCGGGTTCGGTCCCTGCCCTTGCTCAGTGGGTTAACGATCCGGCGTTGCCGTGAGCTGTGGTGTAGGTTGCAGACGCGGCTTGGATCCCGCGTTGCTGTGGCTCTGGCGTAGGCCAGTGGCTACAGCTCCGAATCAACCCCTAGCCTGGGAACCTCCATATGCCGCGGGAGCGGCCCAAGAAATAGCAACAACAACAACAACAACAACAACAACAAAAAAAGACAAAAGACAAAAAAAAGTGGACCATTTGTGCTATGGCTTGGAGATCTTTTTGACATAGTTATTATTTTTCTCAAAATAGTATTTATATTAAGGTAGTATTTTTCAAGGAAATTTATGACTAGGTTTTGTTGGATAACATACTATTTCTAGGGGACCAAGGAAACTTTGCTCTGATAAATTAGAAAAAGTGTGACCATGTAATAATGTTTTCCTGGCTCAATGATCTGTTTATCTGTGTATGATAGATTTTAAGTTATTGCTTGTTGATCTTTAGGGTGTTTTTTTTTTTTTCTTTTGTGGCATACAGAAGTTCCAGGGCCGGGGATTGAACCCATGCCACAGTGACGCAAACTATAGCAGTGACTCCCAGATCCTTAATCTGTTGGGCCGCCAGTGACTCCTGATCTTTAGATTTTGAAATATAAGAGTTTTGAGGCATAGTGGCTACAACTAGGAGATATGCTCAAGAAGGAACAGAAATTCAGTGGGGGTGTGATTAAATAACTTTTTCTTCCCTAAAAAAACCCCTGGCATTCATTTAGCACTTCATAAACTGCATCTTGAAGACTTATCAGGTTACTCTAGACTTAAGCAGATACTTTGTAGAAGTAATCATATGTTTAAGCATTTTGAAAAATGTTTTTACCATGTGAAGATCTATAGAAATTATTGTAAGATCATATACAGCAATAGAGCAAAACTAGCTTGCAGATGTATTTTGAAGTTACACAATCAAGTAGAAACTCCATGATGATTTGGGGAATTCCAGTGTGGGGAAAATACAGGTTTTCTATCTCTCTTTCCACTGTTCAGAGACTATGAGGAATAAAGACCTGAAGTTATACTTTCATATCTCCAAACTGAGTTCATCTTGGTTAGAAGAAATCATGATTTCACTATTAAGTGTGTCATATCTTTCGCAGGCCCTTCACTAATTGTAGTCCTCTTTACTGGGTGTGCCAGATGTTGCCTGGATGTATAAGCCACACAGGCATCATAATTTTTGTAGTAAAAAATTCCTGGCACCACCTCAGTCCTTTCTTGTGCAGGAGAGCTGTAGGGAGAAAATAACAGAAATGAATTTCTTAAGACTGTAATTCTTGACTTTTCTGCTTAATGGTTTTTATACAAATTACCCCTCTTACTCCACTGTTGCAGAGATTACTAAAAAAAAAATTTAAACTTTAATCCTTGTAAAAAGCCACATGAATATTACAGTGAAGCATTTCAAAGCTCTTCTGTTAATGCAGGAAACTGTTAGAGTGCTTTGAACATTCACTGTTTAGTTTCCTAATTATTTGTTTGAAAATTTAACTGAGGTTTACTTCTGCTTTGAAAGTTCATACAAATGGTAAAGGACACAATTCGCCTCTAGATTTATGAAATCAAGTCTTGGATTTCCATTACTGTTTGCAAGAACTTTCCAGGTAGATGATAATTTAGCAAATAGATATTTGTTAATGTTTGTTTGTATTTTAAAACTCATATAGATTTGGAGTTCCCTTGTGGCAACTAGGGATTAAGGATCCCAAGTCCTCACTGCAGTGGCTCGAGTTGCTGCTGTGGCTCGGGTTTGATTTCTGGCCTAGGAACTTCCACATTCTGAGAGTGTGCCGCCGCCCCCCCCCCCAAAAAAAAGTCACATCTGGAAATGGATCCCTACTTTTCTAAAATGATGACTTTTTTTTTTTTTTGTCCTTTTAGGGCATATGAAAATTCCCAGGCTAGGGATTGAATCTGAGCTGCAGCCAACACCTTACGTCACAGCCAAGCCAGATCCAAGCTGCATCTGCTACCTATGCCAAAGCTTGTGGAAATGCCAGATCCTTACCCCACTGAGCAAGGCCAGGGATCAAACCCACATCCTCAAGGATACTAATTGGGTTCTTAACACGCTGAGCTACAATGGGAACTCCCAATGATTACTTTTGTAAAAAAAGTTTTAAAAAACTTTTTATTTTTAAAATTTTCAAAGCTGAAAAAAATGAACACCTATAGGATCTCTAACAGCTGTATCAGTTGTTAGCATTGCTACTTTTATTTTCTGTTTCACTTCATGTAAGTGTACATGTGTTTGTTCATTTTGCATAATCATCTAAAAGTAAGTTGCAAGCACCAGGCCACTGCAGTCATAGGTATGTCAGCATTATCTCCTAAAAATTAGGGTGTTTCCTTCACACAGAAATGCCATTATAACACAGTCTTAACATTGATATAATAATATTATCTAGTATATATAGTCAGTACTCAAATTTCCTCAATTGCACTGATGATGTTTCTTACAACTCTTTTAAAAGAAATCCAAGATCCAGTCAAGGGTCATATATTTCATTTAGTTGTCTTTTTTTTTTTTTTTTTTAAGAGCCACAGGTGTGGCATATGCAAGTTCCCAGGTTAGGGGTTGAATAGGAGCTGCAGCTGCTGGCCTATGCCACAGCCACAACAACACAGGATCTGAGCCATGACTGTGACCTACACCACACCTCACGGCAACACTGGATCCTTAACCCACTGAGCAAGGCCAGGGATCAAACCCACATCCTCATGGATACTAGTCGGGTTTGTTTTCATTTCCCCTGAGACACAACAGAACCCCCTAGTTGTCTTGTCTTTTAAATCTGTGATATAAAGGAGTTCCCAGGCCTTTGTTTTGTTTTTCATACTGTTGATATTTTTTTTTTTTCAGCTGTGCCTGAAGCATGCGGAAATTCCTAGGCCAGGGATCTAACATCAGCCAGAGCAGCCACCCAAGCTGCTACACTGACAACATGGGATCCTTCATCTGCTGCACCACAGGGAATTCAAACTATTGACATTTTTGAAGAGTCAAGATCATTTGTCTTGGAGAATGTCCCTTGGTCTGGTAGAGTACGATCTTTTTATCCTAAACAATGCTAATGAATTAGACACTTCTTCTGAAAAAAAAAATGAGCTTTTGTGTTAAGACTTTACAGCCACCTGTACATTTCTTTTTT
Organism: Phacochoerus africanus; assembly: GCF_016906955.1. Classification (NCBI taxonomy): domain Eukaryota; kingdom Metazoa; phylum Chordata; class Mammalia; order Artiodactyla; family Suidae; genus Phacochoerus; species Phacochoerus africanus. The sequence continues at coordinate 79,691,013 of NC_062550.1, read as the reverse complement.
AAAAATTTTTTTATGATTTTATTTTTTCCATTATAGTTGGTTTACAGTGTTCTGTCAATTTCTACTCTACATCAGAATGACCCAGTTATACATATATGTACATTCTTTTTCTCACATTATCCTCCATCATGTTCCATCACAAGTGACTAGATATAGTTCCCTGTGCTATACAGCAGGATCTCATTGGTTATCTACTCCAAATACAATAGTTTGTATCTATTAACCCAAACCAGTCCATCCCACTCCTTCCCCCTCCCCTTTGGCAACCACAAATCTGTTCTCCAAGTCCATGAGTTTCTTTTCTGTAGAAAGATTCATTTGTGTCATATATTAGATTCCAGATATAAGTAATATAAATTCCAGATATGTGGTATTTGTCTTTCTCTTTCTGACTTAGTTCACTTAGTATGAGACTCAGTTCCATCCATGTTGCTGCAAAATGGCATTATTTTGTTCTTTTTTATGGCTGAGTAGTTTTCCACTGTGTATATACACCACATCTTCTTAATCCATTCATCTGTCCATGGACATTTAGGTTGTTTCCATGTCTTGGCCACTGTAAATAGTGCTGCAGTGAACATATGGGTGCACGTATTTTTTTTTTTCAATCAAAGTTTTGTCTGGATATATGTCCAGGAGTGGGATTGATGGACCATATGGTAATTCTATATTTAGTTTTCTGAGGTACCTCCATACTGTTTTCCATAGTGGTTGTTCCAATTTACATTCCCAACGAGAGTCTAGGAGGGAACCCTTTTCTCCACACCCTCTCCAGCATTTGTTATTAGTTGACTTGTTAATGATGGCCATTCTGACAGGCATGAGATGGTACCTCAATGGAGTTTTGATTTGCGTTTCTCTAATAATTAGTGATGTTGAGCATTTTTTCATGTGCCTGTTGGCCATCTGTATATCTTCTTTGGAGAAACATTTATTCAGGTCTTTTGCCCATTTTTCAGTTGGGTTGTTTGTTGAGTTGTATAAATTGTTTGTATATTTTAGAGATTAAGCCCTTGTCAGTTGCATCATTTGAAACTATTTTCTCTCATTCCATAGGTTGTCTTTTTTTTTTTTAATGGTTTCCAACAGAACCTAATCAAACTGACAAGCTTTTGCACAGCCACCTCTATGTTTCTGATATTGCACATATCCACAACAGATTTGGATTAGAAGAGGATTAGTGTTATTTTCAGGAGACATTTAAGAACCTGGCTTAGAGGGTGAAGGTGGAGAATCCTGGTTGTATCCTCAGTATGTCTCCTTGTTTCCTTCCAAGCTCAGTTGATCTGATAGGTCACTGTCATAGGAATTTCCCTACAATTACACTCTTTTATTCAGTCTTTCCTCTACCTAAGAACCTGGTAGGTATATACTATTGTGCTTAAGGGCTTTAAGTTTGAATCCCAGCCCTTCCCTATATTAACCGCAGCAAGTATTAACCTTATCAACCTTTTCTTAATCTTTCTTGTGTTTTTTTTTTCCTATTGCAAAGTGAGCTCTTTTGATTATTTTATTTTTTTAATTAATTTTTTAAAACAGGGTATAGTTGATTTAAAGTGTTGAGTCAACGTCTGCTGGACACTCTAATGACCCAGTCATACATGTATAATGTAGACACTGAGGGAGACAGTGGTTTCCCTTCTTCTAGTTTCAGGAAGGTAGAAGCCTGTCTTTGGTGGGTATCCTGCTCCACGTCACAAACTTCCTCCTGCCATAAAGGTGGAGAAGCTTGTGTCTCCTCTGGATAAAGTCAGTGATCTAACCAACCCAGATGATCACCCCAATTGCCAGGTAAAGTAGGCTATACTCTGTGACAAATGGTGCTTTCATGTCCTCCTACTTGAGGATTAATTATTTATTATGAGAACATGTATGTAATGGGTTGTATCTGCTTGGAGGGATAAGAGGGTTAGATTCCTTTCTGTCTTTGCAATCTCTTAGGCTGTTGCCTGTGATGTTTTCTTCCTTTACTACTTTTTTAGAGAAGATTATTGTGGGAGAAGGTTTTTTTAAAATTATATTTTCCCAACATTATGTGTATGTGTGTGTGGATATGCACAACATAATAGTATGAGAATAGTCTTGAGTCTTAAATGAAAGAAAACATGAAGTGTTGCTTGGTGAGACATGATCTTCCTTACATTTTTTACTAGTATTTCCTAATTAAAAAACATTGAGGTTATCCAATTTGGGTTTTAAGAATACATAAAATAAAATAATTTTTTGCCTTTTTCGACATCAAAAATAATTATGTTATCTATACATTTGTAGCTTTGTAAAGGGCTTCCTGTCTTTCGACTTAACTGATAATGACTTTTTTGAAAAGAGGAAGATAATCCCAAACAACTTAAACACCATTTCATTTTTCATAAAAATGAAAATTAGGAGATTTATTCTACTAGATTAAAAATGTTAGCCCTCACACACTTTTTCTTCTGTATTGTATTAATACAAAAAGCATTATAGTCTTTTAGAAGGAAAAACAAATATATGAAAATTTTATCTATAAATTGATAAAAAGGCGCAGAAAATGTCTAATTGAGGGTAGGGATGAGGGCCACATGTTACTTTGCCTGAAGAAGGCCTAAGCCATTGTCGAGTCGCCATTTTTTTTTTTTTTTTTTTCTGGAGTAGAGTGTGTCTTGGGAGCAAACATCATGAAATTTAGCACCTGGGTTTATGTAATACCCATGTGCAAATTTTTGGAATTGGCAGGTGAAGGTAAACCTGAACTGGTTTGGAGATGAACACAGTGATTCACAGGGGCAGTGAGGACTGTGCCCGGGTCTTGGAGTTAGAATAATCTGACTGCAAATCATCCTCCCTCATTCTTTAGCTGCTTGGTCTTGGACAAGGTACTGGACCACTTCATGGCTTACCTCACTCCTCTGTAAAGTGAGGAGACGTTTACCCACCTACTGCAGGTTGTTGACTATTTTCACTACTAATGCTGCAGGCTCCTCCTTCACAGCACAGGCCGCTCCACTCCAAGGTCTCTTCAAGACCTAGTTTCTAACACTATGGTCACTAAAGGCCAAGAAATCCATCACTATGGCCAATTGTCTCCAGTGATTTTTTTTTTTTAAGTTTTCACACTGATCTGGCTGATACATGGCATGAAGATAAAAGGTAATACTTTAACTCTGGTCTCCAATTTATAAATAAACAGTGTATCACTCACGTACATTTCCCCACAATTAATTCCCTGCTTGAGCCTCCTAAGCAGCACCCAGATTCAAAAGTATGTCTTTGGCATGAGTGTCATGATGTCTGTATTTTACCACCATTGTTTCATGGTTTATCAATGGAAAAATGCTAGGAGTATGGCATATAAGTTACATTTTCTGTCCAAAAATATCAGTTCCAACCTATCAGTTGCTATCATGCAAAGGCCATCTTGTGATATATTTATCAGGCATTAGAATCCCAGCATCACCATTTATTAGCTTGAGGCCTTGTGCAAATAATTTTAATCATCTGAGCCTTACTCTTCCTCTGATGGGAGCATGAGGAGTAAATATATCCTCAGCTCGCCCCTAATCATTTCCTACACTCTATTATAGAAAAGTCCTCTGTTAAAATGCTAATTCCTTTAGTTTGCAGAATTCACTCATTTAACTCTGCATGAAACCTTAAGCCAATGAGCTGATCAGAACCATTCATTGGGAGGCAACATAGCTAGTGGTTAAGAGTGTCAGGCTTTATATATGTAATTCATTTCTTTCCTTCTATTCTATGACTCCTCATTTTTTCTATTGTAAAAATCTCCAAGCTGGTCTCTTTTCACTTCTTACTATCTCCAATATCTAGTCCTTAGAGGAGCTAGAGCAATTAACATTTTTTAATGCTGATCTGATTGGTCTCCCTTTGTTTATTTCTCTTCATAGTACACTGTTTTTCTGATGTCAATCTGTTTTCCTCCAGTATTTCCCCTTTATCTTCACTCTGATTCAAGCAGATCATGATTAGGTTTGTATTCTTTGCCTCAGGTAGAGGACGTGGCATGAAATAAAGCAGAAAAATCCCTCCTAGGTTTTGATTTCCAGAAGTTTGTGCTTATTAAGGAAATGATTCTAGATGCATTCAACATTCTAGAGAATAAAGAAATAGAAAATGGAGAGGGGGCTCTCTCACCCTATTAGAAATGATTATCTGGATCAGGAAAAGCAGAGACCAAGGGACATACTAAGATCAGAAATATCTGTGTCTTCTGAATTGACTATTGTTTTATAATCTTTTTATTTCTATAGAATCAGTAGTAATGTCTCCACCTTCATTTGAGATTTTAGTGATTTGAGTCTCTTTCCTTAGTACATCTAACTAGAAGTTGGTCAATTTTGTTGATGTTTTCCAAGAAGCAACTTTTAATTTCATTGATATCTCTATTGTTTTTCAAGTCTCTAATTTCATGTATCTCTGCTCTAATTATTATTTCCTTCTTTCTGTTAACTGTGGGTTTAGTTTCTACTTCTTTTTCTAGTTCTTTAAGATTTAAAAATAATTTTACTGGGGTATAATTTTAAGTGTACAGTTCGATAAGCCATGACAAATGTATATACTTGGAGAACTCCTACCACAATCAGGATAGTACATATCCATCACTGAAGAATATTCTCTTGTGCACCTTCCAAGATAACGCCCTATTCCAACTCATGGCCCCAGGAAATCACCTCTCTTCTTTCAATCAGTAAGATCATATTTGTTTAGAGTTTCATCATAGCTTATGTAGTCTTGTGTTCCTGACTTATTTTGTTCAACTGCATGTTTTTGAAATTCTTCCATATTGTTGAAAACGTATCAATAGCTTGTTTCCTTTTATTGCTGAGCAGTATGCCATCATGTAGATATACCAAAATGTTAAAAATCTATTCTGGTAGTGGATATTTAGGTTCTTTCTAGTTTTGGTGGTTATGACAGAAGCCACAAAAGTACAGTTATGTACAAAACTTTGTGTGGGCAAATATTTTAATACCTTTTGGGTAAATTCTTGGCTTGCTGGATCATAGGGAAAGTATACATTTAACTTTAGAAGAAAATTGCCGTACTGTTTTCCAAATGTACCATTTTATATTCCCATCAGCCGGCAATGGAGAAAGATTCTAGTTGTCCAGTGTTCTCAACAATGAGACTTTGAACAAGTTACCGAGTTCTGTAATCTTCCAATTACTCGTCTCTGGAGTGGAGATAATCACAATAGTTCCCTTGGGCATGCATGTGTATAAGTAATGGGATATTAAGCTGAAAATCTGAAACAATAAGGTAATATTGATACTACATCCTCAACTGAGGTGTCACATCAAAACGCAGAGTCTGAACGTGTGTGAACAAAAACCAACTTCAGAGAGCTTGGACCTTTCATCTAGAGGTAAGGTTACCAACTGTCACACTTTGCATGGAACTGAGGGGCTTACTGAGATGCAGTACTTGCAGTGCCAAAACTGGGGCGGTCCCAAGCAAACCAGTAAGGTTGATCCACCCTACTGACACAGAAGTATATAAAGTGAAAATGTATTTGTGAAAAGATTTCTTAGGAGAGAAAGTCTATCAAGTTGCTTTTTCTTTACGTCCCCCCACCCCCCGCCTTTTTAGGGCTGCACCTGTGGCATATGGAAGTTCCCAGGCTAGGGGTTGAATCGAGTTGCAACTGCCAGCCTATGGCACAGCTACAACACCACCAGATCTAAGCCCCATCTGCAGCCTACACCACAGCTCACAGCAATGCTGGATCCTTAACTCACGGAACAGAGACAGGGATTGAACCCATGTCCTCATGGATACCAGTCAGGTTTGTTTCCACTGGGCCATGACGGGAACTCCTCAAGTTGCTTTTGCAGTACCTCGCTTTCAAGGAAGTAGAATGGAGATGTTTATTATCTTTATCTCAGGGCTGGAGAAAGGCAGTTTCAGTGAGACTGTTCCAAGAGTGTGAAATGTGTCTCCTAGATTTGGGGAGACCCAGAGACTGAGGTTTGTTTGCCCCCACCCCCCACCCCAGGAGATTTCGAGTGTAGGAGAGACTAGCTAGAAGCCATTTTATGGGAGAGTGAACACAAGTTGCAGTGTCTGGGAAGCACGTCTACTCCCCTCTAGCTGAGTTAGAAGATGAGTCAGTGCTCCATGCAGACTAGATATGGTCCACAGAGCCAAGAGAGCACTATGTCCTGTCCAGGAGCACTTCCTGGCGGAGATTCTGTGTGGAGGGTAAAACAAAAAACCAGGGATGAAGGGAAGAGGGATCAGGGGCAGAAGTATTATTCTCTTCACTGATGTTATAGCTTGAGGGGCCCAGCAGAAGCACTTCTGATAAAGCCTCAGAAGCACCCAGAGGTAAACGGATGATCTGTAAACATTCGTCTGGTCCAGAGAATTGAATCCATATGGTAACAGAGTCAGTTCAAAATCAAACACCATATCCCTTATTCTGCCTGGGTGGGAAAGTATAGGAGGGCACTGAACTGGAGGCAGGGGGACCTACAAAGGGAATGGCATGAGAGGACCAAGGGCTGGCATAGGGGAGTATTGGGAGGTAGGGGAAGGAGCCTAGAACACACACATAGAAGAAAGACACTGCTAGGGAAGGAACAAAGGCAACCACACACACTTGACCTATTCCCTCATTTGCCCAATTTTTTAATTAATTATTTAGTTGAGATTTATTGAGAGTCTGTTTACGGTGACGTGGGTTGTGTTGGGGGCCCATGTAGAGGGAGCTCAGGGAGCTCACAGCTCAATTCAAAGTATGGACATATATGCATACAATTATAAACCACTATGATTCATTCACATACCAGATGGAATGTTTGACTTTTTTTATTCATGTACTGGTGGAATTAAGGTTTCATCTTTTATGAAGACAAATCAATAATTTCCCAAGTACAAAGCTTTCAGGTGAATCTGGAGTGAGGGAATATGGTTCTAGGCCTGAGGCCAGAATGGATCTTTCCAGTCTGGGTTTCTTGTAGTGAAAGGCCAACTTGACATCAACCAGACCCAGGTGGAAAAGCCACAAGTATCAAATCATGTGTCTAAGGCCCCACTGTGGAGAGCTTATTGCCTGAAGTCTCGTAGGGCTAGTCTGTTTAAGTCTCAATTAAGAATTTGCAAATCAACCAGATTCTAATTTATTATGGGCACATATTTAAGGTCCTACATATTTACCTTTTAGCTAAACTCTGTGATGACATTTTTTTTTTCTGTACAGTTAGTATCTCTATATAAGCCACTGAATGAGGGATAAAGATTTGGTACTTTGTTTTTGTTGTTTGTTTGTTTGCTTTTGGCCATGTCCTTGGCATGCGGAAGTTCCTGGGCTAGGGATCAAATCTATGCCACAGTAGTGACAACACTGGATCCTTAACCTGCTAGGCCACCAGAGAACTCCAGATTTGGTATTTTGAGATCAACCTGAAAGAGGTGACAGTCTATGCTTTAAATGGATGTGATGGAGCATTAGAGAAAAGATAGTGAATAGACCTGGTACAAAGGCTGACAAAGTAGAGGGAGAGGGGACCCAGAAGGTGAAGCTGAGCAAAAAGTTAGAACAGAAGAGTTTATTTGCCTAGAGTTTTAAAAATCATGTGAAAAAGGATGTATATTGATTTCCTATTACTGCTGTAACAAACTACCACAAACTTAGTGGTTTAAAACAACACAAATTTGTTATCTTAACAGTTCTGGAGGTCAGATATCAGAGTCTCACTGGGCTAATGCCAAGGGGTTGCAGGGCTGGGCTCCTTTCTGGAGGCTGTGTGGGAGAAACCATCTCCTTGCCTTTTCCAACTTCAAGGGGTGGGGGCAGTACCTGCATTTCCTGGCATGTCACCCCCAGCAATGGCAGGTCCCATCTTTTTTTCTTACTCTGTCACCCCTCTGGTTCTCTGACATCACCCGGGAAATGTTCTCCTCTTTTAAGGACCCGTGTGATTAGATCGGGCCCACTGGATAATCCAGGAAAATCTCCCCATGTCAGGATGCTTAGCCTTAATCACATAAGCAAATCCCATTTGCCATGTAAAGTGACATCACCCCAGGGCCTGATCATTAGAGTATGAGCATCTTTGGGGACCACTATTCTCCTTACTTCTGAAAAGTGACACCAGTCATTTAGGATGTGTGTTAAAATTAAATGAGATAAATTTATGAAAGTGCCTCAAAAAGTGTATCTGGAACAAAAATGAAACCAAATAAATGTAGTTAATAATGAAGTTCTCATTGTGGCTTAGCAGCCAACATAGAAAACTACAATAAGGTACCATCTCACATTGGTCAGAATGGCCATCATTAATGAGTCAACAAATAATAAATGCTGGAGAGGGTGTGGAGAAAAGCATTCCCTCCCTCATTGTTGATGGGAATGTAAATTGGTACAACCACTATGGAAAACAGTATGGAGGTACCTCAGAAAACTAAATATAGAATTACCACATGGTCCATCAATCGCACTCCTGGGCATATATCCAAACAAAACTTTCCTTCAAAAAGATACGTGTACCCCTATGTTCATTGCAGTGCTATTCATAATAGCCAAGACAGGAAACAACCCAAATGACTATTGACAGATGAATGGATTAAAAGGTTGTGGTACATATATACAATGGAATAGTACTCAGCCATGAAAAAGGACAAAACAATGCTATTTGCAGCAACATGGATGGAACGAGAGATTCTCATACTAAGTAAAGTAAGTCAGAAAGAGAAAGACAAATACCATATGATATCATTTATATGTAGAATCTAAAATGTGGCACAGATGATCCTATCCACAAAACAGAAATAGATCATGAACATGGAGAGCAGACTTGTAGTTGCTGGGAGAGGGGGACGGATAGGAGTTTGGAGTTGGTGGATACAAACTGTAACATTTGGAATGCATGGGCAATGGGCTCCTACTATACCGCACAGGGAACTGTATATGACTGAGTCACTTTGCTGTACGACAGAAATTGAAGAAACATTGTAAATCAACTCTACTTTAATAAAAAAATTAAAATTAAAATTAAATAAAAATAAAATAATATGTGTAAACCATATATTTGATGCTGATCTATATATGATCAAATATGTGGCTTAAAAATAGTTTTTTTAATATGTACCTGAAATATTTATTATTATATATGTAGTCTTACAGAATCATTCATTCATTCATTAATGAAACAAATTATTTTTAAGTACCTCATACGGGAGTTGGCAAATTATAGCCTGTGGACCCAATTTAGCCCTCTGCATGGTTTTTTATAGCCCATAACTAAGAATGTTTTTCACATTTCTAAAATTAAAAGAACAATGATATAACCTGACATGTGAAATTATATGAAATTCAAATTTCAGTGTCTAAATAAAGTTTTATTGGAACACACATACACACAAAAAGAACCTGACATAGTTTTTGTTAGGATTCTGGTTGGAACCCTGGCCTCACTCAGTGGGTTAAGGATCCAGCATTGCAGTGAGCTGTGGGGTAGGTTGCAGATACAAACAGATCCTCAGATTTGGTTTTGCCATGACTATGGCGTAGGCCAGCAGCTGCAGCTCCAATTTGACCTCTGGCCTGGGAACTTTAATTTGCCTTAGGTGCAGCCATAAAAAGAGAAAGAAATATAGTTAATAATGAGGATAATTCAATAACCAGGTAAACTGTGAAGGTGTAGCTGAAAATTAGAAACACCAAGGAGACCCAGAAAGGAGGGTAACACCTAACTTCAAAGGATGGCTCTAATATATATATTTGAATATATATTTTGCTGCAGGTAGAAATCACCCCAGCATGGTAATTAGGGGCTATCACGTTTGGGAGACTGTAAGGCAGATACTTGGCTGGAGTGGAAAGCCTGGGGTTAAGGGAAGCACAGACCCTGATATCCAGGAGATTTGGAAAATTCATGATCTTTGAGGTATGCACTACTAATACATTTTACAATTGAGAATTGAGGCTCAGAGAGCTGAAGTAACTGGCTCAAGGTCACACAGCTGGTAAAGGGTGAGCAGGGACTCAACCCAAGCTATCTGCTTTAAAGTCTGAATTTTTAGCTTTTGGATGCTTTTATTACAAATTTTGGAATCAACATTAAAAACATTGCCTTTCTACAAAGGGGACTTTTTTTCAATATCCTTTGAAATTAGTGTTTGAAGAACAGGAGATTTCAATTATTCTATTAATAAAATCTATCCCTTGGGGCCAGCATGTGGCCAGTCTCTAAAACTAGGTCTCTGAAAATAAGATGGTATTTATTTAAGATGCAGTAAACTAATTTCCTCACTTTAGAATCTTAGAGTGTTTAAAAGATGACTCTATTGTGTTTTAGCAATATTGTCTGTTGAGGGTTCCCTGGATGTCTAACCCTAATTCTTCAAGAACTAGCATGAATGGAGATAGTGTGGAAAATTAATTATACCTGGCTCAAGTTCTCCTATGAATAATGGAAAATAAGTGAAATTTTTACAAATTGTTTCTGTACTAAGAACTCAATATATTTTTTTGCCGAAAATTGTTAAAACTAAGCCTAGTAAGATATAGAAGTTATTAAACATCAGAGCTTTCATCACAAGAAATATGCTGTATTAGAGTTTCTCCAGAGAAAGAGAACCAAAGGAATGTATGTTAATGTGTATGAGGAGATTTATTGTAGGAATTGGCTCCTGCAATTATGAAGGCTGAGAAGTCTCACAGTTTGCCATCTGCAAGCTGTAGACTCAGGAGTAGAGTCCAAAGGCCCGAGAACCAGGAACCCTGGGGGCCAAGAGCTGGAGAAGATGGAAGTCCTGGCTCCAGCAGAGCAAGCGAATTGGCCTTTCCTCCGCCTCTTTTTTTCACTCAGGCCCTCAAGGAAAGATGATGCGAGGGCCATTTATGTCACTCAGTCTACCTATTCAAATGTGAACCTCTTCACAAAACACTCTCACAGACACACCCAGAAAGGTTTGACTGGCCACCTGGGCATCCCCTAGCCTAGTCAAGTTGACACATAAAATTAATCATCCCCTATGCAAATATACCCTTTAACTTCATTATGAACAGTTCCCAAATCCTTCAGTCATGTTGTGGTCTGTGCACACAGGTCAGAAGAATTTCTGACATGGCGAGATGAAGAGAAAGAGTTTATTTTTCATTTTTGCTTTTCAGGCATATGGAAGAGTTTATTGAGATAAGAGACCCTGTAAACTGATGAACAGGGAGAGCTGACCCTGGGCTCTTAGTTGTACCTGTTTTTATAGTCCAGGGAGAGGAGAGTCTCCTGATACACCTGCTGACCTGCTGATTGATTGGGGAAAGAGGGGTCTTATGATACACTTGCTAGTTGGTTGGGGGCATATATTGCCCATATAGGGGCCAGGTGAGGAGTGGGCCACATACCTTTCCTAGGAGGAGGCAGGAAGGAGTAGGACAGGTTGCTCAAGGTGAGGGAGGGGCATTACAGTGAGACGGGTGGAGTGATAATAAGGGTCTGGCCAGAGGCCTTGAGTTCAGTCTCCTTGAAGGAGCCTTGAAGTCCAGCAAGTCACTCATGGTGTAGAGCGCACTTTGGTGTTGGATCACTTCTCATCCTCCTGTGGGTACAGTTCTCAGCCCAACCACCTTCATCTCTCCCGGGATCCCTATCACAACTCCTGACTTGTTGCCCGCTCTGCACACAGCAGCCTGACTGTCCCCTTTCAAAGATAAGTCAGACCATGGCACTGCCCCCACCCCTCCTTAAAGCCCTCCAGTGGTATCCCTGAGCTGATGTCTTACCAGTGTCTCAAGCCCAGATTCTGGGTTCCTTCTCTGAGCTCATCAGAGACCAGCTCAGTCTGAGCTCCAGCTCTTACCCTTCTTCAAGCAGACCAGGCACACTTCTGTATCGGGGACTTTCATTTTGTGTCTTTTGCCAGATGACTCAGTCCTCTTCCACTTCCTGCCCCTCTTTCCCTCCCTACAAGTTGACTCATCAGTAATGCCCTCCCTGACCACCCTGTATAAAACCACACTTCCCCAGTCCCTGTATTTCCCTATCTCCTTAACCTGCTTTCCCCTACATAACACAAATATTTTAGGATTTACACCCTTATTTAACTGTCTGTTATTCCCTGCCCTACCCTCACAGTCCCTTGAAGAACATAAGCTCCATGAATAGGGCTGGAACTTAGATTTTTTTGCCTGCTGTACACCCAGTGCTGAGAATGGTGCCTGACATTCCGTAGGTGCTCAATAAATGTTCATTTAATAAAGGAATGTTATTTTTCCCCCCAAACAATTAACATTTGTGGTAGAGAATAGAAAAATCCAGAAAGATACAAAGAAAGAACATGCATCCCCCCCAAAGTTATCTATTATGAACATTTTATTGAATTTCCCCCAGGTTTTACTAAAAATATATTTTTCCTTTTAGGGAAATCAAGATTATCTTTATATGCAGTTTATATCTAGCCTTTTAATATAATATACATTGTGAGTACTTTTACATTATGCATGATTTGGGGTTTGTTATTTTTTTTCCTCTGCTAAATTATGCAATTTTGGGTTCGGTGTTTTCCAGTTGTTTGTATAACTTAATCAAAAAACAATTGCATATGCTCATTTATATCTAGGGGATATGCAGTGATAGACACCATGTGAAGAAACTTGAAACAGACATTCTACTCATATGATAATAAATACTTGAAGTATTAAAAAAAAGTCCATGGTGGCCAATATAATTTCCTAATGGGATAATTTTCTAGATGAAGCTTCCTGTGTTGGCATATCAATATTTCAGGTGCTAGGAGTACTGAGTTTGTGCTAGGATGGTTTAAAATTGCTTTATATTCAGTCCATGGGTTGTTGAAATAGCAGTTTGCTCTTGGTTACCTAGAAAAATGTATGTCATTAAAATACTCTTTATATGCAACCCTGGGAACATATCCCATGCATAATGTATTCATAAAAAGTTCATTTTATTTATAGCTTGTCACATTATGTGGTATAAGGAAGCACAGTTCAGATATACTTCAATTGAATTATGCTTCTCCTCTTGACAGAGTGGGGAAATATATTTGTAAGAATGAATAAACACACCTTGCACTGCCTACTTTTTGAGGAGGAGGCAGAGAGAAACATATTAACATTATTCTGTTATTAAAACATCTATGGTGATAGACATTTTGGACATTTATAGCTGTTTGTTTTCTAAATTGGGTGCCTGAATAGTTTGTGTCAAAATCTGATGACAGTGACTCGAGAAAGGAGTGAACTCCTCGAAAAACATTTTTCAGAGTTGCAGGCTTATAATGTAGATATGGAAGGAAAAAAAAAATCTGTTGTTACCTTTTCCGGCATCTAGTTCTTTGATGTTTAATTCAACATAATTCAAAGATTAGTTTTTGTAATTGGTATGACTAATTCTCTGTTTCACATATGGATAGAGACAGTGCTTGTTTTTATAGGACAGAATGTATAGTACAGCATTTGAACAGTTTTTCATAATGCTGACAAACATCTAGTCAAGTAAATTTTCTTCCTCAACAAATTCATTAATTTAAAAATCAATAAAAACATCAAAGGGATATCACATGATATTTTTCTTTCTCTTTCTGACTTATTTCACTTAGTATGAGAATCTCTAGTTCCATCCATGTTGCTGCAAATGTCACTATTTTGTTCTTTTTTATGGCTGAGTACTATTCCATTGTGTATATGTACCACATCCTCTTAATCCATTCATCTGTCTATGGACATTTAGGTAATTTCCATGTCTTGGCTACTGTGAATATAGGGTGCTGCAATGAACATAGGGGAACATGCATCTTTTTAAATAAAAGTTTTGTCTGGATATATGCCCAGGAGTAGGATTGCTGGATAATATGGTAGTTCTATATTTAGTTTTCTGAGGAGCATCCATACTGTTTTCCATAGTTGTTATACCAATTTATATTCCCTCTAATAGTCTAGAAAGGTTCCCTTTTCTCCACACCCTCTCCAGCATTTGTTATTTGTAGACTTATTAATGATAGCCATTCTGACTGGTGTGAGGTGGTATCTCAAATCAATAAAAACATCAAAGGAAGAATACTAAATTGATACCAGAGAGGGGATGGAAATATTCTCTAGTACTTTAAAGTGAATATCAGTGTCCATCTACCAGACACAATGAGGGCTACAAGGTCTAAGTTCTAGTGTAATATCTGTGCAAACCTTTTATTATACCTTGCAATTCCTGGGCCTCTAACTAATTTCTATGCCATTCACCTCCCATCTTGCTATTTTCAAAATACATGCTCTAGGTTATCATGGGTTTCAGAGGAGTAAACCAATGAGCCAGTAGATATCCATCATTATTACAGAGAAAAAAAGATGGAAAAAAAAATCGAAGTGCAAAACTCTAAGCATATGTCATGCATAAAGAGATTTAGACATAAACCATCGCATTAGTTAATCAGACAGTTATTGGGGATCAACTACATGATTGATTAGAGGATGGGGAACTCTTTAAATAGTCATTTCTGTGTGTTTCTGGGTTTTCCCTTGATAAGAAGATAAACTAACAGAAACTAGCTAATGGAGTCAGTTGACCCTATTTCTATAGCCACATCTTCTATTAATAATCTTATTAGTTCACTGTCTCCAGAAATAATTATAGTCCTTGTCTTTTACGATTACAAATGCCATCATAACTATCTGATGTGTAGAGAGCTGTTAGGGAGATAGGAACCATCTGAGGTTGCGGTGGGATATTTTTGTGGTAATGGCTGGGGAAAATTGACTCTAAAGAAACTTAAGTTTAAAATCTAAGATGAGAGTTTAACAGTTTAAATCTAGGCTGAAGTCAGTGTCCAAGGGTCGAATGCAAAAACAGGAGAGGGGAAACTTCTGGGTGGCAGCCCAGGTGAGATTAGAATCATTAAACTGGGAGTCATTGTGCCTGATGTTGGGGTTTTTTTTTTTAATTCCTTTTTTTTCTTTTTTTATCTTTTTAGTGCCACATCCACATCATATGGAAGTTCCCAGGCTAGGGGTCAAATCGGAGCTGTAGCTGCCGGCCTGCCCGGCAGCCATAGCAACACCAGATCAGAGCCATGCCTGCAACCTACACCAAAGCTTATGGCAACGCCAGATCCTTAACCCACCAAGCGAGGCCAGGGATCAAACCCAGATCCTCATGGATACTAGTTGGGTTCGTTACTGCTGAGCCATGATGGGAACTCCTGGTGTTGGGATGTTTAATGGGTGGAGCCTGGGTGCAGAGACCAATACCAGGCAAAAAGACTGGCAGAGGTTAAGCAGGTAGATTGGCTCCTTTCACTACATTTTCTCCCCACCCTGCTGATTCTGGTGACTGTGATTCAAGATAAGGCTACTAGTCCCTCTGAGAACCAAAGGCAAAGGTGCCAGACATGCAGATAAAAGTTTCATGTAGACCAGGTCAGAGGTTAGATAGACCACAGCCTGATGTTCATTAAAAACCTATGCCCAAAGTACAAAACAGCAAGGTTATGAGCAGCAGACTTTTCTGGGGCACCTCACAGTTCACCAGGTCTGGCTCTTATTGGTCTGGAGTCTGGGTGGATCCTGACAGAGATGCCAGATTTTACTAAAGGTAGCTGGGGACAGCACTGATTGATACGCCCAGAGTCTCCAAGATTCCAATTGAATTAGGTTAAAACAAAACAAAACAAAACAAAACAACAAGCACAATTTCCTTTTATTGACTACATTCTGTTTTTTGTTTCTTTGTTTTTGCTGCACTCACAGCATGTGGAATTCCTGGCGAGGGACTGAACCTCACCACAGCTGTGACCAGAGCCACAGCAGTGACAATGCCAGATCCTTAACCCACTGATGCACAAGGAACTCCTATATTCTCTGTTGAAGCACCGTCTATACCAAGCTCTTTACATTTTCCAGATAAGGAAACCGAAGATTAGAGAGATACATTACTCATTGGATCGCACTAGTAAACGGCAAAACTGGAATTGGAACGTGTATGTCTGATCGCAAACCCTGTATACGTTTTTTTAATTTTCGAATTCTTTCATATACCTTTTCTCCTTCAGAGCAGCATCTTTGGGTATGTGTGGAAACTTATAGGTGGGAAGATCTTTCTCTAGTAAGCATGCCAGGCACCAGTGATCCAGAAGGCGTCTTCATCTAGCTTCAAATACCCGCGGTCCATCCTCGGTGTGGCTGGCTGGTTGGTGTTCCACAGGCAAACTTCATCACACTCCTGGAGCTGGTTCCTTCCGCGGCCTCCAGAGGGCAGCCTTCGGTAACGATGGCCCAGAGCCCTCTAGTGGCCAGTGGGACGCTCTGACCTTCCCTCGGGGATCAACGTTCCCAGGAACATTCTCAAAGCCCCGCGGGTGTTGCCCCCGGAAGCCAGACTGTGTGACACCGCCTAGAGTCACCCGCATAGCTTCCCTTTGGGTGCTTCTGGGGCTTGTCCACTAGCCCTGCCCCAACTCAAGATGACATCTCAAGCCTGCCAAGTGTGCACTCTCGGATGCTACAGGGTAGATTCTATCACTAACTTTCAGGAAGAATCAAATACAGGTATCTAGAGGATGTGGCAGCAAATCCAAAATTTATTTTCATATGGCCCTCAAAATGCACAGCGCAGTTTATCTAAATTGACTCCCAGAAGCAGCTTTGGATGTCGTATATTTCCCCAAGGTAAATATTTAAATAGCTCTAGTAACAATCTTAGATTACATGGGGGTAGTATAATTACAATTTTCTGGGATGTATATGAGTGTATTTATAGGCTATGTTTAAATGACATTGTCAAACCTTCCATGTTCTAATGTAGGAATATCAGTTTTTCCCCTTAATTTTAGTATAAGCATGATGACATATTAGCTTGTTATTAATTTCCTTTTTAATTAAGGAATGTAATTTCCTTGTTATTAATTTAATACCATAACTAGATTATTCATATTATTTGGAACTGAAAGATATATCTATATTTAAGTATACATATACTTTAACATGTGTATTTTAGCTATCAAATATAGATAGCAAGCATATGTCTATTTCCCTGACTCCACTGGAGCTTATTGATATTATTTTATTGTTATATTTAAAATAGTTCAATTAACAGTGTTAAATGCTGTAGAAGATGCAAACAGGAATATCAGATTCCTAACCTCAGAGTTTGGGGGAGAAGTATCTAGATAACTTTTGAAGAGGACATTGCAGTGGAATTCCATCATCCTAGCAAAACAGAAGGAAACTAAGCAGTCCCAGAAATCAAATAGAGAAATTACAATTTAAATAGTGCTGGCAGTACTGCCCGTCATTCCTTCCAGTGATTACCTGGAGTAAGTTATCTGTGGTTCCCTCAGTTGTCTCAGTTCTGGGGGCCCCTCAGTTCGAGCATATCACTGAGCTGAGTGTGATTCTAATTTTTAAAGATATGCATATATGCATTTTTCATATAAAATGGACCCTAAAAGCAAGCCAACTGCTTCATCTGGTGCTCAACCAAAGAAACAGGAATCTGTTCCAATGCTGGAGGAAAAACTGGCTGTGCTGGACCAGCTCGTGGCCTCCAGTGGAGCGCCTGTCGGAGGACTTTTCCAGGGTAATTTTGATTATTCATGACTTTCTGATTTTAGAATTTAAGAGGTATGACTCTATTGTAAGCTCAGTATCATCAGAGAAATACATACAGTCTGGAGAGTCTAGGATACCAGGTTTATTTTGCCATACAGTAGGAGGCTCTTAAATGTTTCTGGATAAAGAATGTTGTAGCACTGGGTCTGAAAGATTAGTTAGACAGTAATATTCTAGGTGAATTGGAGGTTGGCATCTGAGGCAATTAAGAAGCTGTTATGATTTTAGAAGTGAAGGAGAAGGAATGATTATCAGAGATGGAGCAGGTATTATCTTTTTACCGCATTTTTTTTCAGAAAATATCTTCTTCCTCTTCTCTCAAAATCTTTAGCTCATAGAGGACAAGGATATAAGACGTTAGTGTTAAACTAGGAAAACTGGGGAGTTCCCATCGTGGCTCAGTGGTTAATGAATCCGACTAGAAACCATGAGATTTCGGGTTTGATCCCTGGCCTCACTCCTTGGGTTAAGGATTCGGCATTGCTGTGAGCTGTGGTGTAGGTTGTAGACACGGCTCGGATCCCACATTGCTGTGGCTGTGGCATAGGCCAGCGGCTACAGCTCCAATTCAACCCTAGCCTGGGAACCTCCATATGCAGCGGGTGCAGCCCTAGAAAAGACCAAAAAAAAAAAAAAAAAAGGAAAGAAAAAAATACTAGGAAAGCTGGGCAAAGTAGGACAGGTGGGATAATCTCTGTTTGGAGCACGGCTTGCCAATTGCACATGTCCTTACTTCCTGCTATAATATTCCAGTCTTCCTGGTCAATCTCCCTGATTTGGTGAAGATTTTAATATCCAATTATTTACAGTCTTCTTTCCATCACTGCTCCTGTTCATGTGGGAAAATTTATCCAATGCCTGATTTCTTTAGTTCCTTGACTTTTCCTCTTACAATCTGTTTCTTACCCTTCCCCTGATCTTTGCTGGCAAGTCTCATGGTCAAACCCTAGGTTTTTGTCTTTATGAGTACCTATACTGCCCTCAAAATCTCGATTTCTAACATCCCAAGCACCAGGCACCTCTCCTCTCTTTCCAGCTCACTGCTCCTATGATAATTCTTTGACTACACTGGGGCTTCCAATCCCTGCCTTCCTTGCCTCATTCAAGTGGTAGAAATCAATACTGATTAATCCCAATGATTTGCAGAAGGTAGTAGAGTTTAGTGGCTAAAGGTGTGAGCTGTAGACCTACACTCCCTGAATCCTAAGTTCAACATTTATTAGCTATGAGACCTTGGAAAAGTTTCTTAACATCTCTGTACCTCATTTTCCTTGCAGTGCCTAACTCATAGGGTTATTGTGGGCTCAAAGTATTAATAAAAGTAAAAAGCACTTAGACAGTGCTTGGCACATAATAAACATTCAGTAAATATTTCCCAAGCTTGCATTTGATGGCTGTAGAAAAACATCTAACTATTCTGATTGATCTCTTTTAAATTTTATGACTGTGTGTCTCAAGCAGGCCTTCATGAAGTCTCTGCAATTCAGTCGACCATCGTTCCCATTTCTTTACTGATTTATTTTCTCTCTCTCAGAGATTACTATTTCACACCTTCTTCTTAGATTTCCAACTCTTCCTGCTTCTCACTCTCTCAGTGGATGATTTTGCTTATCTCACAGAGAAAGCAGAAGCAATCCAAAGATAAAGCTATTTTTATACCAACTAGCCTACCTACATTTGTAACATTCTGTTACAATGAAATTGTCTTGCTATTTTAAAAAATATCCTTTACTTGTGCACTAGATTCCATCCGTTTTTGTTTTCTCAAGAACTTTACTGCTATAATTATCTTTTCTGTCTTGCATCATTACATGTCTTCTTCCCTGCTGTAATTTATTTATAATAATATAAATTATCAATCAACAATCTTCAACAAAAGGAGAAAAGAAACCTCCCTTGCTTCTGTGCCCTATATGGCTACCAACTTACCTACCATGCCTTATAGCAAACCTTGGTGTCTTCACAGCCTCAGCTTGCATCCTCATGACGGTTCTAACCAGGCTTTCATTCCATAAGTCCACCAAAACCTACACCTGTGTGGGCCAGAGGCTACACTTATCATATCAAATCTGATGATCCATTTCAGCCCTCATCTCATTCTGCCTGTCACCAATGTTTAACACAAATTGATCGTGTCCACCTTCTTGAAACTTTTTACTTGGTTTTGGGACATTGCATTATTTTGATTTATCATCTGTCTTTCTGCTCAGTCTCCTTGACTGGATTCTTCTCTGGACCTTTAACTATAATGACAGAAGACCCCAGACCTTAGCTCTTGGCTCTTTTTGGCTTCAGAAGTGATTGCTTCATATGAGGCAGTTAGAACTGTGTTGAGAAAAAGGGAATAAGCATCGTTTGTAGAAAAGAGAAGAATCATTTATGATAATTTTTGTGCTGAATTTAATTGATATCAAATTGTTTAATGGAAGAAATTTTGCTGTGAGTCAATGTTTTGCTGTGATAGTCAATGATAAGCCCTGGAAGTAGAAAGCTGGGGGGGAGACTCAAAGATGAAGCAGAAGGGTCCTTGCTGATACAGTTCTGAAAGTAGTCCGCTTATTATCTTAATGTAATTAATGGAAATTTAAGAGCTAAATCAATACTAGAACTAGAACCAGAATTCCTGATTAGGTTGAGTAATTTCAAACTGCCTCCCAGATTGAAATACAGTAAAGAATAAAGTGTAGCTAAATTATGAGTTTAAAAGGTACTCAAGTGGAAAATTGCTGGAAAAGGTAATAAAATAACAGCCACGAAAATATAACTTTCCTTGGCATTTTCAATTTAACTACCACAGACCTGCTAAAAACCCATTCTTGTCTTTTTCAACAAGATCTCAGATTTTTCAACCAGCCACTACTAAGATTTTTATATTGGCACAATTAGATTTTCTCTTTGGAAACTGATTTTTTGATAAAGAAGGAACTGAAATATAGATGGATAATTCTACTTTATTGCTAAAATCCCAAAGATAACACTTTGAACAAACTCATATTTTAAAAATATATAATGGAGTTCCTGTTGTGGCTCAGCAGGTTACAAGCCCAACCAGTAACTGTGAGGTTGCTGGTTTGATCCCTGGCCTTGCTCAGTGGGTTAAGGATATGGCGTTACCATGAACTGAGTCATAGGTCGCAGACATGGCTTGGATCTCGGGTTACTATGTCTGAGAAGTAGGCTGGCACCTGCAGCTCTGATTTGACCCCTAGCTTGGTAACTTACATATGCCATAGGTGCAGCCCTAAAAAGCGGAAAAAAGGAGTTCCCGTTGTGGCTCAGTGGTTAACCAACCCGACTAGGATCCATGAGGATTCGGGTTTGATTCCTGGTCTCACTTAGTGGATTAAGGATCTGGTGTTGCCATGGCTATGGTGTAGGCTGGCAGCTGTAGCTCCAGTTGGACCCCTAGCCTGGGAACCTCTAAATGTCATGGGTGCAGCCCTAAAAAAAAAAAGTAATAGTAAAGACGCTTAACGACCTTTGAGGTTTTCTGTATAACACCAAAAAGATCTGAGCAGTTTGTCTATCTAGATTTGGGTTTTGGTGAATATTGTAAAGGTGAGACGTTTGGATATGCAGTTTATAATAAACCACTCTAAAAAATAATAACAGTGCTAATAGTGAGCATCTACTCACTATTAGCACTGTCTGCTCAGTATTTCTACTGAGCATCTACTTACAATTAGCTATTTACACCTGTTATACCCTTTGTCCCCTCCAATGACTGGATGAAGTGGTGGTGTTCTCCTTCCCGGGAAGAAACTGAGATTGAGAGGCTTGATAATTTTTCCAAGAAAATGAGACATATGCTCTCAGCCCTCTTACTTCCAAAGGGAAGAGAGAAGGAAACAATTAAGGGCCAGATCCTTAGCCTGGACCTCTTGTGTAACTCTCTTGTTTAATCAAAAGTAGGAGCTAAGAAATAGATTGTCACACGAGCTTCACACTTAACGCTTTGTAATCCAAGAGTACTGTTTGAATGGCATTTTGAATTGGAGAGATTTGCAGTGTGTTGTAGTGACTGTTCCCCATTTCAGCATTGCATTTTCTGCGCGAATGCTTAAATTCTTGACCCCATGGAGAGCTATAAGCATTGTTATTTCACATCAAGATTTTCCCTCTCATTTAATGATTGCTGAAGTGTTTCTTCTTCGCCAACCAGCTTGTAAAACTGTTGGCTCTCCCTTAAGAATAAAGTTGCTGGGAGTTACTTGATCTGCATTCATCTACAGGAGTCATACTGATAGCCTTCCCTATTTCAGCATCCAAGTACACGTAGGTGTAGGATACTTACAAAACAAGAGCTTCTTGTGAAACAGTGGTTTCTCTAGAGATCTTCCATTTGCTGGTTAAAAGGTGGTAAATGAGTTTTGTTTCTTATTGCCATCAGGCACACTGATGAGGATATCTTGAGGGGAGCGCCTAAGTGTGGCCAAATTAAAGAGGAGATGGGGGTTCCCAGGTGGCTCAGTGGATTGAAGATTCAGGGTTGTCATTGCTGTGGTTCTGGTTAACAGCTGTGATGAGGGTTTGATTTCTGGCCTGGGAACTTCCACCTGCCTTGGGTGTGGCCAAGAAACTAAATTAAAAAAGGAGGAAATAAGTTAGTCAAATAAGACAGAAATTGGATTCTAGATTGCTCTGTGTTAACAATTTATAGCAAATTCTCCTTCTGTGGTTACTGACGCCTCTGTAATCAGGTGTTACTATAACAGGTGAAAAATAAAATCCATGTGAGGGGTGGGGTGAGGGGGAGTGAGAACTAAGCCTTGAGAGAGGAGGGAAATCTTGAATCAGTCATCTTCTTGGATATATTAACTTTTCTTGCTTTTTTCTTTTAGTTCTGTAGCAGGTAGGCAAGCTATATTTTTACATTTTCATTTGATTAAAGAAAGAAAATTTAGAAAATTTTAGAAAAATATCATCCTCACGTCCTCCACCTCTAAATTAAAAACATCAATGTAGATACAGAGACAAATTTTCTCTTATCCACCTCCCTTGTTTATTTAGGAGATAGAGTTTTAAAAATAGATTCAAGGCTGAAACCCCCAAATAAGAGCTTGGTAAAGACAGCCTTCAAAGTAAATCAGAACCACTGTTGGTTAGTGCTGGTCTCGGTGTCTTAAGGAAACACCTACGGCATTTTTACCCAGAAACTAATCATTGTGGCCAAACACCAATACTGTCATAAAATATAGCTGATTCAATTCACCAAACCTGTTGAGTGCTAAATATGCACTGTGGTTGGTGTTAAGTATCATAGGATGAGTAAGACAGTCTTGATTTTCAAAGAACTCACAGTCTTAAGAGAAGCAGGCAGATAAATATTGCTCAGAATGGTTCACGAGGAGTTGAGTTAGATCATGAGCAAATTGTTATGGGAACACAGAGGAAGGTGAGGTTGTTTAATTCTACAGAAGGGACATTCTCTACTCTAGGCTCTTGGGAGTTTGTATGGGGGACACGGTAGTCTGTAAAGTACTTTGAAAAGTACATTAGACTATAGGGTTCACCCAGGTTTCAGCACTGGGTTCTACCCACTGATGTAGGAGAAAGAATGAGAAATCGTCTCCCCCTTCTCTTACCCCTCAAGATTCTGCTCAGTATCCTGGAGACAACGTAACTCCTAGAGTGGCCTTTCTCAGCATTTCCTCCACCTTGGAATGATCTGTGTGCTTCACCAGTCTCCTAAGTGGATTGAAGGCGGGACTGTGTGTATTCGTCATCGTTTACTACCCATGCCTGGTAGGTGCTTGGCACATGTAGCCTCCCAGTCCATTTTTTGTTAATTGAACGAAAAGGAAGAAAGAAAGAGATAGGTACTTCTCTGATCTCACTCAGCCAATGTTATTTCCCCTCCCACCTCGAATTCCCTTACTTGGGATTAAGGATGTTAATGTCCCCTGAAGAATTCCTTCAGGAACTGTGCTGCAGCCTGTTAAGGGTTTTTCTATTTCCTTTCAATTTGAAAAGAAGGGTGGAAAAGCCAAGACCTCATCCACTCTTTCCCTTTCCCAGTCTTTTCAGATTCCTTCTTTGGTTCTAGAGCAATGTTCTATTTAACCTTTATCCATAGCATAGACATAAATCACCTGGTTTCCTATTATATATATTAGCTATGTAGGCTAAAAGCACCATTTTCTGTTTGACAGACATTCTATATTGAAGCGTTTTAAAATAATGTGTCATTAGCAGGAGTTCCCATTGTGGCTCAGCAGTTAACGGATCTGACTAGCATCTGTGAGGATGCAGGTTCATCCCTGGCCTTGCTCAGTGGGTCAAGGATCCATCGTTGCCAGTGAGCTGTGTTGTAGGTTGCAGACTCGGCTCCGATCCTGGTGTTGCTGTGGCTGTGTTGTAGGCTGGCAGGTATTGTCTCTGATTCGACCCCTAGCCATGTGCTGAGGGTGCAGCCCTAAGAAGCAAAAATAAAATAGTATATCATTAACGAAAGCTATAATTGGTGACCATGAAATTTAATCACTTTTCTTCCTAACAGAATCAGTAGCATTTTACTACTTAGACGCTTTATTCCACAAGATGGCGCTGTAGTACTTTTGATTATTTGGAGTCTAGCTGCCCAGGGTTTTATTTTATTTTTTAAAGTATCTTCCCCTCCCTCTATTTCTTTACATACAAAAGTGACATATAAGAAAGAATATAAGACTATCACTTCATAAAAGGTCAGATTTACTACCTAATTTTAAAGAGGTCCATAGGAATAACCATAGAATAGCCAATGACAGGCATTGGTAGACAATGAATAATGATCAGAAATGAGATTTAATATGGTGGGCTTTTTTGCACTATCAAGAGAAACAAAAATTGTTAAACATAGTCTAACTTAAATATGAATTAGAAATTTTAAAAATTTAAATGGATAAAATTTTAATGTTCTTGAGTACTACTCATAGTTTGGGTGTTCAGAATGAGTAAGTTATTGAGTTCACTGGGTATTTTTTTTGTTTATCCTCACATGGAAAAACATCTTAGAAAATCATTTTTTTTTCTTTTTTACTAAATCTTTTGGTGTTTAAATGCATTCTTCTATTTTTTTTTTTGATTGTTTTAAAGTTAGCACTTTCCCAAATTTGCATATAAATTTGCAGTTGAATCCCATTTATAGTAGTGGCTTTGAGTCCCTTTTATGTGCAAAGCACAGTTTCCAGTGGATGTACTCAGGAAAACAAAACTTCACTGCTACTTTCATATAATTCACTAAATCTCAAAAGTAAAACAAAAACAAACAAAAAAACTTACTACTAAAAGCATGTTCAGAAGACTTAGAATGAAAATATTTGAGGAGCAAATTATTTTTGAGACTTACTTTGATAATACTGATTCATTTAATGAAAGTTGCACATTGATTCCAAATACTAAAGATTTTAATGCCTGACATAGTCTCTATGTTAGAATTATAAAATTTATTAAATTAAAAAAAGTCCAACATGAAAACAAATAAATTACTGTGTGTAGTTCTTAATTATGGCTAATTGCAGTGAGTTTGAAATGCATCCATTTATAAAATCACTTAAGTTATCAATGTCTGAGACAACAGTTTGTGTTGACAAATTGCACATTTGTAAGCAGTGAATTAGTTAGTTAATGTGCTAATTAGAAAACTCTCCTAAAAGAAAAGACAGGCTGTGGTTCACTTTTGTCCATTTATTTCTCTTTGCTTGTCGTGGTGAGTTGGTAGAAAGGCTATGATCTAAGTTTAAAATTGCTGAATTCACATTAGCAGATATGTTCATGCTTTTAGTTGGTGACTGAAGTATTTAAGCCATTTCTACTCTCATTATTACTACTAGAAATTACTTTTCTTGTACTATGTGTCACGCACATCAAGCATTTATTTAATTCACACAATCATGGTATGGAACAGGTATCATTATTCTGCTTTCACAGATGAAAACACTGAGGCTTAGAAAGATTAGGTAATGTCCTAAGGGTCAGGCAGCTGGTGAGTGGAGACTGGGATCTGAATGCAAGTTTCTGTGACTCCAGAGCCCCTTAACCATTTCAACTACTTATATGTAATTACTACGTTTGTAGCTCTTGGTGAAGTCTACAAATTTAATGTGAAACATTATTATTATTTTTTTTTAGGGCCGCGCCTATATGGAAGTTCCTGGACAGCTGCTGGCCTACACCAGAGCCACAGCAACGCCAGATCTGAGTCAGATCTGTTACTAACTGAGGCCAGGAATTGAACCTGCATCCTCATGGATACTAGTTGGGTTCTTAACCTGCCGAGCCACAGTGGGAACTCCTGAAACATGTTCTTAATGTGAAAGGCATAACTTAGGCTTTCTATGCTATTTAGGGCACAATGTGGGTGCTTACAAAGGGGAGTTTGTTATTATGGTACAGGTAGCAAGCAGAGCATCTCTGGGATGAAAAGGAAGCTTCTTTTCCTCCTTCCTTTTGTTCCTTAACTTTTCCCTGTATCATTTTGTCAGTGGACAAAGTACAAGCAACCATGGCTTTACTGGGTGGACCTGATTAATTTTAAAAAATATGTAAAATCCACCAAATTCATTACTTTCCAAAAGATATAATCTAAAGGTGAAATGTTTCTATTTTAAAATATTGTTATCTTGAAAAATAGGAGTTTTTAAAAATACTTGGTAAACTCAAATAGCAGCTGAATGGCTTTTTGTGTCATTTATTGGAGCATGTTTTCTACATATTCTGTGGCTAAGTATGTACAGTTTACTAAAGGAAGCAGAGCTATGAATATCTCTGAAAAATAGCTATACGGTCATTTAGATGAGATGGATTTGGGTAAAGTGAAGTCTTCATGGAGAAATAAAATAACCCTTAAGAAAGCTTATTCTAGCCCTAAATTAACCCCAGCCCTAGAGATTCTTTGCTTTTCTAAATGATGCTGGAAAGGTCAGCTGCAGCAAGCATAGTGAGCTATGAAGCAGCGCAGAACACACCTGGCGATAGGTTTCACGGATCTAATCATTCTTCCCTTCATCCCTCTGTCCAGCTGCCATTTGATGGCTACTTAGTATTTGTAACATTTTCAGTTTCGTAGTTCTTGACCTCACTGTTATAGGCGCTATGTAAGGTACTGCAAGCCTTAACCTACACACAGAATTAAATCATCAGTTCAATATGTTTGCCTCAGAATGTGATTGTATCTTCTATGGGACTGCTGATTCAACCATTTGGGGCTGTAGACCTTGATTTTTATTGTCAGCTTGTTTAAGCAGGCAAGTCTGTCCCTTGATAAAGAGTTGATGGAATTTATGTGTTTGGGGCTGAATTCGAATAATTATTTGGTGTTTAAAGGGTTTGGTGTGTGTTTTAGATATAATTACTCACGTGTTTATGAATAAAATGCAACGCCACATCTACACCATAGTGTAAATATTTATTATTTATTTTATTATTATTTTTAATTGTTATTTCTCCAATACAATTTTTTCCCCTACTATACAGCATTTATTTATTTTACCTTTTAGGGCCGCACCTCCGGCATATGGAGGTTCCCAGGCTAGGGGTCAAATTGGAGCTACAGCTGCCAGACTATGCCACAGCCACAGCAACACAGGATCCTTAACCCACTGAGTGAGGCCAGGGATTGAACCTGCATCCTCATGGATCCTAGTCAGGTACGTTAACCACTGAGCCACAAAGGAAACTCCAAAAATTTTTGGAATTATAATAGTAATTGTTACCTCATTGGTAGGAAGCAAACTTTATATGTCAGTGGTATAAATATTTCATTGACTTAGTAACTTCTTTTCAAGAAACACAGTGAAAACATGGTGTTTATCTTGGACAAGACACTATTATCTTTGTGCCTTCGTTCCTTCCTGTGTAGGATAAAGATGCTGCACTAGATGATCTCCAAGTTAAAGTTCAATACTGAAGGTTTATAATTGTAGGATTTGATTTTGCCCCTTGTTTTAGAAACTTGAAGAACGCCATTATTTATTTTTTCATCTTTTAACTGAAATATAGTTATTTACAATATCTCAGGTGTCTGGCAAAGTGATTCAGGTATATAGGTACATATATAGACAGACTCTTTTCCAGTATAGGTTATTACAAGATATTGAATATAGTACCCTGTGCTATACAGCAGGTCCTTATTGTTTATCTGTTTTATATATAGCAGTGTGTTACTGTTAATCCCAAATTCCCAGTCTATCCCTCCTCTGCCTAAGATTTCTGTTTTTAAGTTTTTCTTACACATGGTAGGCAGCAGATGTAGTTGAGTGAATAAAAGGTAGCATTAGACCAATTAGCAACTCCACGTTCATTTAATACCTATTAACTGAGTGTCAGCTACGTGCTGGCCAGTGATCTACATGCCTGGGAACCTAGCAGTAAATTAGGATTCAGGTCCCATTTCTCATTTAGTTTACAATCTAGTCGGGAAAGATGGATAATAACCCTTAAAATAGCCATTCTTTTAGATGTAATAGATGCCCTGCAGGGTAATGGGGGAGGCCTGAGGTGGACAGGTGTGTATAGAGAGGGTGGTCAAAGGAGGCCATTCTGCTTTGTGAAGATCAAGAGTAAGAATATTCCAGACTTTGGGAAAAGGTAAAGCAAGGGTTTTTGTTTTCTTTTTTTTTTTTTTTTTTTTTGGCTTTTTAGGGCTGCACTAGTGCCATGTGGAAGTTCCCAGGCTAGGGGTCAAATCGGAGCTGCAGCTACTGGCCTATGCCACAATAACATGGGATCCAAGCTGTATCTGCGACCTACCCCACAGCTCAGGGCAACGCCGGATCCCCAGCCGACTGAGCAAGGGAGTGAACCTGCATCCTTGTGAATACTAGTCAGATTAATTTCCAATGCTCCACAACAGGCTCCCTAAAGCAAGGGGTCTTGAGGTCAGATGTAGGCTGTCATTTTCAGGGGATACAGGGTGGCTAGGTAGCGCGCAGTGAAGCAGTCTGCAATGAGGCTGGAGTTAGGCCGCGTCGAGATCATGATGGGTCTTCTAGGAATTAGTAAGGACTTGGATTTTATTCAGTTGCCATGAGAACATGAGAAGGTCTTAAGTAAATACTCAATTCTCCTGTTACATTAATGTATATTCTGAGGAGTTCCCGTTGTGGCGCAGTGGTTAACGAATCCAGCTAGGAACCATGAAGTTGCGGGTTTGATCCCTGCCCTTGCTCAGTGGGTTAACAATCCGGCGTTCATCCGTGAGCTGTGGTGTAGGTCTCAGATGTGGCTCAGATCCCACGTTGCTGTGGCTCTGGCGTGGGCCGGTGGCTACAGCTCCGATTCGACCCCTAGCCTGGGAACCTCCATATGCTGCGGCTGCGGCCCAAGAAATGGCAAAAAGACAAAAAAAAAAAAAGTGAAGCTCACTTAGAGTGGAGTAAAACTTGTATATGATGATAGACAGTGTCCAGTTCAACACAGTTTTTCCTTCCAAAATATGGAAAGATCAATTACCTATGAACAGTAATGTACTGGTTTGAATCAAAGAAAAGTAAAAGTAGTGTGTTTTTTGGGAGAAGTCAATGTCTTTGAGCTTCTGTTCCTTACCTATGAAAATAAAGTATAACCAAATGACTTTAAAATTTGTTTTAATTGAAATACAATTGACTTACAGTGTTGTATTAGTTTCAGGTGTAAAGTCATTGAGTTATACATATGTATATATATTTATTCCTTTTTATATTCTCTTCTATTATAGGTTTTTATAAGATATTGAGTATAGGTCTCTATGCTATACAGTAGGTCCTTGTTGGTTATCTATTTTATATATGTTAGTGTGTATATTTTAATTCCAGTTTCCTAATTTGTCCCTCTCCTCCCCTTCTATTTGGTAATCATAAGTTTCTTTTCTATGTCAGATGACTTCTAAAGAGGCTTAGAATTCCAGCACTTCTATGATTCTTTGCAACTGATGCTGATAATTATGCAAATAGTAAGGAGAGAAAAGGCGAGAGTGTTTATGACTTTATGAACAACATTTAAGTCAAAGATGATGTAAGGGAACAGAATAGATAAATTTTAAGATGAAAGGCTCTTTAAGGATGGATTGGCTATAAATAAGCTCTTGTTTTGTAAATAATAAGGCGGCATCTTAAAATTTACATTTCTTTCTCTGAATTAAGTGGAAATTGGATTCCATAAACATTCCCTAATGTTGCCCACTTCAACAGAATTTTCTCAGAAAGAAAACTCTGTATGAGGTATTGCCTCCTGCATGTGTTTTCACACTCTTATAACTCAGAGTTTGTTTTTTGAATTAGTGATGGTATTAAGCCATGCCCTGTTTTTGGCCTTTCCTTTGGTCTTCAAATTCTCAATAATCCAAATGCATATTGAAAATGAAAGAGCAGTTCAAAGTTGAGAAGGGAATGAGAACTCAATCTGCTGACAATACTTCTCTTATGTTTGGGTCTGTATGTAGATGTTTATACAGGAAGCTTGAATATTACGAGGCAAGTTGGATGTCTTATGTGAAGAATATTTATCCAGAATTTACTTGGGGTTGGCAGGTGTATACACTAAATGTACAGGTTTAATTGCTATAAGTTTATCATTGATAGATGATACAAATTAAATATATATCTGACACAAATTTTATAATCACCATTAAGTGACATTTAGGATATAAATGTTAAGCATAAAACTCAGAAGATTTGATATTTTTCAGTATTTGTTGAATTTTTTTTTAAACAAATTAGGTAATAGGTTATATTCAAGAAAATAAAAAAGATCTCTTTTAGATTGTAAAGAAATTAAGCATATATACAAGTGTTTTAGTTTCTCAAGACATAATCCCAGACCTTTGTCTCCTCTCTCTAAATACTTTGATCAGTACCATCTCTAGGCCTGTGATTCCTTCCGCTGATGTTCTGCGTGACAGGGAGGCCTGAACTGGATGGAACATTCAGAAAACTCCCCTCTCGTCTTGGGGTTTGGCTCTAGTTTTCTTTTCCTTCCTCGATTTCTTCATTAGGTGCTAGAATCCAGTTCACACCCTTTACTGTGTGTGGAGGCACTCAGTTGTGTGTGTCCCAGAACCCACAAGGTTTGCAGATAGGCAGCATATGAGTTTGGAATCCAAGAGTTACAACTTCTTTAAAAAATCTTTTCCATCATTTGAGAAAGTTCTGTAGCATGGCTTTTTATGTCTGTAAATAAGTAAGTTTAGAACAGAAAACAAACGAACAAACAAACAAACAAACCTCTCTGCCAAGACCTGGACTCATCTATAATTCTGCCTACTCAGCATCTGCGTGTAGATACATCATCAGAACCGCAGTCCAACATGGTCAGAACTAAACTCCTACCCATCCTTTGCTACCCCATTCTCTTCTAGTCCTTACCAGGAAAAAAAAAAAAAAAAGATACCTCCTGTATCCAGGAGCACAAGCCAGAGGCCTTGGCCTCATCATCCTCTACTCCCTCACATCTGATCCATTACAATCTTCTGCTTGTTTTTTTTTTTTTTTTTTTCATCTTTGAATCTGTCTGTTTTTCCATAGCTATTGTCCTGCTCTGAGCTACCCTCATTTCTCATCCAGGCTGGCTGTAATGGCCTCTGACTCATCCTTCCACTTCCACTCTTGTCTGTTTTCAATACCTAGTTGGAAGCCGGAGAGAAATTTTTTAAAGACAAATCTGATTATTCACATACCTGAAAACCCTACCAAGATTCCCCATTGTCTACTTAGAAGGTCAAAATGTTGAACCGGCCTCAGTGATTTGGCCACTGCCTGCTTCACCAGACTCACCTTGATGGACCCTCCCCTTCATTTTCTGGGCCCTTGTCACATTGACCTATGAATTTTTTTTTTTTTTACTTTTTAATTTTTTTTAAACTATTGTTGATTTACAGTGTTCTGTCAATTTCTGCTGTACAGCAAAGTGACCCAGTCGTACATACACACAAATGGATATAGTTCCCTGTGCTATACAGCAGGACCTCATTGCTTATCCATTCTAAATGTAATAGTTTGCATCTACCAACCCCAAACTCCCAGTCCATCCCACTGCCTACCACCCTCCCTCTTGCATTTGTTAAACATATTTATATTCTTTTCTCTAAAGCTTCAGGGCCATCCTGAATGCTATTTTCTTTGTTTAAAACACTCTTTACTGTCTATTCTTCAAATTAACTCTCATTAGTCCCTGGTGAGCAGTTAATTTCTATTTATAACTTTGCTTAAATATCATTTCCACAGGGAAGCTTGTTTTGATCTCTTAGAAAAGGTCACATCTCCTTAATAAACATTCTTAGTCTGTACTTTTTCTCTTTCATTCATCATCCATCCATCCATTCATCCAGTCATTCACTCTTTCTTTCAGCAGTTATTAGGTGTTTCCAATATAATATTCTTCTAAAAGCTGGAGATGGAATGAGAGGAGAGTGACGACAATCATAGGACAAAACAAACAAGATAATTTCATTATCTTGATGAAAGGTATAGAGAAAATTAAACAGACTGTTGTGTTAGGGAATGACTTGAGAGAGATACTTTGGGTGGAATGTTTTCATTAAATTCCATAAACGTTAGCTAGTTTAAGGTTTGTCTTCTTGGCGAGAACCCAAATGCCCAGGAGCTGGGACTTCATTGCGCCTGCTCACAGTATCCCTAGTACTTGGTACAGTGCTCAGTCCACAGTAGCTGCAAGGAGTATTGCTGAGTGAATGAACTGACCTACTGTATATGTCTCATCAGGCTGCCATAATAAAGTATGTAAGCTGGGTGGCTGAAAACAGCAGATATTTATTCTATCACAGTTTCTGGAGGCTAGAAGCCTGAAATCAAGGTGTCAGCAGGGCCCCCGATCCCTCTGAAGTCTCTGAAGCCTTCCTGGCCTCTTTCTACTTCCTGGTGGTTGATGGCAATCTTTAGCATTCCTTGGCTTAAAGATGCGTCACTCCAGTCATTTGGTTCTTCATCACATGACTTCGTTGTATCTGTCTGCTCTATCTCTGTGTCTAAATTTCCCTCTTTTTATATGGATACCATAATTTGATCAGGGTCCGTTGTAATCCAGGATGACCTTATCACTTGATAACATCTGCAAAGATCCCTCTTTCCAAGTAAGGTCATATTTACAGGTACCCCATACCTGTGGAGGTTAGGACTTCAATGTATCCTTTTGGGGGACACAGTTTAACCCATAATACCCATGTCTCTAAGTTAAAGGAAAATAGAAAAACTTAATATTTCAAAAGTTTTTATATTTTTTACTTGTTTTTAAGTAAGTTGTATATAATGTATAAATATTTGAAAAGGCACTATTATTTTACTTTGTGTAAACATGATAAATTATTTTTGATTTGCTCTAGGCACACCAATATCTGTACCATCCTAAAAAATCAGTACCATAATATGAACCAAATTCAACTCGTGTCCTCCATTCCCTTAGCAGACAAGCACTTCTTCATGTATTAAAAATGAATGTGGAAGGATATTCACGACACTTGCATCATAAAAATTCATCCTGACATTTTTTGCAAAGACTGTGTATCGAATGTTGACATATTTTTGTTATAAAATGACAGTTTTAGTGCAAGTTGTTCTCATTGTGACCAAGGAGAAAGAGCAAACTAAAGAAAAAGAATATGTTACAATACTACCCACATGTGAAGTGAACCTGTCAGGCCACAGAATGGCAGAGGTACTTTCTGGAAAGGTAGAAAAGTTCTTTGTGTGTGTGTGTGTGTGTGTGTGTGTGTGTGTGTGGTGGGTGAGGAAGAGGTATGACTCTTATCTGCTTTATGCTCTTCCTTTTAGGAAGGTAGTCCTGATTTCCCCACGGAACACCATCTTGCCCTCCCTTGAATTCCATTAGCACTTTGCTTTTAGTTTTCTAGAATGACCCTTACCTCATACTTACTGCTTACACTGCTCCATGTGCTTTACATTGAGTGACTCAATTAGCCTTCCTAACAGCCTATTTTTCATTGCACAGCTGAGGAACTAAAGCACAGAGAGGTTACTTGACTTGTAAGCTGGAGCCACAGTTCAATCCCGTCTAACTCTTGGGTCCGTGTTCTTGCTGATCATGTTATACTGCCTATATAGTTAGTAAATTTTAGGCTCATTTTATACCTCTTCCAGGCTGTAAACTTCTGGAACTTTGTCTTATATTTGTATCTGCCGTAAAAACCTAACTCAGTATCTTGTGCATAATAGATACTTAGTCAATGTTTACAAATAAATTAAAGTAAGACCATGGTTTGCACAAGTCTATCCAATGTCTGGGGCTCTGACTTCTGAAACATAGTTTACATGAGAAGATGCTCATCTGGAAAAATAGAAACTTGAATTGGTATGAATAAAGTAAGGAAACTGACAAACAGTTTTGGTGCTTCTAGCCTTCATCTTAGGTGCCTCTTTTCTTCACTTCTTCCCCAAGCTCCCAGGTGCCAGCTGTAAAAATATGCACTTAGGTTGGGATTGCAAATGTTCTCACTGAGGAAAGCTTAAAAATTTACCCCTTTATAAAGGATTTATGTTGGAGTTCCTGTTGTGGCTCAGAAGGTTAAGAACCTGACTCGTGTCCATGAAAATGTGGGTTCGATCCCTGGACTTGCTCAGTGAGTTAAGGATCTGGCAGTGTTGCATGCTGTGGCATAGGTCACAGATGTGGCTTGGATCCCAGGTTGCCATGGCTGTGGCGTGGGCCTGCAGCTGCAGCTCTAGTTCATCCCCTAGCCTGGGACCTTCCATATCCCACAGGTGCAGCCCTAAAAAGAAAAAAACAGATTTATAATTTGGAAATTAATCACTTTAATAATTTCTACCATCAGTCAATATGTGAGAGATGTATTAATTTGAGCAGTAGTGCCACCCCGAGCTACATAAATTATACCCATTTTTATGTAAAATACCATTTTATAAGTCTGTTGGTAACTTTTGCACTTGTTTGCCCTTTCTTCTTGTATAAATGTAATATTAATAGTAAATAAAACTTTAATCTTCACTTTTATATCTGGCAGTTCTGAAATAATGTAACCACGTTGGTATTCATTTGCTTGTAGGAGATTCTGCTACGTAAGAATTTAAATTTAATTTTGGGTTTTTATTATGTGATAACGTGCATCACAGGCCTATGGGCAATAGATGAGCTTTAATAAAGCTAAAAATAAATAAAAATTGGAATGTTAATAAACCTTGTAGCTCATTAAACATTTGGATTCACTGAGTATTTACCTATTAATTTTGGATGAGACTACATTAGGAAACCTTTGTTACATGAAGGTTGTAATTAAGTGAATAATATATTCAAATTCAATATAAAACATCTTCTTCCACATCTTTTTTTTCTGACAGTTCTTTAGTAAGAAATTTCAAGGAACTGAAAAGACTTAAAAAGTAATGATTAAATATGCAAATATAACAACTTATAGTTCTTTGTAAAGAATTAAAATTTAAAAGATATGTCTAAGTGGATTCTCTTCTACATCTCATTATTATCTTCCTAATCTATTCTAGCATTTTTGATTTCATCATTTTCTTAAGAAAGTGCACTTGTCTCTTAACCCTCTCTATTGTTCTGTACCATTTGTATGTTTGAAAATTCTCCCTTAAATTCTATTAGAATACATGTCCTTTAAATTATTCCTTTTTTTTTCCTCTGTAGATTATTCCTCTTTCTTTTAAGAAGCTCTTCAGAGTCTGACCTAAGGTTAATCCATGTGTAAAGTCTTTACTTTGAAAATCATTTTTTGGACTACCATTAATTATCCATGAAAATAAACATCAGCTTATGAATGTTTGACTATGAAAAAAGTGAACACTAATTTTCTGTGGGGTTTTTTTTTGTTGTTTCCTTTGGAATTTGGGTTTATTTTTAACATTGAATTATATATTAGTTTGCTTGGGCTTGTTAAAAAACAAAATTCAACTGAGTATATTTGAAGATCTAATTGGCTTTATTCAATGATTCATGAATCAGGCAACAGCCCGTCTAGCAAATAGAAAGGAACTCCAAAGAGCTGCAGAAAAGGAAATGCTTTTAAAGTCAGAAATTGGTGGGATAAAGAAGTCATAAATAAAAGAAAGTATTATTTCAGACAAGGTCACTTTTCTTCCAGGGGAGGGCAGGGGTTTATCAGGCAGATTATCTCACCAATGCTGGCCAGGAAGTTCCAGGATGACAAGATTACATTCCTAGGAGAGGCTGAAACTGTTAGGTTTATGTTAGGTTTTAAGTCTTGGTTTGCTGACTTGGGGCTTAGCGCACGTGACTCCATTTTGGGCCTATTGTCTCTTTTTGAACAGGCTACTGTAACAAAGTACCACACACTGAGTGTTTGTACAATAGGAATTTATTGTCTCACAGTTCTGGAGGCTAGAAATCCAAAACCAATGCAATGGCAGAATTGGTTTCCTCTGAGGGCTATACCAATCTTTCATCTTGCTTCTGATGGTTTGGTATTCTTGGCATCACCCTGATCTCTACCTATGTTACCAACCCAGGTTCTTAGACTCTTTAATGAATAGAAATTGATAAGAGGTAAGATGGGAAATTCAGGCAAGACTTTACTGGGACTCATGCTGCAGCACAAGGAAGTGAAAACAAGTAACACATGCTCTTGCTTGCTCCTTCAGCAGAGTGTGCATGAGGAGCTGTAAATGAGGTGAAGGTAGGGGTGGGTTGGTGGGGGTGGCTTAGGTGGTTTGCCCACACCCTTGGTGGTGCTCTGTGCAGGGATCAGGTGCAATACCCTGCTTTTGCTCCTGGCACCTTAGAAGTGGTAGTTCTTTTTTTTTGTATCTTATTGTTTATAATTTTCCTCATGTGTGTGCATGCAGTTATTTGTAGTCTCTTATAGTTTCTTTGTATTCTGTTGCTTGAGGAGACATTTGTCCAGATTGCAAGCATCCAGTAAAGGGTCCCAGGTCCCAGGTCTCAGCCTATCTCACCTTCATGTTCACATGGTATTTTTTCTTGCATGCATGATTCTGTGTCCAAATTTTGCCTTTTTGTGAGGAGATAGCCATATTGCATTTGGCCCACCCTATTGATTCCAAGTGATATTGTGAAAACAAGAAATATATATTTGGTTTGTCCTTTGCTTCCAGAGCATAGCTCCTAAAATCTTTGGAATTTCCTAAGTGAAATAAAGATGTCTTTTTTATGTTAATGAGGTGATTTTTGAAAAGCACCTAAGGATGGTGGCTGGTTGCCAGTGGAAGCAAATATGCTATTCGAGGATTGGAACCTTCAGTCCCACCCCTCAGCTTCCACGGAGGAGAGAGGGGCTGGAGTTTGAATCAATTGCCAGTGACCAATGAGTCAATCAGTCATGCTTATGTAATAAGTCTTTTTAAAATCCCAAAGTGTACAGAGTTTGGAGAGCTTCAAGTTGGCAAAGGCACAGAAGTGCTGGGAAAGCAGTACTCCTGGAGAGGGCATGGAAACTCCATTCTTTTCCCCATGCCTTGCCCTATGCATTTCTTCCATCTGGCCCTTCCTGAGTTATGTCTTTTTTGTGATAAACAGACAATTCTGTAAGTAAAATGGAGGAGGGTCTTGGAACCCTCTGATCTATTGCCAGTTGGTTGGAAGCATAAATAACAGCCTGGGCTTGTGAAAGGCACCAGAAGTGGGGGTGGGGTCTTGTAGGACTGATCACTTAGCCTGTGGAGTCTTGTGATGGGTAGATAGTGTAAGAATTGAGTTGAACTATAGGACACTCACCTTATGTCCCAAGAATTGCTTACTGATGTGGGGAACACCTTCTCCCTGCCCCACCCTGCACATATTGGAATTGGTACCAGAATCTGTTTACCTCATCTTAACTTGATCATCTGCAAAGACCTTATTTTCATATTTCCCTTTTCCATTGCTGAAGAAAAACCCTGCGGATTAGAGAAGTTAAAAAGTTGTTAGAGATAGGCAAGCATATCATTTAGGATGTTTGTGGCTACAAGTAACTGAATACCCTAAAACTGGCTTATACAAAAATTCTTTTTTTCATGTTTGAAGAGATCAAGCAGTAGGATGGTTGAAGGTCTAGTTAATTCACTGGCTGAGCAGTGCCAAGAAATCAAACTCTTTCTATCTTTTCCCTCTTTCATTCTCAGCATGTTGACTGTTTTTGTCAGGTGTCTTTAGGGTCCTATGCCCATGACCTCAATAAGGAAGGTGGAGAACTGTGTGTATGGTTTTGACTACATGGGAATCAGAAATTGCCTACAGGGGGAATGGGAGGCAGTGAATAACTGTTTGGTAGTATCTGTCATAGGAGAGGTGCTGTTCATTTCCTCTGTGTGCCACCTCACAAAGACTGTTCAAAGGATGGCTTCTCTTGGGAGTAAAGACAGGTAATTCATATAGTCTGACATAAAATCATTAGTAAGCAAGGGTGGAAGAGTGAGGTTTCATGATGTATTTGGATATGCAGTTGCTAGAGGTACTTCTAAATGTACTTTGTTGTGAAGATATGAAAAGAGGAATGTATCCCAGATTAATGTAAGGCTAGTGAGGTCGTTACACAATTTAAGTGATTAACACAAGCTACAGTAGATGAATATAAACTACAATAGAAATGTTTGTGACTCTAAAACTCTCCAAAACATGTTTTGCAAACTTTGAAGTTAGCACAGTCTCCAGATGTAATGGGTTACTTTCCTGATAGAAAAAGAGACTCTCATTATCAAAACAGTTTGTTACCAAAAGAGTCTTTCTTTGTACTCTAAATATGAGACTAGTTCATCAGGGAGGATCTGTACCTTAGGGTGAAAAACAGGGTGTAATCAAATTTAATTGTAAATATCACATTTCTCATTAAATTTAGGCCACTGCCGCACCCCCAGATTTAGCATCCATTAATGCTTTCTGCCTAAATAAATTGTGATGGTTATATCCTCTTTTGTAAGCCACACTTCAAAGGAAATTTAGCTAAAGTGAAGATGTTTGGGTTAGAGTGACCATGAAAGGACTTGAAACATTCAAACAAAATGGTATTAGTTTTATACTGCAGACCAAATTAACACAAACTTAATGGCTCAAAACAACACACTATTAATTATCTCAAAGTTTCCATGGTGCAGTAGTCTGGACATAGCTTAACTGGTCCTCTACCCAGGGTCTCACAGGCTGCATGTTTATTTAGAGGCTTGAGTGAGAGAGGTTCTGCTTCTGAGTTCACTCAGGTTGTGGGCAGAATTTATTTCCATTGAGCTATGTGGGTGAGAGCCCTGATGTTTCACTGGCTATTGACTGGAGGGTGCCCTCAGGCTCTAGAGACACCTGCAGTTTCTGTGGCCATCTGCAGTTCCTTATTATCTGAGAGGTTCTCCTGCTTGAAGTCTGTGCCCTCAGGGAAGATTGTTGTTTTTTTTTAAAGAGCTTTCACCTGATTAAGCCAGGCCCACCCAGGATACTCATCCCTTTGACTAATTCAGAATTGACTTGATTTGGAACTTTAACTATATCTGAAAAATCACCTCATCTGCTATATTCTTTTGGTTAAAAGCAAGCCATAGGTCCCATATACACTCTAGGGGAGAACATTTTACAGGGCGTGAATACCAAGGAGTGGCAACTGTGGGGCCATCTGGGGGTCTGTCCACCACATTTACCTACAGAAGGCTCAGGTGGACTTGACAGCACTGCATTGGTCGTGTGGAGTGCATTATCTCCCCTCAAATCCCCAGTAGTTACTATTATCCTGTATTTATGATGTGGTAACTGAGACTCAGGACAGTTGGGCGACTTGGCTGAGGTCACTCACTAGTTAAGTGATTGGGCCAGGTCTGTCTGAATACAAATCTTGTATTCTTTTCTTGTTATAATATTGCCTAATTCTTCTGTATAATCATCAAAGAGTGTACCACCATTTGTATATTAAACTGTATAATCATCCTAATATGAAGTGAACTTTAGTTCAGTGTTTCTCAATACTTGGTTATGTAATAGAATCACTTTAGGAGCTTTGAAAATATACTGATTACTAGGGATTCCTCAATCATAAAATAAGAGTCTCTCTGGGGTAGGCCTCAGTCACTGTGATTTTTTTAATGTTTCCTTATCAATAAATGTCTCAGGTAAAGTGTTTGATGTGGGTGACATTAGGATGGAATGAATAGCAGGGTAAAGGTGAAATGGACCATTTGGGAAGATGGTGGGTACTCATATCAATCAGCATGTCTCAGTGGAAATAATACAGCTATGAGGCAGGAATGACAGAGGGAATTTGAGAATGGATGCTTGGTTGGACTGGAAGACCTTTAAAATCTCTTTTGACCTTGAGAATCTAAGATTTTATGACACTGGCCTTTAATAAGTGTTAAATATGACTTATAATGAGTCAACCTCAAAGGTCTCAAATTTTGTCATTTTGTTAACTTCCATACTCTGTAAATCTCTTTTGAAAAGTCAATGCACGGAGGTAATGAAGGTCATGTAATGCTGGATATAGTGAAGAGAGCTAGAGAGGTGTGTTGGAGAAGAGAAGACTCTATAGAGATTCCATTGGGAAGGTGACTAAGGAAAATTCACAGCCATGATTTATTTGGTATTGTTTCCACAGTATTCCAGGATTCTTTTGCTTCATTGACTCCCACTTTGGTTGTAATAATTTCTATTTTTTAAATGTGAATTGAATATGATGTTTGAGTAGTATCAGTTTATTTTTACTTAGATCCTGAACTCGTTTCATTGACTTGATTTCTCTGTTACCTACTATTCAGGTTGTTTTTATATTTTCGACTTTCTTGCCTTTATACATTTTCTTTTCATTTGATTTCCCTTGTCTATTTCCTTGATAAAATTTTAATTTCTTTCTCAGCTTCTTCATCTTCATAACTTCAAACCTACAGTTATTTGCAGTTTTTATGCAGTTAAAGTTGGCCCGTTGATTGCCCATCATCTGCTGAGTCAGCACCCTCTAATACATGTCACTTATTAAATTATGTAGGCTTTTCCAATACTTTCACTTTGATTTAAACATACTTGAAATATTTAATGCAGATTTTAGAAATTTAAATATAGTAGGTGATGAAATATTACATTTTGGAAAGTGGTGGTTGTAAATATGCATCAAAGGTGTTTGGAAAAGCTTTTAGATTATTCCTCAGCTAGGCATCTTCCAGCCTGATGGTATTCGCACTGTGTTGAAACAAATTGCAGATATTGATGAATGATGTCACTTAAGAAGTGCAATGGGCTGACAACTTCATACATATAATTAACGCAAATTACCAAGCAATGGTGATGGTTATTTTATAATACTTTCCCCACTTTACACGTCTTTTGCCACAAAATGCAGACAGCAGAGTCTTTGAGGGGGTCTGTTCAGCATTTTAATGGCTGATTCTCAGTAAAGTGTTGTCTGACCTTGGACTCTGCATTTATATTTTGAAGAAGCTTCAGAATAAGTTTCAAATTATTGGAAAGAGAATTGTAATCTCCATTTACTTCCAAGTATGTTACTTTCAATTCCCACATGTTCTCTGAGTCATCAGTATAATTAAAAGGTCACAGAAGATGACCACTAGAATGGGAATTCTATTCTTTAGGAACACATTACCTGTATTTCATTTCCTTATTAGTGGTCCATGGTTGTTGTTTAAGATCAGATGGTAAACAGAAGGATGAGGACACATCCATGTTCATTTACTGAGAAAGCAAGATAACCTTGAATATGAAATACAGCAAAATGTAACTACAAAGCAATTGAAAATTGTTGACTCAGACTCCTACAGTTAGTTGCATATTTTGTATCATTTTAATTGTCTTCAGCTTTGTAAATTTTGCTAATTCGAAATTTGCAAAAAGTACAATGTTTTTTATCATTATACTTTTCCAACAAATATTATGAAAATAGGCTCTCTTGAAAGTTTCCTTTTTTACTGAATCTATCCAGGCTTTACTTTTGATGCCATTTTCACTGATGACTCCTAAGATTATATCTCCAGCTTAGCCAACTCTCTCCAAATTCCAGGAATGTGTATTCAATAGCCTACCCAATACTTCCACTCTCATTTAATATTCATCAGATATTTATTGAGCAGCTACTATGTGCTAAGCACTGTTCTGTGCTCTGGAATAATGCACCATGGAACAAATCAGAGAAAAATCCTGTCTCTGTGAAGCTTCTATTCTATTAAGGACAGACAATGAAATAAATAAGGAAAATATATGGGATTTAAATGTTATTAAATACTATGTAGAGAAAATTCTGGGAAAGACAATAGAAAATATGTGTACACAGTAGTTTGCAATTTTAAAAGAGGTGGTCAAGTCATCCAAAGAAGACATACAGATGGCCAACAGACACTTGAAAAGATGATCAGTATCGCTAATTATTAGAGAAATGCAAATTAAAACTGCAGTGAGGTACCACCTCAAACCAGTCAGAATGGCCATCATTAAAAAATCTACAAATAATAAATGCTGGAGAGGGTGTGGAGAAAAGGGAACCCTACTAAACTGTTGGTGGGAATGTAAATTAGTGCAGCCACTATGGAGAATAATATGAAGGTTCCTTAAAAAATTAAAAATAGGGTTATCACATGATCATGAAATCCTACTCTTAGGCATATATCTTGAGAAAACTCTAATTCAAAAAGATACATGCACTCCAATATTCATTATGGCACTATTTACAAGAGCCAAGGCATGGAAACAACTTAAATTTCCATAGATAAAAGAATGAATAAAGAAGATATGGGGCAGATATGCAGTGGAATATTAGTCCTAAAAAAGAATGAAGTAATGCCATTCACAGCAACAAGGATGGACCTGGAGATTATTATACTAAGTTAAGTCAGTCAGGCAAAGACAAATATCGTATAATATCCCTTATATGTGAAATCTTAAAAAAATGATACAAATGATATTTACAAAACAGACCTAGAAAACAAACATATGGTTACCAAAGGGAATGGGTAGGGGGAGAGATATATTAGGAATTTGGGATTAACATATATGTACTACTATACATACAACAGATAAACAATAAGGACCCACTGTATAGCGCAGGGAACTATACTCAATATCTTGTAATAACCTATGGTGGAAAGGAATCTGAAAATTTGCTATGTTGTGTTAGCTTCAAGTGTACAGGAAAGTGATTCAGATATATATCACAACATATTAAATTAACCGTAAGTCAATAAAAAAAACTTTCTTAGAAAACAGGTGAAAAACCTTATGGATACGGTGACATTTGAACCACGTGAACATCTGCAGGAAGAATTTTCCAGGCAGAAAGAACAGCATGTGCACAGGCCTGACTGGCTTGTTCTGGAAACAATAAGGAGGATGAGGAGACTGAACTGGAACAGGGGAAAAAGAGAGAGATCAGAGGAGTTACATCGACGAGATCATGGAAGACCTGGCAAGGACTTGGCTTTTATTCAAGCAAGATGGAAAAGCACTGAGGGTTTCTGGGCAGAGGAGTGACACCATCTGACTTTTGTAGTGACGGGATCACCCCCTTTGCTTGCTGTTTTGAGCATAGACTAAGGGGAAGGACAGTAGCAGGGAAAGCAATTAGGAGGCTGGCGTGGACCAAGGTGGTTATGGGTAGAAGTGGTACGTGGTCAGGCTTGGGATAGGTACTGAGGAGGAGAAAAGAGGATGTACTGGACAGTTGGATGTGGGTTGTGAGAGAAGTGGCTCCAAGGTGTTTGACCTGAGTAATCAGTGTGATCCATACGTTTGCTGAAATGGAGAATATGGTTTTATTCAATCTGGAAGAAAAAGCCTGTTACCACCTCGTTATTATGAAACATCTATAAGAAGACTTCTTAGTTTTAATCCTCAGAATTTGAGTTTCTAAACTCTTTCTTACAATTTTACTTTTAAGGTAACTCTGAATCCTTTTTTTTTTTTTTTTTTTGGAGAGAAGTATAGCGCCCTGAATTTTTAAGCAGCTATGAATTCAGTATGAATCATTATTTTTTTAAAAAACGTATTAATGTTCGTGGATTTTCAAATTAAGAGTTTTGGGATGGCTTTGGTAAATTCACATCTGTTTCTAATTTGAAACATATTGCTTAATTCCACCTTGATCTCCCAATTACAACTGGCCACTATTTTTTGAATTGAGAAGGAGAAAAGTTACTATATTGCATTCATCTTTGTTTCTAACTCTAGTTTGAAAGTTGACTTTTTTAAGTAACATTTTTTTTCTGAATATGAAAATAATGCATACTGATTTTGGACAATTTGAAAAATGGGAAGAAGTACTATAAAGAAGCTAGCAATCAACTTTATTCCTTCATCCTTCTGTTACATTTTTATATCCTGACTTTTCCAACCAAGTTTGGGGAGAAAATAATGAGAGCCAAGAGACTATGGCTCACTACCCAGGGTAAAGATTGATATTTCCATAAACTTTCCTACTTAAGAATCCAAATGGCCTTCTTTTATCTTATTTTCACCCATCTCTAAACAGGCTAAGGATTTATTACACACATTTCCCAGAATAAATGTGCAATGAAATACTTTGGGAAAAGAAAGAAAAACACCCCTACGGGCCCAGCATATTTATTTTATTTACTTGACATAAAAACACATTGTGCTTATTACATTCTTTGCACTGTTCTAGGCATTTAAAAAATATTAACTTACTAAATGTATCAAATCATCAGAACAGTGCTGAGTTAGGTACTGTTACAGTTCCCATTTTACAGAGGAGAAAATCAGCACAGATTGGTTAAGTAATGTGCCCAAGATCACACAGCAAGTAAGTGGAATAGTTAGGATTTAAATTCAGACAGTTTGGCTCCTGAGTCTCAGTTCTAACTGCCAATATGGCCTGATGATTTTACAATAAGAATCCAAGTTCATTTTTGTTTTGTTCGGATAAACCCAGTAAGGATCTAATATTTTTATTCCTGTGACCATAATTTGAATTTCTGAGGCTTGAATATTTTTGTGCATGATTAAGCTTAGCATGTAGAAGGTACTAAAAAATGTTTGTTGGATGAGGAATATGATATCACATGGTAAAAAACTAGTTTATATTGCAGTGATTTCCTCCTTGGCCCAGTAGCATCTTTCAGAATACATTCTCACAGAACATTAGTCTTCTAATATGCTCCTTAAAAGGGAGTTCTATGGTCAAATTACTTTGTAAAACTATATATTTTCTTTTTGAGATTCACAATGTGTATTTGTATATTAAGAAGGGCATATAGGAGTTCCCGTTGTGGCTCAGTGGTTAACGAATCCGACTAG
The DNA here is from genome assembly GCF_016906955.1 of Phacochoerus africanus. Classification (NCBI taxonomy): domain Eukaryota; kingdom Metazoa; phylum Chordata; class Mammalia; order Artiodactyla; family Suidae; genus Phacochoerus; species Phacochoerus africanus. The sequence continues at coordinate 79,646,300 of NC_062550.1, read as the reverse complement.
GAATTGCTGGTTCTATCCCTGGCCTTGCTCTGTGGGTTCAGGATCCGGCATTGCCATGAGCTGTGGTGTAGGTTACAGGTGCGGCTCAGATCCCGCATTGCTGTGGCTCTAGCGTAGGCCGGCAGCTACAGCTCCGATTAGACCCCTAGCCTGGGAACCTCCATATGCCGAGGGAGCGGCCCTAGAAAAGGCAAAAAGACCAAAAAAAAAAAAGGCATATAAATGTAATAAAATTCATTGAATTAAAAAAAGGGCAGAAAAGTCTGAAGTAAATAAATCCTTTAAATTTTGTTTATTTGATCAGAGTCATCTTTTTCATATAATATCTGACAACACCTCACAGAACTAGTATTTATGGAACACACTTTGCCAAATAACTACTCAACAGTGGTAAAAACAGTCTGCTTTAGTCTAACAGACTACTTAACTCTTCTAAAAATAGATTACAAGGCTATATGCATTTCCAATTTCATTTCACAAATGTAACATCCATTGCTTTTCTCCTCATAAACCATACCTCTCTCTTCACAATTAACCTAAATGTCCTGTGTATTTCATTCCTCTAGATTTTTCTGATGCTTTTCCATTTGCATGAGCTTTTTGCTTCCCAGTACCACCCTCTCCCAACAACACACAGACATACATAAACCTCCTTCAGTCTAAGCCCTCACTTGGTCCTCAAGCTTAGTTCAGATATCACCTATGGCCCTCCTCTGACTCAGAAAGCTTTAATCACCTCCTCGTTTTCAGGCTCCTAATGTTTGCTATGCAAATATATATATATATATAGTGTGTGAGTGTGTGTGTGTGTTGTTCTTTCTACTATATGGGTGACTTGAAGGCAGGGATGTGTCTTTTACTAGTTTCTGTTTGCTTATCACATAGTAAATATTTTCATGACAGCTATCTTGAAACCCTTCTTTAGTTTGCATTTTTAGTTGACCCTTGAACACCTTGGGTTTTAACTGCCTGGGTCTACTTAGATACAATTTGTTTTCAGTACTAATGCTACCGTAGTACATCATGTGCAGTTGGTCAGATCCCCAGATGTGGAATGACAGATACAGAGGAGTGGTAGATATGGAGGGCCAACTGTAAGTCATACTTGGAGTTTTTTCAAGGATCAACTGTACTTTTGATTTAGATATGCTCATCCAAATCAGGTTGCCCGTAAGAGCTTTGTAGCTTTCTTTTTGGGTGATGGCAAAGATTAAAGAGATACATTCACTTTTTTGTAGTGTTCCATCTGTTTCTCTTTGTGAATAGTTATACTTTATGAGTATAATTGAAAATCTAACTGGGAATATTTAGTGTTTGCTGCTGAATCACAATGCTGTCATGGAGGTAAATGGTTACCACTAGAAATACATGTTATTGCTTATAGTCTCCCTAAGTTTGAACAATTCAATCAATGTTCAGAAGGATTGCAACAGTTGCCTGAAAACTATGGATTTTCCTACTGACGTAGAGTAGTTAGAATACTTGGAAGAAATAATCTCATATTAAATGGCTCCTTCTTTATCATTCCTCCTGCCCCCATATTTGGAAAATAATAATTTATTTTAAAATATAACTACTTACTCATTTTTTTAAACTTAATAGAGCATTGTATTGATTTTATAATTTCTCTGTTCTTAAGTGCTCTGTGCATAGGTATTGTTCTAAGGTCAAATATTTGAAAAGTAAATCTAAATAAATTATGTCAGCTGATTCTTCTTTCAGAGAAAATTGAAATACGTTAGTCATATGGAACCTTTTCTGAAGGATTCCTACAAAATAGAAGGGCATGAGCCAACTTTAAAGATGTCCAATGATTTACCCACTACTTAATAGAGTCCTTTTTAATCTTGATTGTTGAAATGGCTTTCAATTATCTGTCTTTCTCCTGTGGTCATTAATATTCTATAAGAGGCAAAAGCAGATTACCATTCCTTATGATGAATACTTATCTTCAGTAGAACAAAGGTTCATCAACTCCTTATTGAATATAACCTTATTAATTGAATATTTTAGCTTCTGGCTCACTTCACTTCTCCCAAAACTTCTTCTGCTATAATTCTTAAAGATTTTAATATCCATGTGAATCTTGCTTCTACTACTTTAGCCAGTTGGTTCCTTGACATCCTGTCCTCTGTTATTCCTCAAATGCATTCTATGTTCATTCAAGGCCATATCCTACTTAATAACTGTAGTTTTGCCATAATCTCGCTTTCAACCATCCTTCCCCAAACTATAAACTCTTATCTCCAGTTTATTTCCTAATACGCTGATTCAAAAATCCTTTGATCCCTACCTACCTACTATCCCCTCATTTCTTCATAGATTACTTACTGCCTTTTAAACCTAGCTTAAATTTCATGATTAATTACTATATCATCCTCTTGTATATACCCTCTATTCTTTTGTCATCATAAGACTGGTTAAATACAAATCTTGATCTCTGAACTCAAGTAGACATATAATGCTGCCTGGAAGTCATATTTCTCCATGTCACTCATACTTCCACACTTTTACATGTCCATCTCATACCTCCCAAACTTCCAGTATCTCTACTTCATCCTAACTTTAAACAGATGGGCCTGTTTTCCATTCCACTGAGAAAATAGAAACAACCAGAAGAGAACGTGCTTAAGCTTGTACCACCCCATTTAACTTGTGCCTAAGCTCTGTCTTCTCTTGTTAATATGGATGAAGAGCTATCTGAATTTTCAGCAAATGCCGTGCTTGTACATTAGATTCTATTTCTAGAAAGTACTCCAGAGCATCACTCCAGTGATTCTCCCGTTTTTTCTTCAATCAACAGGTTTTTTTTTTCCCTCCCAAATGGTTCTTTTGCACCATCTTACAAACGTACTGATACATCTTCTATTTTTTGAAAAAAGAAGCACCTTGTCCTGCTTAGCCCCCACAGGAGGAGCTGCACAAGCTGCTCCTAGTTGCAGGTTCCTGGTCACTTATGATGGTCACTTATAATGTGGGAAAAAAAATGTGTACATGTATGTGTTACTGGGTCACCATGCTGTACAGTAGCAAATTGACAGAACACTGTAAGCCAGCTATAATAAAAATAAAAAAATAAAAATCATTAGATACATATATTTAAAAAAGGCAACCTTCTTTGATCCTATACTCCCTCCTCTCCTCCTACCACCACATTTTCTCCTTCCTTTTGTGGCAAAATTGTTACAAAAGTTGTCAATCTTTACTGTCTCTAATTTCATTTTTCTCATATTTCTCTTAAGGTACTCCAAACTGGCTTCTCCCTCCGTCATTCAACTGAAATAGCCTTGGCCGAGGTTACTAATGACCTCCATGTTGCTAAATCCAAAGATCAAACATCAATCTTCATTTCTCTTGACCTACAAGCAGCGCTTGACACTTCCATGACACTGCCTTCTTTTAGTTTTGCTCCTGAGTCGCTGGCTTTTGTTCTCAGTCCTTTGCTATGTCTTTTTATCTTTCCGAACTCTTAACGTTGGAGCACCTCAGACCTCTTATTATTTTCTTTCTGTCTATTCTCATAGTTTTGGTGATCTCATTTGGTCTTTGGCTTTAAATGTCATCTACCTGTTGATGACTGCCGGATTTATATTTCCTATGTATGCCTTTCCTCAGAAGCTGCATCATGAAAGATACTTCCCGCTTAGTATCTCCATTTGGATGCCTGATAGTCATCTCAAGTATGATGTGTCCCACACTTGCCTTCTGATTCTTGCTTCTCTCCCCTTAACCATTTCTTCCTCTAGATTTTCTGTTTCGATAAATGTCAACTTTATTTTTCTTAGTTGTTCATTTAAAAGACCTTAGCATTTTCCTTGTTCCTTTCTTTTTCTTTTACTCCACATTTAATCTGTCAGCAAATTCAGTCTGCTCTGAAATCAGCTTATATCCCGAGTCTCACCACTTCTCACCATATTTACCCCTGATTTTCGTCGTCTGAGTGTCTTCATTCTCCTCTGGATTATTGCAGTGATCTGCTAGCTCCTCTACCCTTTTCTCCTCTAGCCATTGTCAGCACAGCCAGAATTGAGTGTTTTAAGATGTCATTTAATATCATTCCCTTGTTCAAAATCCTTCAGCAGCTTGCCACTTCAAGAAAAAGCCAGCTTTCTTTCTTCTTTTTTAATTAATTAATTAATTAATTTATTTATTTATTTTTATTGTTATTTTTGACTCACAGGCTCACATGACTTGGCACCCTGTTCCATCTTTGCATCTCCTCTTACTCTGACCCAGCCCCAGCCATACTGTTCCTGCTCTAGGCACACTATTCTTCTTCTGTTCCTCAGTTCTGCCTAGAACACTCTACCTCAAGCATCTGCTCTTCCCTCTGCCTAGAAACCCTGTTCCCTCATATATTGTCACAGCTCATTTCATTGCTTCCTTTAGGTCTTGACTCCAAGGCCCATCTTCGTGAGGCCTTTGCAAAACACCCTACTTAAAATTTTAACCTCTAGATAAACTTCCTGTTTCCCTTTCCTACTTTATTATTTCCCTAGTGCTTATGACCATCTAACATACTGTGTAATTAATTAATTGTAGTTAAATTAGTTTATTTTTTGTCTCTCCCTTTTCCCTCAAAATAAGCCTCTGGGAGAGTAGCAATTTTTGTCTGTTTGGTTCGTTAATATATCACCAGTTTCTGGCACGTAATAGACCTTCATTTAACATTTTGTAAATGAATATGTGCATGATAGTCACACCGAAAAGTTGTCTATTTGTGAGGATTCAAACCAAAGGGCCCCTTCTGGGGCTGTGAGTGCTGGTCAGTTAATACATGATCTGCCTGAGGATTGCAGGATACTTTGATGATGATATTGGCCAGAAGAAGACTTGAAATAATTCAGTTTATCTTAAAGAATGATTTGGGAAGTAGGAGGAAGGCTCCTCTTCCACACAGTCATTCAGAGATTTGCTCTTCCGTCATGTGGCTTTTGTTGTATTTTGTTTTTTAAATCTTCAGGAGTCTCAGAGCATTGCACTGGATATTTTTGCATCTGGCCAGCATGCAAGGAAAGAAAGAGAGTATGGAGGTTTTAGGAGCCAGTCTTTGGAGAGTTGAATATCACTTCTACCCATGTTCTGTTGGCCACAACACAGTCAAGAGCATTTCCTGAACAAAAGAGCTTCAGAAATCTATTCTTGCTGTGTCCTTAGGCTAAAAGAAAATCAAGTTTGTTGAACATATAGCATTATTTCTACTGCAGTGTCTGATCTAGATTTTTTCCATTTCCTCCCGTATTTAAGATACTTAATGCAGGAAAATGAAGTACAGTTTTTCTAAAATAACATTTAGTCTTTTAACTTGCTTTCTTTATAAGCAAAAGAGTCCAAAAGAGCCCAAGACATTTGATAGCTTTGTTTTAAGTGCTCCTGGCTGTGCCTATGAATTTGCCTAGGCTTTAAAGATACTAAATTTTAACATGGGAAACCATTCTTCTTTCCCACATCTTATTTTGTAAATATGAACCTTCATTGGTTTTCTGTTGTTTCTGAGATTGTTATGATCAGTTTCTGAGTTGTGTTCTACCACCTGGCAACCCTGACCAACCTCAGTAGGAGATTTTTACTCATATTATCTTGTCAAATTTGAGAGGATTCACAGCTTCTTAAGATTCTGGTTTCACCAGCACTGTAGAGATTGGCCTTTTTATAAAAGCATGTTGATAAGATATTTACTATTTATTTGTACAAAAGAACAAAGGACATAGAGCTCTCTTTGCTTTGAGAACTCTTGCTTATGACTGGGTCACTGTGTAGCAGAAATTGACACAACAGGGAGTTCCTGTTGTGACTCAGCAGCAATGAACACAACTAGTATCCTTGAGGATGCAGATTCAATCCCTGGCCTTGCTCAGTGGGTTAAGGATCTGGTGCTGCTGTGAGCCGTGGTGTAGGTCTCAGCTGTGGCTTGAATCCTGTGTTGCTGTGGCCCTAGAGTAGGCCGGCAGCTATAGCTCCAATTGGACCCTTCACCTGGGAACTTCCGTGTTCCACAGATGCAACCCTAAAAAGAGACAAATAGAACAAAGAAAAAAGAAATTGACACAACAGTGTAAATCAACTATACTCTAAAAAACAAACAAACAAAAAAACCCCAAAATATTCTGGTTTCCTGTTGTCTTCAAAATAAAATCCAGAGTTATTATGGCTTTCGAAGCTATGGGCTTCACTCACCTGTCCATCTTTATCACCTATTTGTCCACTTTATTCATCTAAACTATATTTTTATTCTTCACATGGGGAGGAAACATATGCTTACGATGTACCATCTGTTTGGAATGTCCCACATCCTCTTTTCTACCCTTTAAAAACCAAGTTTTTAAAGTGCCAGGTTAAACGTTCCTTTTTTAAAAAATTATTAATTTGCACTTGTGGCATATGGAAGTTCCTGGGCAAGGGTCAAATTGGAGCTGTAGCTGAGGCCTACACCACAGCCAAGGCAATACCACATCCAAGCTGTATCCATAAGCTACACTGCAGCTTTGCAGCAACTCTGGATACCTAACCCACTGAGCAAGGCCAGGGATTGAACCTGAATCCTCACAGATACTGTTTGTTTGTTTGTTTGTTTAATTGTTATTTCTCCAATACAATTTTTTTTCTACTGTACAGCATGGTGACCCAGTTACACACACATGTACACATTCTATTTTCGCACATTATCATGCTCCATCATAAGTGACTAGACATAGTTCCCAGTGCTACACAGCAGGATCTCATTGCTAATCCATTCCAAAGGTAATAGTTTGCATCTATTAACCCCAAGCTCCCCACTCCCTCCCCTTCCGCCTTGGCAACCCAGTTCTTAACCTGCTGAGGCACAATGAGAGCTCCTAAACACTCCTTTTCTAAGAAAACTCTACCTGTCTCCCAGTTAATCTACTGCTTTTATCTTCTGTGCTCCTCTAATACTTTAAGTAATTTCTCTCTCATAAAACCAATTATGCTTTATTTTGGCCAGTAGTTTGCCTGTGTGTGTGCATGTGTGTGTGTGTGTGTGTGTGTATGTCTCTGAGGCTAGGCTACACAGTCCTTAAGGGCACATGCCCTTAGAAATAGATAACATTGCAGCTTTTACCACTCCTGTGTATACCTTAGCTATATAATTCCTTTATGGAATGTGGGTTGATTTTGATTAAAATTTTGAAGTTATGTTATTTTCTGTCATTTATTAACAAAGGGCACTTGACCAAGAGATGGAGATGTTAGAAATCTCTTGTCACCTTATTTAAAGAAGCCTATAGAGCTAACCTCAGCTGGATATCCTGAACTAAAATATTCATTTTCTTATTTTTTTAAACTTTGCTTTGTGTTTCATATTAGCTTACACTAGCAAATATATTTAGCAACCAACAAGAAATGCTTAGTTGGGTGATTTTTGTAAAGTGGCACAACTTTTAGCCTTTAAGAAAAGACGTCTTGCTTTCTGATTCAGCCAAACTAAGAGCTGCCCTGATAGCCCTTCTCTCTGTCTTACTGAATAGTAATTACTCTTCTAACTACTTTGACCTAAATGGAGATCTCAGACTCTTGCTTTTTTTGTCATGTATCGGATGCTTTATTTTCTCTAGTCTAATCAGAGAAATAGCAACTAATAGAAAATAGATTTTATAATCAGACTATGGTGCTTTATAAAACCAAAGGGAGCAAACTATTTTCTATTTATAGAGTATGTATTATGGTTTTTGTTTTGTTTTGTTTTGTTTTTTTGTCTTTTCTAGGGCTGCACGTGCTGCATATGGAGATTCCCAGGCTAGGGGTCTAATCAGAGCTGTAGCCACTGGCCTACACCAGAGCCACAACAATGTGGGATCCGAGCCACATCTGCAACCTACACCAGAGCTTAGGGCAACCCCAGATTCTTAACTCACTGTGCGAGGTGACGGATCGGACCCGCAACCTCCTGGTTCCTAGTTGGACTTGTTAACCACTGAGCCATGACAGGAACTCCTGTATTATGTTTTATTAATTGTCAAATTCAAGGTACACCAGTGTAGACATGTTAGATGGTAATGTAACCCAGTTGTCCACTTTTATGTTGGCAATGTAATGCCACCAAAGAAAGGTTGAACGATTCCTTTAAGGATAAGAATCTCAAGGTGGGAAGATGTGCCATGATGTGGTCGTGTTGGTATCAAATTAATTGTGGGGGGGGCGATGCATGATTTCATAATATAAACTATAGAAAATAAAACACCAAAATTTTATTGAGTGGTATGGATACAGATCAGAATCCCCTGGAATTATGTTTATAAAGGGAACATGAGTTTGGAAGAGCTTGAGAATTATGGCTTTGGGGCTTCCCACTCAACTACATGGGATCATGAAAATTGCAAGATGAATTTTCCTTCTTTTTTTTTTTTTTTGTAACGGAGAGTTAAACCAAACTGTCATTTTGCATTTATTTGCAAAAATATATTTTTTATTTAATCATTGTATGAATATTAATCAACTATATAGATAGATGCAGAAAATGAGAAACTGATTTTAAGCATGACTAAAATAAGTAGAAATCCTAGCTCCAAACTGAGATGTCCTTTTTGCATTTCAGCTGTTCCACTCTGTTCCCCTTAACTGAACTAAGAGCTCTTTACTAGATTGCTATAATCTCATCATCTCACCCTTTGAACAGAATTGACACTTAGTGATCCTGGTAAATAGATGCTCTTTTAGCACCAAAGCAAGAATCCAATATGCTACTGTTTTCTAAATGCCTAGAGGAAAGACTGCAGGAGACTCCCTTTCTACTTTCTCTACTTCCTATCTTTTCTCTTGGCCAACTTCAGCCATCAAATGTGAGAATCAATATCACCTTTTTTTTTTCTACCAGCTCCCTTTTGATTCATATCTCTCACCACATGTTTACTGCTTTTTATATCTTTTAGCTCCCCTCTCTGGTTTTTTTTTTTTTTTTTTTTTTTATGCCTATCATAGCTTCTACACTGTGTTCTAGCTAGACTTATGGAAAGGGACATTCTCAACTCTACCAGCCCTCCTCATAGTCTTTTTGATTTATGAAAACATAACATGTATATTTATGAGACATAACATAGTGTATTTATGATAATAAAAGATAGTGTGTTTATGAAAACATTCATAGTGATATCAATAGTTAATTTAAAATTCAGTATGCAGCACCCTCAGTTTCTACTTCCATATCATGTTACCATGGTATTTAGAAATCAGAATGCAATTGATGTTTAATTTTTTAAATCAAAACTTTGTATAAAGGTGAACTTAAACACTTTTTTACTTGCATAAAGATAAACATAAATAAACATTTATTGTACTAGTATAAACAGATAAATATTTATTTTCACATTTAATTATTTATTTTCTTGCATGCACTAAATGAGTTTAAATGCATAAGACTCATAAATTATAATTATGATATATTAATTCTCATCAGATTATTGACTTCAAAAATCCCACCTGTAGCTAAAGACCTCAGATATCTAATTTTAAAGTTATAGAAATGGCAGCAATGCAAATATTGATGCTAGTAAGCCAGGTCAAAGTGGATATATTTCATTAGGCTATTTTTAATCTATGCCATAAATTCAAGGCAAAATGTCATCAAAGTGAAAAATAACAAATTCAGAAAATCAGTACCTTCCCCATTATATTAGAGATAAATTAGGGCAGACTTATTTCTTTACTGCAGAGAAGTGGGAATGAAAAAATAATCCATAAAATGTGAAAAATCATTTGGTTAGCCTAAGAAGATTTTTTTTTTTTTTGCTTTTTAGACCTGAACCTGTGCCATATGGATGTTCCCAGGTTTCGGTGTCAAATGAGAGCTGCATCTGCCGGCCTATGCCACAGCCACAGCAATGCCAGATCCGAGCTGCGTCAGCTACCTCCACCACAGCTCATGGCAGTGCTGGATCCTTAACCCACTGAGCAGGGCCAGGGATTGAACCCGTGTCCTCATGGATACTAGCCAGGTTCATTATCACTGAGCCTCAGCGGGAACTCCAAGAAGGTTTTTTAAAGCAGAGAAGTCTTATGTATATTTTTTGTCATTATTAATACTGACTCAGGGCAAAATTCTAAGTTTGAACACTGAGAAATAAGAAAAGAAATTCGAAGTCAGAATGCTTTGCCTTCTCAAGGTATAGCATTGACAACTCCTCTCACAAAGCCTAACACATGATGAATTCATTCTTTGTGTGAAAGGGCACAAGCATTCATATGGTACATATGCAGGATCTGGTGTTAAACGGCCTTCTTCCTGTCTGATTCTTATCTATGTAAATCTCTGCTCTTGACCTTAACATGCTTACCAGCTCGGTTCTCTAACTTCATATCCTAGAACCTAGCACATCACTTCCTATAAAGTAGATTCTCAGTAAATGATTGTTGGAAAAAAAAGAAACAAATAAGCAAAAGAACAAAGATACTTAAAGAGAAAAAGAAAGACAAGTAAAAGATGAAATTTTGGAGTTCCCTGGTAGCCTAGAGGGTTAAGGATTCAGCATTGCTACTGCTGTGGCTCAGGGTCACTGCTATGGTGTGAATTCAGTCCCTGGCCTGGCAACTTCCGCATGTGGTGGGCATGGCCAAAAAAGATAAAATTACATAGATTATTACTGCATTTAAAAAAAAAAACTCAAAATGATCTCTTTTGTGACTTCTTTTTCACATCTAATTTTTCTTCCATGTATCTATCCTCCTTTATCTTTAAGAGTTTCTTTTATTGCCATTTGTCCTAATTTTATCCCCTACGCCATATCCAGTTCCTTTTTTTCTGACTTCTATGACCAGGAAAATAGATATAAACCTTAGCCACTCATATAATGAGCAAAAATTGAAATCTACACTGTCAGGTACTAAACTAGGATCTTGCACCTCAAAGGGTGAACAGGAATTCTTGTTTACAAGAAAGATACATTCTAGGTAGATGGAGTATAGTTAAGTAGTCAACTTTGTAAAGTGATGGAATATTTGTTTCAATAGAGGTGAATACTGAGTGCCATGGATTTGAAGAATATAGTAGAGAGCTGGGAGCACCCAACCCCAGCTCTGTGTGTGTGTGTGTGTGTGTGTGTGTGTGTGTTTGTAAGGAAAGTGATAATCATGTGAGTCTTGAAGGATGGATGGAGGTTTGTCATTAGAGTGTAGAATGAGAGTGGGGCTGCAAACTGAGAAATGGAAGGCTATTCTAGACAAAGCAAATGGCATGATACAGAAAACCTAGCTTGTTTTGTACTTGGCTTTCTGTTATTTTTGTCCTGCGCTCCCTCCCTTCCCATCTTATCTCACTTCCCCTTCTTTATTTCTTTTCTTTTTTACCTCCAGAAGTCTTGGGGCCTAAATAGTTCCTAGAAGGATGCAGTCTTACAATCAAAGGGAGGGGTCCTTTTTCACTCTTGCTACCCAGTGAATCTGAAAATGTTATTTTATATATTTTTCTAAGGTATGAGACATTTTTGTGGCTGTGCCTTATAAACTGCTGTAGAAAAAGTCTGTTTAGTGCATATTTATTGTACACCTGCAGTTTTCCTGACATTTGGGATTTGATGATAAAGGAAGGTAGACATATTCTCTGTCCCTACGGTGGTAGTGCGCTAGAAGGGAACCTAGATATTAAACAAATATCTATAAAGATGACAAGCTCATCCTGTCTATACTGCACATCTATACTGCTGGAAGCATGGAGTATCGAGTGGCAGAGAGCATAGGGTATTCACTTGTGACCAGAGCATAGAGAGCTAGAGGGAAAGTGGCACAAGTTGAAGCTAGAGACCTGAGTAAAGATGATTTATACAGAGTCTTTAGGCCAAAGTTCCTCAAAGCATGGTGCTAGTTTTAAAATGTTTATAATGCATCCACATGAGATAACTAAAGAGCAAATGTTTAGAAACTCATTGCATTTTGACATTACCGCAGGATCTACATAGGTGGTTTGCAGTTTAAGTTTTATGTAGAAGTATCTTTTACTGGTGCAACTGTAATAATAGAAGAACATTCTGGAATAAATACCCAGATTTAGAAGCTGGTAAATTAACACACTGCTTTCCTCATCAAGAAAAAGCCTTGTTATGAGAAAATTTTAGCTGAACGAACAGCGTGTTTAGTGACAGCAAAAATTGTGAGGTATGGTAAGGCTAATGGGTTAAATCCTGCTGCATTATTCTCTTTATTTTGTGATGATGTGAAGGCTGAGCATAAGCAGCTATTTTTTCATGCTGAGTTATGGTGATTATACAAGGAAAACATTCTCTTGAGACCATTTGAACCATAAAAGAAACTCTTAATCTTTCTACAAGTTAAGAAATCAGTTTTATCCAATCATTTTTCTTTTGTTTTGAGAAATTTCAACATTTTATTTATTTTAAAATTTATTTATTTATTTATTTATTTATTTGTCTTTTTGCTATTTCCTTGGGCCGCTCCCGCGGCATATGGAGGTTCCCAGGCTAGGGGTCGAATCGGAGCTGTAGCCACCAGCCTACACCAGAGCCACAGCAACGCGGGATCCGAGCCGCGTCTGCAACCTACACCACAGCTCACGGCAACGCCGGATCGTCAACCCACTGAGCAGGGGCAGGGACCGAACCCGCAACCTCATGGTTCCTAGTCGGATTCGTTAACCACTGCGCCACGACGGGAACTCCATAAAATTTATTTATTTTAACTTTATCAAAGTATAGTAGACTTGCAATGTTGTGTTAGCTTCAGGTGTACAGCAAAGTGAATCAGTTATACATATACACATATCCATTCTTCAAACATTTTAAAGTTGTAAATTGGACAGCATAGATTTGGTTATGTATCTGACACCTTTGATATTTTAAAAAGATCTAAATACAGTCATGCAAGGAAGCAATGCAGACTATATTTCAAAGGTAGATTAAAACCGACAAATAAAATTGAGAGTTAGAAGCTTGGAAGAACAATTTCTATAGATAGTTATGACATGTTCCATAATTTAATGAAGAAGATCAATGGGATAATTGAGGATCTTGTCATCTTGACATCTGTACAAACTTGAATTAATGTTTGAAATTTTATTTTGTATCAAAAGAAGATCTGTGCATAAAGATACAGTGGATCCAGCTTTCCTTTTAATGTTTGAAAGATAATGTAGGTTAACCATGACTTTACGTGATAAATTATTGTAACTTTACTGATAAAGGATTAAAGATGGATTTTGAAAATACAGCATCATTTGCTTCACTTTGGATAAAAATTAAGAACAAATACCCTGAGCTTACAGTAATTCATTTTCTTCCATTCCTGCCAATATAACTTGTGAGACTGATTTCTCTATTATGAGTGTTAATAAAACAAAACATAGATGTGTGTTCTCCCCTGAGAGAAGCATCGTTATCAATCCAACCCAGATAAGTTAACAAGCAGAAAATATGCTCAATGATCGATAGACACAGTGTTCACTCAAAGTGTGTATAAAGCAATTTAATACAAGGGATTTGTATTTTCTTTATAACTTTTTGTTTTTTTATGATTGTGAATGATAAAAGTTATGAGCATAATCAGCAATTCTCTGTTTTAATCTCCTACATGCACACTTTCAAGAAACAATGTACATGGTTTCTATAATTTTTCTCTGTTGTTTGTTTTGATTAGATTTATTGAAATGTAATTTTAGATCTGTTGAGTTTGTCTTTTAAGATTTATTTTTCTGGAAGTTCATTTTCTCATACTTTACAAACATAAGATTTTAAATCTCTAATCTGTTGATGGATTAGAGATTAAAAATTTGTCGGAGATCTCAATAAAACTACAGAGAAAATTAGTCTGTCCCCAAGATGGTTTGAGAAACACTTCTATGGGCAGGTTTAGGATTTTGGACACAGTTCCAAGGCAGGAAGAAGGCTTTAAATGTTGAAAGAGAGCTGTTATTCCCATTGTTGGGAATGCTGCATGGAAATTCACAGTTAGGAGGTATGAGAGACCCCAGCTGTCAGGCTTGCTTAAATGCTCAGAAGAGGCACACAGCTGATCTCAAACCCTGTGGCCAGCTGGGTTGAAGTTAGTACAAGTGGTGCCCTGTAGTCACTCCTGACGTGCAACCTCCGCCCACTCTGCACAAGAAAGAGTACCAATCAGACCCCAGAAAGACCTGATTTAGTTGCATTTAAGTAACATTAACAACTGTCACTTAAGCGAGGGATGGCCTTTTAGGCTAAATTATTAGTGAAATCATAATTATATGATCATGGACAATTACTAAATATAAGAAGGGTTAATTTGGCTATACTTTATTTAGAATAATCTAATCTTGGAGTTGAAAAGGACTTGGTGTATTTAACTTAGGTTTAGGACTTGGTGTATTTAACTTGGTTTCAGGGTTTTGATAGAAAGAACTGATTGAGAGTTTGGGTCTTGGAAGTAGAGATTAGAGTTATACAGCCACAAACCAAGGAATACCTAAGGCTTCCAGGCACTAGAAAAGGCAGGAAAGGATCCTCCTCTAGAGGCTTCAGACCATCACCTTGATTTCAAACTTCCACCTTCCAGACCTGTGGAGAGGATATTTCTGTTGTTTTAAACCACCAGGTTTATAGTATTTTTTTATGGCAGCCCTAGAAAACTAGTGCATATGCTGATAGAGTGTTGTGAATAAATTTCTTTCGTGTGTGTACTTCCAAATGAGTTAAACTAACATGCTCTCCAGGATTGATTAGCATTTTAAAAAAGAGTTGGGGTGTTGGAATCAAGTTGTTACGATTTGTGGCCTAACTGTTCTCTTACTTGATATTGACCTTAGGCAGGTAACTTCATTTCTCTGTGCTTCAGCTTCTTCATCTGTAATAGTTTGGTGGTGATAATAATACTGATATTTACCTTATCATTTGTGATGTGAAATGATGATGAAATGGAATAACTCATGAACACTTTTAAGCACAGTGTCGGCAAGTTGGTAGGCACTTGTATGTGTTGGATGTTTTCATGACTATGATAAATTGGTGGTGGTGGACAAGATCCTTTGACTGTCCATTTGGACAGTGAGAGAAATGATAGTAGAGACGCGTATGCTGTTTTTGTCAGTCTGGTGATGTTTTCCCCTTTAATCCAGTCATTCCGCTAAACTATCCATTCATGCACTTTGGAGATTGATCTTCACATACTGATTCCTTTTTCAAGTGCTCACATCACATCTTTTTTTTTTTTTTCATTTTTTAAAGTTTTGTCCATGTATGGTTGATTTACAAGGTTGTGATAATTTCTGCTGTACAACAAAGTGATTCAGTTATACAAATACACACATCCATTCTCTTTTGGATTCTTTTCCCTCATAGATTATCACAGAATATTGGGTAAAGTTTTCTGTGCTATACCAAATGTTAACATCTTTAAAAAAAAAAATGAAATCCTGCTCCCAACCATACCCATATTCTCTCTGCTTGATGGTAACCTTGTGAGTTTTCCAGATGTCTCATCCAGTGTGGGAGAATGATTAGGAGATAGAAAGGTAGTGGCAGCATTATAAACATGTGATTGCAATAGGCTCATTTCATTTCTTTCTTTCTTTTTTTTTTTTTGTCTTTTTGCTATTTCTTGGGCCACTCCCGGGGCATATGGGGGTTCCCAGGCTAGGGGTCCAATCGGAGCTGTAACTGCCAGCCTACACCAGAGTCACAGCAACGCGGGATCTGAGCCACGTCTGCAACCTACACCACAGCTCATGGCAACGCTGGATGGTTAACCCACTAAGCAAGGACAGGGACTGAACCCGCAACCTCATGGTTCCTAGTCGGATTCGTTAACCACTGCGCCATGACGGGAACTCCAGCTCATTTCATTTCTGACACATACTTGAAAACATCTTCAGTATTTAAATTATACTGTACTTTGCCAATATAGTCAATAGATATAGCTGTATAATTTGTAAAAGATATTGTTCTGAGTTCTTCTCAAGGCAGAATATGGAATCCCAATCTAAGGAATTGAATAGAAAAAGAGAGAGGCAGCTCCATTTAAATTTAAACAAGGATGCACTGAACCTCAAACTTACTTCTTAGCATTATTTTTGGCCTTAAATATGCAGCCCTGATGAAGATAGGCACCTGGTAGGAAATGCGGAAGAAGCTTTTTCTCTACAGAGTCCTTATCCACAGAAGGAAGAAGAAATCTGTTCTGGAAATAAAAATAATCTTTTTTTAAAGAAAAGTGTAACATATGACCACTTTAAAAGTTAAGAATGAACAAAAATTTTCCAATAAAAATAAAGGACTTTGACTCTTTTTTTTTTTTTTTTCGTATTTTTAGGGCTGTACCCACAGCATATAGAGGTTCCCAGGCTATGGGTTGAATCAGAGCTCTAGCTGCTGGCCTACACCACAGCCATAGCAACTCGGGCTTGTGACCTACACCACAGCTCATGGCAATGCCAGATCCTTAACCCACTGAGCAAGGCCTGGGATTGGACCTGCATCTTCATGGATGCTAGCCAGATTTGTTTCTGCTGAGCCATGATGGGAACTCCTAAAGGACTTTGACTCTTAAGGGGCATGATCCTGAGGTACCCAAGCTCCTGCAGAGGCAGTGGCTGAGCTGAGAGCAGAGGGCCTTTTATCGGTGTGTCCTGCAGGATAACTTCAATAACGTGGCCTCTTTGGGGGAGTGCATGTTGAATATGGATCTGCGTGGAATTGAAGCATGAATAATTTTAGCAAGATCTGTTCCCATGGCTTCAGTGACCATCTCTGGGCTAGCCCATACCTCTCTTCTTGGTTCCAGTAGATTTGACATTGCTACCCGGATATGTGACACATCCGTCAAATTTAGTGAGCTGTTTTCCAGAGTGGCAGGGCAGAGGGAACAAGGATGGTGTCCTGTGAGTAAGGAACATCTCAAAAGAGAGCAAGTGAGCAGAGTGAAGAATTTGGACACTAGCAGCACACCCTAATCTGGAAGGATAATGATGGAGAAGATGCCTTCTCCACCGCTGTCCTGATAAAGTGTATGTACCCTTGGAGGCAGTGATACGGAGGGGAAGAATTTTTAATCGCGTTTAAACTGAAATGACCCAGGGGAAAAAAGAAGTGATTGAATCAGCCTGAAATTCACTAGATTAAGTTTTCTAGCAACTTTAAAAGGGGATAGCTATCATGGAGTGGTTACGAAAATCAATACCGGGGTCACACTATGTTTGAATCCTAGGTCTCCAAATATCAACTGTATGATCCTAGTGACGATACTTAACCTCTCTGTGCCTCAGTTTCCTCATCTGTAATATGGGTACCTCATAGCTTTATTATGAGAATTAGTGTGTTAATTCTATTAGACAATGTCTGACACATCGTAAGCCCTCAATAACAATAGTTAATTATTCCTTCACCAGGAAAAAGTGAGGTCTTATGCTGAATGTGAAGTATAAAAATAAAGATACGCTTTTGCACATCTGAGTTTTGTCAATTAAAATAACATATCACCTATAGAAGGAAGTAGGATGCTACAATAGTTAAGCCAAAGGAAAAAATATTTTGATGTGTGGACAAAGGGAATAGATAGGCAAAAAAGTGAAAAATATGTCTGTAATGTTGGAAAAATAGTTGTCAGTCATGTTGATGCAGTTTCCTGTGGAAGAGGGAGGAAACTCAAGGAAACGAAATGAATGTCAGTTCTTCATCCTAAGTTGGAGGCATTTTTGAGGCACTTTCTTGTGTACAATCAATAACAGCCTGAAGTACTGAGATAAATAACAAGTGAGAATAAGTTGTCAATTTATTTTTGTTGCTAAAACATTTGTTACAAAACTGCTAATTTTACACAAGAGACTTTGCTTAGAAACTTAGACATCCATCAGAAATTGTTGAACTCGTTTTGAACCTGTAGTAGTGATCAAGATATGAACGAGATGAGCTTTTGCTGTATCTTAGCAGCTGTATAGAAGGTTCTGTAGACGCATGGGTGGTGCATAGTTTTCTTGGAAGATCAAGAGGCACTAGTCATATTTTTAAACTGACCTGTCACTGTTCGTAAGGTCCCTTTGGACAAAGTGGTGCCTGGACCCTTGTTAAGATTTGCTGATCTGAGGCGTGGGAGCATGGGTGGACCTTGTTATATAAATGACTGAATTTGGAGACTGAGGCCTGCACTCTAGCTCTGAAATGAATGAGTTGTGTGATTTTGAGCAGATTGTTTGCTTTGTTTGGGTCTTGGTTTGCAAAAGGAGAACTTTTCAAGCTTTCCTATTGAATGATGGTGAATGATGGCCAGTTTTCCCAGTAGGTCCCAGACTTAGCTCTGTGAACGTGGTGAGTCAACTCACACGGGGAAAGGCTAAGGATGACCTGAAGACCCCCTGCACCACTTGCACATTTATCTCCCTGCTCACTCAGCAGCCCTGTCTTTCTTGTTTGCCTTCTCACAGCTCCAGCCTGTGGCCAGGACCGTAAAGCTGGAGACAGAGGCTGGCCCTGGCAAGGTGATGGAACTCTTGAGGCTTTTCTTCCTGTCAGAGGATTTGATGATATGTGTTAATAGACACTGTGGCTGGGTTCATGCTGAATCTGGGTCCCTGCCAGCCTCTTTAAGCTCCTAACACAAACTTGTCCTTGTTCTCAAGCTGTGGATTTGGGAAACCTGGTTTGGACTTTCCATCTGGTAACTACATGTTCATCAAAAAGAAGATTTTGATGTCAGCATCTGAGCATTAAGAATTATGTGATGAGTCAGGAAAGATTTTGTATTATTGTGTCTTGAGGCCTGAACTTAATAAATTTCCTTTAAGGTATGGGCTGTGAATAGCCTTAGAAAAAGAGAATGATTTTTGATGATAGCAGAGGCAGAGTCAAATAAAAATCTTCCTTTGAAAATGGAATTTTTAATGACTTCTATATTTACCATTTCTGGAGTTAAGTTATAGGATGAAGGAAGAAATGTGATATAAGTAAAGCTGGTTTCTAGGTATCACTTAGAATATCCTGGCCGCTAGCCCTTCCTGGGAGGGTTACTTTGTCTCTTTACGTGAGGCATAGCTCTATCCTTTAAGAGAAAGCCTTAAGCAAGGCCTGAAGCCAGCAGACCGTCTGGGTCCACATGGATGCTTTATTCTATTGAGATAAACACTATGTACTGCAGTGCATTGGCAGAGCCAGCCAGTGCTCATTCTGCCTGCCTATTGGCAGTTAAAAATAAGGGCTGCATGGTGGGATGTGTTTTTAAACCGATGATTCATGGCTCTTGCAGACTGGTAACATTTGATAAGCCAGTAAGTCAGTCCTGTCCTCAGAACTCTGTCTATATCCATATCTGTCTATCTATTTATATGAAGTTAAAAAATATTTCAACCAACAAGGTAGAAGTGCTGTTTAGTTAACCATTAGCTCATTTCCCCTTCTCTTTTCCTTGTTTATTCTTTTTTTTAAAAAGTTTATTGAAGTATAGTTGGTTTACAATATTGTGATCATTTCTGCTGTACAACAAAGTGACTCAGTTATACATGAACACACGTCCATTCTCTCTCAGATTCTTTTCCCACATACATTATTACAGATTATTGGGTAGAGTTTCCTGTGGCCAGTCATTCCATATCCTACAGTGTGCGTAAGTCTTTCTTATGAACTGATTTTAACTAGCAATATTTTGCATTATGGTAACTGAATCACAAAGGAGAATGACAGAAACAGACTAACCCTGATGTGGCACAGTTGAATGTGACAACACCAGGAGGAACTTGCATTTATGTATTTTCAAAGTGGACTTGACCTCTGCAGCCCTGGACTAGCTAGGCATTTACTCTTATGCTGTCCTGATGACAGGTGCAGGGAGGTTATGTTTGGCTCAGGAAAGAGGCAGTGGGCTAGGACCTCAACCCAGAGCTCCTGACCGAGTTCCAAGCTTGTTTCTTTTTGCCGTGCTGCCCCTAGAACTGAGTTTGAAATACTATTTCCCTTATTTTTCTTAGGGAGTTTCAGTTGAGTTGTGTAAGTAGTTCAAAGGACATGGAGAATATGAAGAATGTTGACTGAAAACCCAACCTTCTTCCCTATTTCAAACGGGCATCTCTTTTACCTTCTACTGTCACAAGTGAGAAACAGTGAGCCTTGGAAGGAAAGATGTCTGTGTTACACATGTCTGTGTTACACAAATTCTCTTCTCTCACTTACCATTCTTTTTTCCATGTTGTATGTAATCATTCTTATTTTGAAATGCTGCTTCTTGGAGTTCCCTTTGTGGCGCAGTGGTTAACGAATCTGACTAAGAACCGTGAGGTTTCGGGTTTGATCCCTGGCCTTGGTCAGTGGTTAAGGATCCAGCGTTGCCGTGAGCTACAGTGTAGATCGCAGACGCGGCTTGGATCCCACGTTGCTGTGGCTGTGGTGTAGGCTGGTGGCTACAGCTCCGATTAGACCCCTAGCCTGGGAATCTCCATGTGCCATGGGAAGCAGCCCTAGAAAAGACAAAAAGACAAAAAAAAAAAAAGAAAAAAAAAGAAACACTGCTTCTTTATTATACTTTTTCTTTTACACTTTTTCTTTTTTTCTGTTCTAATGTTATCAGTCTCCTTTGATATCTTTATACCCCTTCTAGTTTAATTCTATTTATAGAATCATTCTATTATGTTCTGTGGTCCCATTGTTTTGACAGAACCTCACAAAGTCTTGAAGGGGTCTTGTTAGGCCCTTTCAAATGACATGTAGGGTGAGAGAGGTGTTCAAGTCTATGGTTGGTTAAATAAATCTGAGCCACTCTGTCTTGAGTCCTGGAATAGAAATAGAAACTAAAGTACCCAGTTGGGGTTTTTTGTTTGTTTGTTTGTTTGTTTTGTCTTTTTAGGGCCACCCCTGAGGCAAATAGAAGTTCCCAGGCTAGGGGTCCAATCAGAGCTATAGCTGCTGGCCAATGCCACAGCCACAGCAATACCAAGCCTGAGCCACGTCTGTGATCTAAACCATAGCACATGGCAATGCCGGATCCTTAACCTACTGAGCAAGGCAGGGATTGAACCCTCGTCCTCATGGTTACTAGTCAGATTCATTTCTGCTGAGCCACAACGGGCACTTTTGTTGGTTGTTAATATAAAATGAAGGAAACAAGAAAATGTGTCAGGAATTACCCCATCGTTATCCCAGTTTTTGTAACAGTCTACAATGTGTCAAAGAAGTGTATCGATCTATGTATTAGTAATGTGCTCCTTTTCATTGATAAATTGTGTTCCATTGCATGAATTCACCATATTTATCTATCAGTCTATTGGCATTTGGGCTGTTTCTGCATTTGGTTAAAATGAGTAAAGCTACTATAAAACATTCAGAAATGGATCTCCGTAAGGAGATCTGGTTTCATTTCTCTAAGTACCTAGGAGTGAATATTTCTCCTTATACGGAGCTTCCAAACAGTTTTCTAAAGGGCCTGTACCATTTTGATTCCCTCCAGCAAAGAAAGAGAGTTCATGTCACTTTGCATCTTATTGGTGCTTGGAATTGTCAATCTTTTAAACTTTAAACATTTCAGTAAGTGTGCATCACATTGTGGTTTTAATTTAGATTTCTTTAGTAACTACTGATATTGCACTTTTCATGTTCATTTTGGCCATCTGTACATCTCTTTTTGTCTATTTAGAAATTTTGTCTGTTTTCTTTTTTTAATTGAAAATCTTTGTCTTACTGAAATATGACTTTATATAATACGAATACAAGTGCTTTGTTAGATACATGTTTTGCAAATATTTTCTCCTACTCTGTATTTTGTCTTAATTTTCTTAACTGCGTCTTCCAAAAAGCTAGTTTTTAATTTTGAAGTTATGCGACTTCTGTGCCTAGCCCAAGTCACAAAGATTTCCTGTGTTTTAAAGTTTTACCTTTCACACAAACTTCTGATCCATTTCAGATAAATTATTGCATGTAGTCCAAGATCAAGATTATGTATAAGAATTCTCTCCTTTCCTCTTTTCCTCTCCCTCCCTCCTTTCCTCCCTCCTTCCCTCTCTCCCTTCCTTCCTTTCTACCCATATGGATGTCCAGTTGTTCAAGCATCATTGTTAAAAATTATCCTTTATCCATTGAAATATCTAGATGTCTTTGTAAAAAAAAATCAGTTAAGCATATATGTGTGAGTCTATTCCTGTACTCTTTTTTTTTTTTTATTTCATTACCCTTATCCCAGCACCACACCATCTTGATCACTATAGGTTTATAGTATAATCTTAAAGTCAGTTTGCAGACATTTGGCCCTGTCCACAACATCCATGACATTCAGTTCATGCAAAAAGGTCCTTGAAATTTGGTTCTATCCAAGTCCATGAGCATATTTGGTTCATGCCAGATGGTTTTGGACAGGACCAAATATCAAGGACCTTTTGGCATGGACCAAATGTCTCCATGGTCATTTTGGAAAGGACAAAATGTAGCCAAATATCAAGGACTTTTTGGCATGGATCAAATGGTCCTGCAGATATCAAGGACCTTTTGTTGTGGGCCAGATGTCTTATGGACATTTTGGACAGACCAAATATCCAAGACCTTTTGGCATGGACAAAATATCTTCATGGACATTTTAGACCCAATGTCCCACAAGGTTGACATCAGAGAGTGCAAATACTATACATTTTCATTTTTTCTGGCTTTTAAATTTTCTTTACTTATGCCATATAAATTTTATAAGCAGCTTGTCAGTTGCTTCCAAAAAGCCCACTGAGATCTTGATTTTGAGTTTCTTGAATTTGTAGATAAATATGAGTATAATTGATACCTTAAGATATTAAATCCTCTTATCAATAACCATGGTAAATCTTTTCATGCATTTAGGTCTTTAATTTCACTTGGCAATATTTTGTAGTCCACAGTGTAAAATCTTATCTATATTTAGATTTCTCTGTAAGTATTTTGTTTTTAAATGCTATTATAAGTGGTGGCTTTTTTTTTTAACTTATATTTTCAGTTATTCCTTGCTAGCATATAGAAACAAAGTTGATTTCCATATGTTGAACTGGTAACATTGCTATACTCACTAGTGCTAGTAGCTTATTCATGGATGCTTTGGGAAGCTTTAAATATAGATGACCAAATTATCTTAGGAAGGTATTATTTCTTCCTTTCCAATTTGAATGGCTTTTATTTCTTGGCTTCTTGCATTGATTGCAAACTTCAATACAGTGTTACCTTCTTAATGTAAAATCTTTAAAAATGTCCTTTATCATACTGAAGAAGTTTCCTCATGTTTTTACTTTTCAGTTTTATCATCAATAGTTGCCGAATTTTGATAAATGCTTTTCTTGTGTCAATCGATATCCTAATGTAATATATCTTCTTTATGCTGTAAATGGGGTAGATTATACTGATAGATTAAAATGTTGGATCAACCTTGCATTCCAGGGATGAACTCTACTTCATTGTAGTTTATTGTTTTTTATATATTGCAAATGTGATTTATTAATATTTGGTTGAGAATATTACAGGTATGTTCAAAGATACATATGTATCCATAGTTAAAAGGTATATTTTGTGTCTATGTTGTAGTTTTCTTTTTTGTTTTCTATTGTCTGTCTGATTTTGTTATAGGTAATTCTAGTCTCATAAAAGAGGTAAGAAGTGTTCACTCCTCTTCTGTTTTCCGGAAGATTTGTGTATAGTTGATGTTATTTCTTTAAATGTTTGGTGGAATTTAGCATTGAAACTATCTTGGATTGGAGGTTATTATTAATTATGAGAGGGAAATGTAGGGAGTTTCTAAGTATAATTGTGGATTTTCTTATTTTTCCTTTAATTCTATAACCATTTCTTTAGGGTTATGGTTTCATGTATTTGGAAATTTTGCTATTAGGTGCATACACATGTGGGATTGTTATGTCTTATTTGTGAATTGACTGTTTTATTATTAGTAGTGTACCTCTTTATCCCTGGTAATGTTCTTTGCTCTAGACTTACTTTTTCTGATATTAATATAGCTATTCCAACTTTCTTTTGATCCATCTTTGCATTGTATATCTTTAAAAAATACTTTTACCTTATTTGAAATGTTTGTTTGGTTGGTTGGTTGGTTTTTGCCACGCCCATGGCATGCAGAAGTTCCTGGGTCAGGGGTCCAACCTGCACCACAGCAGTGACCCGAATGACAACACTGGATTCTGTAATCCGCTAGGCCACCAGGGAACTCCTGAAATGGGTTTCTTTTACCAGCGCATAGTTGGGGGACATTTTTCGAGTCCATTGCAACAATCTTTGTCTTTTAATTGCTGTGTTTAGACCATTTACATTTAATGCAGTTAGGGATAGGTTTGGGTTTTGGGTTTCTATTTTATTTCTTTTTTCTTTATTCTTCTATTATCTATTTCCTTTTTAATCCTTTTTCTGCCTTCTTTCAAGTTACCTGAATGATTTTCATTTTATTTTGTTTTTCTATTAAGTATGTATTTTTGTGTACTTTTTTTAAAAATTAGCATTTTGGAGACTACAATATGCATACCTAACTTTCCATGGTCTACTTAAAGTCAACATGTTACACTTCAACTGGAATGTAAAAACTTTTCCATCATATTGGCTCCTTTATCCTCATCTCTTTATGTTGTCATTGTCTTATGTATTACATCTACATGCATTTAAACTCCTTTGGACAATTTTTATTTTTATTTTTATTTTTTTGTCTTTTGTTCTATTAGGGCCGCACCCACAGCATATAGAGGTTCCCAGGCGAGGGGTCGAATTGGAGCTGTAGCTGCTGGCCTACACCACAGCCACAGCCACAGCCACACGGGATCCGAGCCGCATCTGTGACCTACACCACAGCTCATGGCAATGCCGGATCCTTAACCCACTGTGTGAGGCCAGGGATCGAACCCACAACCTCATGGTTCCTAATTGGATTCATTTCTGCTGCACCATAACGGGAACTCCCCTTTGGACAATTTTAAAATATTCTCTTTCAATCATTAGTGTAGCCAGAAGAATGGCTTCCCAAAGGTATCTACAGTCTCATTCCCAAAACCTGTGTATAAAGAAAAGGAAGTTTGCAAATGTGATTATGATTAAGGGCCTTCAGATAATTACCCTAGATTATCAGGTAGCCCCAGAGTCATCATATAAGTCCTTTAAAGCTGAGGACCTTTCCAAATTGTAGTGAGAGAACCAGAGAGAGTGCATTGTGAGAAGGACTTAGCCTGCTGTTGCTGGCTTTGAAGATCAGAAAAGGGGGCAGTGAGCTGAGGCATGTAGACACTCTCTAGAAGCTGAAAAAGTATGAAAGTGGAGCTTCCTCTAAAACCTTTAGAAAGAAATACAACCTTGTCAACACTGAGCTTAACCTGATGACTAGTGTCAGATTTATGGCCAACAGAATTGTAAGATCATAAATTTGTATTATTTTAAGGCACTAAGTTTGTGATAATTTATTACAGCAGCAGTAGAAAACTAATACAACCATCAAACATATTTTAAAGGACTCAAGAATAATCTATTATATTTACCCAGATATTTGCCATTTCTATTGCTTTTTTTTTTATTCTTAATATGCTATTTGTCTTTCTGTTACCATTTCCCTTCTGTCTGAAGAACTTCCTTTAACAATTTTTTAGAACAGGTCTCCTGGTAACTAATTCTTACGTATTTTCCTATTCTGAGTTTGTTTTGCCTTCATCTTTATTCATAAAGGATATTTTCACCAGGTATAAAATTCTGGGATGAGAGAACTCTTTGCACACTTTAAAAAAAAGTTGTTCCTCTCCTTCTCATCTACATAGTTTCTGATGAGAAGGCTGAATTCATTGACACTGTTACTTTCCTATAAGTAATGTATCATTTTCCTCTGATTGTTTAAAAATTTTTTCTCTGTGATAGTTTTCTTTTTCTGTGGTTGTGTCTGTTGATAGTTTTCTGTTGTTTTAGAAATCCATGATATACCTAGTCATGGATTTCTTTTTTTTTTTTTTTCCTATTTGGAATTCACTGAGTTTATCTATCTTTTTTCCAAATTCAGTAAGTCTTAGGCCATTATTTCTTGAAATACTTTTTTTGGTACTGAACTCTTTCTCCTCTCCCTGGATTCCAATGACATGAAGGTCCAACCTTAAAATGTTAATAGCTCTAAGGTTGAGAACCCCTGCTTAGGTTGAGACCATCTCCCTAAATAATACAATTTCTTATCTTTATTATGGTTTTCTAAAGCTTTGCACTTTAGTTTTATAGAAACAACTCCCTCCCTCCTTACTCATATTTTAATGGTTTTCATAAATTTAATTAGATCACAGAATTACTGTAGTAGGTTCAACTGGAATAATTTTGGGTACAAAATACCATTCTTCTGGAGAGTTATTGTTGTGACTTAGTGGTAATGAACCCTACTAGTATCCATGAGGATGTGGATTCAATCCCTGGCCCTGCTCAGTGAGTTAAGGATATGGCATTGCCACAGCTGTGGTGTAGGCTGGCAGCTGCAGCTCAGATTAGACCCCTAGCCTGGGAACTTCCATATGCTTTGGGTGCAGCCATAAAAAATAAAATAAAATAAAACCAAGCAAACAAACAAAAAACAGGTTGTCAGAATACTATTCTTCTGGACAGAGCATAAATGTGTATGCCAAGTTTACTAACCACCAGGTTTCAGCCTATCATAGATGAGAGTCAGAGAGGTTAGAGAGTCCCCTTGATTCTATGATTTGGTTGAATTTGATTAGGTTAGGAGAACTTCTACGTGAAAATATGCATATATATATATTTACTTTTTTTTCTCATATTATCTTTTAGGCTTTAATGTAACTTTTGTATATCCTTATTACAATTCATTATTTTAGATGTACTGCTATAAAAAGATCTTTAATTTCCTGATAAGCAATGTCTTTGAATTGATTCAGTTATATTAATTTCATTTTGTGTAGTTTTGCAAATTTAGGAAGTTTCATAATACTTCATCACATATCACATCACTTTGGAATATTTCTCAGTTGCTCAAAGTTTATAAAATCATAAATAGAATACAATGGAAAAATCGATAAGGAGAGATAATTGAAGATTATTTTGGAAAAAATTCCAGATTCTGATTTTTTTTTCCCTTAAAAATTCCAAGGTCAGAGCTAAACATGTTCCCACCTCCCCACTATAATATAATATAGCACATATTGCTCTGCTGGAGTCCCAAACTGTACCTGGTAGGCATTTTGGTAACTAGCTGTGTAGCATCTTTTTGGAGAATTCAGACTCTACTTTTTTGAAAGGAAAGTTAAGTAACTCAACTGATCTTTGTACCAACGAACATTTTAATTGCTTTTGAGACTTGCTTTTCCAGAATGGGAATTTAGTGTCATTCAAAATTTGCCTCAAAATTTTAGGGCTATATTGAAAAATACTCTATGCCAATAACCTTGAGTATTCGATTTCAAATGACCTCACTGTTATGGTCTCACTGCCTGTGGTGAAGGATGGGTAGAGCTGCATGAATGTGGTCAGCAATGGGTGGCTTTTCTCTCTTGTCCAGGCTCCATTGTCGTCTTCTACTCAATTCTTCACTCCCTGGCCCCATTCTCCCCTCCCCTCACCCCCACTCCTATGTGTCATCTCTCTCTCTCTCTCTCTCATCTGTCTATTATTTTTCTCTTCTTTTCGGTGTGGGCAGACAGACTGGCTTTGCTACCCATGCCTCCTACTATGTGCCAGTCCTGGAGAACTAGAGATCGGTCTAGAAGCAGGGTTTGGCAGGGGGCGCGCGAGGTCCCGGAGCTGTCCAGCAGTTCCTGGCTAAGTTCTCCCTTGCGCTTTTCGCGCTGGGGAAGCTCTCCGCCACCCCGCCCCGAGCAGGGAACCTCTCCTTAATGCTACCAGGGCTTCCCAGGTTCCCCATCTGTCTCTGCCTGTTTCTCTCTACTTCCAGCCCCACCTCGGGAGCCTAGCTTGCCTTAGTAGTCTTCCTCCGCAACCCCCCGAGGGGGGTCCCCTCCCCAGTCCTCACATGGGCTTCCCTCCTTTGCCTCAAGGGCGGGCGAGCGCACCTCTTTCTAGCCTTGCTTTCTGCTGTTGGGTGGTCCTCCTCTCAGTCTGTCTTTCCAGACACGCGCCCGAAATCGAGGGGTGAGAGCAAAGACCGCACATCAACTTAGCACCTTGAAATAAGATCATCCGATCCCGGAGGTTGACGTTGCCGGGGTCTGGGAGAGTGAAAAGGAGGGCGGAGGCTGCAGCGGCTCTGAGGCTCGCTAGACGGGGCTTGGAGACCGAGGAGCCCTTGCGGGAGAGGGACACGGGCGCCGGGCCTCGCCCGCGGGCCCTTTCCTTTCTCCTCCTCTCCCCGCCTCCCCGGCCCGCCCCTCCCTCTCCGAGGAGCAGTCTCTCCGCGCGTCTCCGGGCGCTCTCTCCATTGTCTCTGCTTTTACAACAGGTTCGGGCGGCGGGGAAGGCGGGCGGGTGCGGGGCCGCCCCAGCTCCGGCTTCCTAGAGGCGGCCTCTCTTCCTTTGGGTGTGCATGCCTTTGGCTGCTTTGATTCGGCTTCAGAAGCTAATTCCCCGGCGGAGCAGCCCCCGGCGAGTCCGACCCCTCCCTTCGGGCCCCCTACCAGCCCGCGCCCCGCCGCCTGGGCTCTGCGTGTGGGAATGATGTGCGCATTGGAGGGTCTAAGTTCTTCACGTGCCTGGGGGGTCCTCCCTTTTTTTTCTTAGGCAACCAAATCTACTAATTTTACTAATCAGTAAATCCAAGGCAGCGGCTGGAGAGACAAACGCTATTTTCCCGCTTGATTCCAAGAACCTCTTCGCTTTTTATTTTTAAAGAGGGAGACGATGGACTGAGCAGATCCACACCATGGAGCCTCGGATCTTACTGAGAACATTCTGTTTGATCTTCGGTCTCGGAGCAGGTGAGTGGCCACAGAGCTGGGGCGGGAGAAGGGATGGCCCCCGCCTTGGGGCAGCCCGAGCTGCCTGGGGACGCCTAGCTTTTCCTCCACCCAAAGTAGGTCTGGAGTGGGAAGCTTGGAGTAAGGAGTGGGTTTGGGTTTGGATTTTTTTTTTTTTTTCTTCCTGAGCTTGTCTTGGAGACCGCAGGGCGGGTCACATCCCTAGTCTAGGGTCTGAGGGCCAAGGGGAACTTTGCACTGAAAGGGGTTTAAAGTAGGTCACAGAAATGGGACTGGGTGCTTCGCTCTTGAAAGCTTGGCTGATCATCTCAGGTAAGGCTCTCAGCGGTGGAGGGAGTCGCCTCTCGTCGTCGGTTTCCAATATTGTCTCTAAGACGCGGTTCTTTGCTGCCCTGGAGGAAGAGGCTTGTGTTTTGATGGAGCTTTTCCTTTCTTTCCTCCTCCCTTCCCTACTCCCACCAGTTTGGGGGCTGGGTGTGGACCCCTCCCTACAGATTGACGTCTTAACGGAGTTAGAACTTGGGGAGTCCACGACCGGAGTGCGCCAGGTCCCCGGGCTGCATAATGGGACGAAAGCCTTTCTCTTTCAAGGTATGAGGAACGTGCTCAATCCCCAGTGTGGTTTCGGTTCGGATAACCCCGGAGGAGCTGGCCCCACCGTTCCTCCTAACTTCTGTTTTGCCTCATGGTTGACAATCTGAGCTGAGATGTGGAGGGTCATTGTGAAATACACCTTCCATCTCTTTTTAAGGGCTTGGTTTCTTTCCTCTCTCGCCCCTCTTCTTTCTTACTTTGTACTCTTGCCAGTTCTAATAGATAGTCCCTTAATTACTGTACAGAAACTCCGATGGCAGATGGTTGATTTTGGAGTCTGGGGAACAATGAATTATAACACAAACGCCTCATTTGGGTGAAATTGACTTAGGTAGGAAATAGGGCAGCTTAACCTCTAGTTAAGACGCTGCTCTCTGAAAGTTTCAGAGACAGTGGTGCCCAGCTGGGGAGGAATTTCTTTATGTGGGTAGCTTTGTGGAAAAATTAATACCTCTCAGTAGTTTTATCTACTATCTATAGTGTTTATATCACTACCACAGTGTATTTGAGACAAGATTCCTTATTGAATGATCATGATTCTTCCTTCTCCATCAATGACAAGAGAAGAAATAATATTCTCTTAAAAATTTTGAAAAATATTTCATATAAATGTTAATTCAAAAGTATTCCTCCTGTCACCATTAATCATGTACTTAGGATTTTAAAACTCCTTTTTGAAGTCCCTGAACATTGGCTATGCACAAATGTCTACGTTTAAAATTATATTTAAATGTGCTGTGTAGTCAGAAGCAAATTCCGGTATATCAAGACTTCAGCTTTGATTTACCAAAGCTTTTGATTATTGCTTGGTTTGTGGGAAGATACTGTAATATGAGCTTCCAAAAGGTAGCTAAACACATACAGAAAGACTGGTTTCACATATGGTGAAGTATAGATGAAGGCAAAACAGAAACGGAATTTGCTTTAACATATACGATGGATTGGCTAAATCATCCCCCCCCCCCCCGCCCCTGATTTTTCTTCTGTGATTATGGTGCTGTGGCTTCAAAAAAAAAAAAGTGCAACTAATAATTAATGAAACGTTGGATATGCACAATAAAACCACTTCAGCAAATTTGCCACCGAGCAATAGGCATAAAATCAAACTTGAGTGTTTCTGTAGTGGTGTTGTTGCCTGATACAGCCAGTATGTGTCACCATGGACAGTAACACCAAAGCCTCCAGTTAAAAGGAGGAAATTGACATGTGTTGCATTTGTTTAAAACAAGTTCACTCTTAAAATAAGTTAAATGTAATTTTGTTTTAATTATGGTGAACCTACTAAATGTTTTTAGTGTGATGGATATTTGTTATAATATTCATTTAAAGGTCTTTTTTGTTGTTTTGGTGGGGAGTGGGGTTGTGACTTGGGACAATGAATCCTTTAAAAACGACCAAATCTGATAAAGGAAGTAAGGCTAGACTGTTGGCAAAATTCACAGAGTGGAATAAAAATGTCATTATGATTAAACTTCCATTTTTTCTTTTTCTTCTTCTTTTTTTTAAATCTCTGATTTTCAGTCCCTATCAGCTGGAAATCAAATTATTTCAGGACTGCCAATTTGAGTAACCGGGAAGCTTTACAGAAGCTAAAGCTCTTGATAAACAAATAGCACTGAAGCACCCTTAACATTTCCAAAGGTCCTTTAAATTATATTGGTGTTCTTCTTGGCTTCCTCTAGAGAGTGTCTGAGCTGTCACACATGGAAACCTCAGGACTGTGCATTTTATGTTCTGATGCTAGATAGTTAGATAATTTCCAGGAAGTAGTCTCAAAGGCATCAGTATATTTTCCTGGTTAATTTTTTAAAAGAAATGTTTAATATTCATTGTTATTTAAATTGTCAGTTCTTCAAGGTAGGCATTGTGTTGCAATTGAATTGTCCATAGTCATATAAATGCACATAGATGAATAGTTTTTGTTTCCTTGTTGGATCAAGCCCAATATTTAGGGTAAATACCTAACAAATATAGTTTTCTAGATTTGGAGATGTAAACTTTATTTCCTGCCAATTATGAACTATTATTTCATAAGCAAGTATTTGCTACCTGCTGTGTTCTCAGTAGACATAAATTACTGATGTGCTTATTATGCTCTAAAAATTTCTCTTATTCTAAGATTGAGATTATAGAATTGACAACAGGTGGATCTTTGGCCCTGCTTGGTAGTTCTGCGTTACCTTGGAAAGGTCTTTCCTTCGTTATTAGAGTGGTGAAAACTGTTGTTAAGGAGTCAGTCCTGACTTCCACTGCTCCACTGGGGTTCCATGAGTTTTAAAGAGACAAAAGCTTTTGGCCTCTGAAGATTTTATGGATTGGATTTATAGTGAATTTAGAGTGCTGCAGATCTTTTTGTATAGTCTGTAAAATGTCATAGCAGGAATAGTAACACATTACAAAACCTGTGAGATGCTCTCAGATTTCATATAAACCTATCAGATAAGTTACTTTATGCTATCAGGTATGTTCCAAATAGATGGAACAGATTTTTGAACCATCACATTTCTTCTGCAGTAATACAACTATCCTCTTTTGTCTCTCATCTTTAAAGAAATTTCAGCATACAATTTCCTAGTGATTTTTGCTCATTTCATGTTGCTTCTCCTTTTGGTCACTTCATTCTTCTCTTTATTGGTTTGTAAGATATTTATGATTCAGTACTTTTAAAAACTAAATAATATTTGTAAATTATTGTGTAATACCAATCTGTTACTTAATAACTATTCACCATATATGTATAATAAAAAAGAAATGTATTTCAAAGTCATATCTGATTTTCTTCATATATAGTATAACTAAAATTGTTTTGTTGTTGTTTATAGCTGCTCTGGAAATTGAGGTAATAAGATTCTAAATTAGATCATCCTTTGATACATATGGTTTTTTATCTGTGCCAATTACAATAATTTTCAAAGAAAAAAGTGAGCAGGCAACAGTTTGGAATCTGTATCACGCTCTTCCATGTATTTCTAGCTGCACTCTGACCCGTAGCCACAAAAATACACCTATGTTTTTAAAAATAGAGGAGTTGATACTGACAATCAAAAGACCTATGATAGGTTGTAAACAGTTCTGAAGTGTTCAGGACTAGCACAATTATAAATAGACGTCTACCAACCTTGTTTAAAGTCTAGGGGGTGTTCTTCAAGACAGTGATCATAATAACATTCTTTCCTCTTTGCACGTGAGAGACCAAGCGTGAGAGTATACAGAAGCATGGTTCTAGGACTTTTCTAAAAAAGGAAGTTCTTTGTAAAAAAATCTTCAGGATTTTTAGATCTTTGGTTTTAGCATTTTGTTTGGCCAGGTTCCCAAACTAGATAGTTTCATCTGTTGTCTTAATAAAATTTCTTCCAAGGTGTTCACAGATATTATGAGTCGTTAATCTCCACAGGAGAACTAGATAAAAATCAAAGTATACTTTTTCCCCTGAGTTGGTAATTTGAATAAATATTTTAGTAATTATTTTTAAGGAACTTTAAGATTTTAAAGGAAAAATGGTGTTCACAATCTACTCTTATGCCAGTATATGAAAACAGGAATGAAATTGGGCATTTGGTGGTGGGCCATTGGCTTGACTAGGCACAGGTAACTGCATTAAAGAAAGTGAGGTGGCATTGAGTGTCTTTAGTTTGATAGTTCATAAATATTTGTGGACTTAGGTGGTCTTTGATGCTCCATTAGAATAGAATGAGTAAGAGATGGGCTTAGAAGCCACATAGACCCAGGTGGAGTTGCTTAATTTCTCTGAGCTTTAGTTCAATTATAAAATTAATGTTGTTATGAGGATTTTTTGTGTGTGCAATTACTATTCTGCTAGGTGTTAGACATGTAACAAATGAAGTTAGAACTTTACTTTCACAGTGCCTTAAAAATAGTCATTAAACAAACAGTTACACAGATAATAATTTAATTGGTGTTAAGATAAATGATACGAAGAACAACTAAGGGTGTAATGGGAATCTATAGTCTTGCTTAGGGAGTCATAGGACCAGGGAAAGTGTTTTTGAAAAAGAGACATGTAACCTGGGAGATGAAGGATAAAGGAGGATAGTCTGGGAAGAGGAGCTGTGAGGATTCAGAAAAGAGGGGTAACACTGGCAAAGGACATAGCATGAGCAGAGATCCTGGGCCTGGAATGAGCCTGGTGCATTTGAGAAAAATGGAAGAAATCTAGAGTAGTGGAGACACAGGCATTTTGATATGAAATGAAGTAAAGAAAGAAAGCACAGATCAGGTTCCATGGTCGAGGATATTTATATGAAGAACTACAATCTTTTCATTACACAAGATATATTGTGGTGGACAGGCTAATAGTATCTTAAAGATGTTCACCTCATAAGCCTAGGAACCTGAGAATATGCTGTGTTACATGTCAAGGGGGCATTAAGGTGGCAAATCAGCTGACCTTAAGATAAAACAATCTTGGATGATCTGGGATGTTTTTGGAGTATGTGGGTAGGCCTCATGTAATCACAAAAGGTCCTTTAAATCTGCAAAAGTGAGGTGGAAGAGTCATTGTCGGGGTGATGCAAAAAAGAAAGACTAGACTTGCCATTGCTGGCTTGGACTATAAAAGTGAGCCACGAGCTAAGCAATGTGGGCAGTCCCCAGAATTTGGCTAAGTAAGAAAACAAATTTTTGTTTAGTGTGTCCAGAAAGAATGCAGCATAGTGACAGCTTGATTTTAGCCAGGTGGCAGATTCCAATTTGGACTTCTGACCTCTAGAAATGTGAAATGATAAATGTGTATTGATTTAAGCCATTAAATTTGTCGTGATTTGTCATAGGAGCAATAGGAGATGAATATGGATTTTGATACATGGAAGTGGGAGTTGCTGTAAGAAATATCTAAAAATGTGGAGGGTGGTTTTGAAATTGGGCAGTGGGCATAAGATGGAAGAATTTTGAGGAGCATGATAGAAAAATGTTAGAATAATAGACTATTAGTGGAAGTATGGATGTTGGTGATTCTACTAGAGAGGACTCAGAAGAAGATAGAAGAGCATGGTAGGAAAAACCCAGATCATCTTAGAGAAGACCTAAATTGTCATGAACAGACTATTTGTAGAAATATGGACATTAAAGGCAATACTAGTGAGGGTGCAGATAGGAATCAGAAACATGTTACTGGAAACTAAAGGAAAGGATGTCCTTGTTATATCGTGGCAGAAAACTTAGCTGAATTCTGTCCTGCAGTTATGTGGAAAGCAAAACTTATAAACATGAGCTTAGGTATTTCGCTGAGGTGGTTTATATATAATAAAGGTGCAGTCTGGCTTTTTCTTGCTGCCCATAGTAATATGTAAAAGGAGAGAGAGAGAATGAGGGAAGAACTGTTGAGCAGAAGGGAACCAGAACTTGATATTTGAGAAATTCTTAGCCTATCCAGATTGCAAAATATGCTAAAATTAGGAGATTCCCTGGCAGGGGAAAGTCTGCTCTGGAAAGAAAACCAATAGTATGGCTGAAAACCCGTTTGCTAGTGCTTCAGAAGTAAGGTCAGAGTATTCAGTCACATAGGAGGCTCTTTGAAGAAATTGCCATGTGGATTCCCCCAAACATCTCAGCAGAAGCCTGGAAGAGAGATGGACTTATCTAGGAAATATTTGTGGAGGAGCTTCTTGTGTGATGAAGTAAATCTCCATGACACACGTGGGAGACCCACAGGGTTCTTGAAAAGACCGTACCAGCAATAACACTCCGAGATTGGCCTGAAAGGGGAAGTGAGAGGATGCAATGAAGGTCGTTGGGACCACAAAATTCCACAGGCAAGAAACAGGCTGATTAAACTACTCAGCTGCAAATATGCTCCACCTTCCATGGGCAGGACTGAGAGCCCGTAAGGCAGAGCTTAGGGCTCAGTTGGTAGAGCCAAGAATCACAGAGGATTATTCCCATCTTGAAACCAAATGCAGTTTGCGTGGCTGGATTTCAAAATTCCATGTGTCTGGTGTCTAATTTTTTTTTTAACTTGCATTTTCTCCTTTTTTTGAATGGGAATGTCTATAACTGTTATCCTGTGTCTATCCCACCATTGAATTCTGGGGGGAGACAACTTGTTTCTTGAGTTTCACAGGTTCACAGATGAGAGGAATTGTGTCTCAGGATGGATAATGCCCAAAGCCTCATTTATTTGTTTAGTTATTTATTTTTTATTGAAGTGTAATTGGTTTACAGTGTTGTGTGTTGTGCTAATTAATGCTGTACAACAAAATGATTCAGTTATATTTATAATTTTTATATTAAGAATATATGAAGATATATGTATTCTTTTTTATATTATTTTCCATTATGGTTTATTATAGGACACTGAATGTAGTTCTCTGTGCCATTCAGTAGGAATTTATTGTCCATCCCCTCCATGTATAATAGTGTCCATCTTCTAACCCCGACCTCTCACTCCATCGCTCCCCCCTCTCCCTCTCCCTTGGCAACCATGAGTCTGTTCACCTTGTCTGTGAATCTGTGTCTGTTTTGTCGATAGGTTCATTTGTGTCATACTTTAGATTCCATGTATGTGAAATCATGTTATTTGTCTTTTTCTCTTTGACTTCCTTCGCTTAGTATGATACTCTCTAATTGCATCCATGTTGCTGCAAATGGCGTTATTTCATTTGTTTTTATGGATGAGTAGTGTTCCACTGTATATATGTGCCACATTTTCTTACTCCATTCATCTGCTGATGGACATTTATGTTGTTTCCATGTCTATTGTGAATAGTGTTGCTGTGAACATGGGGCTGCATGTATCTTTTTGAATTATAGTTTTGTCCGGATATATGCCCAGGAGTGGGATTGCTGGATCATATGGTAATTCTTTTTTTAGTTTTCTAAGGAGTCTCCATATGGTTTTCTGTAGTGGTTGCACCAACTTACACCATCCCCCCTGCCAATGGTATAGGAGGGTTTCCATTTCTCCACACCCTCTCCAGCATTTGTTGTTCATAGACTTTTTAATGATGGCCATTCTGACCAATGTGAGGTGGTACCTCATTGTAGTTTTGAATTGGATTTCTCTAATAATTAGTGGTGTTGAGCATTTTTTCATGTGCCTACTAGTCATCTGTACATCTCCTTTGGAGAAATGTCTATTTAGGTCTTCTGCCCATTTTTAAATTGGGTTGGTTGGTGTTTTTATTGTTGAATGGTATGAGTTTTTTATATATTTTGGAGATTAAGCCCTTGTCAGTTCTGTTGTTTGCAAATATTTTGCAAATATTGTCTGTTTGTTTTTTAAATGGCTTCCTTTGCTATGCAAAAGTTGTAAGTTTGATTAGGTCCCATTTGTTTGTTTTTATCTCTGTTGCTTTGGGAGACTGACCTAATAATACATTTGTATAATTTACGCCAGAGAATGTTTTGCCTACATTCTAGTCTAGGAATTTTATAGTTTCATGTCTTATATTTACAAGACCAGTGCTCTAACCCCTGAGCTATGGAGCCAACTGCTCATGTCTTATATTTAAATATTTAGGCCATTTTGAGTTTATTATAGTGCGTAATGTGAGGGTGTATTTTAATTTCATTGATTTTCATGTAGCTGTCTAGTTTTCCCAGCACCACTTGCTGAAGAGACTGTATTTTCCCCATTTTGTATTCTTGCCTCTTTTATGGAGGATTAATTGACCATAGGTTTGTGAGTTTATTTCTGGGCTCTCTATTTTGTTCTGTTGATCCTTATGTCTGTTTTTGTGACAATACCACATTATTTTGATCATTGTAGCTTTGCAGTATTGTCTTAAGGTTGGGAGAGTTATGCCTCTTGCCAAAGCCTCATTTGTACTTGATTTATATGGTGCAATTTGGGGCTTTGAAGTTGAAAAGATTTATATCATATTTTAAACTTTGGGTTGATATTCTAATGGGTTGAGACTTTGGGGGACTTTGAGATAGAGTAAATGTGTTTTGCCTGTGGGTTAGGGTAAGGGTCTTGCTGAAGGACAGGTTGTGGTAGGCTGAATAATGGTCCTCCAACTGTCCACATATTAAAGCCTCAGAACCTGTGAAGATGTTATGTCATGTGGTAAGGGGGTGCAGCTTAAGGTTGCCTAAGTAATTAAGATTGCTAATCAATGGACTTTAAAATATGGAGATTATTCTGGATTACTCATGGAATCAGGGGGTACTCACAGGGCCTTTGGGGGGTTAGTTCTCCCCAGGACAGCACCCTGGGCCATGGCCGTGACAGTTTTAAATATGGAGGAGGGAGGAAGAGGTGTCAATGTGAAGCAATATGAGAAGACCTTGATATTGATTGTTGCTGACTTTGAAGTTGGAAGGTGGTCATAAGCCAAAGAATATAGGCAGTTTCTGGAAGCTGTACCAAACAAGGAAATAGATTTTCCTTCAGAACCTCCAGGGGAAACACGGCCTCACAGACACCTTGATTTTAGCCCAGTGAGATTCGTTTTGGACTTCTGAACCACTGGAACTATGAGCTGGTAAATTTGCAGTGATTTAGCTAGTAAGTTGGTGGTGATTTGTTACAGCAGCAGTAAGAAACTGATGTATATGTTAAACATTAGCATTCATTTATTTTGTAACTGAATTAAACTTTTTTTTGAGCCCTCCCTCAACTATGCATGAGAAAATACTTGCACAGTGGTTGGAAATTTGAACTAGCCAGTTAAAATTATCTTAGTCGTTTGGAGCTCAACAGTTTTTTAAGTGTAAAGTCAGAGTCTTCATGCTAAATGCTGAGTCTTTAAGGAATTCTCTCCACCATTTAATTATGAGCTCATTCTGAGAACAAGCAGAGTAAAGCCAAGTGGTGGATTTTTTTTAAATTGTTTTTTTTTTCAAAAACATACCCGTCCTCCCCATAACAAGTTAATCCAGAGGCTGAGGGGGGAAATGAGAAAGCATTTAGCATGGTGTTTGGCACCCAGTGAGGATGGTAGTCATAACTATGGACAAGGGACAGCCTAACCAGAAGTACCCCATCAAAAGTGCCAGGGATCTCTGTAGGTTAGCAACTAGGTTTGATTTAGGAAGAGCAAGCGCAGTCATGACAGGCTGTGACAAGTGGATGACTTCGAATGTCAAGGCAGAGGTGCACCCTAGATGACAGCTGAAGTGAAGGGCCTTTCTTCGGCTGTACTCCATCCCCCACTGCCTCATTCTCCTCATGCTGGTCCCAAGCCCCACTCTTGCAGACACCTGTTATCTGTCCATAATTCACATAATTATCTGTCCATATGCTAACTCATAATTTCAGTATTAGATGCTGAGGCTTTATGGTCTGAAATGTCTCCTGTTGATTTTAGTTTAATTCAACTTAGCAAATATTTATTGCACTGCTACTATATGTAAGGATAGAATATACAGTATAAGAGAGGAAGGATGATGGCTGCATGAATTATTACAGGAAGTACAGCAGGAACCAAAACTTAACTGTAAAGAGTGAAAAAGAAAATCGGGGACTTTATCTTAAAGAAGGTAGAAA
Organism: Phacochoerus africanus; assembly: GCF_016906955.1. Classification (NCBI taxonomy): domain Eukaryota; kingdom Metazoa; phylum Chordata; class Mammalia; order Artiodactyla; family Suidae; genus Phacochoerus; species Phacochoerus africanus. The sequence continues at coordinate 79,607,502 of NC_062550.1, read as the reverse complement.
CTATGAAAATATTTGTCCTAGTCTGTATTTGACGAAATGTAGGTAATCCTTTAGCTATGAGCCAATTATAAGAACAAATGGAATCATGACCTATATTTCTCCTGGCCACTAACAACTATGTGGCAGTTCCCTTCTCCAGATTATTTTTTGTGTTTCTTTTTCCCATTGAACTTTTATATATCATTCAGGACTCAGTTTGGCTGTCACTTAGGTTACAAGTTTTTCCTTTGGTAGAAGCATTGTTTCTTCTTTGGTGCTCTCTTAGCTTACTCTACTAAAACCACGTCATGGTATTATAGCTAGTTTTTGGGTTTTTTTTAATGTAAAAACTCTGACCACTTTTCTTTTCCTTGCTGTTACTTCCCTGATCCACATCGTGGCCTCTTTTTCCCGGATTCCTCCCCCGCAGCCTGTTCTCCACATCATCGCCAGAACGATCCCTATACATGATACATATCATGTCACTCACTGCTTTGCCCCAAACATTCATTGGTTCCCTGTTTCACTCAAAGTAAAAGGTTAAGTTTTTATTATGCCTGATGAAAACTTATTGAACACTCCCACCCCACCCCACCCCACCCCCTTACCTTCTGGCCTAATTAGCTGCTCTCTCCCCTGCTCACTTGGCTTTAACTCTGGTGACCTCCTTGCTGTTCCTTAAATAGGCCAGGTACTCTCCTGACTCAGGGCCTTTGCACTGGCTGTTTATTCTGCCTGGAACGCTATTCCCCCAAATATCTACATGTTTTTCCCCTTACTTTCTGCGAATCTTTTCTCAAAAATCAATTTGTTAATGAGGCCTACTCTGACCGCTGAGAAAAATTTCAACTTGTCCTCCACGCCACAGGTATTCTTGATCAGATTCTTATTCTGATCTGTTAGTTTCCATAACATTTGTCATCTAACATGTCCTGTAATTCACTTATTTATCATTTGCATTTTTAATTCTATCTCTTCTAGAAAGTAAACTCTGTAAGAGCAAGACTTTTTGAATGTTTTATTCACTAGTATATCAGCCAAGTGTCTAGCACATGGTAAGAACTCCATAAATATTTGTCACATGAATCTACTTGTCTGCTGTCTAGTTTGTGATCTCCTTGAGGCTTGGGGCTCTGCGTTGTACGCCTACTGGCCTCCTGGCCTATTGTGGTGGTACATATAATGTACCACAGAAATGTACTATAGGTACTGTAATGTACCATAATGTACCTCAAAAGACTATCAGTAAATGAATATTTTAACATTGAATTGGATCCATTTAGTCATGGCCAGTCTGATTTCTTTTTGTATGACATTATGATGTTTTATATTTACATAACTTTGAAGAAGGCTGCAAAGCTCTTCTACTCAAAACACTTTCTTCTCTAGCCATAAGAAAAGGTAAGAGTTTTGAGAGGCATGGAAAAGGTAGTTCTGCTTAACTTAGTCTCTGATTATTCTGAGAGGACCCTTCTCCATCCCACGTGAGATGTGCCGCAGAGGAGACGGCAGCATGGTGAAGAACTGGGACATCCTGAACACTTCTTGACAGTGAGAGTTTAAAATTTTAGTTTGAAGTATTTATTATGAATTCACCATTTACTAGAGACACTCATACTCCTAGGAACGTACTAAGAAAGATTTTGGAGGCAGATAGGATTGACTTGACTTGGATTATCAGTGCTGTGGTACTTCTCCACTACTGCAAATAAACCAGACAAACTAGAGTATATCTAGAGGACAGCAACCAGAGTTGAAAGGTTTGGAAACCGTGTCAGATGAGGAGTTGAGAGCTTGGAATTTGTAGCCTGGAGAATACAAGGTAGTGGAGATATGACCCTATATTTTAGGTATCGGAGGGACAGTCATGTATAGGAGGACTTAGACTTATTTGGGGTTGTTCTAGAGCAGTGGTCTCCAAATGTCAGACTCGTGTTCACTGGTTAATTGACTGCCTTGTTGCAAAGATTTTCTGGCCTTCCTGAACTAACTAAATTTGTATTTCTGGGAGTGAATCGTAGGAACTGATATTTTGAAAAAGCTTCCTGTGATTCTGATATTCAGCCAAGTTTGTGAACCATTGTCTAGAACTAAGCCATCCAATATAGCAGCCACTGGCCACATGTGGCTCTTGAGTGTTTGAAATGTTCCTGGTATGGACTGAGATGTAATGTAAGTGGAAAAATACACTTGAGATTCTGAAGGAAGTATAAAGCAAGAATATAAAATCTCAAAATTTTAATGTTGATTGTATGTTGAACTATTTTGCATTTGGTCAGATAGATATATTATGAAAATTAAAATCACTTTTTTTCTTTGCTTGAAATTATTTATGGGGCTCACATTTGTGGCTCTCATACTTCTACTGGGCAGCACCATTATAAAAGGCAAAACTAGGATATGTAAAGAAAGTCGGGAAAAGGCAAATTTTGAGTCAGTGTAAAGAAAGCATTTTCAACAAATAAATCCAAAAATTAAGGGGCTTATTTTAAGCAGTATTTGTCCGTCTATCCACCCATCCATCCACCCAAGCCATCCATCTATCCATCCATTGAGAAACATGCTTCTAATAATACTCAAAGATTATTTCAGAAAAATACTCCTTCTCCCACTTCAGGGAAAATGTTTCAGTGGGGATGGGGGTGGGAATTAGACTAAATGATTTCTAAGATTACTTTAGTTCCAACTGAAAGTAAACTATCATGTTCCCTTTTTGATTAACTTTTCTTTTTATTGTAACCACAGATGTCCAGGACACCCTCTTTTCCATCTATCTAACAATCCGTGACACGCTCTTCAAAGCAGTTTCCATTTGGAAAGCATCTTGGATTCTAGTACTGTGGAGTTTGCTACTGAGAGATACCCTCTCCTTTACTAGTGTGCTCTGCATTGTGTATCTGTTTTATCAATATTCCTCCTTAATGACAGTGATCTGCCTTACTTCTTCCATACACTGGTGTTTTAGTGTTTAATCTATTTTGCTTGTCTATTTAAATGGAGAATCCCCTAGGCAAGTAGTCTGAGTAATTCTAGGTTCTTGCAGTCTAACGCATTGTATTGATGGATCATTAAATGTCCCAGAAAAAGTGCCAAATAGATTAAGTATTTCAGAGCAGAACATAACCTATATTTTTAGAACCTATTTAAATTTCCGGCAGGAATTGGTAGCTGAACATCCTCATTCTGAGTTGTGTGTGTTGACATACGCTAGCAACTGAGTGGAGTTCTTCCTGGGACTGACAGACTGTTAAAAAGGAAAATAAAAATGGCAAATAAAGGTGGTTGCTCTGTGTTACCCATGAGATGCAGTGCTCCTAGTAACTGAATATTGAACCTGGGTGTTTGCTGAGAGCCTGTCAGTTTTGGAGGAGGATGTGTGGTTCACACATATGCTTTGGTATATTCTTACTACATTTCACCAAATTGCTAATTACACTGTAATTTATTTAAAGTGTATAAATACTCGTGAGAAACAGTTTATGTTGTAATACTATCATTCATATATTTGTTCTTCCTTTTGAGACATCTTCCAAAGTTCGGTTGAAATGCAAGTATTAATGTTATTGCTTTTGTGAATACTTTCTATCCCCCGATGTTCAGAGTGAATTTATATGGGATACTTAGTAGGTAATTTGATTCAGACATCTCAGAAAAGCACTGTGACTCTTTTCTTCCTGTTTTTGCCTTTCAAACGAAAACAGAAGTTTTTTTTTTTTTTACTACAGGGAAGAAACATCATACCCCAGGAAAAAGGGAGAGATGCTTTAAAATGTCTCAGATGTGGAGTAGTTGAACTCGAATTTGAGTCCAGAGCATCCTAACTTGGGCTTTTCTGGGTTTCAGGACATTTCATGTTTCATTATTATTCTGAAAAAAACAAAACAAAACAAAACACATGGACATGACCACCAAATTTCTGTAAGATTCAGAGAACAGAAATTGGAACTCTTTTTTTTGTTTTGTTTTTTGTCTTTTTGCCTTTTCTAGGGCTGCTCCCGTGGCATATGGAGGTTCCCAGGCTAGGGGTCTAACTGGAGCTGTAGTTACCGACCTACGCCACAGCCACAGCAACGCGGGATCCGAGCTGTGTCTGTGACCTACACCACAGCTCATGGCAACGCCAGATCCTTAACCCACTGAGCAGGCCAGGGATCAAACCGGAAACCTCATGGTTCCTAGTCAGATTCGTTAACCACTGAGCCACGACGGGAACTCCTGGAACTCATTTTAATTGGATTTTAACCTTCCTAACTCAAATCTGGGTTGCCTTTACCATATCCCTTAGCCAAATTCCTGCTGGAAGTTCATAACTAATTTCTGTGATAAACAATAATGCTAAAAAGACAGAATATTTTTTGCTATACTTTTTCTTTTTTTATCAAGCTATTATGGGTTAAAATTAAGAATTAGTTGAGGATTGAAACCAGTTGAATATAAGAACTTGACTTGGAGGGTGACTTTGCCATGTGGGGATTTGCAAGAAATCGGGCCCATGAAGGGAAAGAAAAGAGTGTAGAATAGATGATATGCATTGCCACTCACCTTGAAAACACTGACTGACTCTGCAGAGGTCAGTTTTTTTGAAGTTGCTACAAAAATTTCATTATCCTTATCATAGATGCCTCTCTACAACAAAGCATCTCAGAGTACATTTCATCCCTTTGCTGCTGTGGGTCCACTTTTTAATAATTGAGTTGCATTTCCAGTGAAAATAGTGTAATTTAAATTGTTCTTTGATAACACACTTCCAAATTAGAACATGTATCAGAGACTAATGGAAAAAAGTGAGTGTTCACTCTGTGAATCTTGACCAGGCAGGAAACTGTTGGGTGGGGAGAACCCACCTATTTAATGGATGACTGCTTTTTGTTATTTTCATCAGCAAATTAGTAAATTCAGAGGGCAAATTTGGGAAAAGGCCAGATAGGCTATGGAAAGTTGCAGGCTCGTCTTCTTTGTAAAACTTTCCAGGACTGATGTTAATTATGCAAGCATCAGGCATGAAAAAAGCTGTGTTTTAAGTAAACACTCTCCGGGCTGTGACATGAAGAAACTAGAGGGAATGTTTAAACCATAGCCATCTGTGTGTAACAAAGCTTTTCTCTCATGGGAAAAGCACAGAATAGAGGTAGAAGTGCAGAACTACTTCATTTTAGACTTTCTGAAGTTGTTATATAACCATGCAACAAATAGGTACTATGGGAGGCTTCATTTTTTTTTTCCCCCACACTGTCTTAGTAGAAGTAGGTAAGGAAAATATAATTTAATTTTTTTCCAACAGTATATTTTGAGATATAACTCCATGGAAGGAAATGTTTAAATCCTTGAGATATAGAATTTCAGGTACAAGGTCCTCTATTCAAAGAAAAATAGTAAATCAAATGCTCTGTTGATGTTGATGACCAGTAGACAGTGAATGCATTAATATTTAGTGGATTAAATGGAGAGGACTTATAAATCTATAAAAATATGAGAAAGGGTGATGGAAAGTGTGGAATAAATGTTCTACGTTCTTGCTGCAGAGAAACTTACTTTTAATTAGACAACTAGAATGGAGTACACTTTCAAACAAAAGATTAAATGTTTTTGAAGGGCAAATTCTGTCCTTGTGGCATTGGAGGTACTGAGGAAGAACAAGATGATGACATAAGACACTACAAGCAGATTCAGCTGTCAGTGTGTGATGCATGAAAAGACCTGGGTATTGCTGGCTCTGGAACTGGGTCTCACTGGCACAGATTGCTGCCAACATTTGAAACTGAAATAGGCCATTTTGCACACAGCACATCCTCCCTCTGTAGGAGGAGTAGGGTTTATAATAAATGTTAGTCAGCCACTCCTCCGTCCTTCACATAGACCTGTTAAGCTTTTTTGTATTTTGATTTTGAAAGCACTGTCATCTTTGGAGCTATAGTTTAATTCTATCTATAGCTTTAGCTGTAAATAAGCAAGTCATTGGTGAGAAGTGAAAATTCATCAGGATGGTAAAAAAGGTTTTAAAAAGATAAAACTTTATGTCATTCTGTTTAGTATTACTGTGTACTAACAGTGGTTGCTTATCTTTTTTTGTATGTACATATATTATTTATACTGACATGCAATCCTAAGCAAAAAGCCCAAATTTGGACTTGTCTAAAGTTTTAGTCCATTTAATGTTTCAGTATTTTTCTGATAGAAAATGCATAGAAATGGCTTTACCAAATCCATTACCAATTTTCCCTGAGGTTTACCATTAATATTTATGTATGTATGTAAATTCTTTACTCCTCTTGATTTGTGGTGGTGGGTCATGGTGGGTAGGTGTGTTTGGAAGACTAACCCAATCAGATATTGCTTACTATTTCCAAGAAAGTAGTGTGCTGATCAGAAAGATTAAAATATTTGTCTTATAAAGAAAACCTGTTTGGGGTTCTCCTGTTAATTCTTTGAACAAAAAGAGAAATGTTGGATTACTTGATTAATACAATGTGGATAGCATTCTAGCCCAATTCCATTCACAGTAATATATGTACCTACAATGTAGATATTTAAAGCATGCTGTATGGAAGGTAATTAGGCCCCTACACCTCCTGATAACCCCAAGAAGGAAATTGTTTTTGTTTCATCTACTCCCTTCTTCTGGATTCACCAGATTCTTCCTCAATTGCACTTTCTCCTTCCTGATCTCGTTGGCTCTTCTCTTTCATTGACATCTACATTGCTGCCATTGTCACCAAAGGTTTATCGAGCCCTCATGGGCTCCATTTAATGGTATTGCCGGGGCTTTGTTACAAGTCCTTCTCATTTACAATTATTTATTCATTTTATTACCGTTCATTGTGTTCTTCAAGTTAGTAAATTTTGCAACCTTTGAGAAACTTATAGTTTCATAAACTTCTTTTATTCAATGAGCTGTACCCTATGGTTTTAGTGTGTCCTTCTGATGTTAACTTTTTACAGAAAAAAAAAATTACTGTTTTGTATGGATACCCTCTTTGATGAAAGAAGCCTCACTCTCTAATTAAATGTACTCTTCAAAATGGAATTATAGGAGTTCCCACTGTGGTGTAGTGGGTTAAGGATCTGGTGTTGCCATTGCTGTAGCATAGGTTGCAGCTGTAGCCCAGATTTGATCCTTGGACTGGGGAAGTTCCATATGCCTTGATGTGGCCAAAAAAAAAATGAAATTATAAAAATCATCTTTAATAACCATTTGTAACAAAACCATTAATATATTGTGATTTTAGAACAAATCAAAATATTTTTGAAATGTCTCTCCCAGTACCATTAAAAAAATGACCAAGTGCATAGAATAGACATCCTTATCACTCCATTTTTTATACTTTTCCACCTTTGTGGGCACTGCCCTTCCTACCTAATTTGTTTTTATATTGTTGAAATTATTTATGTCAGCATTTTTTTATAATCATGAAAAATAATAATTAAAAAATCTTTTTCAGGTCTAGTAAATTAGGAGTTCTGTCTCTCACAGTGATCATTATTCTCTATGGGACTATGTTGGTCTATAGATACATATATACTCACTGAGACACAATTAACATGCAACTGAGTGTATACATCTTGAGTGCTTAGTTTGATAATTTTGATAATTGTGTACAAATGTGTACCTACTATGCAAAACAAAGTAGAGGACATTACCATTCCCCTGGGAAGTTCCCTGACTCCTTTGCAGTCTGTTTTCCAGCCTATGCCCTACAACCACACTCTGATTTCTTATGTGATAGATGAAGTTCACTTATATTTTGGAATCATGCAGTAGATTTTATGTCTGGTTTCTTTCACTTAACACCATGTTTTTGAGTTTATCCATGTTGTATGTATTAGCAATGCATTTATTTTAATTGCTGAGTATTATTCCATTGTTTGAATATACCACAATTTGATTATTTTCCTATTGATAAACATTTGGTATTTTTCTAGTGTTTGGCTATGTGAGTAAGGCTGCCATAAAAATTCTTGTACACATCTCTTTTGGACATATGCTTTATTTCTTTGGGGTAAATATGTCAGTGAGAAGTTGCTGGATAGATGTGTATTTAACTTTTTAAGAAACTGCCAATCAATTCTTCAGAGTGGCTCTATTATTTTGTATCAATTTGTGTTCATATAGATATGCTCCACATCCTTACATTTGATTTTGAAGTATTTTTTATTTTAGCCAGTTTTGTGGGTATGAAGGGGTATATGTCATTTTGGATTTAATTTGCATTTTCCTGATATAGCATGATTTACTATTCAGTTATTTCTTCTTGTGATATGTGTTTAGTTGTTTTGTTGATTCAAAAAATGAGTCAATCATCTTTTTAATTGTTGGTTCTCATAGACTATCTTCTTATATTGTAGAGGCAAGTCATTTATCAGCTATATGCTTTGTGAATGTTTTCTCCCAGTTTTGGCTTGTTTATTCATTTTCCTAATGGAGTCCTTTGATGAACAGAGATATTTAATTTTGATGAAGTCCATTTTATCACTTTTTTCTTTCATGTGTTGTGTATTTTGTGTTCTGTCCAAGAAATATGATGTTCATCTAATTTTAAAAACCTCCTAAGTTGTGAGTTTCTTCTTCCCAACATGTAAATTCAGCAGAAAGAAGTAGACCTATATCATTTTAATATTTTAAAGCAGATTATCACAAAATTATTGCTTACATGGTCAAGGCAAGTAACATAAATAAGCTTATTGAACCAGGTATGGGATTATAAGGAGTCATGAACTCAAGAGCTAAATAGAAAGTTTCAGTTTCACTTAAAGCTATTCAAATTCAAGTTTACATGTCCTGAGAAGGATGGGCCTATGGAGGGCAGGGTTGTAATCCCTACCTCAAGGAATTATTGAAATGAGAGTTCCCATTGTGGCTTAGCAGGTTAAGAACCCAACTAGTATCCATGAGGATGCAGTTCAACCCTTGGCCTCACTCAGTGGGTTAAAGATCCAGTGTTGCAGCAAGCTGTGGCATAGGTCACAGATGTGGCTCAGATCTGGTATTGCTGTGGCTGTGGTATAGGCCTGTAGCTGCAGCTCTGATTTGACCCCTAGTCTGGGAACTTCAATATGCTGCAAATGTGGCCCTAAAAAGACCAAAAAAAAAAAAAAAAGAATTATTGAAATAGATTCTTATTAAATGATTTTTGCCCAGTGACCACCGCTTAAAGCATGAGCTCTTTTCGGGTGAGGAGTGATTGGTCTATTGATTAAAAAAAAAAAAAAAGCTCAGTTTCTCAGATAAGAGAATCTGTCCATGCTGACTTTTTCTACAGTGGTGATGGTTCATGGAGAATGGGGTGTGGCTTTGGTGACTTCACACGTAAATGGAAGACTTGAGATCTTGAGAGGCTTAATGCCCTGGTTCTTCTATTTGCCCTGTGTGTGTGTGTGTGAGAGAGAGAGAGAGAGAGAGAGAGAGAGAGAGAGACAGAGAGAGAGAGAGACAGAGAGAGAGAGAGACAGAGAGAGAGAAGAGAGAGAGGTTGTCTGCTGTCTGTCCACCTCTATGCTGCTCTCTGGGGTAATGCCTTGTGCCCTCCTGAGGCCTGAGTCTCATTCCCACTGGACCCTAGCCTGGGTGCTTTGTGCCTCTGCATCACTCCCTCTTAAAGCCACCTCACTGCTTGGTATGCTCTCTGGCAAGGTCCCCAATCGGACCTTGGGGAAGTTAGATCTCAAGACATATCTCTTCCTTAGCCTGTTGCACTTCTGAATTTACCTCGAAGTAGCTATGCCCCAAGTTGATACAATGCAGCCCCAAAGCCATCATCTTCCAAAGTTCAAAGGGAGTGGCAGGAGGCCTCCTCTGTTCTCTTTGATGCCCTCCCTCATTTAATGCAACTCCCTCTCTCCAGGCCAAAGCTCCCGTAGAGGAAAATCTTCTCTCTTTGCTCCTCTTTTTTATTTTCTTCACAAGCCTTTCCAGTCTTGTAAGGAATATTTTTAAATTTTAATTTTTTAATTAAAAAAAGCTTTCTTGCTTCTCCCTTCTCCCTCGCTGTCATGGTAGAAGGGGTATATTTAGCACACTACTAGGGATTTCTAAGAGCTGCATTCAACAAGCTTGGCTCTTGGTAGATACAGGAAGGACTTGAGAAATTTCTTAAATCCTCCCTGGAGATAGTAGCAAGTTTTCAAGGCTATGGTCTTCTGCAAAATCCTATTTTTGGATTACAGAAGTTGAATATTACTTAGGCTTTTATTCTTTGCATTCCTTCTGCACTGAGCCAAAATCATCCTCCTAGGCAGAAGGATGCTTAGGCTAGCTAAGGTGAATGCATTCAGAAAGGCACATTAATAATTTATAAAATATTATCCCTGTTACACATATGAAATAGAAATAAGTCTACTGTGTTAAATCTACTGTATTAGTCTCATTGGAGCTAAACAGTAAGTAGTAATGGGATATATGATTATAGTGCTTAAGGAACATGCACCTTAGTTTAGAAGAGAGGATTAATAGAAGTAAAATACAAATGTAAATAAGATAATAATCCAATGCACTTACTACTTGACAATCATGATTTACATATTACATTCTTAGCCCTGTTTGTATCCTTTTGTAGCAGTAAGCTTGGCATGGGGTTAGTAACTGCTCTGCCCATAGTAATGAGTGATGGTAGCGACTGAACAGCTGAGTCTCTAGCCCATTGCCGTGGTCCTTTTTCTGTCCTGGCTTTTCAGCCCGGAAGCCATCAGAAGCATAGAATGTCATATAATATTCTGAGTTCTGGTATCAGGCATTATACAGTATGGAGGAAAACTTTACCTGGTGATAATTAGCTGTTCTCTCCTATGCCCTTAAAAGGTATTCTGACATTAAAAGGCCACTTTCCAAAGACATTTCCAATTCAGAATGTTATTGTTCATGAGATGTCAGAGTGCCGTGGAAGATAGATGGATTGCTTTTAATTTCAGAAAGTGGCGTAACTGAAAAATCCCAGGTAACATATGTATGTATCATACATAAAGATGGAAATAGAAAGATCATTTAGAGAACTTAAAAATTATTGGCTTGAGAAGAGCCAGAAAAAAATGTTTTAGGATTTATTTTGCATTGATCATCTTAAATGGGTTCCATTTCTTAAATAAAATGTCATAATGCTTTGGCATATTGTCTGAAAGGTGAGGGGATGGAAGAGGAATTAGATTTTCTTTCACCTGGAACCCAGGCTACTCTACTATTGCAGCAACTTAAAATAAAATTGATTGCAGCAGGAGCAATATCAACATGATAAATGATAATGGTTCCAGAGGAGCTGTGCCGATCAATATTGTTAGTGATCCATAAACTGGGGCCTCTCTTAGTAAGATATGATATGATTTGACCACAGTGGCACAAGAGGCCATTCCCATCTGTGACATCCAGAATCTTTATAAGGGAGTTCTCCTGTGGCACAACAAGTGAAGGACCCAGCATTGTCACTGCAGTGGTTTGGGGTCATCGCTGTGGCACGGGTTTGATCCTTGGTCCAGGAATTTCCATATGCCATGGGTGTAGCCGGAAAAAAAAAAAGAATCTTCATAAAAGCAAAATGTCCATGTAGATGCTGACATCATAGAGTACCTGGCAATGCTGGACTTTTTTCTTAAGATAAATTCATCGTTAACTGTGATGGCTCCACAGGAACTTTTGTGGTCTTTGAGGGTCAATAATCTGTAAATATATACTTGCATAATGAACCACAGATGTTATAAGAACACTTTTATAGACATCTGGCTTATAAGTTGTCTCTTAAATGGCCTTAAACCCTTTATATGGCCACGTCAGTGACTTTAGTGGATCCACCCCAATCATTAGTCCGTGTGGTTATTAGCACTGCTGGTGTGAATGTTCCAAGTTTATTTTTATTATATTAGTATTTTTAAAAGTCCAGAATAAGCACTGCCTTAGCATGGAGCTCAAGTCATTTTCTAATCTAATATCTTAAATTTGAAAAGCCTTCAGGATTAAATCTTTAGCATGAATAGTGAATAACCAGTACTTCTTGGCTCAAAGACTTTCCTGGGAAATGGAGGCAAATTGAATTTTGCTGTTACAAGATCTTTAGGGTGACTGTCATGTGAACTAAGAGTAGATGAGATAATAAGACTAATTGGCCTTTAGTTTTCGCTTTAGGGCGCTGTATATGTGTGTGTGTTTTATGAAAAATGTGTGGTTCACACAGTTCCAAATCTTAATCCTTCGCATTGGGTCATTTCTTTCCCTTCAGAATACCAAGTTTTCATTGAATTGAAAATGCAGCTTTTACCTTAAGAACTGCTCCCTTTCGCCAGCTTGCTTTCTAAATTGCAGTTGTCCAATAGAAAGATGTGCTGTGTGGAAATGTCCAGTATGGTGGCCATTAGCTGCAGTGGTCATACACACTTGAAATGTGGCTAGTGTGAATGAGGAACTGAACTTTAAAATTTGATTTAAATGTAATTTATTTAATAAATTTGCTTAAATAGACTTACATGTCTAGTGAACTGATACAGACACTGCACACTACACTTTAGGCCATATTGTACACTGCTGTCTGCTCTAATGAACGCCAGAAACTCTGAATACCGCCCGTCATTCCCGTCAGCTTCCCTGTGCCTGGTGAACTTTAAGTCAGGAATCATGCTATTTAATTAGGAAAGGCTTTTTACTCACTTAATGGTCTTTGTCTCTTTATCACCAATTTGGGATAGGTAAGGTTTTTATTTGTCATGTACAACAATTAATAGGACCGTTGGCTTTTTATTTAATCTTCTTTTCTGAAGTTAGAAAGTGATCCACTACTTTGAATTTTTCTAGTTTATATAGAAAAAGAGGCTCTTCTTACATTTAGGAATCTTGCTGGAACTTTGGGACTCTCATTATTTCCATTTTTGAATGACATATATAGCTGATTAAGAGGCTATATCCAGAAAATATTCAGCAAAGGAGAAGTTGGAATTACCTGGAAGTTTATGGCTTGCCAGGATTAAAGTAATTGAATCAGTACCAATTGTAGTTTAAAAAATTTTAGATTCCTTTTATATTGTTTGTACACAGTGATAAACTCTCTTTAAGGTGCTATTCTTCACTAATATGAGAAAAGGAAAATAGAGGTTTGCAGTGACCAGATCTCCAGAAATGAATACTTCCCACTTCAGTAATGATTTTTTAAGTTATGGACTGAATTTTAAAATTAAGTAGACTTGTGCTCATCTTAAAAATATTTTTCAGACTCTAATTTATATACAGCGAAATGCACGGACATTAAGTACACAGCTTAGTGGGTCTGACGAATACACGTACCAGTGTATTCCTTATCTCATGACTCTAGGTACTCCAGCATTTCTCATGTAAAAAAAATTCAAGAATCCTTGTCCCTGTTTCCAGGTGATCCTTGCCACTCCCTTTCTGCCACCCCCACTTCTGAGGAAACTCTGATTTCCATAACTACAGCTCAGTTTTGCTATTTCCTCTGTGTAGATTCCTTTGTTCAGCATAATATTTTTGAGATTTGTCCATGGTATACACCTGAAACTTGTCTTTTGAAATTGTCATTGTATAAATATATCACAACTTGTTTTTACATTCTTTTGTTGATAGATATTTGGGTTGTTTCCCATTTGGGGTTCTTATTAAAGCTCCTGCAAAAATTCCTCTAAACGCCTTTTTTTGTACATAACCTTCCTTTTTTGTTGGTAAATATGAAGGCGTGGAATTTCTGGCCCATAGCATGGGTGTACTTTTTTTTTTTTTTTTTTTGCCATTTCTTGGGCCACTCCCGCGGCATATGGAGGTTCCCAGGCTAGGGGTCTATCTGGAGCTGTAGCCGCCGGCCTACAGCAGAGCCACAGCAATGCGGGATCTGAGCCATGTCTGCAACCTACACCTCAGCTCACAGCAATGCCGGATCCTTAACCCACTGAGAAAGGTCAGGGATCGAACCCACAACCTCATGGTTCCTAGTCGGATTCGTTAACCACTTCACCACGACGGGAACTCTAGCGTGGGTGTACTTTTAACTTAATAAAAAACTGTTAAACTATTTTTCTAAGCACTTGTACCATTTCATAGTCTCTCCAGCAATGTCCAAGAGTTCCAGGTGCTCCATACTTTCTCTTACATTTGGTGTTGTAAGAGTGGTGTTAATTGTAGCCATCCTAATGGGTATATAGTGGTATCTCTAGCTTTAATTTGCATTCCTTAATGATGAGTAATTCTAAGTGCCTTTTCCTGTGCTTACTGGTCATTCGTATATCTTTTATGAAGTTTGTGTTCAGTTTTTTAATTTACTTTTTATTGTATTTTTTAAATTATTGAGTTTTAGGAGTTCTTTTTTTAAAGTTTTATTGATGTATAGTTAGTTTACAATGTTGTGATCATTTCTGCTGTACAACAAAGTGACTCAGTTATACATATACACACGTCCATTTTTTTTCAGTTTTTTCCCCAAATAATCAAAGCTCTTTACATATTCTGATTAGAGATTCTTGATCATATATATATATATGCATATATGTGTGTGAATTTGTGTGTGTGTGTATATATATATATATATATAGTAAATAATTTCTCTTATCTGTAGCTTGCCTTTTCTTTTTTTTTAATGAAGTTCTTTTAAGGAGCAGAAGTTTTAGTTTTCTGGGATAGCTGCAACAAATTACCATACATTTGGGGGCTTAAAACAATGGAAATTTATTCTCTTGCAGCTCTTAAGACCAGAAGTCGGAAATCAAGATGTTAGTAAAGCTCCCTTTGAAGAATCCTTTCTTGCCTCTTCCTACCTTCTGGTGGCTCCCAGTGATCCTTGGTGTTCCCTGGCTTGTCTCTGCCTTATTCCAATTTCTGCTTCTGTCTTCATGTAGCCTTTTCCCTTCTGTGTGCGGGTCTGTTCTTCATGCTTTATACCGCCTTCTTTTTGTTGTTGTTGTTGTTGTTTGCTTTTTAGAGCTGTACCTGGGGCATATGGAAGTTCCCAGGCTAGAATGGGGGGGTTGAATCGGAGCTGTGGCTGCCAGACTATGCTACAGCCACAGCCATACTGGATTCCAGCTGCGTCTGTGACCTATATCACAGCTCGTGGCAATGTCGGATCCTTAACCCACTGAGTAAGGTCAGGGATGGAACCCGCATCCTCGTGGATACTAGTTGAGTTCATTTCTGCTGAGCCCTAAAGGGAACTCCTACATGTCTTTTTATAAGGTTATTGGTTTTAGGTCCCCCTCACCAGTTTGATTTGATGTTAACTTTCTTTACCTTAATATGAAATAAGGTCACATTCTGAAGTTACAATGAACATGAATTTTTCGGGAGACACTATTCAAGCCAATTTAAGACTTGCATATTTATTTTCCTAAAGTCTTTTGGTAAAACAGAAGCTTTTCACTTTGATGAAATCCAATTTATTTATTTTTAAAAAATTTTATGGTTCATGCTTTCTGTGCTCTGTCTAATAAAGCTGTGCCAACCCAAGTTGTGCTTTCTTCCAGAAGTTTTGTAGCTTTTACCCAACCAACATTGAGGTCTATGGTGCCTTTTGAATCTGTTTTTGTTTTTATGGTATGAGATGGAATTCAAGGATGATTTTCTTTTCTATGTGGACATCTAATTTTGTCACCATGATTTATTGACAATATTGTCTTTTCCCCTTTGAATTACTTTGATGCTTTTGTAAAAATTAATTAAACGTTATCTCTTTTTTCTAGACTCTCTGAGCTATTCTTGTACCACTCTCTCTCTCTTTTTTTTGTTTTTGTTTTTTTGCAATTTCTTGGGCCGCTCCCGCGGCATATGGAGGTTCCCAGGCTGGGAGTCCAATTGGAGCTGTAGCCGCCGACCTACACTACAGCCACAGCAGCACCGGATCCGAGCCACATCTGTGACCTACACCACGGCTCACGGCAACGGCCGTAAACTTAACCCACTGAGCGAGGCCAGGAATTGAACTGCAACCTCATGGTTCCTAGTCGGATTCGTTAACCACTGAGCCACACGGGAACTCCATACCACTCTCTCTTGATTACTGTGTTGAAATGAGGCTGTATAAGCCTTCCGTCTTCCTCTTTCCCTCCCTCCCTTCCTCTTTTCAGGATTGTTTCGGCTATTGTAGAATTTCTGTCTTCTTTTAGAGACCGCTGAGGGTTTTTTTGTTTGTTGGTTGGTTGTTTGGTTTTTCCTGACAGGCAGACACTTTACTGGAGGATTAGCATTATTCTGTTGGGTCTTGGTTTTAGGATTTGTTAAGGTGAGTCTGAGTAGCTGTTACTGTGTAGCTAAGGTGGTTCCACTACCTAAGGCCTGGCTTTTTTGGCTTGACTGCTTTTGGTGTTCAGAGAGGTCTCTCCACTCCGGATGGTCATAATCCAGTGGTTTGTGAGTGACTCTGGAGTTGCCGACCAGCTCCTCCTCTCCGGCAGCTGTTCTTCACTGAACTCTTAGCGTCTCAGTGTGTGCACAGCCGAATAACTGGGCTCACTTGGTTCTTG
This sequence comes from Phacochoerus africanus, assembly GCF_016906955.1. Taxonomy (NCBI): domain Eukaryota; kingdom Metazoa; phylum Chordata; class Mammalia; order Artiodactyla; family Suidae; genus Phacochoerus; species Phacochoerus africanus. The sequence continues at coordinate 79,591,092 of NC_062550.1, read as the reverse complement.
GGAACTCTGTGTAGATTCCTAGAGATCTTCCTCTGCGTAATCATCTTCAGTCCCTGTGCAGCAAAGACTGCAGCTGTCTCTTTGAGCTTCATCCGTTTCCCTATGCCTCAATTAGGAGCGCACACCTAGGCAGAAAGTCAGGATTCTCTCAAGGATCGCAGCCCTGTGGTAGTTGTCTGGTGATTAAAAATAGTTTCTATATTTGGTCTAATTTTACAGTTTTATATGGTAGGTATTAGGTAAGTCTGATAGCCATTTCTGTGTTATGGCTGAGACAAGAAGCAGGTGCTATCCTTTTGGAGAGAGAAAGGTAAATAGTATTACTAGTCAGATTCTTAGAGATTCTTCAAGATATCTAATTTTAAAAGATTTGATCTTTTAAAAGTTGAGGCAAGGTTTATGATATAGAAGTAAGAGATGTGAAAAGGACCATGGGGTACCCTTAAAACCTTCAGCCAACTACTGGCAATCAGGGAGATTGCAGTAATTGTGAAATGTCATACCATAAAGCCTGTCAGTTTCTGTTCTCTTCTCTCCATTATACTTTCAGCAAATAGATTTCTGAGGCATTACCCAGTGCTCAAGTGTTCACTGATTTATTTGTTTTAAACTGTTGAATTTTAATAAAATTATTTTTATGGTTTCCCTCTAATAGGTAGTTATGCCAACAACAAAACACTACTTTCAGAATATTATAAATATCATTCTTAGGGGTCTGCCTGCTTATAGTGTTTTGCAAAGTTATTTGTTATCTCCTCAAATTCAGACACATAAACAACTGCCTTAGAAAGACATTTTTAGCATTTTAAAAGACATCTCTTTTCCTTGTATTTGACCTATTCCTGCCACGGAAAAAAAGAGAGAAAATGAATTGCTGCATTTGCGGGAGCACCTTTGACTTACTCGTGGTACAATTTGTTTTAAGTAGAGATCTATAAAAAAAAGTGGTTGAAAGTTCTGTTGGTCAGGGAACCTTTATGATGCCTTGCTTAAACGGTTTGGTAAGAGAAATACAGTATATATCATGCCATTTAGAAAGAAAAATAAAGAGCCTTACCTAGGAAAGCACATTTCAACATCAGAGCAATAGGTATGCATTTTGAACCTACTCTGGTCCAGTTTGGAGTTTGTCTTTTTGGTTATGGAGAGTCATTAACTACTTAAAAAAAGGCCACTATATAAAATGGCTGGGATGGTTTAATCAGTATTTCTCAACCATGTGTATGTATAAACCTTTTCCAAAGGGGGAAGAAAAAAATTCCTCTGAGTCCCATTATATACCTAAATTATTTGTGTTATATTGTTCCTTAAATTTATGCAAACATAAAATAAAGTATAAATTCCTTGTGCTAATAACACTTATACTACTTTTAAATCAAAACATATTTACAAGTTAAATACAAACAAAGCTGTAAATATAAATTAGCAACATTAGTTTCATATGATGTATAAATTTTGCTGAAAAGCTGAATTATTATATACAATATAAATATGATGGTGACTGCTAGGATGCAGGTTCTTTTAAGCCCACTTCTTGTACTGTGGGATGACTCCATTTTCCCATCACTTTGCTGTAAATACTGTAGAACCTTTTTCAGCACTCATTCGGTATTGTAACTTGGCCATCTCTTAGTCTAAAAGCCATCATGTATGTGTATGTGTGTTACTTAAATGTATCTTTCTGTGTTTGTCAATTATTAGCATTTTAAAGAAATGCTGCAGTCAGTGCACTTATAAAGAAAAATACTAAGTAAGACAAACACAAATTTCATGACAGTCCTCCAGAAGGTAGTTTCAAGAATGAATTACTACTACTGTTAAATACTATTATCAAAGCAAGCCTCAAAATGATACAATTCTTTAAAAAAATTTTTTTATTGGAGTATAAATTCTTTTATTGGAGTTACAGCAAAGTGACATTTATATATATGTGTGTGTGGTGTGTGTACACACACACACCACACACACATATATCCATTCTTTCTCAGATTTTATTCTGTAATAGGTTATACAGAATATTGAGTAGATTTCCCTATGCTATACAGTTGGTCTTTGTTGGTTATCTATTTTATATATATATATACACACATATATATATGTATGTGTATATGTGTATATATATATGTATGTATGTGTATATGTGTGTGTGTATATATGTGTGTGTGTATATATTGTATGTATGTGTATATGTGTGTGTATATATATGTGTGTGTGTATATATATGTATGTGTGTGTGCGTGCATATATACGTGTGTGTGTATGTATATATGTGTGTGTGTGTGTGTGTGTGTGTGTGTGTGTGTAGAGAGAGAGAGAGAGAGAGTGGTGTGTATATGTTAATTCCAAACTCCTTTCCCACCTGGTGTTTCCCCTTTGGTAACCATAAGTTTGATTTTGAAATCTGTGAGTCTGTTTCTCTTTTGTAAATAAGTTCTTTTCAAATGACATGATCATGATTCTTTTTTTTTTTTTAAAGGCATTTTTTTTGTTCTTTCCTTCTTTCTACTTTTTTTTTGGGCCTCACCCACAGCATATGGAGGTTCTCAGGCTAGGAGTCAAATCAGAGCTGTAGCTGTTGGCCTACACCACAACCACAGCAACGAAGGATCCAAGCCACATCTGCAACCTACCTCACAGCTCACAGCTATGCTGGATCCTTAACCCACTGTGTGAGGCCAAGAATTGAACCTGCATTCTTATGGATATTAGTTGGCTTCGTTAACCACTGAGCTACAATGGGAACTCCTAAAATGGCACGATTCTTATAGGTAACTTACAGACTCTTAGGAATGCATCCTTGCACATGCAGTTTAATAAATCATCTTTAGAATGCATTTGAAGAGGCAAAGGTTAGATACAGGGAGGCTAGAAGACTATTGCAGCTGTCCAGAACTGAGACTGGAGCCTGAACTAAAGTGGAAGTATAGAAATGGAAGAGAGTCAGTGGGTGGTGACTGATCACCAGCCCCAATATTCTAGTTTATTTGAAATATTTTATTTATTCATGCAGTCATTTATTTCTTCATGTGATCATTCATTACTGGGGAGGCTGTCTTCTGAAATGATTGAAAATCTTGTCATCTGTCATTTCCTCATGGGATTGTTGAATGAGATAAAAAATGTAAGATCTTGGTTATAAGTTCTCAATAAATGAGGGCTATTATTAATCCATTCCCATTTATTGAGGTTTTTTTTAATTATTATTTTTTAAATAGTTATTTCCCCAATACATTTTTTTTAACTGTACAGCATGGTGACCCAGTTACACATACATGTACACATTCTATTTTCACACATTATCATGCTCCATCATAAGTGACTAGATGTAGTTCCCAGTGCTACACAGCAGGATCTCATTGCTAATCCATTCCAAAGGCAATAGTTTGTATCTATTAACCTCAAGCTCCCCAACCAACCCACTCCCTCCCCCTCCCCCTCCTCCTCCCCCTTGGCAACCACAAATCTATTGTCCAAGTCCATGATTTTCTTTTCTGTGGAAAGGTTCATTTCATTTATTAAGTTTTAAATTATGTCAGGAAGGGGACTAAACTTGGATAGATAAGGTAATGTTTTCAAGGCGTTCACAGGGTTACAAATATCCTGTAACCTAGTGTGTTCTGCAGTGGTAAACTTCACAGCACTTAGTGAACTGGCACTCTGAGGAGTAAGTTACCACCTCTCACAATCTAATAGTCTTCAAAATTGAGCTGGAACTTGGAAAGCATTTAGGTGCTTGTTTGACAGGTCACGGAGATAAGGAAAGACATTCTGGACAGAAGTACAGCATTTGCAAAGATATGGCAGTTCAAGAGCCTGCTGCACTTGGAGGCATGCAAGTAGTGGGTATGGATGGACACGTGTGGGAGAGAGGGCTGGGATGTACTTGGAAGAGAAGCGACGATAAGGCCATGTTGAATTGTGAGAATCAGAATGGAAACCTTACCTGTGGTGTCTGTCTTGTAAGTGTGTGACACTGGTCATAGGAGGAACCAAGGAAGCCTGGCTTGAGCAGTACAGCCAAGCCCAGCTGCCAGAAAAGCAATCCAAAGCTGTGTCCCCAGATGGCAGGCAAATTGTGTTATTCTGGGTGAGAAGAGCAGAATTATTATGGTTTTCTTTGGTGGAATCATGAACATTTTTCACCATGATCAGAGTCTTGACAGCACACTGAGGGAATGATAGTTTTCAAGTGAAATCTTCATTAAGCGAGTTGTGTTAGAAGTTTGAAAAAAAAAATTCCAATAGTGGATAGAACTTTGAATTAGATTATTACCAGTATGCATTTCATATTAATGTTTCTGCATAAAATTGAAGGGCCTTTTTGGAAATACTTTTGTTTTGATATCATTCAGTAGTCAAATATTGATGTTATTCTTAATGCAGGATTCGTTTGGTTTTATATACTAATGCTCATGTTCTTAATCGATGTTTAGGAAGGGAAATCTTATGGATACTTAAAGCATTGATCTGGGTTATTGTTACAAGTAATTCTGTTTTTATGACTTACGTTACATATCATTTATATATAATCGACCATCTCTGTTTTCTTCTAGTACAATTTTCTTTTTCTTTAGTACAATTGTTATAAGGAACATGAAAACATAACATAGATTGATTATAGTGCCTTAGTTTCCTTTAAAATATTTGTTTGGAGTTACCAAGGTTACCAAAGGGGCACATAAATATTCTGCAGAAACACAATTAGTACGATGGTACAAAATAATCCTTCACAGATGGTATAAAGGAATGAGAGAAAAAATTTACAAAGATCATGATGAGAACAGGAAGTAGTGTAATATAAATTCACTCATGTGGCACAGATTGAAGTGTGCGTGGGGAGGTGTGGGAGATGCACAAAATTAAATCCCCTCATCACACTCTGAAAACTGCCATCTTGCAGTCATCAGGTCCTCCTCCTTCTCAGATGTTGAAGCTAGGCTCCCAGACCAGCAGAAGAAAATTTCATGGTTCAACATATTTCCACCTAAGTTGGTGAACTCATTTACACTTGTGGCTGTTAAAAGCTGTTGATGTGCATGTTGAAGTGACTGTTCATATCTGCATCTGCTGGAGAAGTGTTCTCTTCTTCCCATGACTTTTCTGTCACATGGATTATAATAAAAATGTAAGTATTTCAGTTCTGCTAGAAGAGCTGTAGATGTGTCCTGATAGCTGGCGTAGAGGCTTGACTGTTTATTTACATCTCTTTATTGATTTATCAATTTATACACATCAGTTTGAATTCCTTGAATATCAAAGTGTGAGTGTGTGTGATATTAATTGGGAACTTATTAGGTGCCAAGCTTTGTTCTAATATCCATATTAGTCCTGCCAGTGACCCTATATACTATTATTATTCCCATTTTACATATGGGAGGCAAGGTAACTGAGGCCCAGAGGGTTAAATAGCTTGAAAATGATGGATATAGCATAGACATTCAGTATACACTCACTCCAGAGTAAATGTACATGTTCAAAAATGCTTATTCAAAAATGTTCCATTTGTGCCATGGAAGAGTAGTACTCACAATTTGTAAATTACCTATGTAATTCATATTGACTCTACTTACAAAAAACATTTTTTTCCCAGTTGTTCCAAATGAGTAGTAGTTGTTGGGTTTTCAATATGGACAACATCATAAGTGTTCTTAGTGACCTTTCAAAGTATCCTCCATTGACACAATTTCAGACATCCTTTTTGTGCTTGTGATACCAAATTCTGGTACCGTATATCTCAGTGGGTTTTATTACCTTTAATAAAGGATATTTTCAGCCTACATCTTCTAAATATTAAAGACAGGTAGAAGGATTTGAAATTCAACCCCTCAGACTCCAGTTCCTAGATACATTTTGAAAATGAGAGAGAGGGGCTCTGTGGACTGTTGCGCATGTTGCTCTTAGAGTCGAGGCTTCTTTGCAGTGCATCTGCAGCATTATAATCAAGTAACCCCTGTGCAGCTTTCACAAAGGCCATTTAACTCTTGGAACGCATATCTTTAGGAAGCTATTCTCTACTGATTTGTGATTCTACTTTATGGTGACTTTAGGATATTGTAATAAAACTGACACAATATGAGTTCTTAATGGTACCTAGAAATCTGAGTGGATTTAATGTGGACAACCTAAGCCACTGAGTTCTGTAAGGAACATTGCAGTTACCAAACATGGGACAGAAGAGTCAGGGCCTTCGCCATCAGAAAACCAAGATGTAGTTCTAGTCCTCCCAAAATATTGGAAAAAGTATCTGGAAGATGTGAATCAACTTGGTAGGAAAAATAGTTTAGATTATTCTTCTGTAGTGTTTGGTTTCAAGGTAGCTATCCAGAGGCACGGCTATGGTGATGAGATGAGAATGTGTGGGAAAGTGCTCAGAGGGTACCTGGCTCCTAACAAGCGGTCACTGAATGCTACCTGTGTGCTCGTCTAGCTGCTGTGATGGAGAAGTTAAGGGCATTCTTTGCAGTGGACAACCTGGCTTCAAATCCTGGCACTACCATTTATCAGCTAGTAACCCTAAGCAGTGGTCTCAACCAGGGACAACTTTGTTGCCTAGGGGACATTTGGCCATGTTTAGAGACATTTCAGGTTGTCACCCTTCAGAGTGGGGTCCTACTGGAGGCCATAAATACTGCAGAGCATCACATAATGCTCAGAATAGACCCCTCCCCCAACAAATCATTCTCTGGTCTGAAATGCGAATCACCACGCTGAGGTTGAGAAACCCCAACCTAGAACAAGTAACTTTTTCCCTCTGTAAAATAAGAGCACTAATAGTGCCTACTTGGCTAACGTGAAGAGAGCACCTAGAAAAGTGCCTCATACACTGAGCACATAGTAAATGCTAGCTCTTGTCATTCTTTCAACAAATATTTGTAGAATGTTCACTGTGTGCCAGGCGCTAGCCTAGATGCTAGGTATACATGCTAGACTGGTGTATTACCTTTCTCTCTCTTTAACCCTCTGGTTATATATAATTTTCTCCTAATTTTCCTAATTTTCTCTTTCTGCCTCCCACTTATCCCTCTATTTCTTCAACTTTTACCCTCCTCTCTTTTTCCTCCTTTTTCCTTTGCCATCTCTCTACAACCCTTCCAGGGTATTTTTTTTTAGCTTAATTTTTTTTTTTTTTTTAAATACAGTAATCTCTCCAAAACACAAGTTTCCTTCATGTATTTCAGGACAGTGCTTTTTATATTGTAATTTTTGGCTCATTAGTGGGCCATGAAATTAATTTAGTAGGCCTTCACACAATGAAAAGAGACAAAACAAAACTGAACTGAATCCAAGAGAAGGCTCCAGTGCATGGCACATAGTATAGTTAAGTCTTGTTTAATGAAATTTTATTTGTATACATAAGTATAACCTGCTATGGCACAGTAGGTTAATGATTTGGCTTGTCTCTGTGGTTAAGGCTCCAGCACTGGTGCAGCTGTGGCTTAGGTTGCAGATCTGGCTTGGATTTGATCCCTGGCCTGGGGAACTTTGATATGCCATGGGTAAGGCTGGAAAAGAAAATACATTGTACCTGTTTGCCATGCAAAGTGCATTTCTCACTATGGGTAACAATCACAGGTTGGATTTATATGAATGCACCTTTTCCGAAACCACGTAAATTAAAAATCTGAACTCTGAAGAGAGAGAGAGAGAAAGAGAGGAAGTCAAAACACTTTCCCTAATGGAAGTGGAAGGGAAAACAGGCCTGGTCTGTACCCTTCTGGAACTTGCCATTTCTAGCTCCAGGGGTCCCTGAAGAGGTGACCACTGTTCCCTGCGGCAGCAGCATTTATCATTGTTGGTGCTCTGAATGCCTCCCTCCTCTTAAAGTATAAGCTCTTTATCTCCTTATGAAAATCTTTCTTTTATACTTAGAAGAATCTAATAAAAGAAAAAAAAAATTAACCCCTGCTTCCACGTCTCACAGTCATCTGAACTTGAGCATAACAAACCTCTCACCCTGATCCATATGCAAACACTGTCAGTATCTCCAAATGACCTTTGTCACAGGGGAGGTCTTTTTCATTCCATGTCACCACCACCCCCGCCATCAGGTAGAGAATGCCCTTCACCCTAGGACTGATTCTCTTCCTTCCTTACTGGCTTTGGGTATCTTAGTCTTTCTCCAGAGGTGCTGGGATCCCTGAGTTTCTTCTCTACCCTCCTTCTCTCATTGCTTCAGAGCTGCCAGGAGCATCTTAGGCTCCTGCTCTTGCTCTGGTAACCTAATATGGCCCAGGAAGGAGAACTTCCATTCCCTTTACAAGCACTGTTTAGGGAGGAGACATTCTTAGGGTCCTAAGTGCAAAGTTTAAATGTGGTTTCACAAGAAGGCCAAGCTGTAAAGGGTAGTCTGTGTCAGCACTTTTAGGCTTGGGGGTCTGAGTCCTTGTATGCCAGTCATTTCCAGTTCCTGAGCCAGTTCTGACCAGGACAGGGAATACACTGGAACTTCACCCCACTAGTGTGGGGTTACAACTCGTTGCAATTCACTCTGCTAGTGACTGGTGCTTGGTGTTTGTAGGAGAAGTCCTGAGAGGCTGTATGCCTACCAAATCATACCTTTACCTTATGCCCCACTATGCTGGGCCAGGTCACATAACTGAGCTTCTGCTTTGGTTTTGTCTTAGCCCTACTGTTCTCTGAGTAACAGTGTCTCTGCAAAGGCTGATCACAGAACCATGATTGGTTCCTGACCACCTGTCTAGACTCCTTCCATTTCCCACCGCCCTCCTTCCCACACGCCGTATGTTCCAGCAGTATAAAATACCAGTAGATCCACGAAGGTGCATGTGGCTTTTTCTGCCTGGATTTCCCAACTTGAACCAAGCCAGAGTTCACCTTTCCCTCTTTGACTACTAGATATTAAACTGCGGCTCCCTTCTTCAGGGTCTAGTCTGCACTTGTTCTCTTATCCCATCCCTCTATTTCATCTTGGCTTCCAGATTTCTCCCTTCCCCATTGAGGTGCCAGGTATTCTGAGTTCAGTCTCCTGGACTTATGAAATCTATTGGGTTTAAGTCAGCCACAGTAGACTGACTCACATAACACTGTTGAGTCTGAGGACCTAACCATCATGTATAATATTGCTCCTGTATAAAACTGTAGGTCAAAGTCCTAAAAACTGATCGATCAGTGATGTTTTAGAAATCGCCACATTTATAAATTGTCGTTTGACCATAGCAAAGTGTATGTGAGTGTATGTATGTATTTGTGCACACATGCACACACGCACATATACACATGTATTTATATATATCATATCTCTTCTGCATTTATGTTCATATTTTATGAAACAAAAGGGAAGAATGAAAAAGCATTCTCCAAATGAGAATTTAGAAGAAAAACAAAATTAGTGTATATTTCTAGTGAGTAAATGTGAAGTTGTACAGATAAGGGAGAGAAGGTATGCAAATGAAGAAATACATGCCTGAACCATTAGATGTTGGTACTTAAATAGGAAATATATTGTGGATGTTTGGGCTTCATTTTCTAAATTCTAAATGGGAATGTATCTTTCACATATCTGTATGTAATTCAGAGCCATATCTAAATGTAATATTAAGGTAGAAATACCATTTTTTCTTTCAAATGCTAGAAAGAAAACAATTTTAAATTGGAATATGAGCCAAAGAGGAAGAAATATATGACTTGGGATAGCCTTAAAATAGTAAATTCGGGAATGAAATGAGACTGCTTTTTTAAAGCCACTCTCAGATATTATGGTTTCAAAAGAATTTTAAATCCTGGCAGTCTTCCTAGCCTGGAATAATGAGGTAGTTGGACCTGGAACTTAGTATGGGCCATGCCTCCATAAACCTGTGTGCAGGGTCAATTGTGTTTGCCTGAGATTATCAGACATTGCCTGGAGCTGTACAGCGAGTCTGAGTTGTAAAGCCTGCTTTAGTGGAGAATTAAGAGGGGGGAGGGGAGCGACATCCTTACACAACCAAGGTAGGTATATTGTTTTGTCTTCCAAGCCTTAAAAAGGAAAATTAATTCAATTCTGTTTAGCGAATATATATTGAACTTGTCTCTGTTTTAGGATATAATTACTGGTCGTTATTGGAATAGAAAAGTAAAATGTACAGTTCTTACCCTTAAGGAGATTAAGATGGGTCTTTCTGAGGATTTAAGACTGGCATATAAAGCAACTAGAAAAGAAACAGAAAAGGCTATAAGACAGCACAAAGTGCTACATTGAAAAAAAAAAAAAAAGAAAGTGCATAGTAAACAATCAGAGCTATAGACCGACCTTGGAACAAAAAGAATTGTTAAGAAGGTAGGATGTGACATGTTAAATCCTGATGGCAATATAGTTCTAGGGTTATTTTAATGCCTGGATTCTCTTCTGTTTTAGTGTGTAAAATATAGTGAGGAAACTATCCATGGACTACTGTGTAGACTCTTGGCCTGAATAGTTTGTTGTTGTTGTTGTTGTTTTTGTCTTTTTGCCTTTTTCTAGCGCCACACCTGCGGGATATGGAGGTTCCCAGGCTAGGGGTCCAATCGGAGCTGTAGCCACTGGCCTACGCCAGAGCCACAGCAACGCCAGATCCGAGCCTCGTCTGCAATCTACACCATGCTCACGGCAATGCTGGATCCTTAACCCACTGAGCGAGGCCAGGGACTGAACCCGCAATCTCATGGTTCCTAGTTGGCTTCATTAATCACTGAGCCATGACGGGAACTCCACGCCTGAATAGTTTTTAAAAATTTAGTTTTACACAGCAAAAGAAAAAAAGTACAAGAACATTAATTTGTTGAGTGTTTGAACATTTTATGTAGGTCAGCTAACAACTATCCCCCAAACTGATGGTGGAACGGAAAGAAGACAAGCCTAGTGCTTTTGTTTGGTTCTGGAAGGTGTTTCTGGATATTTAATTAGAAATTGCTTTCTCCAACATTCTGAAAATGTGTAACATTTCTAAGAAACCACTCAACCCACACTGTTATCATGTCAGGGGAAAGTTTTGAACCTGTCATTAACTGAGGTCCTCTGTTATTCCTTTTTCTAGGAACATGCTCATCTCAGAGTGCTACAAGGATTAAGTTACTTTCCTAAATCTAGAGTCCTGCTGCAGACTTGCCTGTTTATATTCCAAGGGGAAAGGAGAGAGTCTTTGGTCTTAATACATAACAATATAAAACATTATTGTGAATTTTTTGCACCGTTCTAGTTTAGTTCATTGAAGTTATTGTCTTTTCTACCTTTTAAATCATACATATTAAACTGAGTGGCAATGCACAGGAATATCTGAAGGCAAAATGAATCTCTGACCTTTACTTGGTTATTTGAGCAAACAACAAATACTATTACAAGACTATACATGTACAGTAAGTAGTAGTATAGAAGTAGGTGGTGAAGTCATCAATGAACAGAGCAATTGGCCACACTGACTGTTTTCTGCATGGACTGTGCCAAAAAGGAGAATTACTGAATTGATTCCTCCTCTTGGAAAGCCTATCACAGAATGAGAGAAGACAGGATATGCCTCCAATATACATATCAACATCAGTGATAAAGGCAAGTATTTTCCTTTACAGGAAGTATTTGCCTCTTTTCTGATTCTGTAGCATCTAGACTTGCTCTGACTCCTTTTGGTTTCTGTTTGCATTTCTCCGATGATTAATGACATTGAGCATCTTTTCATGTGCCTCTTGGCCATCTGTATGTCCTCTTTAAAAAAACGTCTGTTCAGGCCCTCTGCCCGTTTTTTTTTTTTTGTTTGTTTTTTTTTTTTTTGTCTTTTTAGCTATTTCTTGGGCTGCTCCCGCAGCATATGGAGGTTCCCAGGCTAGGGGTTGAATCGGAGCTGTAGCCACCGGCCTACGCCAGAGCCACAGCAACTCGGGATCCGAGCCGCGTCTGCAACCTACACCACAGCTCACGGCAACGCCGGATCGTTAACCCACTGAGCAAGGGCAGGGACCGAACCGGCAACCTCATGGTTCCTAGTCGGATTCGTTAACCACTGCGCCACGATGGGAACTCCCCTCTGCCCATTTTTTAATTGAGTTGCTTGCTTTTTGATATTGACTTGTACTAGTTCTTTTATATATTTTGCATATCAACCTCTTACCAAATATATTGTTTGCAAGTATCTTCTCCCATTCAGTAGGTTGCCTTTCCATTTTGTTGATGGTTTCTTTGGTTGAAGTGATTCAAGTCTGAAGGAAAAGAGAGTGGAGAGTGATCAGCTTCCCTTTCTTTCTTTTTTCTTTTCTTTTCTTTTCTTTTCTTTTTTTACTTTTTAGGGCTACGCCTGTTGCATATGGAAACTCCCAGGCTAGGTGTCGAATCAGAGCTGCAGCTGCCAGCCTGCACCACAGCACAGCAACACCAGATTCAACCTGTGGTCTGCAACCTACACCACAGATCGTGACAATGACCAGATCCTTAACCCACTGAGTGAAGCCGGGGATCAAACCAGCATCCTCATGGTTACTGGTTAGGTTCATTTCCATTGAGCCACAACAGGAACTCCCCAGTTTCCTTTTCAATAATATAAAATCTGGATTGTAGCACATATCACTTCTACTCATGTCCTTGTTACCAAACTTAAGTCACCCGAACTCTTTGGCTGGAATGTAGTTTCTAACTGGACAGCTGTGTGCCCAGATGAAAGTGGGGAGTTTTATTACTAAAAAGAAAATAACTATTGCCACTGGAGGACAAGGAGTAGTCTCTGCCACAGTGGAGAGTTCATCATATTGAATTATTCCTGATCTTTATTGCTAATGCCCAGCACCTAGCAAGTACTCAATCAATGTATATTTGTTGAATTAATTAAAGTGAATGGGAAACTGGAGCCAATCCTTAGCTCGGGCATGGCTACTTAGGGAGAGATCCAAGTCTTGAAATGGTGGAGACATAAGCTTGGTAGCATTATATTTAAGGCTCCTGGGAATGGATGAATCAGTGGTGGAGATTATAGCTTCTAGGAAGGTGAAGTCCAGTTAAGCTTAGACAGTAAGTGAATCTTCTGTACTTTACTCAGGGATAGTATCAGCACTTAAATAGTGAATTTAATTTAGAAAAACTCAGAGGAGCAGGAAAAACTCCAAGAGGATGGTAAGATGGGGTGGAGGAGGATATGAGGATGAGTGGGAGTTGGGGGGGGGGTGGTATCCAGTCTGCTTAATGGGACAAATCCAGTAGCCCTCACAGTTCAAAGTCAGGCAGCCATCATTTGATGGATCTGGCATCCTGACACTTTTTAGCAGGATTCATCCATTGCTGAGGATCAGCAGAGAGAATTGGCAAGATCCTGACTGAGCATCAGAGCCTCAACCAAGCAGATGGGTGTGCAGGGCAGAATTTCGAGTTCTAGGCTGGGAAACTGCAGTAGCAGTTCAACTTCATAGATGGGGCCAACATAGCAGGGCTGGGTAATGATTCATTTTAGAGGCTGCACAGATTCTCAGAGCTAATTTTTTTGTTGTTGATTCTCTGAACAGTAAGACTTAATTCTGAGTCTCAGTTCTGATTTTCCGGCATCATTATTATAACTGGCCCAGAATTGGAGGGGAGGCAGATATGGGGCTTGGGGAAAAAAGGGCAGGGGTTGCTAAGGGGCTAGTGTCTGAGACTCTGGCCTGAGAAACTGATGATACTGTGTCCCATGTCCTCTGGTCCTTTATAATGCTGCTCTCTTTTTTGCAGTGAAAATCATAATTGTAAAAATATAGCACAATTTTGATAGGGTGATACCTCATGATAATTGATATTTTTGTGTCTTATTATTCTTAAATAATTTGATTATTGTAATTAAAGAAAGGAAAAAGCAGCACAGACTCCCAAAATTGATGTCTCAGGTCGATTTGGCCTATTAGGTAGAAGATGAAAATGTGTATTTCAGCACTTCAGCTCTGCATAATTGATGGGGCACTAGGCACTATCTCTTTGGCTATTCAGCAAAGATTCGGTTAGCATCTGCTTGTGCAGTCTGAGGTCGCACAATTTATACTCTTCATGTTTTAGAGATGTAAAACTGTCTTATAGAGCCCTCTTCTTTATTCCTGTCAATTGATAGGTACAAATGAATGTCGAAGATGCCTAATAAAAGCCCTGCCTGGATCCTGGATGTTTTCCTCCTTCTTTTTACATAATAAATCTACTAAGCCAAGCCAAACACTAGCATATATGTGGATAAAAAGATAGCCAGCTTTTTGAGTGGACAGACTTGTTTTTCTCTTATCTTCTCAGGGACTGTATGCCTATTGATCAAACTTCAAAGAAAATAAAGGAGTTAACATATGATTCACTATTCACTTAAAATTAATTTATATAAATTTCTTTTGAATCTCTAGTTACTCTCTTAATAAATGAACATTTTGCAAAGAGTAATTATATATGTATTTAAGATATACCTAGGTACCTATATATGGGATAATGTATAAGAGAGAAAGATTACTTAGTTGATGAATAGGTATATTTCACTATAGGTGAGTAATTTATTAGTTTAAGCAATACCTTGTCCATTATAACTGTGTCAGTATAGGAAGGTGTAGTTGAGCCTTTTCATCTACTCTTAAGGGTAACACCAATGAAAACTCAAGTTTTTCTCTTGTTTTTAAAGAAATTAAAATATTTCCTGTATTCAAGTTTTCAGTGGCTTTAGTTAAGGCAAATGGAAACTCTGTACATTATGACAGTCCATGACTTTAATTTTCTTTATGTATTTAAGACGTTGGCTCATATTAGTTAACATATTGTATGCATTCAGTTTGGGCTCAATCGGATATATTTTGAACTGCTTTGAACAAAGGTCTGTCAAGTTACTGATTCTTAAATCTGCTTCATATGCTCAGATGAAGTTGTTGAGACTGCTGTCTATAGGTAATGAGGCAGGATCAAGAGAGGAATGTAGCCCGTGGATTAAAGTTGTAAACGACGTCGTCATTATCATCATCGTCGTTGTCATCCATCATCACATTCCCTCTGATATGCTTAGTATTTCTGCCCATTTGATCTTATTCTTGAGCAGTATTGCAGTTGGGAGAAGTGATGATAAACAGGTGTGCTGTTGCGGCTGGTTTACTTTCCTAATTTTGCTGGTAACAAAACAGCTGCTAACTTCACCAGTGAGGTTCTGAGGGACTGATAAACACTAACCAAAAACATCAATCTGATTATAAATCAAGTGCCAATTTTGCTTTTAATCTTCAGTGAGGATTATAACCGTGAATGAAGTCAAAATACTCATATTGGTTGATCTCTACTGCTCTGTCTGAATGAAAATGTACCCTGGAAGTCAGTTATCAGAAAGTTGCTTTGTTAGTATGGAACCAAAACAAACAAAATGGAATAATCTTAATATCCTGTATTATGTCTGTTATGGGTAAACTTTTCATACTTTAATTTTAAGCTTCAAAGTATAGAGATGTTTGGAGTTCCCACTGTAGCTCAGCAGAGACTAATCCAACTAGTGTCCATGGGGATGCAGGTTTGATACCTGGCCTCGCTCAGTGGGCCAGGGATCTGGTGTTGCCGTGAGCTGTGGTGTAGGTTGCAGATGAAGCTCAGATCCTGCATTGCTATGGCTGTAGTGTAGGCTTGCAACTGTAGCTCTGATTTGACCCCTAGCCTGGGAACTACCATGTGCCTTGGGTGAGGCAAACAAACAAAAAACTATAGAGATGTTTTATTACTTGTAGCTCCCCTACATCCTGATTTCATTTTGTTCTACTTTATTACTGAAAATCTCAACATATGAGTCATAAATGAGTCACTTTAAGGCAAACATAGTTGCTAAATCCAGGAGTAGAACATACCTGCTCTTTTTTGTTTGTTTGTTTGTTTGACTAGTTAGTGAATGTTTATGTTTCAGATTTCTGGTTATATTCACGTATATATGTACTTTTTTTTCTGAATTTTTTTTTATTTTTTATTTTTTATTTTTATGTGGTTAGATATTCACAACATTAAGCCAGCAAACATTTCTGTAAATAATACATAATGATATATATGTTGATTACGCACTGAATAAAATCATAATTTGCTGTAGATGTGAAAGAAACATTTGAGATTATTTTGGGGTTTCATGAAGGGATATTTCCGAGTTGACATCCTAGGAGCATGTCCTTGCCCTTCCTGAACCTAGGAATGTAAAGGCCATATTTATGTCTAAAGGATGAGCATGTGGCCTCATTAGATGATAGTTCACCAATGAAAAAGTTGTGGATTACTTATACATTTGTCTTAATAACTTTTTAAGGAGATTACTTGAAAAATGTCTTTAAAAAGCTTTTGGCTTTTTTTAGTGCAGTTTGCATCTCAACAGGTTCAAGTATTAGCTGAGAGATGATGGGATATGAATAGTTTTGTAGTTTTGAAAAAACTAAATTGATCCAAGATCAAGAAAAAAATGGATTCATTTATCTTCAGAATGTATTTTTTTAAAAGCTACCTTAGAATAAGGACTGCTTTCCAGAGTGTGCGCCACCCTTGTGTTCCTGTGATAATAGGAAGCACATTGGCCTGGGTTGGGATCCTGGCTCCGCCACTTGGTAGGTTCATTTGTTAGGCTCATTCATATAAACTCTGCTGATGGCCTTGGAGAAGGTCAGTGAGAGGATGTGACCACCGGCTGACCCAGGAGCTAGTCCAGGGTAATCACAGGCCCTGCACCCCGTCCCATCCTTGAAATGTACATTCCACTGTTCCCACAGCGGGAGCTCTTTGTAAGGACACTGCCTTGAGGGAGCAGTGTGGTGCTGAGACCATTTGGATGGTATATATGACTGAACCCAGTTAAGCCCTCCATGTAAACTCTGAAGATTCTGGAGGGCCGCTGTGGCGATCTACTTGCCTTCAGACCTCCTAGAACAAGCCTGGTGTGTAAGTTCCCTTGCTCATTAAACCTGCCACCTCCCAATCTAGAGCTGTCTACCTCTTTCTGCGGTTTTTCTTAGCCCTTCATGTATGGCACCCAGTTTCAGATTTCACTCAGGAAGCTCCTGGGTTTTGAACCAACAAGTTCCCAATATAGTAAGTTGATAGAAATCACCTCTGATTTTGAGCCACTTGTGAGGATAGTCACAAGTGTCTGAGTTTCTCTAGTCTTCTCTCTCCTCATCTCTAATTTCTATTACTCTGGAGCTAATAATCCCATTTATTCAAAGTTGCTGTGGGGCTTAAATGAGTTGTTCATGTTTAAGGACTTTGCAAACTGCATGCATCATGTTATCAAATTTTAATAGCTTTTAAAATTGTTTCTATTTTGCTGTTAAAGTTTGCACCATAAAGGCGTGGATATATTGATGGGAGAGTGGGAGTGATGGACGGCAACAATGAGAGTAATTCTAACTTCATCTATTTCTAACCTGAATTTAGAGGACAAGAACTTTTCATAGTTAGAGACTGGGAAAAAAAAAAAAGTAACTTGGTGAGTTTTGGAACACTCTGAGTCAAACCATTCTATGCCTAAGATTAAACTATTTTTATAATTGAATTTGCACATGGTATTTTTATTAGTCTGATTATGTGGCAGGAAATCAATTTAGTTTTCTTCACTCTCTGGACAAGACAGAGACCATCAGGGAGCAGAGACTCATTTGATTCATGATGGCAGTTGCAGTGATGCAGTTTAAATGTGAAAGAAGAAAAGAATTCTTACCGATTTCTTTGTTATTGAAAGATGGGCATATCCCTTCACTACTAATGGGCTAAAAATACTGAAAGAAGCTCCAATTTTGAGTCTTTTTCAGTAAACATCCGTATTAGCTACCACAGATAGCCTTGCATTAATCTATAGTCTATTTTAGAAAGAAAACAGCCTCTCTCTCTATCTCGCTCTCACTCTCCTCTGCCCTTAACCAGGTATGTGGTGGGTACACAGCACATTGTTTAAATCCCTAGGAATTGTTACTGCAGCTGCATGTGAACCGGTCACTCCATTCTGGTAGTCCCATGACTAAAAATGAATATTTTGATGTAATTGCTTCTGAGCTGTTTCATTATTTATTAATAACTGCTTTAAAATGCTATTCGTTATGTTCTTAGCGGGGTTTTTTTGGCTCTGCACACAATAAAAATGGAAAATGTTGAAACAAGTTTTGTTTTAAACGCAAGCAGTTTTCCAATTAAAAAGACCTAATTAATGCAGCATGGGCATGCTGCTAAATCCTCCTGTAAGGCTTTGGAGTAGCATTTCAAAGCCCCCCTTTTCAGCCAGTTTTTCTCTGAAGAGGCAGTTTCAAATGATCTTCAATATCCCTTCTTTGAGAAGAAATTCAGTTTCCTTTGGTTTTTGTCCTTAAAAGAATGCTCACTCTAGAAACAGAGGGTAGGCAAGTTCTCTAGAAACAGAGGGTAGGCAAGTTTTTATCTTAAGAATAATTTGATAGCCAGAAACTTTTATGTCAATTTTCGTATGTGGAAATTGGTATTTTGTGGTTGAGTTTAAGATACTAGAATGAAAGTAAGCTCAGAAAATCACCAGAAGGGTATTATGGCTCTGGGTAGTTTTAGTGGGTTCCATAGCCTCATTGCTTGTACGAGTAATAATAATATGTGTCATAATCCTAAAAGCCAACACATGGTGTTGCTATATGCCAAGCACGGCTAGTCATCTGCATAGCTGGCACTGGAACCTCATGATTATGCTGGGTTCAGAACTTGTTCTCATAACCACATTTTTCTTTTTTTTTTTTTGGTTTTTTTTTTTTTTGTCTTTTTGTCTTTTTGCATTTATCTAGGCCCATTCCTGCGGCATATGGAGGTTCCCAGGTTAGGGGTCTAATCAATGCTGTAGCCGACGGCCTGCGCCACAGCAACGCGGGATCCGAGCCACGTCTTCCACCTACACTACAGCTCACGGCAACACCGGATCCTTAACCCCCTCCTTGAGTGAGGCCAGGGATCGAACCCGCAACCTCATGATTCCTAGTCGGATTCGTTAACTACTGAGCCACGACAGAAACTCCACATTTTTCTTTTTATGTGTGCTTCCAAACAGGAGGTCTTGTTAAGTAATTGCTTAATACATACCTAAATTTAATTATGAATTCTTAAAACCTAAATGATAAAAATATAGTAAGATTAACTCTCATGTGGTGGTTTCTTTGACTTGATTTTCCATTGAGGACTAGAATTGGGTCTTAGAGAAATAATCACAGGAAGTCAGAAGTCTCTCTGAACATTATATCGTCTTTGAGATGAAAATAGAAGGCAGGGGTGCTAATTTTACAAATTGGGAAACAGAAATGCAAATAGGGAAAGTGACCTTTCTTCAAATCACTAGTAAGCTAGTCACTTAAGGAACTAAAAATGTCATCTTATGTAATTACTTTTTTTCTGGATTCTTTTCTGTACTGGTGCTCTCAAATTTGCCTCTCTGTGAGGGGCAGTAAAGCACAGATAAGGAAGGATGCCATGTTCAGGAGGCAGTGTGATTTATTGGACCGGAAATTGGCATCTCTGCTACACCTCTAGCATGCTGGGTGAATCACAGGATTGTTCCTCGGTCTGCTTTTCTCACTGATAAAGGAAGTAGTAATAACTGTCCTTGTCAAGCTTTGTGAGAATAAAATGGAATGGTGATTCAAAGGGAAAAAGATATTATTTATACGCTTTGGAAGGACAAATGTTATTTGTACCAGATGTGCGGCATTATTAGTACACGTATAAAGTTTTATGTGTTGTCCCTGCTGTGCTATAGCTTTAGTGTTTTTATGGTCCATCCTTTCATCTTCCTCTCATTCCTATGCTTCCTATGATTACTCAGGCACTCTTAGGACTTCAGATACTGTATTCTGATGGCCTCTACATCTAGACGGCCAACCTTGACCTTTCTCTTGGATCGCATTCTATAATGCCAGCCTCCTAGTGGACATGTCCACATGCACAGCCCATAACACCTCAGAGTGGCCACTTCTAAAACTGAAATCCCATCTGGATACCATTGTGCTCCCTACTGCATTTCTGCATTCAGTCTCAAGCTGGAAACCTTGGATTCAATTAGAGTCACTTTTTTTTTCCCCATTCTTTTGCCTTTTGCTTGTATTTTATCAGTGACCAAATTCTTTAGATTCTGCTTCCTAAAAGAACCTCTTGAATTCTACCCCTCCTAATTTTTCTGAGCTACTCATAGAGTCCAGGCTCCCATCAAGTCCTTCCTGGACTTATGCATAATGAATACTTGGAAAACATGTTTTTAAAGGGAACAGTAAATTTACATATTATTAGAGTGAGGTCATAAGGGTTGGTGGGAGATGGTGTTGTCTTGACAGAAAGCTGGGAAGTATTATACTTCCTGTAGGTGCTCTCTCTGTCACATTTAGGTAACTTATGAGACTGATGTGCTACCTTTTGTGCTAACGAGGCAGCTTATCTTTACCTGTGTCCTGGGCCCCTGGGCTGGGGGTGCCAGTGAAGAAGATTGTCCTGAGGCCATGGTAAGTCAGGCCAGCTTCTCTCCCTCCCGCTGGCCTTCTACATGGCCTCTCACTGCAACACAGGTGGGAAGTTCATGCAAGCCCCAGTGTTTAAACCTCTGAGAAATGAACTTGGTAATCAGGACGGAGATAAAAATAATACCATTTTTCCTGTCTTTACAGCATGATCTGAATGGGGCGTCTGTTTATCGTTTTTGTGCTGGAGGGACCCTCCTTCCTCCAAGTCACCCTAACCCCCATAGAGGGAGAGAAACAGGAAGGTTATGGGCTGAGACAAGAGGTTGGACAGGGTGAGAGATCCCATCCTGAATTGTTACCCTGCGTGAGCACATAGGCTTAAGTCTAAGCTGGATGGGTCCCCACTTAGCAGCCTGGTGGGACTCAGGATGGTTCTGCTCTGCAGGTCTCCTTAAGTGCTTCCTTAAGCATCTCAATGTAAATATCCATGCTGGTGTTCGCCTGGCCTTTCTCTCATCAATGTGCCTGGCAGACAGTGAAAGAGCCAGTAAGTAGCTCTGTATCACCATTCCTGGCGAAAGCCAAAAGCATCAATTTGACTTGGGGAAGGTAGTTTAGGGATGTTACAAATGTGAAATTTAACAAAAAGTCAATGATTACCTGTCTTGCCAGTCTCTCAAGAGTTTTGCCTATGTTCATTTTTTTTTTTCTTTTTTCAAATAACCTTCCCTGGGGCTAATGGAGAAATTTTTCCAAAGTGCGGTTGACCAGTTTTTTTTGTTTTTTGTTTTTAAATGGTTTCTCTTCAACTACATATTCCTTCATTGTATTTTCAACCATGGTGATTTATGTTTTCATCAACGATACTCAAATGTAATCTGTGTTTTGGTCTTTCTTTCTTTCGGTCAATCTTCACATGTCATTCCATTTGAAAATGAAACAAACAAAACCCCACAAAAATAATAAAGCCTCTCAACTCTTCCCACAAATCTGACTCCAAATATGATAGGGAATTATATGGAGATTTAGTGAAGGTTTTCTTTGCCTACCAAATGACAGAACTTTCTAAAAACCTTTTTTTACACGTCTCTTCTCCAAAGTTCCACCTTGTCAGGTGTCTCTCATACCTTTCTCAGTCCCTTTTCTTTCACTATAAGAGCTCAAGCTCCCTGGGCCCCACCTTCCATCTATATCTCTGTAACTCTGATCATCATTTCTGTATTCAATGTAGTTCTTCTTCTTTTTCTCTCATTTGTGTCCACATCTATCACCCTGCTCAGCAAGACAAAGGATGCTGCCCAAGTTCTACCTGCCTCAAAAGGTGGAGGAGGGAGTATAATAAATCTTGAAAAAAATTTTTTAAATTATAGTTGATTTACATTTTTCTGTTAGTTTCTGCTGTACAGCAAAGTGACCCAGTCATACATTTAGATACACTCTTTTTCTCATATTATCTTCAATCATGTTCTGTCACGATTGAATTATAGTTCCCCATGCTATACAGCAGGACCTCATTGCTTAGCCATTCTAAATGTTATAGTTTGCATCTATTAACCCCAAACTCCCAGTCCATCTCACCCCCGCCCCCGACCTTGGCAACCACAAGTCTGCTGTCCATGTCTCTGAGTCTGTTTCTGCTCTATTGATATGTTCATCCATTCCATAATTTAGATTCCACATGATACCTGTCTTTCTCTGACTTACTTCACTTAGTATGGGAATCTCTAGCTGCATCCATGTTGCTGGAAATAGCATTATTTTGTTCTTTTTGTGGATGAGTAGTATTCCATTGTGCATATGTACCACATCTTCTTAATCCATTCCTCTGCTGATGGACATTTAGGTTGTTTCCATGTCTTGGCTCTTGTGAATAGTGCTGCAATGAACATAGGGGTGCATGTACCTTTTTGAATGAAAGTTTTGTCTGGCTACATGCCAAGGAGTGGGATTTCTGGATCATATGATAGTTCTATATTTAGTTTTTCAAGGCACCTCTATACTGTATTCTATAGTGGTTGTACCAATTTACATTCCCACCAACAGTGGAAGAGGGTTCCCTCTTCTCCACACCCTCTCCAGCATTTGTTATTTGTAGTCTGATTGTTTTTTCGATTTTTATTTTTAGGGCTGCACTTTTAGCATATGAAAGTTTCTGGGCCAGGGGTCAAAGAGGAGCTGCAGCTGTTGACCCATACCACAGCATGGCAATGCAAGACCTGAGCCAAGTCTGCAACCTACACCACAGCTCATGGTAATGCCAGATCCTTAACCCTCTGAGTGAGGCCAGGGATTGAACTCACATCCTCATGGATACTAGTTAGGTTTGTTTCCACTGAGCCACAATGGGAATTCCTGTAATCTTATTAATGATGGCCATTCTGACTGGTATGTGGTGGTACCTCATTGTAGTTTTGATTTGCATTTCTCTAATAATTAGTGATGTTGAGCTTTTTCATGTGTTTACTGGCCATCTGTATGTCTTCTTTGGAGAAATGTCTGTTTAGGTCTTCTGCCCATTTTTCATTTGGATTGTTTGTTTTTTTGCTTTTGAGTTTTATGAGTTGTTTGTATATTTTGACGATTAAGCCCTTGTCGGTTGCATCCTTTGCAACTGTGTTCTATCCTTCTGTAGGTTGTCTTTTCATTTTTTTTTAAACAATGATTTCCTTTGCTGTGCAAAAGCTTGTCAGTTTAATTATGTCCCATTAGTTTATTTTTGTTTTATTTCAATTGCCTTGGGAGATTGACCTAAGAAAACATTTGTATGGTTAGGTCAGAGAATGTTTTGCCTATGTTCTTTATGAGTTTTATGGTGTCTTGTCTTATGTTTAAGTCTTTAGCCATTTTGAGTTTATTTTTGTGCATGGTGTGAGGATGTGTTCTAGTTTCATGATTTACGTGTGGCTGTCCAGTTTTCCCAGCACCACTTGCTGAAGAGACTGTCTTTCCCCATTTTGTATTCTTGCCTCCTTCATTGAAGATTAATTGACCATAGGTGTCTGGGCTTACTTCTGGGTTCTCTATTCTGCTCCATTGGTCCATATGTCTGTTTTTGTACCAGTACCACATTGTCTTGATTACTGTAGCTTTGTAATATTGCCTGAAGTCTGGGAGAGTTATGCCTCCTGCTTGCTTTTTGTTTCTCAGGGTTGCTTTGGCAATTCTGGGTCTTTTGTAATTCCATATAAATTTTTGGATTATTTATTCTAGTTCTGTGAAAAATGTCATGGGTAATTTGATAAGGATCACATTACATATATAGATTGGGGAGCATAATACATCTTTATAATTCAGTTTTAATTTACCTCTATCAAAGTAAAATGAAGTCATGAAGTTTGTGAATGCTTTACTTGTATACAGTTTGGAGTGGGTTAAAAATCAGCACTAAAAAACAAACTCATATTTACCAAAGGGGAAAGGTGGGAAGGGATAAATGAGATTAGGATTAAAACATACGACTACTATATATAAAGCCTATAACCAGTAAGGACCTACTCTATAGCACAGTATCTTTTAGTAACCTCTAACGGAAGAGAATGTAAGGACTACGTGGGCTAGGTAAGGCGTTCTCACTGGGGAAACTACTGGCATTTAGGGAGAACAGTCCTACATATCTAAAGCACAGAAAAGAGAAGAAGGCTTTGATAACAACAGAAACTGTGTTTCTGGCTCCCATCAACCCTCTGCATACACTGTGAAAGGAGAGCCTTACGCTCCCTTAGCAGATGGCTTGAATGATAGATTTTTTTCTTGCCCACTAAATCCATTTCTGTCCTTGGCTCTTTCTCCTGTATCCTCTGGGTCCTGAGACTGAGTACAAGACTCAACCAGAGGGAACTGTAGGGTAAAAATCTCTGCTCTCCCACTGCAATCTCTCTTGTCTAGGCCTTCTCTAAGAGAGGGACGTGGGAATTAAGTTCCATGTATTTCTTTCAAAAATATGGTAGGATAATTTGATCTTAATGTTTCATCCACTGCACAGAAGGCTGGGAGTGACTAATTTCAATGATCTTTTAAAAAATCTATTTATAGCAAGCCTTCTGGCTACAGATATCAATGTGGAAGGTGGCACATTGATTTAAATCCAGTTTTCTGTCACAAGGTGTCAGAAAAGCTAAATGGCTCTATCATGGTCTTTTAGGTCCTTTTCTCAGAAGGACATCTTTTGGTTCAGTGTGGACACTGACGTGGCTGTGGTACCCAGGATGTGGGAAGCATATGAGGAGAAAACTTGGGAACTTACTTCTTCAAACAGGATTCTTTGATTCTTTGCCTCAAAGACATTTTTTGAAGAAAAAAAAAAAAAAGGTCCCTGAAACACAAGCTCAGTAGTTCATGTGATTTACTGCCCCATGTCCGAGGTAGCAAAAAGTCTTCTTGAAATAATCTATCAGAAAAGTCTGGAATGGTATTTATCAGCAATTACTTGAAAATGTTTTCTTAAAGATGTTGCCTATCAAGGATGCTTTATAAAACCAAATTCTAGTCTATTTAATGTGTGTTTAATGTATGCTCCTGTTTTCTTTTTCTTTTTTTAAAGATACTCCCAGAAGTATAAAAGCATCCACTGCTACAGCTGAACAGTTTTTTCAGAAGCTGAGAAATAAACATGAATTTACTGTTTTGGTGACCCTGAAACAGACCCACTTAAATTCTGGTGTGATTCTCTCCATCCACCACTTGGATCACAGGTATGTGTGGCTGCTGGAGTTTCCTTTGCTTTTTTTCTATGTGGTGAAATTAACACATTAAAGTCAACAAAAGTAAGATATGCATGATTGGTTTAAAATAGCAAGAATAATTTTGCTACATTATGGAGAATCACCAACACAAGTAATTGAGATCAGCCTGAAAGCAGAAGGAGCTGCTGCTTTTGATGTTGCTAAGAGCGCACTGAAGTCACCATTTCTAAAACATATTTATTAATGACTGAGCTCCTCATGAGATATCTTCCTCAATGGGAAAGTCATGCATACTTCTAAACTGGTGAACAGTTAGCCACAAAAATACTGTATTCTGTTTCTTTAGAATATTAGAATGTCCTGGGTTTAGAGTTTAATAGTCTTATAATTTTAATCACAGATAAATTCTTTTTCCAACGTTCTTCTCAGACTGGGGCAGTTACAGCTGTATCCTTGGATGTGTGTTGAATCAAAATGCTGTCGAGTATTTCCTAGCCTCTTGCACTTGTAGAAGCATATTCAGGAGAGCTGGTGGGAGTAGTGAGGGGGAGGGGAGAGGGGAAAGAAGAAATTCATTCATGACACTGAGCATATACATAAATTGCTACAAAATAATATCAAACAGCTTAAAATGATTCCTTCCTGAAAATTCTTTAAGTTCTGACAATGGAATTTCCTTCCTGTTCGTATTTTGAATACCCAGTTCATGACTTTCTGCGGACCTTGGGCAAATCATGTAACCTACCTGTGCTTCAGTGTCCTCATCTGTCATATGGGGATAGTACCAGTACCTCCTTCTTAGGTTGCTGTGAAGACTAAAGCGCTTTACATATACCGGGTTTTAATGGTCCTGTTCAGATGTGGGCAGAAACATCTTGGCTTCTCTTATTAGAGATGGGACAGCCTGGGACTTTGTGAATCTTTACTAAACCCTAAAAGGCAAACAGAGCAAATACAGGTTGAGAACAGGGCTCCTGATACATTCTGCCTGGATTACTCTCAGGGATTTAAGACCCCATTTAATTCCATCTTTAACCCCAAAGGATGGGCATAACTTCCCAGCCATCCCGCCCCCCCCAGCCTTGGGTTTCTTTCCCGCCAGGTTTTGGCCTGTGTTTAAGAGGAGGGTGTCATCCGCACATTCACTGGGTAATTGGCTTAAAGGGAGAGGTTCACGTCCAAGGGTTCACTGGGGCTTTTCCCCTTGGTGTGTTTCTGGTCCTCATCTTCAGGTGATTGATATCAGGTGAGCTCCTTGCTTACAACACTGTGACCCTGCCCTCTGAAGTTGGGCTTTAGGCAGCCTGACTCACACACTGCAAAGGATATTGTTCCTTCCCAGAGCAGCCTGATATATTGCTGATTATTTCCCCTTGCTAAGAAAATTTCCCCAGTATTTTGGGCAGTAGATTTTTCTGCCCTGTGACTTTTTCCCATTTGTAGAGACATGGAACTCACCCAACCTTTTTTCAGATAGCATCTCTCATGACCATCCCATCCAGATGGCCTGTTTTTGTTGGTCCCTAGAGTTGAATATATTAACTACACAAATGTTTGACCAGTGTGGACGTCTTGTAATCTATGCATTTTCCATCTGATGCTTATTAAAATAGTTTGAGGTTTTTTTTTAGCGCCTTAGTCATGGTAAGGATATAGATATGAAATACCCAACCTTTATCAGGTAGATCCTTGAAGAAGATGTTCTGTCAGATAGATCCTTTCTTACTGTTCCTATAAAGTAGATTTGTTAACTGTAGAAAACTTGGAAAATTGACAAGTGTAATTAAGAAACAGGAAAATTCATGCAAATCGTATCACCCAAAGAAGACTGTTTTAATTTCTGTCATATTTTAATTCAATTTTTTTCCGTACATGTAGATATGCCATATTTTTTTTTGATCAACTCCTTACTTTTGGATATTTAACTCATTTCTGTTTTAAACTCTAATAAATAATGCCATGATAAGTATATTTATACATAAATCTTTGTGCTCAGCTCTCATGCTTTCTAGTTATACTTGTTAAATTTATTGTTAAATCTCTAGTTTCTTGTTTTACTTATTCATTTTTCCTTTGTATCATCTACAAATTTGATGACACTTACTTGAAAAAATACCATATTTGAGATACAGGATATTTTCATATGTTATTAAAAATCATTTATATTTGTAAGACACTTTTCCTTTGCTTAGTAAGCCATCAATTATTAAAGCCTTGCCATTTTCCAGGCTCGGTACTCTATGCCTTCCATGTGTTAGTTCATTTTATCATCAATATCCTAAAGTGGTTAAGAATGCAGATCTGGAGATGGACTGCATGCATTTCAGTCATAGCTCTAAGAATTATTGGCTTTGTGACCTCTTGCAAATTACTTACCTCTTCTGAACCTCAGAATCTCTGTTAATCTATATAAAATGCTTGATAATACTAGAGAAAAAAAGTCCACAATAGTCCCATCATATTGCAAGGTCATTATTATCGTTATCATTTTACAGATAAGAAAAACAAGCCTTAGAGAGGTTAAGTTGTTAAAGGTTCTCAAGGGTAAGGGCGGGGGTTTAAACAGGTAGTGTGATTGTAGAGCCGGTCTCCTGGACCTCTGTGCTCTGCCTTCTCTCAGTGTCTAGGAGAGATTGTCAGACTGGCTTCCCTTTTGCCTAGTGTGTGTGTGTTTACAGTATCACTTATCTAATTAGTGACAGAGTCAGGCTCTAAACCCTTTTCTTTTTCTTTTTTTTCTTCTAATTTTATTGAGATATAATTGACATACAGCATTGTATTAAGTCTAAGGTGTACAGCATAATGCTTTTTCTTAAATACATCGAGAAGCAATTATCACAATATTTTTAGTGAAGATTCATCATCTCATATAGATACAAAATCAAAGAAATAGAAAAAAAGTTTTCCTTGTGATAAAAACGCTTAGGATTTACTGTCTTAACTTTCATGTTTAACACATAGCAGAGTTAATTATATTTATAATAATATGTTCGTATTACTTTTTTATCTTATAACTAAAGTTTGTACTTTTTGACTGCCTTCATCCAATTCTCCCTGCCCCCCCGCCCCCAAATCCCTACCTCTGGGAACCAAAAATCTGATCCTTTTTCTATGAGTTTGTTTGTTTTTGAAGTATAACTGACCTACAATACTGTTAGTTCTTGTTATACTACATAGTGGTGCAATATTTGTATAGATTTCAAAATAATCACAATACATCTAGTTAAGATATCATCATACAAAGATATTATATAATTATTGACTATATTTCCACACTGTATGTTGCATACCTGAGACTCATTTATCTTGTAACTGGAAGTTTGCACCTCCAATTTGCACCTGAGTCTCCCTCACTTACTTCTCCCTGCCCCCCAAACCCTACCTGTTGGTTCTCTGTATCTGGAACTCTGTTTCTATTTTATGTTTGTTCATTTGTTTTGTTTTTTAAGCTCTGCACATAAGCGAAGCCGTATTCAGTATTTGTCTTTCTTTGTCTGACTTATTTCACTTAGCATAATTCAGATTCTTGAGTTTGGTATTTTTACCAGTCCACTGTGAAAGCTGCTAACCTCCCATCACCCTTACAGACCTTATGCTTTGCTTCGTGTTGTTTTTTTTCCTGTTATTGTTGCTGAAGTTATCTTTCTGTCCTTAGTCTTACTCTTATCCATTTCTTTAGTTTCATCATTTCCTGAACTCTTATTTATTCTCTGCTTTTGTTTTTTTAAAAAAAATTCAGGTGGCTTATAGAGATATCCTTAGGGCAATGAGATAAAAGTAAAGTGAAATATGCAGATCTGGGCAAAGAAAAAAAACTGTCACTGTGGTTAGATGATTAAGGGAATGCAGCTATTCTTGGTTCTGAGACCAGATGCATATTTCTTCTATGACCTTTTATGGCAAAATGTAGTGAGTGCCTTTAGAGGAACAAGTTCAGAGGACCTTGTGTCAGCTGGTGGCATCAGGCCACAGTGCACTTAGGAGAAAGCAAGTCTATAGTGATGCCAGTACCATGCATCTAAGTGTAAAGGTGTTTGAAGTTAAAAGCCTTTGAGGCTTTTGCTGGTGTGCACAAAAGTTCTGTGCAGCCAAGTTTTACTGCTCAAAATACCACTGGCACTTCTTATATGAAAGCCTGATAATATTCCATGTCCTGCTAGCAATATTCCACATAAATTGCTTTTCCCAGTGTAGCTCTTGAGTTACTGAATTCAAATTCAACTTTTCTGATAAACACCCGAATTGTAGCTATTCTTTGTTGATAGTTAAGTGAGAGTTAAGTGCTGAGATTCAACAGTAGTTGAATTGGAGGAAAAACTGATGTTTTATTATAAAAATTGAGGAGCCAAACAAAGACATGACTAAACAGAAGATGCCCACATCTGCCTGTGGTGGCTGAAATAGACAGTTCTCCAGGGCACATTCAAGATTTTCCTGGGGAAGTAGTGCGGGTTCTACTCTCATAGTCTGATAGATTAACCCTCTAGAATATGGAATTTTAAATTAAGCTACAAATTTTAAACAATGCATATAATATTTATAGTGAATTTTACAAATTTGGAAAGTCATAAAGAAGGAAGCAAAGATAATCTGTGTTTTTACCCCCCAGGGATAGTTTCTAGTGATATTTTCAGTTTTAAGTGTCTTCAAAATGTATAGATTGTTATTTAAAACATTGAATCGTATTCTTTAATATATCTTATAACTTTTTAAAATTTAGCAAAATGTTTTGAGGATTTTCCTATGCTAATAAATATTCATTTATAATCTGTTTGTTAATGACCAAAAAGTTTTCCATTACTGGATGCAAATTAAAACAGGGGAAATCTAATTCTCACATTCATCATTAAAAAAGTCAAACAAACAAAAAATGTCAAGTTTTGATTAATAGAATGATCTGAAGTACCTACTAAGTTGACCAATTTGCAAAATACGGTCCTGGATAAGTGAACACATTTATGTATTTCATAAGATGGTTAACTGTAAACCAGATACATGTTGAAAAATGCCTGTCAAACTGAACAGGTGATCTGTCATCCTTTATTGCAACTCCAGCTTTCTGTAAGGTCCATCTTGGGTCCATTTCCTTCCTTTTCAGGCAGAAGGAAACTCATTTCCTAGTTGCTTTTGGGTATGGGAGAAGTGAGGTCCTAGTGCTCCACTGACCACAGGTTCTTGCCTACTTCATAGGAAGCAAGAACTTGAGTTATTCCCCCATGAATTAGGCTCTATGAGTTTGATCACAGAGTGCCTGCCACAGAACAAACACTCAATAAATGTTAGTGCTATTACCAGAGATGCGTGAAAGGGCTTCCCTCTTCCTCGTGTCAGTCACTGACTTCAGTCTCATCTCCATGCGGGTTGATGGCAGTAAGCTATCTTGAGATACCTGGCTAAGATACAGCTTGCTCTCACACCAGTGAAGTAGGGGGAAGTCAGTGAGAAACAGAGGCAGTGGGGAAGGTCAGCTCTGGCACTGGCGGAGGTGGAGATAGGTGGTATCATTCAGTAGGGTATAAATGCCAGGTCCGGTGGCTGGTCTGCTCATCATCTGCGTGTCACTCCTTTCTCTCTGTTCATCCAAATCTTCTTCAGAGCTTCACTCACATCTCCATGAAGCTTTTACTGACCTTCCCAGTTTAGTTCATTTCTTTCTCCGTGCACTTTTTAAATTTGGGCCACCCCTCTTGGCTTGCTAACATGTAACATCTTACCTTGTTATTTTAATGTTCCACAGATATATGTCTGTATTAATTGCATATGACATTAAAAATATAATTTGCTGTAATCAATCACAATTATAACAATGGTGTATTGAAGGTTTAAAAATTTTAAATTGTAATTTAATAAATTTGGTAACATGTTCTGTGGTTCAGTTTTTAAAAAGCACAGCAGGGTATAAAGAAAAACGTCTCCACCCCTGTCCTTGGCCACCTAATTTCTATCCCTGGAGGCAACCACTTTTATCATTAAAGATATTTTGAAAATAAGAAAAATGTAAAGAGGAAACTGTCTTTCAGCCAATCAGTGGTGTTCTGGAGTGGGCTTATACGGGCTGATGAGTTGAAACCTGGTGTGCTGGCTGGCATCATTGTTGTAGCTTCAAGAAGGCTATGGAAATCAGCACATGCTACAGAGCAGAGCTTTTATAAAAATGTATTTTTATTCATAAATCTCTCTTTTTTTTTTTCTGGCTGTACCCATGACATATGGAAGTTCCTGAGGCAGGAGTCGAATCCAAGCCAAAGCTGCAACTTACACCACGTCTGTGGCAATGCTAGATCCTTAACCCACTGTACTGGACTGGGGATCGAATTTGTACCTCAGCAGCAACACAAGCTGCTGCAGAGACAATGCAGGATTCTTAACTCGCTGTAGCACAGCAGGAACGCCTCAATATTCTTCTTATTTTTTTTTTTAAGGAATCTTTACTTTTTTCCTAATTCTTTTCTTCTCTCCCCTAAACAGTCTTAGAATTATTTCTCTAGAGAACAAAGAGCCAGTTGTAAGCACTTACCAGCACCAGTGTCTATAGTTGTGGAATCTAGAGACAACCACAGTAACACTCTGGAATGTAGCTTTTGTGATCCTTTTCCCAGGTGAACCTGTGTATTTGTGTGAAATTTTATGTAGTTGACAACAATATTTTATTAAATTTTTTTTTGTTATAGAGGATTGTGCATTAAACTTGCACACTCCATTCACCTGTCATGCTGTCATACAAAGTGAGATGCTAAATAAATATTTGGTGGATGAAGAAGTGAGTGGAAGATCAAGGGAAAGATTATCTGAGTACATCCAGAATCATAACTGACATCAGAGAATTTTCACCAGGCTAGGGCAAAGAATCTGGAGAATGTTCAAATTGCTCTATTGATGCAGGGTGCCTCATCTATCTTGAAATGTCATTAGCTCTAGGCATGAGGATTTCACTAACTGGCAGCTGCTGCCTCTGAGTGACTGTAAGTCAAGTTCTTAGGGAATAACAACACCTGTAATGAGCTATCTTGCAACATCTAAGCCACTGTGTGAAAGCTGGAAACCTAATCACACAATCTTGTTGGTTTGGACATATGAGTCCAATGGACATGCTGTGGGTTCTTGGGTGTCCAAAGTGAACTAAAAACAACATGGGAGTGAGAAAGGCAGACATCAAAGAAGAGGGCTTAAGTCAAATCTTGGTACAGAAACACAGCTTCAAACAAAGCAACATCATCATGAAGCTCCTGGAACCTCATCAGCAGTGCCCTGGGCGGCTGTGAGCAAATTCTCCTTTGGCCTTCCAATCTGAGATGCTGGTTTCAAATGGTGTTTTCCAAACAGGGGATAGTATTAAAAATTGGACCACAAAACTTCACATGAGCACAGTATAAAAAAGTTTGTGGCTCTTCTGCCAATTCTGTATACGTGTAGCCCATATCATTATTATCTAAAACAATAATGTATGGTACTTTAGGTCTGCAAAAATTAAGACACTTAGATCAAAGGAGTTTTCTCATCATTACCATTGTCTGGCTATTGTGTTTTGAAGGGAAAAAAAGAATAGAGAAATAATTCTAAGATATTAATTCACTTATCTCTTTGGATAAGAATTATAGAGGAGAAATAAGAAAACAATAAAGGCTCACTGAAAAGTGAAACTGTATTTATAAGTAAAAACAAACAAGAGAATTTCCCCAAATTCCAAAAGGACTCTGTTCTCTTTTTTCATGTTTTATGAAACTGCAGTTTCCTTAGGATAAATAAAATCCATTTGTTGTCCCTTGATATAGATTTGGTGCAGTCCCCCATATTCTGCACCAAATCTGTGTAGTGTTATATTCTGTGGTTTATAATACTTCTCTTTATTTAAAATAGTTTGAGATTTAAATATATAAATTGGTTCTCATGAGATTATAATTAGGAGTTTTCCTGATGTTTATGCCTCTAACTTTGAATGTTTTGCAAATAGCATACATGGAAATAGTTTGTGGTAATAAGTTTGCAAATATATACACAACTGTCTTGTAGTTTGTCATCATCTTCTATATTAATGAACTTGAGGTGAAATAAATGTAATTTTTTTCCTACTCTCTTAGTATTAATTATTATACATTCTAGATGAGTAAGAATGTATTTATGTAGGAGGCTGATAAAATATATCTCCATATTGGTGAGTGCCTGTCATGTATTAAGCCATTTCTTTCTTGATATTACTAAGTAAAAATTAAACTTACTGGCATTATTTGCTTGGCTTAATGGTTCTGAACTAAAAATAACTCCATTATAAAATTAACAGACTAGCATAACAGCTACTACATTTTCACTTTTTATTTGCACTTAATAAATAACATTAAAAATAATGGAATTAAAAATTTGAAACCCAAATTCTACATAATTAAAAAAACTTTACTTATATTTTATTCTCTTCAAGTATGTTTCTATGTCATTATTTCTCTCTAACAAAATTGCATCTTTAATGTGTATTTTCATGCCTCCATTATTATTAGGAAAGTTGAAATGTGTATTTTAATGTGGTTAGGCCTACACATACCATTACAAGACAGGGTGGGTTGCTCATCAGAGAAACTCAACTGAAGACTCAGCAAGCAAATGAGATTTCTCATATCACTTATATATACCATGATTATATATAGGTGAAGTGATGGAAAGAGGTATACATGTGGATATAGAGAGGTTATTTCATGGAGCACAGGTCTGTTTCATGCGTAAGAAGCGAGGTTTTCTCTTTCTGGTCAGTGTTCCATTCTTTCTGCCGGGCCAATGAAGCAATCAGCTGCTGCAGCGGCAACCATGGACTGACCGGCCACATCCACTCCCTTCACACATGTCACCTCTCTAGATGGAGATATAGAGGACAGGGGTATTTGTAGGCTCCTTCTTGTTTTGATCACGTCCGCTTATCAGACCTAACTATCTTAAGTCATTACAAGACCCTTCTGCCACATCCATCTCACGCTTCCTTATCTACTCTTTATAGCGGATAACAGGAGATGAGTGTCTTGGCTGAATTGGCCCATGTAGCTACTAAAAATCAGCTTGCTACTCATTTTTTAAGTTTTTTTTTTTCTGGCATTCAAATTATTTCTAATGATTAAATTATTTTTCTAAATATTGTTTCTTGGGAATAAAAAGTTTCAGAATGTTATTTTAATTCTTTCTTTTCTTCAATAAGCCCTTGTGACTTATTATTTCCCCTTTCACCATTTTGATGAGGTTGACATGTTTAAATTTCAGGGAACAGCAAGCTCTCCTTGATTGCCTTCAAGGTATCAGCTTATGACTAAACGATTTACTTACTATCTAATCACATGTTTCACAAAGAATTTTCATGAAAAGATCCTGAAATGACTGACGATTTTCTTCAGTCATTAGCCCAGAATCTGTCTAGGATTAATTCCAAGAAATGTAATTTGTTGTGTGGTTGGATACAGTAGTATTTTCCCGTATTTTAGAAAAAAAGATTAAAAGAATACACAATGCCCAATTACCCTCAGAAAAGCTTATTCCAGTGTAAAGTGCAACAACCAAGATTGAGAATGGGAGTTTCACTGTATTCTGACTAAAATGGAGCATTATCACATTAAATAAATCTTTGCCGTGTTGAGTTAGGAAATAGTATTTTGCATTTCTTTGATTACTAGTGAGATTGAACTTTTAAAAAGTGATTTTACTGTCCCTATACATTCTTTTTATAGATATCATTTTCTGTTGTTCTTTTCTTAATGGTTTATATAATCTTGACTAATGACTACCTATGTGTCATAATTTTTTAACTTTTCATAATTTTTTTTGTTTTGCTAGCTGCCCATTAACTTTATCTGTTGTATTTTTATATTCATGAACTAAAATTATTTCATTTACTCTCATTTAATGCATTATTCCCTTCAGTCCTCACGATAATTCTGTGACATAGCAACTACTATTCCCATTTCATGGATAACTTAGACACTGAGGTTAAATTTTTTGACTAAATTCTCATACTTAATAAGTGGTAGAGCCAGGCTTTTCACCCAAAACATTGACTCTAGAGTTCTGTTCTTATTCATGTGTGTTTTTATTATTTAATTGTTATTTTGATTAATTTATTCCTTGTAGATCATTTATTTGAAGATGGCTTTTCTTACCCTGAAATTAGGTAGTCTTCCTTTTTTAAAATATATTTTTATGGTTTCCTTTTCATCTAATGCTTGAATTTCTCTAAATTTTTTTATCAAATAGGTAAGAAATGAGCTTTAAACATTTTTTTCCAAACAGATAACTGTTTTTTCAACATCATTTATTTAGCTCTTCATTCTCCCCTCATTTGGAACTTCTCCCTTTATCATAAGTTGGAATCCTATATTTATACAAAAAATTGTTCTGGCCTCTCTCTTCTGTTTCATCAGTCTGTTTATTTTTGTGCCAGTGATACACTTGCATAAACTCTGTTTTATATTATAAATGTAGCTTTTCAATGTACACATTTTAGAAGTGCATATGCAAAAAAAAGTCACTGCCCAATTGTAATATTTTAATATATTGGTATATTCATAGGTGATATTCAGAATGTAGTGGGTGAATGTATAAATATAGATATGCCTATCCAACTTGGTGTGTGTATAATTTTCTACATGCCATGAATATATGAATACATATATGTACATAAAATATATATTTCAGGAAAGGTCTTAATACATGGTAATCTTAGCAGTTTAAAGTACCTATGTACTACTTTCTTCAGGGATTTTAAAAATTTACTAATAGGTGAAAAATAACACTTTTTTGGTGAGTTTGACTATTTTCTCAATACTTTATTGGCCATTTTTGTCTTCTTTTGTAAATATCCTATTTAGCTACATTGTTTATTTTTCTACATTCATTGATTTTAGCGAAGTCCATTTAATAAGAATATGAATTCCATATCATCTCTATTTTTCAGTTGCCTTAAAATCTTTATGGTGATTTTTGATGTGCTATATTTTCTTAATTGATATGCAGTCAAATCAATAATTTATATCTCTAAAGGGTGGGATTATGTTAACGAGATAGGGAAGAAAGAATATGCTGTTTTCTCCTCCACCAAAGAAAAGAGAAAGCCAATTAGAAAATCACTGGAAAAGAAGAAAGTTTAAAACTTCCTTTATTAAAATTCATGGTCTATTATATAAAATTGAAACCAAGTTGGCATGATTTGGGGCAATTTGTGGAAAGGAAGAAAAAACTCCATCTGTCCTTGATGTTAGTGAACGTTCTTCTTTGGATGTTGATGACTTCATGCCAATGGGAAAAATTTTCTCCATAATATTTGACTCTGCAGTGAATACTAATATGTAGGCATTAATGTAAATACTGTTGATTAGTTTACAATTGATGTTTTAATTGATGATCTGGAAAGGGGACAATACCACATCTATATTTAACTTTGCATCTTCATCTGCCACGCTCTATTTAACAAATGATCTTTGTCCAGCCTAATAAGAGCAAAGAATGGATGTCTTAAACCTAAATGTAGGTATACTTATCTAGTGTAATATCAAAAAGGTGAAGCTGGGCGGTACCAATGCCCGATACCCAGTAGCCCATTTTTTTCTCAAGTATTTGTCATGTCAAACGAAGAATCAGATCCTTATCAATTCCTAGCCTTTTATTCTGATGTGCTTATGACTGACTCCTGCAGCAAGACCACACTACTCTGATTGCTGTAGTTTTATGAGATTTTCTATCTCATAGTTCACATCTCTGTTCTTGTTCAGAATTTTTTGCTGTGTTTAAGACTTCTTTCTTTAGCGTAAACTCTAGAATCAGTTTGATAAGTAAGTTTTATGAAAAAAAATTCCATTGGGATTTGTATTGGAATTATATCACATTTATAGATTAATGTGTTAGCATTTTTCTGATATTTATTTTTTTAATTCTAGTGGGGTGACTTAGCTCTTCGTTTTCTTTCATGTCTTCTTTTGTGTTCTTTATAATTGTCACCATAAATGGCATACACATATTTTGTTAGACTTATTCCTGGGAACCTTCTAGGCTGTGCTGTTACTCAGGTGGGATCTTTATTTTTTCCATTATATTTTCTAATTTGTAAAAAAAACAAAGATAACTATATTTCCAGAAAAATGGAATCTGCTTTGTATTAAAACTCACACCTTCCATGGTGTTTAATGGCTTTCTCTTTTGTCTCTGGAGGAAAGTTGGGTTCTTTGGTTACAACTCATGTTATAGTGAGATTTTCAAGGTGCTGTCAAAGTTCATTTAATTATCTTTTCTTAATCTGACATACATTGATACGCACTAACATTTCAATGATCTTTTCCAAGATGAATGTTGAGGGATTGGTGTAATATATTTCAATTTTTCTCATTAAAACTTTTCCTTGTCATTATGAAACTTCCCAAAATGCTCTTTAGGCCTTTGATCAATCCTTTATCATTTTTCAAAGATTCATTTAAAAGTTATAATATCTTTCTGCAGTTTATTGTCAAGTGACAGGAAATAGGATTCAGCTTATTTGTAACTCACTTTGTTATTTCTGTAGCTGTGGTGAAGCTTGTACCTTAAAAAAAAAAAAGACCTGTTCAAAATATTATTTTGTTGTCCTTTTTTGACATGGAGTTTTTTATCTCCATTACTTAAGAAACCTTATTTCCCTCGCTGTTGTACACACTTGAATTCTATTGATCTTGGCAAAGAATCATATTTTTTTGTGGTTGAAACCATGTATTGATGTATTTCATAACAGTTGAATACAAGTCATTCATAATTTTCCCCTTCTTTTTAGTGATTTGATCCATTGAGCATTTTGAAAGAAGGAGATAATTGACATGCTATCGCCTTTCCTTTGTACTTTAACCTTTGGTTATTTACAACACTAGGTGGTGTAAAAATTATGATTGATTATTATTGAGGATGTTGAGTGTACCACAGAATACATGAATCACTGAACATTTTAGCTTAAATCCATTTAATTCATCTAGTAAAAGTACCCTAAACAGCACTAAAAGCGAAGTAAGATACATGTTTTGAGGAAAAAAATTGCTTTGCAAATGACTTAAGCTACACGCTTTGAAGCACTGAGCATTATATTTAAAATACTTTTTGCTAATATGGCATCTGAAAAATGGTTATCATTTCTAAAATTTACTGTTCTTTGGATATTAGTGAATTTTATGTTTTTAATATAATTATTAATAATTTGTTGGTATGTCTGATTTAATGAATAGTTTCTAAATACCATTTGCCATTTTTACATGCGAATCTTGTTATTTTTCTTGTTTATTTCTAAGAACTTTTTTGTATGCTAAGAATGTCAACTCATTGTCAGTAATTTCTGCAGGAGAGTTCTCAGGTTAATAATTTATTTTAACTACAACATTTTTTTGGAAATAATTTCAAGCTTACAGAAAAGTTACAAAGACAGTTTGAAGAACTCCCATGTCTTCTCTTACCAGATTCCTAATTAGTAATATTTTTAGCTCATCTGCTCCCACCTTATCTCATTCCAGTGTGTCTTTTACTGACAGTATATACTCCATCACCTTTAAATACTCTACTGTTTATTTTCTTAAAATGACACTCTCCCTGTGTAACCAACACACACATTCCAATCAAGAAATCATTGTCGACACCACAATACCATCCAATCTCACACCCCACTCAAATTGCACAAGCTATCACAACAGTGCCTTTTTTTTTATCTTGATCCATGATTCCATTCTAGAACACATGTTGCATTTGGTTGTCACATTTTGTTATTTCCTTCAGTCGGGAGTAGTTCCAGTCTTGACCTGTTTTTGCTGTCCTTTATGGTCTAAGAAGTATAAGCATTTCATCCCTCAACCTGAGTCCATCTGATGTTTCCTCATCACTTAGCCTGTGTATTCTTACCACTCAGGCTATGTGTCTCATTAGGAACACCAAAAAATCATGCTGACCACATCTGGGGCTATACTAAGTCAATCTGTTTTACCATTGATGAGATTAACTTTGATCACCTGCTCAAATTAGTGATCTGCCAGATTCTACACTATTTTTTCCCTTTGAGTTTGATTAGTACTTTATGGAAAGATAATTCAATTTGATTCCAATATTTTGTTTTTCATCAGACCTTCACCCACCTGCCTTAACATCCATTGATCAGTTCCCATCAATATCAGGTAGGATTGCTTCTTAGTGACATGAATAAAATGATAAAATCGAAAACTGAACTCATTCTAACTCAGACGCATTTTTTATATTGTCAAAAAACTTAAGGAATATGTGCCATGTAAAGATATATTCATAAAAAGTAATAATTCAGACTTTTTTATATCTCCTTTTAAGTGCGCATCAGCACTCACTATGTAAGTTATCTTTAACTGCTGTATTTTTCTGAGGAACTTTTACAGCATAGATGTCTTCTATGACATCTAGTTATTGGATTTTTATTTTCTGACATTTCTAATAGGTTAAAATGTTTTTTTTTTCATTTAAAAATAAATCTGATTGTTTTCCATCAGTCAGTAACTGAAATAAATATATGACAACATCTTTCTATCCTCCAGTTTGTCAGTATGGCAGGAATTTTGTTCAATCACATTAAAAAAAGTTGTGCTTATTTTTTTTAAGCTCTCCATTTCTAACTAGCTTCGATAACAGAGTAATAGGAACTAATAAATGCAAAAACAGTGTAAAAATGTCTGGTGATGTAAAATAAAGATTTGACAGAAAACAGACATTTTAGACATGAAAAGGGAAGGCCTGCATATACGGCAAATCATCATCCGGAGGAGTATCGATTCAGGAAAATGATGAAATGGGAAGCTCCTGGAGGGCTTGGGTTTTTCTCTTCTCCCCACTCTTCTCTGTGCCTGGTACAGTGCTTGCTGTAAAGAAGCCTAGTAGATATTTGAGGAATGACTATAGGAGGAGTGCAGAGCAGTTGCTGATATCTGGTCCTAGAGCAGTTTGCTGATGTTTTAGCTTCATTGAAGTGCTTTCTCTGCCTTATAAGGATTAACACTTTATTAGGTTCCTGTCCTGTGGCATGTAATCCCCTAAATACCTTACATGGATTAATCTCATTAAATGTGTATCACAATCTTAGAGGTAGATGCTATTATTATCCTTATTTTCCAGATAAGGAAATGGGGCCTTGAGAGGTTAAGTCTCATGTCCAAGATTACAGTTAGTGGCAGAATCAACATTTGAACCAAGCTGCCCGGCACCAGAGCCATTCTCCTAACCACTGTCTTGAGAGCTTTTCCATCTGCCTGTTTTAGAGCAGCACCATGGCCCTTCTACTTCCCTCCAAACCCAAGAATTCTATTGACAGGGTTAATACTCTTGCTTTCTATTGCCTTTGAAGACAACAGCCATATATTTTTCCTCTATTGAGCTTTTTCGTTATACTAAAAATTTTATCCGTAAGTTTTCTTCCTTACAATTTATATCTTTATTTCAACAGCATCATCATGGCCTGTTGAAGTTGATACAGTATAAATAAAGCCATTGTGGTCTGCATGGCTGGGAAAATATTTTGTCTTTTCATTTTTTAAACTGCCTCTCCATTGAAAAAAGTTTGTGCTAGAAGTTAAAAATAAGATTCCTACCTTTTTGGCATATCCATCACAGTTATAATTTGGGACTGGGTTGCATCTGTTTTCTTTAGTTATGGGTGTACCCATTTTGATCAGTAACACTTGAAGTAATAGGCTCACTAAGAGCACAGTGTCATCTCAGTGGGTGACCTATGAATCCTGTTGCCTTCTTCCTTGGCTCTTATTTATTCTGAGCAATAGAGGAGACATGATGACCCATGAAGCATGTCAGAAAACAGATGCTACAGTGTTGACAGCTTCCTCTCCCCTGTGACTAATTCCTTTCTTTCAAATACAGCCTTCCTAGAACTTCTAGCTGTCTTACATGCATCAGTGCTTTTCCTTTATTGTCTGCCCGTAGTTTCAGAATGTTGTTACATAGAAAACTGCTGGAAATTCCTGCATGGGCCAACCTCTGTTGGCCTAAAGAAGTCTTATCGATTTTTCAGGACCTTAGGAAAGCAAAATGTTAACTTAAGAGGAAGATTTGAAACCAGATAAAATACTGCATGGAATCAAAGGGCATCAGGGGTCTTTGGGAGTCACTTAGTCACCCCAGATGGATGTTTTCCTAAAAGCATCATGAATCATTTTTAGGTGAAGGTGAAGATGAAAACTTACCATCTTGGGAATATAATTTGCTTCTGAAAATATTGTTTGTTGTTTATTCTTTGAAACAGTGCAATTACATGCACACCTTAACACACTTGTAAAAGCATGGAAATTGAAAAGAATGTTGCTATATCCTCTTGGGAACACACACACACACACACACACACACACACACGAACACACACACACAAATCCCAGTTCATCCAAAACTGTAATAGTATTTAATTTACGTATATAAATGTATATGGTTTTTAAGAGATCACTAAATTCTTTCTTTTGAGTCAAACTGACTTAAATCATTCTAACAGATAAAACTACATCCAGGAGAGATTTATTTATTTATTTATTTATTTATTTATTTATTTATTTATTTTCACAAAAAAGCTTGACTAAAACATCCAAATTCAGAAACTATAAAATGACATATTATCATTTTTTAAAAGTAAAATTAAGTACATAGTGTCATATATTCTAAATGATCTGTTAACTAATTTAATGATTTCTCAATAAGCACATTTTTCCCTTTCAGACCATGCTCTACTTTTTTATGTGTATATATTTTTAGAGCTTTTCATATCAAAATGGATGTGTTCTGAAAATTTGATATATAAAATATAATTTTTTTTGTCTTTTGTTGTTGTTGTTGTTGTTGCTATTTCTTGGGCCGCTCCCGTGGCATATGGAGGTTCCCAGGCTAGGGGTTGAATCGGAGCTGTAGCCACCGGCCTACGCCAGAGCCACGTCTCCAACCTACACCACAGCTCACGGCAACGCCAGATCGTTAACCCACTGAGCAAGGGCAGGGACTGAACCCGCAACCTCATGGTTCCTAGTCGGATTCGTTAACCACTGAGCCACGACGGGAACTCCAAAATATAATTTTTATATTTTTGAATTCTGTTTGACCATAAACACCTATCACAGATGGTTTCACAGATCCAAGGATAATTTATTCCACATCCTTTCTACAGAAGTAGAATTGTACATACTCAGTTGAAAAGGAAATTCATGTTTTAGGTAGATCTTTTAAAATAACTTACATCTTTAAATTCAAATGAAGTGATACCTCAGTTAATAAATCCCTTGGGATCAAATCTATTTCATTACTTAACTGTATCAAACACACACAAGCACATACACATACAAACATACCTCCTTAAAGTCTTTCAAAACAGAACTGGTAGTGCTTTATTCAAATGACCAAATCTTTAAAATTTCTCCTCTAACGTATTAATCAGAGTTGTGTAGAAAAAGTAGAACCATTTCTGTAATTAGAGCAATATTACATATTTTAAAGGGATAGTAATTTAGAAAAGCTTTAGAAAGAAGAAAAGAGTGCAGTGCCCCATTCTCAACCTACTACACTTCAATGTAAACCTCTTGGAGAGTTAGTTACTTTTCACTTCCTTTCAGATATCATTAATTAAACTCTCTACATTAGAATAAGGTCTTGAGGCAGAATAGCTTTGGAGATGCCCTCAGGAGTGGTATGGAAGTAATGCAGTCTCCAAATAGATGCCTTGAGTTTTCAGCAGTGGGGATTGTATTATATATAGCTTGGGAATTATTGCAAAGATCTTTTTTCTCCATGGATGTCAAACTGATGCTCCCCAATTTTTGCAAGAACCATTGTTTTTCTCTTAGAATTGCAGTCACCTTGCTGTAATGAACTGAACCCAGATGTATGGGTCTGTTTTTAAACTATCCGTATGGTTCTTTTAGTCCATATTTCCATTCACGTACCCAACATTGCACAGTTTTAACTACTGTGGTTTTATAATAATTTTAGATATGGTAGTGTAAACTCTCCAAATTTTGTTTTACTTCAAGTTTATCTTGGATATACTTGCATTTTTTACATTTCCTTGTAATTTTAGAAACAGCTTGATTTTTGGCTGGGATTTCATTAAATCTATACAAAAATTTGAGGAATGATTTACTTATTTCCATTAGAGACTTTAAGATTTCTCTCAGTAATATTTCATATACCATTTTATTTCACTTATTTTATAGAGTTACTGCACATTTTCTGTTAAATTTATTCTGAGGTGATGTTTTGATGTTAAATTTTATTTTCTACTTGTTAGCAATACAAGTGAATTTTGAATGACCTTCCAGTGACCTTTATTAATTTGCATTCTTTATTACTCATTTATTCATTATCCATTTACTGTTCATTATAATATTGACTGCCAATAATAGTGATAGTTCTTTTTTTTCAGTGCTTGTACCTTAATATTTTTTTCCTATCTTATTGCACTGGCTATTCAATTCAATATGGAATAAATATGGAATAAAATTATGTTAACTGACATCTTCATTGTCCCAATCTCATGGGGAAAACTTTTGCTATTCCATCATTACGTATGATGCTTGTCATAGTTATTTTTATTGGTAGATTCCTCATCTCCTATAATGCAACTTCAGTTTTTATTCCTCAGAATTTAAAAAAGAATAAATGTTAAATTTTGTCACATTATTTTGCAACTGCTAAATGTTTAATTTTTCTCCTTTATTTGTTAATTTATATTGAATTATACTGACTGATTTTCAAACTGTTAAATCAACCTTAAACTTCTGATATAAATCTCAGTTAGTTATGATCTATTATTCTTTTTAGATTATATCTGTTAATATTTGTTTAGGCCTTTTACATCTATTTTTATGAAATAAATTGGTTTGTAGTTTTCCTTTCTTGCAATGTCTTTAAAAGCTTTTTGCTTCATAAAATGTGTTAGGATATGCCCTCTTTTTGCTAATCTCTGGAAGAATTTATAAAATATTGCTGTTAGTTTCTCCTTAAACTATTCAAAATAATTCACTTATCTAGCCATCTGAGATTGGAGTAAAGTTTGTGGGATGATTTTAATTACACTTTACTTCTTTTTAGATTTAGTGTCCATATCCCTAACAAAGACCCACACTCCAACTGTGTATTAAATTGCATTCCTTCTTAGGGCACTTCTTTGGGATTCACTCATTCTTTTGCACTATTACTTTGTGCCCTCTCTATTGGATATTACATAAGCACATAAATATGCTATAATATTTATATATATTTATATAATATTATATATTGATACAATATTTCATTTATTTAATATAATACAATTATAAGATAATTATACTAAAATTGTACATACAATCATATAATACATCAATTATATAATATAATATAGTCTCAAAAATTCTCTATTGACCACACTATTCAACTACTGCTCCTTGGTTTCCCTTTAGTTGTCTCCAGATCCCCTCCTCTCACTCTTTATTGAGCCTTCTCCAGTGAGGCTCCAGCTCTCTCTGCCTCACTAAAAATGTACTTGTCAAGGTCAGCACAGATGTCTGCATTGCAAAGTCCATTCTTCAACTCTGAGTCCTCATTCTTTTGGACTTTGATTATTCCCTCCTTCCTGAGCTTGAGGAGGCTCCCACTTTTCTGGTTTTATTTCTCAGTCTCCTAGCCCCTTCCTCCTCACACCCAGACATCTGGATTTAAGACTCTTCCAGACTTCTTCCCTATATTAACTTAGTTCCTAAGTGATCTCATCTTGTCTAAGGGCTTTAAATCCCATCTCTATGAAACAGTTGTTTCCTAATTTTTTCTCTTATCTTGATCTTTGCCCTTGGACTCCAGAATTGAATATTTGACAGTCCATCTCATCTTTACTTGGATATTAAGTTGAAATAACGAACTATCCATGTCAGAGATCAAACTCACCATCCTCTTCCTCAAACTTGCTTTTCATTCAGTCCCCACCTCAGTA
Source organism: Phacochoerus africanus (assembly GCF_016906955.1). Classification (NCBI taxonomy): domain Eukaryota; kingdom Metazoa; phylum Chordata; class Mammalia; order Artiodactyla; family Suidae; genus Phacochoerus; species Phacochoerus africanus. The sequence continues at coordinate 79,546,122 of NC_062550.1, read as the reverse complement.
ACTGCTTTCTTCTAGTTGTTCAGGCTGAAAACCTTGAAGTTTTTCTTGATTTCTCTCCCACTTCACATTTAATCCTAAGAAAATCTTTTCACCCTTTTCATCACCTTCCCTGGTCCAAGCCACCTCTGGCAATAAGGTTCAAACTCATCTCTTTGATGCTGCTGCAACCTCCTATCCTCCATACAGTTTGTTCCTGGCACTGTAGCCAAATTGATTATATTAAAACAGTTCAAAAAACCCTCTCATGACTTTCTACTTACAGCAGCCCAAGTCATTTTATTAGACTCTGAGGCCCTAAATGGTCAGCCTCTCTCTTTCTGAGGTCTTTTTAACCTAACTTCCTACTATTCTGATCTTTCTTCATTTTACTCTAGCCACATGGGCTTCAGTGATATTCCTTGAATTTGCCAGGCAGGTTCCTGCCTCAGGGTTATTGAGCATCTTCAGGGATTCACTAGATGTCACTTTTTCAGTGAGGCTTTTGCTGAACATCTTATTTTAAATATCCCCTAGGGATATTTAATAAGGGTACCATACTCCTTATCCTCCTTCCCTACTTTAATTTTCTTCATAGATTTTTTTTTTTTTACCGTGTGACCTATTTGTTTGATATGTTTTTTCATTTACCTATTTCAATACACATTTTTTTTTTTTGGCCACACCTGTGGCATGTGGAAGTTCTTGAATCTGGGATTGAACCCTCACCACAGCAGTGACAACACCAGATTCTTAACCCACTGAGCCACCAGAGAACTCCCTAGGACTGGTGTTTTTATCTCCTTGGTTCACATCCCTTGGAAACGTGTATGCCATTTGAATCAGCAATTTCATTTGTAATAATTTATTCCAAGAAGGTAATTGTGCAGGAGCACAAAGAAACATATGTTAAAATATTTTTTAAGTATAAAAACCTGGAAAAAGTAATAGGAACTTGGATATTAAATAAATAATGGCACAGCTATACTGTAAAATACCATACTTCTGTTAAAAAGGATATGGCTTTATTTTTATTGATTTGGAAAGATGATTATAGTGTATGATTAAATGAAAAGGACTGCAGAGGATACATGCAGAAATATTCATGTTGATCATCTCTTGCCAACAGTACCATTGGTAATCTGAATTTTCATCTTCATGTTTTGTGTATTTTCTTAAATTTTGTGTAATTATAACCAATTACTTTATGTCAAAAAATTGTATGCATATAAAACAAGTTGTCACATTCTTCACAAGTAGCGACATTCTCCTTGGTCTTCCCATAAGGCAGGAATGCTTAGCTTGGAGTCCATGAATCAATCTCATGGATCTGTGAACCCCCTATAAAATCTGTAAGCCATATTTTCTACATGCTTTCTACACACTTGCACACATTCATTTTCAGATCATCGAAGCAGTCCATATTCCCCAGCTGGCCTTCCTCAACCTTCTGTTTTCGTGTTCATTCCTGATAAAGTAGGGAAGACACATCTTCTTTGAGTCGGCCTCTCCTTTGAGCCTTTTGCTCCAATCTTTCACAAATTTCCATCTGCTTGGTCTTAGTCACAACTAAGTAGATCAAGGTGATGAGAGGGCCTAGCATTCAGTAGTTACCACCCTTTATCCAACAACTCGTTTCAACTTTAGACTTCCATGGTTACTCTGTGCTATGGAGTGAGTAGCTACTTATTATCAGTGCTTTATCATCTCTTTTCTTTCTCCATCTTTGTGTAAGACCTTTCTCAAAGTGATATTTCACAAATATACAGATACCACTAAATTCTGCTGCCCTCCAGGATCATACATAGCTCAAAGTGTCATTTCTTAGAATCTGTGTGTGTGTGTGTGTGTGTGTGTGTGTGTGTGTGTGTGTGTGATGCTGGCCTTATCATTAGTAGTAATAAATTACCTCCATTTCATGAATGGCCATTTTTCCTTTTATTTTATTTACGTGGGGTAATAAGATGGACAGGTTTTCATTCAAGCATCATCTTTGATGCCAGAGCTTCAATCATGAATCATTTCCATTTGCTACTGATCTTTCCCCTTGGTGATATAATTTTGGCTCCTAGCTACATTATTCATGAAGAAGTTTTGTTACCCTCACTGACCTAGCTACATTCCTCTTCTTGCAGCAAGACTTTTATAGTATTATTATTATTAGTTTTGAAATGTCCAGACTTAATTTCAGATAATGATGTGCTTATTATTGAGGATCTTCAGTGTTATTTGGCCTTATTCATTGCCATATTCTCAGCACCCATAATAAACATTTGGGGGAATAAGTGAATGAATAAATCCTAGTTTAAAAAACTGTCTTCCTTTTATGCTTTAATATAAGGAAGGTCTTTGTTTTGTAAAAACGAAATAATTGGCCTTAGGGAGTCATGAATTATTGGTCACCAGATGAATTCAAACATATCGGATGACCATTTGATGGGAACATCATAGATGATATTCAAGCATGGCTATTTGGGGGGTAGATTCTCATTAAATTACTTTCAGTCTGATGTTCATGTTTACACAAAAATAAACTCTGAAAATTTGCTGATGTTTAAATAACATGCATAAATATTCATTGGAAATACAAATCATCATTGTAATGTCTATGGAGTGCTTACTCTTTATCGGGAACTGTGCAAAAAGTACTTCAGACTTATTTACAAAACAGCAATAGAAGGTCACAAATCTTACTACCTCTCTTTGATAGGGAAGGAAACTGAGGCTTGGAGATGATTTTTGACTTGTCCCATTATGAACTCTGGAGACAGAGTTAAGATTCTGAGATTTTTTAAATTGCTTCCTTATACTGTCTTGCTGATGACCAAATACCATTAAAAACTAACAAAAATGGAATCATTTGATTCTAATGAAGAATGCCAGAAAATACACCTTTTACTCCCTACTCTCCCATCACCCTAAGTGTTTGAGGGAATCACTGGAAAAGGTGAGGTGAAATAGACAATTTTTTTTCTAATAAATGAACATAGCTGCCTAACACACAATAATTTTGGCCCTACCACTGGACTTCACATTTCATATTTTATTGGTTATAGCAGTAGAGCGTCCATAATACCAATGCCGTCAGCTTAGTTTCTATGAGATGGATTAATCTTCTGTTTTTATCTGTAACTTATGCCTCCTGATTTCTGCATTTTTTTTTCAGTTAAAATTCAAATTGCTTGTTATTCGCAGAATTGGCTATAAGGAGCTGGGTTTATCAATGATACCTAACTGGGACTCTGGCAATAATAAAAATAGCTACCATTTATTGAATGTTTACTTTGTTTCAGACACCATGCTTTATATGGCTCATTGTATTGAATCCTTATTTTACAGATGAGGAAACTGAGGTGGTGAGAGGTCAGATCATAGGTAGTGGTAAGAGGTGGAGCTGGGTTTTCATTTTCAAAGCTTGTGCATGTTAATGTCTTTGCAGTTGTACCATCCATGAACCACATTAATGATATATACAGAACTAGAAATGCAACGGCTTTTCTTTAGGTGACTGGTTTACAACTGGGTTGTAGCTTAATGTACTGAGATGATCCGATCATCTTTCTATTTATGTTTAATTTAAGGCAGCAGAAAAATTCTCATTTCATGTTGTGTGCAACCTTTTTGTCAGATGAGACATGACCTTGTTTTTATTCTTTGATCTTGAGTTATGAAGGAGGCTGTTAAGGTGAATGATGTCCTGCCACTGTTGCCTATTTCTCCCAAGCCTAATCTTAGTTTAATATTTCTGCCATTGCAAAGACTATTTGATTAGCAGAGGCATAAATTATTATAAATGGTGAACTTTATTTCTGATTTTAGTTACCTCTCAAAATTATGGATGACAAATCAAAGAGACATTATACATTGAAGTGTGACAAATTATCTTCTTGGGATTTACAATGTGATTTTAATTTAAGGTAGTAAATGCTCATTAAACATAAAAGGGAAAATAAAGGACAATACACAAAGAAGGTTAAAAATCACACATAGTTCTATCACTCAGTTGCTTTTAAAAACCTTGATACATTTCATTCCAATACATATTTTCCCCTTGGTCATAGCTGTAAGCAATGTGTTAGTTAAGGTTCTTGCTTGTAAGGTCAATTTGGAGCTGGTGGCAGACAAGAAGGGCAGTTTACAGAACTGATGTGAGGCTGAGACACCAGAATTTGGAGCAAGCACTAAGCAAAGGTGCCCTGATGGGCCAGCAAATCAAAAGCAAGATGCAGAGTGATGTTAATACAGCTTACTGGGATGCTGTTTCCCTACAGCAATGCAGGGGTCCCTCCTCTCCCCCCACCTCCTTGCTGTGTTCCCTCCAGATTCCCAGTCCCAAGGAAGAGCATCAGATGCTAGGGTGTGTCAGGGGCCCTCCCCTGGCTGCATAATGGGCAAAAAGGGAAAGAGAGGATTTGATCTTTGCTTTTTGAAATGAAAAAGATAGCAAATGTGTTCTGTATGTGCCTAGTAATGCTCTGAGTGTTTTCTAAAGTGAAATAACTCATTCTAATCCTCACAGAGGTCCTTTGAGGCAAGTACAATTCATGTCCCTGTTTTATGGTTGAGTAACCAGAGGAGGCACAGGAAGTTGAAGTAGCTTACCGCTGCTAAGAAGGCTACTAGAATGTGAACCTAAAGCTTGGGCTTTAGAGCTTGGCTGTCTAACCACACTGATCTGCCTCACCTTGGGGTGGGGGGATGGGTGATGGGGGAGGGGATCAGGCCTGCCTTTCATTCAGATGTCACCCAGTAGGGGACAGATGGAGTTCTGGCAATAAATGTGACTGTTAATAGAAAAAAGATGCATCAAGATATGCCCAGTGTTCATTACACATAGTTTTAAACTTGTAATTATTCAATAATTGTATTTTCCTGTAATTTTATGTTTCCATATGGTTTTGTGTGTCTTAATAGTGACTTAATAGTGACTCCTTTCAACCTGATTTCCCTTCTCTTAATGAGAGCCAATATTTATTGAATAATAACCACATGCCAGGCACACTTCTAAATGTTTCATATCATTATTTTTCTCTTCCCAATTTTTTTTGTGTATTACTTATCAATTTCATTTAAAAAAAAAACCTTATTGAATGATGCTGATAAAAATGTAACTTTTGGTAAAATATCTATTAACTTCTGAAGGGTCGTTATTGTGTGTGGAGCACAATGTTAGCCTCCTTGTTATTAAAGGATACTTGTAGTGCCTCAAGTTTAGGACTTCAGTACAGGTGACGTTTCTAATAATATCTAAAGGACATTATTAGATATCTGACCCCAGACCAACAGCAGTGATATGTTTCTTGCCTCCATGTATAAAGACCTGAAGGTATGTAGCAAGGGAGTGATGTGTTTGCTGATGCTATCTTTTTAAAATGCAGGCACCTTTCCATCACTATAAAATTCACTAGTTGATTAGAAAATGAATACTTGTTATCAAATAATAAAATAAAAAGGCCTCTCCGCTTGATATTTTCTGGATCAAAGACCAAATAAGTTGGCATTTTATTTATCCTTTTATAAGTTCTACGCCTGATTTCTATTCTTGACTACTTAGTTTATTTTTTAAACTTAAAATAGAATTTTTACTATATATGTATAAATTGATTAAAGAAGTGATATATAATTAATGAAGAAAATTCAAGGTTATAAAAATATTTGAAAAAGTTCTTCACATCTTTTCCCCTGAATTATACTCCCTTGGGGTAACTACTATTGACATTTTAGCTAATATCCTTCTTGATCTTTTTTTTCCTAACCATACACATACACACACAATCTTGTCAAACTAAATGGGATCCCACAGAGCTTTCTTTAGTTTACTTAATAATGAACTATGGCATTGTTTCACCTCAAAACTCATCTTTCAGAGTGTGGCGTAATGTGTTCCAGAATATGAATGTATCATAATTCCCCTGAGAATAGATAGTTACTATTTTAGTAGATTTCTACTATTTCAAATCTGCAGTGAGTACCTTCAGCTTTTATCATTGCTTAATTTGTGCTATTAAACTGCAGGATTTATTTTCAGTTTCAAATTGCTGATTTAAATATGCACATCTAATGTGCTGATAGTTTTACCAAACTGCCTTTCAAGAAACCCATGTCAGTTTATTTTGTCACAAATTGTGTATCAGAGTGCTTATTTCCCTACAATCTTTTTGACACTGGATATTATTAATCATTTTGATTATTTTGCTAATCTGACTTGTGAATCTGTTGAATTGCTTTTCTTTCTTTCTTTCTTTGTTAGTGCTCTTCATGTAAACCTCTGGTTTACATATATTTCATCTTGTGTTATGGAATGTTATTTGTTGTCTTAATTTTATTTATAGTATTTTTTCCAATGAGAAATTTTTAATTTTTATATAGTTAAAATGTCGTTAATTTATGTTTTATCTTACGGTTTCTGTTTTATCCTTATTTCTTTTCTTTTAAAATTATCATTTGTTTCCTTCTTTAGGATTATTCCTATCAGTGTACAAACACGCGTAGTATGTCTTATCAATCATAATACAGAAACCTCCCTTAGCACATGTCTTTCAGTAGCTACCTTCCCAGTTCTCTCAGTGTCTGTACTTGTCGTCTCGTATTTATCTCTGCCATTGTTTCTTGAACTTACTTCAAGCAGGCATTCCTCCCTGAAATAGTGTTAGGGTTACCCAAAAGCCTTTGTTTTGCCAAATACAATGGTTAAGTTTTTGGCTTACTTGACCAACCATTAGGGATATTTAATACAGCTCATTACTTCCTTTTGCTTGAGGCATCTTCTTCACTTTTTCCCTCTGCTCTCACTAGCCTTTGGTTTCCTTTGCTAGTTTACCTTCATAATGTTAATCTGTCCTTTCATCTATAATTACCTGGGTAATCTCTAGGTAATCCCTATGCCTTCATGGCTTTCAATACAACCTATATGTCTTTGACTCCCAAATTCTGTCTTCATTATGGACCTCTCTCCATTTCAGACTTGAGATCTATTTGTCCTTTTTATGTGTCTCCTTGAGTGTTCATTAGTCACCTTAAACATATCTAAGTTTAAAACTTCATTCAAGTTATCTTGTTTTTTTTTTTAATTTGAGAATGTCTTGATTTCTTCATTTCTGAAGGATATTTTCACTGGATGTAGAATTCTGGAATAACAGCTTTTTCTTTCATCATGTGAAAAAATATTTTGCCACTTCATTCTGGCTTTCATTGTGTCTGCTGGGTAATCACTACCATTCTAATTGATATTTCCTATACATAATATGTTAATTTTGTTCTGACCGCTTTCAATGTATTTTTCTTTGTTTTTAGTTTTTAGGTGTTTAATTATGATGAGTATTTCTTTGGGTTTATCTTATTTGAGGTTTGTTTAGATTCCTGTGAGTTTATATCTTTTTCCAAATTCAGAGCTTTCAGCCATTATGTCTTCAAGTACTTTTTGAGTTCACCTCTTTCTCCTCTTTTATGGATTCTACAAATATGTTAGATCTTTTGTTATAATCCCACAGGTCTCTGTGACTCTATTCATTTTTTTTTTCAGTCTATTTTCTTATTCAGGTTGGATAATTTTTCTTCTGCCTTCCAAATAACTGATTTTTTTTCTTGGTCCCCTCCAATCTACTGGCTGGCCCACCCCTTGAGCTTTTATTTCAGTTATTATATTTTCCAGTTCTGAAATTTCCTTTAGGTTCTTATTTGTTTAGATTTTCTGTTTCTTTGCTGAGGCTTTCTGTTTTTTTCATTTGTTTTAAGTGTGTTAAAATATGTTTGTCTTTTTAGCTATTTCTTCGGCCGCTCCTGCTGCATATGGAGGTTCCCAGGCTAGGGGTTGAATCGGAGCTGTAGCCACCGGCCTACGCCAGAGCCACAGCAACGCGGGATCTGAGCCACGTCTGCAACCTACACCACAGCTCACGGCAATGCCGGATCGTTAACCCACTGAGCAAGGGCAGGGACCGAACCCGCAACCTCATGGTTCCTAGTCGGATTCGTTAACCACTGCGCCACGACGGGAACTCCTGTAATTGCTTATTTTTTAAATCAATGCTTCTTTCAAATCTTTGTCAGGTGATTTTAACATCTGTATCATCTCAGTGTTGATTTTTATTGATTGTCTTTTTTACATTCAAGATCTTTCTGGTTCTTGGCATGACATATTGTTTTTAATTGAAACCTGGATTTTTTTTTATACAATGTTCTGAGACTTGGATCTCATATAAACTCCATATTTTATTGGGCTTTCTCTGTCACTGCTCTGGGAGGGGATGAGGGGGTATCATCTTGTTACTTCTAGGTGGAACTAGAAGTCCAGATTCCCTACTTGGCCTTTTCTTGACAATTGAGGGAGAACTTCTTTATTTCTGGGTAGAAGTTGAAGTTCCAACTCCCCACATGGTCTCTACCAGTCACTGTGGTAGGGATGGTGTCATTACTACTGGGTTATGGTGAAAGTTCTGACCTTCCACTAGGTCTCCTCTGACACCACCCCATTGAGCAGAGGGCAGCGTGCTTTGTTACTAGGGATGGAAGTCTAAGTTCCTTCTCACATCCACTGATTCTGAGGATGGCTGGGGTGGGGGAAGGCCCTTAGTGACTAATACAGTTAAAACCTAGGCCCTCTCTTTTACCTTCTCTGACACCTCTGGCAGAGGTGTTGGGTATCTCACTTCTGCCTCAAGAGAGGGGAAGTCTGGGCTCCCCCTTAGCCTTTGCTGACATGTTTAGGGATAGGGTCAAAGTATTTCTAGTGGTGCTTGGCTGAATTAGAGTGATTGTTCTCTAGAGAGAAAGTTTTTATCTTTCTGGGCTTCTCCTTTTCTGATACTTTAGCTAGAGGGAGCAGGCTTTTCTGGGGAGTTTTTTTGTCTGCATCCATTGATAATTCTAGGTTTCTAGCTTCTTCAGCTCCAAGAATGGGATATATGAGGCAAAACGATAACCCAGTACACTCACCAGTCTGTTGTTACTTGGGTCTTGAGTTCTTTAGATTTTTTTTTCTCCATCTTTCAGACTCTTCTTATTGTTTGCTTTATAATATAATGTATAATTGTACTTACTGAGAGCAGTAGGAAAAGTATGTTGATTGCATCTTTCAGGATACAGTGGTCATGTCAATCACTTTTGAACCTTATTTTCAATGGACCCCATGTGGCTCTTCTCTGTGCAGGTACCTGGAGCTGGAAAGCAGTGGCCATCGGAATGAGGTCAGACTGCACTACCGCTCAGGTAGCCACCACCCTCACACAGAAGTGTTTCCTTACATTTTGGCTGATGATAAATGGCACAAACTCTCCTTAGCCATCAGCGCCTCCCACTTGATTTTACACATTGACTGCAATAAGTAAGTGAAATGTTCTAAGTTCAGAAAATGGAAGATTTTAAGAAATAATGGTCAATTCATTACTTATTTGATGTTTCTTCTTTGCAGAATATATGAAAGAGTGGTGGAAAAGCCCTCCACAGACTTACCTGTGGGCACAACATTTTGGCTGGGACAGAGAAATAATGCACATGGATATTTTAAGGTATCTTTTGGCTAAAGTCTGAGCATAAAGTGTAAATTGAAAACCTTCAAATGAGTTTGGAATAGTACCTTTTGCTTTTCATGGTGTAAAAGCAAAATAATGTGATTTGTATAGTTTTTTTTTCTATTTGGTCTATTTCTATTTTATTTTTTTTTTCACTGCTATTTTATTTAGCTGACTAATGCTATTTTCTCTTTTTTCCTAAATGAGTTTGATCTTTATACATAACAGAGATGGTCACAAGGCTGCAATCAGGGCAGTTAACATATTCTCGAAATTAGGTATTCAAAAACAAGAATCTAAAATGTTAGTAAACAAACTCTTCACCATCGAAATATAACCTTTGATGATACTTTTATAGGGATGTGAATAATAGAAGATTAAAACTTTTCAACACTCATATTCATGGTCTTCTTGTACTCCTGAAAGTAAGAAAGGAAAACATATATACACAAATCTATCAAATTAGAAAGCAGTTATATAGATTTTCCTTATTGTCTATTTAGAGAAACACTCCATAGAATTGCATCACAAGATCTAGAAGACATCCCATTTACCTTTCTGTATTTTCAAGATAGGGAAATAAAGTCTGGAAAATTGCTTGACTAAAGACCATAATGTAATCATTTTTCCCCCCAGTGATTCTGACAATGCCTGTAATACAGAATTGCCTTTAAACAAAAGAATGGTAGATGATGTGTCTAACTCATGGATTTCTAGGTAGAGTAGGTACCAGTAACTTTAAAATTGTGTTCTAAGAAAGGTTTGTAATCCTAGAAAGATGTTTTTAAAACTTAACTCTAAATATTACCAGGTGTTTTCAATATATTTCATCAAATCCTAGTCTTGCTGGCCTTGCTTGGTATAGGGACTTCTTTCCCCCTTTTTTACATGTGCATAAACCTATTCAGAGAGGCTAAGTGACTTATCCAAAGCCAGTCATGGGGAATTGATCTCGTGCTTGTGAATCCTGAAAAATCAGTGCTTTTTTTTTTTAACCCCCTTATGTCAAGGGTAACAGATTTGTGCTGTGAATGCCAAGTCCCTCCTCTGTTTAATCATGACAGTCATTCCCATGGAGCCCAGATGGAGCCTCAGAAACTTTCTCACATGTCCATTATGTGTGCTGCTCTAGGAGAAGTAATTTTTACCCAAGACCATAAATGGTGCCCACTAGGGTTGGGCAGTACACAAACTGTAGAACTGTACATGGTAGCCTTGCTTCCGTGTTGCTACTTCCAAGTTTGCTGAATACAAGCTGCCTCCCTAATCCAAACCCTGCCACATAGTGGACTTAAATATTTATCATTTACACTGATATTCTTTTTATACCATGCTATCATCAGATTAAATATGTACAAGATATATAGGTCGGGACTTGACTGGTAAATCTTTGTAGGTACACTCAGAATTGTCTTAATAATATCTTGGGACTGTCACATCTGTCATTAAATATTTGGTTTGCATTTTTCAAAGGGATAAAGTGAAATATGAGTGAAAGAAGATTTATAAAGGTGATGAAGAAAAGAGAGGGGTGCTGGGTGAAAGGACAGCTGGGGTGTGTCCGAGGAGGTCATTTCTGAGGTGCCATTTGGCCATTGCTTTAAGAGCTTTGTAAACTGGAAACTAATTATACCTTATTGATGGAGGATGCATATAAATTTTGCATATAAACATGTAATGTGACTCCTGTGTAAAATGAGTCATTTCCAGTTGAATTTTGAAAAACTTAATGCTAAACTTTCTGTACTCCTAAGGATTCATCACTAAGTCTTGCTGTAACTGTTTAATAAATCTATTGTCCTTTTTAAATTGAGAAATTGATTTTAAAAGATCCAAGCGAGAAATGAGAAATGCTCAAATAAGCATTGCTCTTATGACTTAGTTTTTCCCTTCTTTTCTCTTCAATGATTGCAGTTAACTTAAAATTGGTATCAGTTTCACTGTTGCTGAAACTAGAAGTGATTTTCAGGTTGACTTTTAAAGGTCATTTTCAAACCTTTCTTCGGTGGCTAACTAAAAATAACTTCCCCAAACAACATGACTATTGCCTCTTAATTATATCTTGACATTTAATCTGAAGGCTTTAAAAATATTATCAATAAGAAAGTATGTGGGTAATCACCTATTTCACCTGATGTTTTTCTTTCGCATTCGGTTGAAGTCAAAGCAATATATTCAAAAATATTTTACTGGAGGATTTGGGTGAGTCTGTCTTATAATGTTTCCTTTCATGAACTTGACTGTTGAACATAAAGTGAGTAGATGAAGGTAATATGTCTTTTTCAAAATTTTTCACATGCAGGGTATAATGCAAGATGTGCAATTACTTGTCATGCCCCAAGGATTTATTGCTCAGTGCCCAGATCTTAATCGCAGTAAGTCCACTAGTTCTCACACTATGTAATGAAAAGTGTGCTTCTTGCTTAATTTTGTCCGCAATGTCAGTTTGAAATTGGAGTGCTTGTATATTTGTTGTCAGCACAGACTTAACCATATTAAACTCCTTATAAATGTAACTCGACCAATATAGTATTTTTAATTGCAGCCTGTCCAACTTGCAATGACTTCCATGGACTTGTGCAGAAAATCATGGAGCTGCAGGACATTTTAGCCAAAACGTCAGCCAAGGTAAAAACTCCTTAGAAATAGAGTGTGGGGGGAGCTTAGAAATCCTTGAGATTCCTCACAGTTCCTTTTATAAGCCCCATTATTCATCTGTGAGACTTTTTTTTATACCCTACCTTATACTAGGACTGAATCAAAGTCTCTGCTCAAGGAAGGGGCATATAAATATTCAAACCCTAGCCATCTGTCTAACAAATGATTCAGTAAATCAAGAATGAGGTAGATTACTTGGTCTTTTTACTGCCTGCTACAATAGGATTTATTGTTTAATTCACTTTTGGTTATTATTTATTATTATTTAGTTTTTCTTTGCAAGGAAGGAGGGAAGAGGACATTATAAAGAATATGGGCACTAGACTTATGTCAAGGAAATGGTCCCACAAAAGCTTTCTACTGCTGTGCAACAGTTGTAGGATTATTTGCTCTCTTAAGCATGTGCCAAGTTCACTGACAACTTTGCCAGGCTTTGTCATGTTGTGTAGTAGTTACTGAGGTCCCGAATGTTGTGTTGTGTATGGGTGATTTGTTTCTGACACAAAATAAATTCTAAAATTTATGTTTGCACTTGAACAAACATATTCATGAAATTAAACATTTTTAAAAATGGAAACTGCTTTCTCTGAATTGTAGATGATGCTATTTTGATTTAGCCTTCATTTACATCTTATAAATCATATTTTTTTTCTTCCAAAGAAGAGGGAGGGCATATTTATTACAAAAAGAAGAGAGGAAAAATCCTTTTAGATTAGGGTTTAAGTGATTTGCAGCAGCATGGATGGACTTAGAGATTATCATACTAAGTGAAGTAAGTCAGAAAGAGAAAGACAAGTACTGCAAGTTTTCACTTGTATGTGAAATCTAAAACATGACACAGATGAACTAGTTTATGACACAGAAACAAACTCGCAAACATAGAGACCAGACTTGTGGTTCCCAAGGTGGAGGGTGAGTGGATAAGAGAGGGATGGATTGGGAGTTTGGGATAAGCAAACTATTATGTATAGAATGGATAAACAACAAGGTCCTACTGTATAGCACAGGGGACTATATTTAATATCCTGTATAAACCATAATGGAAAAGAGTATGAAAAAAATAAAGGCTTAAGTATATTTATAAGCGATAGTTGATGGGCATAGCCATCATTACTGCTACCCACCAAAAAAACAGGTCGATACCGTTGGAGTATTTTGCCTTTCTGCATTGTTGGAACGGTGAACAATGTAAACCCCTCCCTTTGTGCCACAGCTGTCTCGAGCTGAACAGCGAATGAATCGATTGGACCAGTGCTATTGTGAAAGGACTTGCACCACGAAGGGAATTACCTACCGAGAATTCGAGTCCTGGACAGACGGCTGTAAGAACTGCACATGCCTGGTATGGCTTCCACTGGAGCTCAGCCTCAGGGAACTCAGATGCCCCCACTCTTTAAAAATTTATTAAAACAATGTAGTCATGAAAATTTCAAGACCCATTTCCTCAAGACACAACACTAAAGTGCCAGCAAACCCGGTCAAATCTAGAGAACTGTGTTGCATTATTAAAGACACTTTTTGGCCCATAGAGATGATTATGGTTAAAGAATGCTATAAAGTTTTAAATTTATTGGTACACATGAAGTTAATGATTTAAATTGGGTCAATAATAGGATTCCCAAAGGATTCCATTCTGTTTCCCTTAACTTTTCCAGGGATTTTCCCCCTCATTTTTTATTCATGCATTTTGATATAACTAAATTATATGCAATAGGAAATACTCTGACAATACTGGGCTGTCAAGAGTATAAACAAGTAGTAGAGTTTAATCTTTAAAAATTTACTAGGAGTGAAATACAAATTAGAGAGTTTAAATAAAGACAATTTCTCTGCTCACAGTAAAGTAGAATATCTAGTGCATCATTATTTCAAACATATAAGTTCATTTTCAAAGAAAAATTCAAAACAAGTTTGGTTTTGAACTTTTATTTATTTTTTGTCTTTTTAGAACTGCACCCACAGTATATGGAGATTCCCTGGCTAGGGGGCTAGGAGTTGAATTGGAGCTGTAGCTGCTGGCCTACACCTCAGCCACAGCAACATCAGACCCAAGCCACATCTGCAACCTACGCTACAGCTCAGGGCAACGCTGGATCCTTAATCCACTGTGGGAGGCCAGAGATCAAACCTGCATCCTCATGGATGCTAGTCAGATTTGTTTCTGCTGAGCCAGGACAGGAATTCCTGGTTTTGAACTTTTAAATTACGCATGAATCCATATGTTAAAGCTGGTTGACTGGGAAGAAGTCAGAAGTGTAAAAAAATTTTTTTTCCCAAGTTCATTCACTTTATCCAAAAGTGGAACACCCTGATGTAAGAAGGCCACAGTTAACTGGGAACTAACCATACAGGTGTGTATGTGTGAGTGTGTTTTATATAATTTATATTTCAGGAACATACTATATTTCCACCAAAATTATAGCATTTTACAAATACAGTAAAACCTTTCCAACTTGTGAAATGGGTGCCAAAAATCAAATCGAGTAAAATACAAGCTTTGGTATGGTGAGGTCAATAAAATGACTAGAAAAGCAGCTAAGCTACCTGTGAGTTCTGGATAACCTTAAAGATTCAAATGCCTTGAGGTCCTCTTGGCACACTGGCATCTCTTTTGATGTTTGTCACCACCAATTCATGGTGGTGGCCTATCCAAGCTTGAATGTCCATGGGAAGGTTTTTGCATCCTGAGACTGGGTCTCCAGGATGACAGATTCCAGAAATCTCCTTTGTCGATGCTCACTTTGTGACTTATCTGGGGAGACTCGAGTGCCCCAAGCTTACCCTCAGCCTGTCTGTCAGTGGGTGCTCTTCCCCCCACCCCTGTCCTCACCCACTTCACAACAGGAGGTGAGAACTTTGGTTCAGTTGCTGGACAGAAGATGGGACCAATTACCATCTGTGTTATGACCCAGTTTGTATTACTGTGGGTCTCTGTATTATGGCTCTTACTATATAATAGCCAAAGAAAACAGTGGTATTTATAGCATTTTATGTGAAGAGTTTGAAATTTAAGAAACATATTAAAAAATACTTGAAAGCTACCAAACTGCAACTTTGAAATCCTTTAAAATGCTGTTTTCTTCTCAGAATGGAACCATCCAGTGTGAAACTCTGATTTGCCCGAATCCTGACTGCCCACTCAAGTCGGCTCTTGCATATGTGGATGGCAAGTGCTGTAAAGAATGCAAATGTGAGCATAACCTTTATGATTAATACTTTTTTTGGCAAAAATAAAACTTGAATTAATAAATATTCACCCATCATTGGTTTAATCTGGGCAAGCCAAATAGCTTTTAGAAATGATGGAACTTGGAAGAATACCATCTCTTATTTGATTGAACAGTTCTTTTCCATTTTAAAATGCTATGTACTTGTATTCTAGCATGAACATTTTTTGGAGGAATTTATCCTGTAGAGTGACAGAAGTAGCAAAGATAGGTAAGAAACTTTGTGGAAGGCATTTCTATCATTACAGTCCTTGTTACATATATCTCCCAACTAAGTTAAGAACAGTCCACACTCAGCCAGGATAACCAAGGAAATCCTTGATACAAGTGACCTACAGCAGCAGATGATAACACAGCTCCACTAGTCCAAACCACGGAAGTGCTCGTTGTTATAAGATCGGATGGTACAGTGTGGATGGGGTGGGGCCAAGGTTTTAATTCATAAAAAGAGGCTTACACTGATGAATGAGGCAGCAGTCTGCCTTTTAGCGGCTACTGTATACAGTTCGATTCTGAAGTCTGAAAATGCTCTTTGAATCGTAGCTATCCTCAAATGGGTTTTATAGCATTTATTAATAACAGAGAGCCTTGCATCTGTATTACACTTTAAAAGGTTGTCCTTGTTAAAAGTAGCAGTTAAATTTATCTATTTTTTACCAAGGGCTAGTAACATATGTGAAAACTGGGTAGTTATAAAGTGTGTAGAATATATAGGGTTATGTAAGTGTGATATAATCATATATGTATAATCACACATGCACATGTGTGCAACTGCACACCCAAGACATGGGGTGGGGAGAAGAGGAGAGAGAGAAAAGGAGAGGGAGAGAAAAGTAATGCCTGCTTTTTCTAGGGTATCTCTGTTATGCTGGCTTACGCTAGCCCTCAGAGTGTGCAGGGTGCTACTTCTGGTCAGAGTGACAAGTTATCAGAGGAAAGTCAGGAAGCCTTTTTGTAGCCCATTTAATTCCCTTGGGAGCTCATTTATATTTAATTCTGTTGGACTTTACATTGAGGCCAGTCCACCTCATGAGCATGTATTAGCTGAACCAAGTAGATTTGGCTGAAGTGGGAAGGACTGAATGCAGTTGTTCTCACACATGGCACTAGAGAATATCCTTGGTGAAAGGTAATCTGTGTTCTTCCTTTAACTTGTCTTAAAGACGAAAAGCTTGTGAAGATATTCTGTAGTTTGCTTTGTAGGTGCTTGGAGATAGGAGGCCCTCTGTAGGACTGTATATTCTTAACATGACAGTAATAGGAATCACATTCTTTGCTTCAACTTCTTTTATCCTTTCCACGGATACTTCTACATTGTTACCTGTGAATGTGATGGATTTGCATTAAGTGATGTTGATTTTATTACAGACAGGCCCATTGAATAATGGACCATTGTGATAGATGGATTAGTCAGAAGTTGTGAATTTCAGTTCTGATTTTACCATTTGTCTCTGTTACCAACAGTAAGCTGCCTACTAAATCAGGCTATGCTTGAAATCTCCCCAACAAGCATGCAGTTAGACTTAATGAAATGGTAAAATACTTTGAGACTTATTAATGCAAAGTGCTTCTGGCAGCCTTTGGTGTTAATGATTAAAAATCAACTGTGTCTGGTATATAAAATAGTGAAAGCTTCAAGTAAGTGATCAGTGAGGGGACCACAACATCACTGGATAAGTACCGGAATAATTCATTTGAATCTTTCATTTCACATGGTTAAAAAATAACAAGGATTAACTGACTTTGTCTTTCTGGTTATAGTCACTGATATGAGTGCCATGAAATATAGAGGATTTGTGTCCTATGTTTGTATTTCAAGTATTTGAACTGGTTCTCATGAACTCAGCATTTTATGAGAGCTAGCAAGATATTTTCAGTAAACACCCATCGAATTTTCTTTCCTGAGAGAAATAAGCATTTAGTTCATATGGTAAATATTATTAGGGATTATTTTGAAGTGTGTCTCCACATGCACGAATTTAAAACCAGTCACTAGAAATATTTCAGGAAATGCACTTCTGAAAAGTTTTACAAAGACCTATTTTATAAAAGATAAGTAACATTTAAAATAAATTTAATAATCATTAGCTGACTTGTTTGGATAATTCAGATTTTCCTATGTGCTGCAAGTGGGAGAAGCCAATGGTTGTAGAGAACCAGGTTGTATGTGTATATGCGTGTGTATGTGTGTGTGTGTGTTTCACTGTTACATATGAGGGAAAGGAAATAGTCTTATTTTCCTATGTTAATTTCCCCAGTGTTATCATTGTTATAATTTTTGAGAACTTAATTTCAGTTGAATATAAGTTAATTTCTGTGTGTTTCACTTTTTAAAACACAGACATTATTAGCCTTCCTCTTATACCCTGCACTTGTGATTTTTGAAACTCTTTGGTTCAATAGCCTTTTTAGTGACATAGAATTAACAAAATATATTCTTTAATGAGAACTGTTTGAAGAAATAAATCACTTACTCTTTCTCAAGCCCTCAGAATGTAAAATATATAACCCAACTGCTGAATGTTACTCTGCCAAGACCGAGACAAACAAAGCAAGTGCAGGCAGCCAATCATTTTTGGTGTCCTTTATTTAATGTTTTCAGCTTCGCTTCATCAGGCCTGTTTGTGCAACTCAGAGTAGCCCTATTTTGCAGTCTGCTTTATATTTTCCCTCTGTAGCTTCAGCTCCAGCCCTTTATCCAAACATAAATACTGTTGAATAGCAAGAATGTTGTTGTTCTGGGAAGGAAGTCAGAGAGAACCAAGCCTGTCACTTTTCTTTATTTGAATCTACATAAGCAAAGTATTGGGTGGAGGGGCTTAACCTTTGATGCCCTCCCATTGAGCCTCTGTGGTGGAGTTCAACAGAGACAGGATGAAACGCAAAGGCAGGAATGTGATGATGCCAAACCATTAAGGTAATAAGAATCACAACTCTGTGTTAAGTCATATCACTTCCTTAGGTTAGAACGCACATACTCTGCTGCTCATGGGATTTTTACATCATCCAAGAATACACACTTAGATGTTCCTGAGAATTTCTGTCTGAAAGTATTCAGTTTTGCCAGCTTGCTTTCTTCTTTAAAACCATCTACTGTAATTAATCTAAATGATCCACTTTTCTGCTGGTAACTAAGCTTACTAAACAGAGCCTTTTGGGGTTCTGGCTAGGTCTAGGGGATATTTCAAAGTAAGGAGAATTTGTTTATGTCCCTTTATCTTTTCCCCTTTTAGCCGCCATTACCACACCCTTTATCCCATTCACAGGCTCTCAACTAGCCAACAGCAGGTTTGATTGACACAAATTCAAGGTAGTCCTAAAAATTATAAAATATAAATATTTTGGGTGACATTAAATCTGAAATAGGATGAGGCCAAGCTAATTGAAGTACATAAAATCCCAACTCAGGTTAAAAAAAAGTATCAGAAAATAATCGACTAAAGTTCTAGGAAGTAGAAAGTTGATGAAAATCACTGAAATTAGAAAAGCATTTAAAGTATTCAGTGCATTCACTTATTTTCTTTCAGTGGATTGTAGGTTGATGTTTGAACACTAAGCTCTGCTTCACGAAAAAGGTGATTCATGAAAACAGGGAATCTGAAGCACATCTGAACGAATGCTGTAATGTATTTTGCAGAAGAGACTGTATTTTAAAAACAACAAGGAAAGCAGATTTTCTCTCCCTTTCTAAAAAGGCATCAAATACAGGAAATGTGAATGTGGCTGTGAAAATTGGTACTTGCCTAGTATCCATAGTTATTTTAATTGATATTTTCCCAAAGAAGCCAGTTTATCTGAGTAAATTGAAATAATTCTACAGTTGAATAAAATCAGAGTTTTCGTATATAATTTGGTTACATTTTGATATGTTCTGTGCTGATTAGACATCATATTATTTTAAAAATCTTATCAGTTTAGGTGAAATGGACTTATTATAATGTCTTTGCCTATTTGAATAGTTAAAGCATGTGGGTTATAGAATCAGAGTGTGTGGGTTTGAATTTCAGTTCTCCTGCTTATTAGCTTATTAGTTGTGCAAATTTGGTCAATTTACTTACCCTCTCAGAGTCTCAGTTTTCTCATCCATAAATTATACCTAAGGGTTGGTGTAAGGGCTGAATGAGTAAAGCATGTAAAGTACTTAGAAGAGTGTCAGCTATTATTATTTTTATTTCAAGAACTATTCATGTTTTTATTAATGAAAATACAGAGTAGTGAAACTATCTCATTGGCTCATACATCTTAAAGCTACACAGGACCTGAGAGAGCTTCCCAATGGCAATTTCCTTTTAAAAGAAAGTAAAGTTTCATTATCCCCATTTTACACAGGAATAATGGAACCAGGGAGGTTAAAGGTTTTTCTAAGATCAAATAGTACACAAGGTTTTTTTTTTGTTTGTTTGTTTTTTCTGTTTTTTTTTTTTTTTTTTTTTTTCAAATTCTGTTCTGATATACAGTACTGCTCTCCTCAAGGTCATTCCTCCCTCAGTATTTGGGATGGGTCTTGACCAGGGTTGACTTTATGCATCATATATTCTTTTGGTTCTGGCTTCTTTCATTCAAAATCATGTTTGTGAGATTCATCCATATTTTTCCATGTAGATGTTGATTATTCATAGTTATTGCTGTTTATATTCATTTGTGTTAATGTACTACTATTTTTGAAGAATGAATTAAATAGTTTTCAGTTTTGGTCTCCATAAATAGTCCTTCTGTCAACATTCTTTATGTGTTTTTTTGGTGCTATGCATGCCTGATGGGTATACACTTTGGAATTTTTTGGCCACAGAGTAAAACTATTTTATTCTACAACAACTGTTTCACTCTTTGGCAAGATCATTTTGCCAACAGTTTTCTAAAGTGGTTATACCAGTTTGCCCTCCCACCAATGATGTATGAACATTCCAGTTGCTCCACACTCTCTCCCACACTTGGCATTTTTGGTGTTTTTAATTTTAGGCAGTATGATAAATGATGTTGGTACATCATATAGTGTTGTATTTCTGATTTGCATTTCCCTGATGCCTAATGAGGATGAGCAACTTTTCATATATTTAGGGACAAATTTCATTAATTTTAAATAATAGAAAATAAGAGTACGGAGTTCCCATCATGGCTTAGTGGTTAACAAACTGACTAGTTACCATGAAGTTGCGGGTTCGATCCATGGCCTTGCTCAGTGGGTTAAGGATCTGGCGTTGCTATGAGCTGTGGTGTAGGTCACAGACGTGGCTTGGATCCTTCGTTGCTGTGGCTGTGGTATAGGCTGGCAGCTACAGCTCCAATTAGACCCCTGGCCTGGGAACCTCCATATGCCACTGGAGCGGCCCTATAAAAGACAGACAAAAAGACCAAAAAAAGAAAGAAAATAAGAGTAGATTTTAAAATATGAACATTTTCCCAAAGAGCACTTTTCTTGCTTTGGCAGGAGATGGTAGTTGGAGAGGTTTGATTCTTTTATTTTCACATTAATGTGTAGGTATGTATGAATGAATGTCACTTTAAAATACATAGTAAAGGAGGGGAGATTAAATGATTGTCAAGTAATTTGGGGACTTTTAAAAAAAGGAATGACAGTAATAAGGTTGACTCAGAGACTTTTAAATGTAAATATAGAGAGGAAGTAGAAAAAGCAATGGGATAAATTCACCAAGCATCTCTTTATTCTTAACAAAAAAGAAACATGTAATTTATATAGGCTAACATTAAAAATGAAAATGATTTTGGAGCAACATAACCAATAAACTTAGCTGTCTGCAGTAATTCTGGAAGCATGGGAAATATGCAATATGCATTCGGGGTTGTCATGCATGAACACAATTATAAATTAGTTGCCTTTATAGCGACATGAGGACTACATGACAGGAATGCTAATGCCGATTTAGGGGATCTATATAATAATGAAAAAGGTAGAAATAGCAATCAAAAGAAAGGTGTGTTCTTTTGTATATCAAGTGCAGTATTTTTAAAAAGTTTCCTAAAAGTCTTCAGTTGTTAAAGAATATTACATTAGCAAACCATTTAATGAGCTGAGAGATAATGGTGTCGCTATAAATCCTGCGCATGGCCTTGGTCTGGATTCAGTCTTTTCTCCCCCCCAAATTACCATAATTTAGTGTTTAAAATAATATTGGATAAATCATAGAATTAGGGCATTTTTCTAATTCTATAGGTATGTGTGAAAAATGGGCAAGAAAATAATTCTCTTGTGCATTACTTAGTTAAGATCATTGAGATTATGTGGGGAATATTTTCACTAGAGACAAATGCTAAATTTTATTAAAGAGAGATTTCATCAAGATAATCCTGTAGGCTTCCTGAACACTGTCATCAATTTTGTGTTGATATTTTTCATAAATTCTTCAAATAGGCATTTGGCATACTGCTATCTTTCAAACATTATAAAAACTGATAAATGTCAAATCAGTGGAAAAAATACTGAACTGGCAATATATTAGGAAGCAAGAATAATTAACAATATAGCCTTCAGATTAATGACTATATGAGCCACTGCATGATGTATTTTAATGATCTTTAGAAAAATAAAAAAATCTGTTCTTAATTAGTCAGCTTATAGCAGAGCTGAGATGCCAGGAAAAGGCAAGGCAGATTTACAGGATGATGGCAATGTCACAATGATTTCTGCTGTGTCCTCTATGCCACAGTTTGACTTAGTCATTCTTTCTTCCTAATCTTACTATGGCATTTTTAAAAAAATTTATTTTGTTCAAGTATAGTTGATTTACAATGTTGTGTTAATTTCTGCTGCACAGCAAAGTGATTGAGTTATAAGGCATAGAAGTTTTACATTTATATTCTTTTCCGTTATGGTTTTTCACAGGATATTAAATATGGCCCCCTGTGTTATACAGTAGGACTTTTTGTTTATCCATTCTGCATATAATAGTTTATATCTGCTAATCCCAAACTGCCAATCCATCCCTCCCTCACTCTCCACCCTCTTGGCAACCAGGATTTTTAATGTTTTATCTAAAATTAATGCACACATACAATAAATATTCAATCCATCCAAAAATATGTAAAATAAAAAGCAAGAGTCTTCCTTCTCCCTCTCCCAAACTTCTAGTTCTCCTCTATCCTTACAGATGATTTTCAATGCATCCACTTACATATGCACGTGTAGACTTTTTCTGTGTGGTAAATAATGTCCTACATCTTCCTATACTTTTATCTTGGAGATGTTTCCATATCAACAAACTGTTAAAGTGGTTGCATAGTACCCTACTGTGTAATTTATCATAATGGCATTTCTTCCCCCTCAAAGGGTATTTTAATTGTTTCTGATTTGTTGTTTCTCTTATGAGAAACTATATTGTGGGATGTCATTCATGCATAATCTGTGTGCACTTTTATAAAACTTTATCTATAGGGTAAGTCGCTAAGAGTGGAATTGTTATGTCAAAGATGATGGTACTATTACATTTAGAATATATAAGCGATGAAGTCCTACTGTATAGCACAGGGAACCATATCGAGTCTCTTGGAAGATAATATGAGAAAAAGAATGCACATATATATGTGTGTGTGTGTGTGTGTGTGTATGTATATACGACTGGATCACTTTGCTATACCACAGAAATGGACTCAACACTGTAAATCAACTATACCCTAATAAAAAATTGATTAAATAAAATGATGGCATTTTTACGTATTGCCAGCTCTTGCTCTGCAATTACCCTCTGCTCTAAATTACAAAGACTGGCCCGGGGCGTTTTTCCCCTCTGTGAGGAGCACTTGGTGGCAGTGCTGAGGGAAACCTGAAAACAGCGCTTTTCTCTGTTTCATGAGGTCTTTAAAAAAGGGCATCCAGGACATTTTTCTTTTTTCCAAGAAATGTTGACAAGGTAATATCAATTCATGGGAGATCCCTTAAGGAAAGACAGTCTATAGAAGCCTGAACTTTCTTGTTTTATCACAGACAGTGTTGTCTGGTGAGCTCATAGGGAATTATTGCTAAAATTAATTGCTGTTCCACATCTTTGGTAAATTCCATAGATGGCATGAGAATATATTGAATTTATTTATTTTTTTCTGAAATGAAAGTAGTTTTCCAGAAGATATAACTCGGTTACTGCCCTCTGATTTTGAGCCATTATGCTGTGCCTATTTAATCATGTTTTATTTTAAAATAATAGAAAGTACTCAGCCTCTAGTTCTTCACTCTGAATTGTAATTTCTCTTCATTATTAAGATTCTTGAATAAATGTATTTTGTGGATTTTATTATTTTTCATGCCCCATTACCTTTTCTGAAAAGGATTTCTCTGCCCATCTAATGACATTGCTTAAATGGCCTAAAACTCTTCAGAAGAAAGCTTTATGCAAATCTGTCAGTAATAATAATTAAATCAAACTGTCTAGCACAGTTCTCGGAGACTAAAAATGGGACTGTTTCAGTGATCAGGAGGCTAGTGCTCCTAAGCGGTAGAAGGCTTTGAAAGAAGTGAGAGGATTTCAGATTTATACCAAAGCAAAAGGGTGATGATCTGGATATCATTCATATGAGACAGAAGAGAAGAAAAACACTTAGGCAGAAAATGTAGCTTCTTATCTGCAGAGTTGTGAGATAATTGTTTTAAAAATGAGCTTATTTTCTTCTCAATAGAGATCATACAAAATGACATTTTGAAATCAGAATAGGGAAAAATAAGATCTATGCAATTTATAGCATCTTACAAGTTGATTTCAGCAATTATGTGGCAAGTAGTAACTCGGGAAGGCCAACTGCATAATAAAGGTAAATGGACCTCATAGTGCCCATTGGCGAATAAAGCCACAGTGCCCTCCATCTCCAACAAAAAGTACAAAACAGCAACTCGGCAGACTCCCCGCTGGATGCCTCGAATACGGCGTGTGGCCCGTGTTCTCTGGTAACATACTCACAGACTGTCCAACATCAGTATAGATTAAAGCATTAGATGACGAAAACACAATGATATTGGAGTTCAGTGTGAGGAAGGGTCAGAAGGGGATTCTCTTTTTCAGTTTAGAGATGCTTGTATAAAGTACAATTCAGGTACATTTCTTTTTTATACAAAAGCCTGCCTCATATTCAAAACTATTTAATTATGAAAAAATGCTTATAAAAATCACTTGAAATTGCTTTAAAAGGTGTTCCTAGGGTGGGTGATAATAATAAGATTGGAGCTGCATCCAACTCAGAAACATTAAACTTGTAAAAAATCTCTTCCTTGGAATGGCTGCTACAATCCCATGGTCTGCTTCTAGAATATTCTATCTGCATTATATACTAGAACCTTTGCCTAGATTTTGCTTCTAAATGGCAACAGCTGTTCACCCAGTTGCTGGAATGTTGTCTCTATTAGAAATTGGCTACATGGTCTCCAGAGTTTGAGCCACACTGGGTTTTTAGGATTTGATGTTCAGATTTTGGTCTGTTTGTTTTATACTTTAGTTGCAGTATTGATGTAAATGCATCCTTGGGCTGGCTGACTTTCAGAATGGCCCTCGCTTGAATAGTATTTCAAGTTATAAAGACATGTCTCACAAACACTTGTGCAACAAACTCAGAAGCTTAGGAAAGAGAATTTTCAGTCTCCGCAGTTTCATATACAGATAGAATATTTATGATTTTAACCATTGGCAAGTTACCCCAATGATCCGTGATAAATACATTCATAATTTTGTTGAGACCTGCATTTTCATTCAACAAGCTGTGAGGCCTGTAAGTAGGAGCACACCGCTTAGCTCAGGGCCTCGCAAATTTTAATAGGAATCTGAATCACCTGGGAATCCTAAAATGAAAATTGTGATTGAGTGTTCTGGGGTGGGGTGTGAGATTTCGCATTACTAACCAGCTCCTAGGTGATGCCATTTGGGAACACACTTTGATTAAGAAAGATTTAGTTAGCGAGTGTGCTTTCCTCGTTGTTCAGCTTCCCCATGGAGCTTTACTTTTCTCTCTTGGATCTTAAGTATGAAGTAAGGTCTCAGAATATATGTTTTAGGGTTTATGTTTTGAGCTAAAGCATCTGAGTGTGAGAACTGAACATATGTCATTTCTGTTGCTTCTCATAATGGTTTCCAATTTATAGATGAGGAAACCAAAGCTTAGAGAGGTTACTTCTCTCACCCAAGATAATATAGGCAGTAAAGTGATGGCACCACAATTGAACACATGCACCGTTTCTCGTATACTGCCTTGTCCCCTTGGGATGTGTAATGTATTTCATTAGTGGAAAGAAAAAATCAATTTGAAAAGAGAAGTGAAAACTTTATGATGTTCTGGAGTCAGCAGTAATCATATGTTAAAATGATATGTAAATACTTACGAAATATAATTTTGTAATACTTTCTTCTGTACGCAGTAAGAAAGGAGAAAAAAATTGATATAAATTATTCTTCACACTACTGAAATGAAGTGTCTGTCTATTTTGGAAGCAGAATTTTCATTGCTTTGTAGTATCTCATATGTGGGAAAGAGACAGTTGGTTCTGACAGTTCAAGAAAAGAAATTTTAAAAGCAAGTATTTTCTGGTTGGATTTTTATTTTATTTTTGCAAAGGACAGGGAAAACGCTTTGAATGAAAACTTAAAAGTGTCTACTGACAGGTGTATACTAACCTGGATTACTGACTAGAGTTCCTTTTTTTTTAATCTGTTTTTATTTATTTATTTATTTTTGGTCTTTTTGTCTTTTTAGGGCTGCACCCATGGCACGTGGACGTTCCCAGGCTAGGAGTCTAATCAGAGCTATAGCTGCCCGCCCATGCCACAGCGACAACACCAGATCTGAGCTGTGTCTGCGACCTACACCACAGCTCATGGCGATGCCACATCCTTAGCCCACTGAGCAAGGCCAGAGATCAAACCTGCAACCTCATTGTTCCTAGTCAGATTTGTTTCCACTGTGCCAAGACGGAAACTCCTAGAATTCTTGAAAGTTTATAATTGCAGAGAATTCTTCCTCCTTGATCCCAAAATGTTTTTTTTTTTTCTTGAAGTTTTCTTTTCATTTTCATGAAATGAAGTCTTTTTCTAAATACTTTTGGTCAAATAATGCACATCAGTCTGACTTCCTGGGTCTTTAATAGCTTGCTACCATCTCATAAGGGCAGATAGTTTTAGCTTCTGTCAAGTGGTTCTGCTGAGATGAATTGTCCTGTCTCAATATTAAATTAAACTGTTCTCTTCAAACTTATAACTGTTTGTGTCTGGTACAAATCGAAGTCTTTTTTTTTTTTTTCTATAAGTGTTGTGAGAGTAAGATTAATAAAAGCAACCTAGTGTTAGAAAACCTTGGGAGAATGCATTTTCCACCAGCTTAAATTCCCTCTTCTGCCTTGTGAGAATTCTCCAGTTAATCCATGCCTCAAAAGTGTGCCCTGTGCAGTTGATTCTTGGGGTTATGTCAGAGATAGTGGTCTCAACAAGTTAGTGAGCCTGCGCAAATGTACCACATGGTATAAAGGCGAGTGCATGCAGATGGACCTTGATATTCTCTCAGGTTTTAGTCAATTCAGGCCTTTTTGACCAGTTTTAGATCCACAAAGCTTATAGTAGCATGGTTTATAAGAAGACATGAAAGATGAACTTTTTTCACCTGAGTTATGATTAAATTTGGAAAGCTAATTATTATTTGGAGGAAAAGAATAACAAAGCATTGGGTAAGACAGTCTTTTTACACTGTATCGTGGCTAGGTATCATGTCCTCAAACCAATTAAAAAATCGAGGTTTTCTGATCACAAATGAGTTCATCTTGCAGCAAGCAGTGTTAAGAATTTCTCATTTGCGTTTATGCCTATAGTTTACCTCCAGCATTTCTCAGGCCCCGGACCTCAGAAAGGTCACTTTTATTTGTTGGTTGGGAAGGAGGGAGGGGGTGAGCTAGTATAGAACAAGATGAACATTGTACTTGTTCACTGATTTATTTCATTTGTTAATTTCCTTCAGTCTAGGGTTTCTAAATACTATAGGACTTAGAGCTGGGAGAGACAGTCATGTGAAATGGAATTGGATTAACTCTCTGGGCTGAGTTTACCATATGCTCAGGAATGAGTTTAGGAGCTGGAGATCTTGGAATAATCCCAGAAATAGTAGGATGGGGATGATTGTTCTATGCATGTGGAAATTGAGTGAAAGAAAGTTAAAACTGTGCATCTTACCACTGTGTCTCTTGCCTATAATTTTCATTCATTTGAAAAATGGTTATTAAGCACCTCCTATGAATTAGTCCTTGCTAGACACTGAGAATACGGTGGTGAACAAAATAAGATTATTCTCTGCCCTCACAAACCTAATAATCAAGTCAAGGAGAAGGACATTAATCATATAATAATCAAGTATACCGTGCAGTGTTGTAGCAGTAAGATGTGAATAAAGCACCCGTAGTAAGTGAAATTCATTGAGTGTGGAAATCAGAGTGGCATCATTAGAAAATGAAGTACCAGTTGAGATCTGATGAGCAAATAGCATTATACTAGAAAAGAGAAGAAAGAGGAAATGTTCAAGCTGAGAAATTTAATATGCAAAGGCTATGGGTATGAATTAGGATGTTGTGAAAGGAGGCTTGTGTGGTTGATGTGCAGAGGGTCAAAGGCATGATGTGAGATGCAGCCGGAAAGGTAAGAAGGGGCCAGACTAAGGAGTTTTATTTTTATCCTGAGAGTGATGGGATGCCAGTTACATATTTTAAGCAAGACAAATCTGTTTTTGCAATTATCCAGAGAGAAGATAATGGTCGTATTTTAATTAGATGGAAGTGATATATATTTAAGGTAGAGCCAATAGGATTTTCTTTTTTTTTTTTA
Source organism: Phacochoerus africanus (assembly GCF_016906955.1). Classification (NCBI taxonomy): domain Eukaryota; kingdom Metazoa; phylum Chordata; class Mammalia; order Artiodactyla; family Suidae; genus Phacochoerus; species Phacochoerus africanus. The sequence goes on along the minus strand of NC_062550.1, from coordinate 79,517,961 downwards.
ATATATATTTTTTTATTTTCCCACTGTACAGCAAGGGGGTCAGGTTATCCTTACATGTATACATTACAATTACATTTTTTCCCCCACCCTTTCTTCTGTTGCAACATGAGTATCTAGACATAGTTCTCAATGCTACTCAGCAGGATCTCCTTGTAAATCTATTCTAAGTTGTGTCTGATAAGCCCAAGCTCCCAATCCCTCCCACTCCCTCCCCCTCCCATCAGGCAGCCACAAGTCTCTTCTCCAAGTCCATGATTTTCTTTTCTGAGGAGATGTTCATTTGTGCTGGATATTAGATTCCAGTTATAAGTGATATCATATGGTATTTGTCTTTGTCTTTCTGGCTCATTTCACTCAGTATGAGATTCTCTAGTTCCATCCATGTTGCTGCAAATGGCATTATGGCATTCTTTTTTATGGCTGAGTAGTATTCCATTGTGTATATAGACCACATCTTCCGAATTTTCTAATGACTTGACATGGGTATGAGTGAAAGAGAGTCAAAGAGTTCCTTGGTGGCTTAGTGGGTAAGGATCCAGTGTTATCACTAACTGTGGCTCTGGTCACTTCAATGGAGAGAGTTCAATTTCTGGGGGAAAAAAAAGAGGGGTGGGGGAAGAGTCAGGATGATTCCAAAGTTTTTGGATTGAGGAAGTGCAAGGATGGAATTGTATCGACGAAGATGGGGAAAGCTGCTATTTGAACTGGACTTGAGGGGTGGCTAAGATGAAGAGTTCAGTTTAGGTAGGTTCTGTTTGACATGTGTTATTAGCCATTTAAATGTAAACGTAGACAAGTAGTTGTATATTTGCATCTGGAGTCTCAGACAGAGGTCAAAAGCAGAATTGAAAAATCTGAATTGTTGAATTTTTTTCCTATATTTGTTGGCAATTTTTATTTACTTTTTGAATTGATTTTTCATCTACATTGTCTGCTTTCAAATTCAGTTCTTTGTATTTTTGCTTCTTGATTTATAAAAGTTCTTTTTATAATAAAACATCTGTTATATCTGTTATGTATGTTGCAAACATTTTTTATAATGTACTTCTATTTATAGTGTTTTACAACATAAACATTTACAAATTTTATGTAATTGAATCTTTTAATCATGCTAAAAAAGAACTTTTCCTCTTTTTATTCATAAAAATATTTACCTTCTGATCTCTGAATGGCCCCTACTTTTTCATTTTAAGTTTAAACAATTTGAGATTTATTTTTCATACCTGAGATATTAATTCTAGCTCCATTTTTGTTTGTTTGGTTTTTTTTTTGCCATACAAGTTAACCAATAATTTTGGTAGCATTTGTTTGAGAATTCTTTTGTTCAATGATTAACATGCTGCTTTATCTTACAATGTAAACTTTTAAAAAATATTCAAGTATTGTTGATTTACAATGTTGTGTTAATTTCTGTTATACAGAAAAGTGATTCAGATAGATAGATAGATAGATAGATACTCTTTTTTAAAAATATTCTTTTCCATTATGGTTTATAACAGGACATTGAATATATTTACTAAAGTAGGGTCTTGCTGATTATCCCCTCCATGTATCATAGCTTATATCTGCCAACCCCCACTTTCCACTCTATTCCCCCTGCCCCTGTGGCAGCTACAAGTCTGTTCTCTGTGTCTGTGAGCTGTTTTCTGTTTTATAGATAGGTTCATTTGTGCCGTATTTCAAATTCCACATGTAAGTGATATCATATGGTATTTGTCTTTCTCTTTCTGACTTACTTCATTTAGTGTGATAATCTCTAATTGTATCTGTGTTGCTGCAAATGCCTGCCGTTTTATCACACATTAAATATTTACATATTTACATGTATTTAAGTTTGCTTCTAGGATTTCTCATGATCTATTAATCTATTTGTCTCTTATTGTACTGATTCTACAGTATTTTAATGATTGTAGCTTTCTAGTATGAGTTCTTATCTGGGAAAACCATTAGTGTTCTTTCTAAAAACTTCCTGAGGTTATTTTCTCTCATTTATTCTTCCAGATAACTTTTACATATCATGAAAATTATCTGCTCCTAAGTGGTTTTAGAAGCCTAGTCATATGTGTGTCTGATTCCGGTACCTTTCTTGAGATAATTTTTCTTCTCCCCCTCCCCCCCATTTTTGGCTACCCTGCGGCATATGGAGTTCCCAGGCCAGGGATTAGATCCAAGCCATAGTTGTGACCTAAGCTGCAGCTGCAACAATGCTGGATCCTTAACCCAGTGTGCCTGGCAGAGAATTGAACCTGCATCCCAGCACTCCTAAGATACTGCCAATCCTGTTGTGCCACAGTGGAAGCTCCAAAATAATTCTTTGATGGATACCACAAGAAATGTTTGGGTGGTTATTTTTGTTTGTTATTTTGTATGTATTACTGAAAGCAGTTTCATGGTTTAAGATTTGCAATATTTCAGAACTTGCTGACAAGTTCAGGGGTATGACTATACAAACAGAATGCTTAAGTGGAAAAGGAATGAAATTTGCTGTATATAAAAAGGCAAGAAAACTTACATACTATGGGTTGAATAAGTTTTCCTAAGGTCTTTTGAAGTTTTCCAAGACAACATGGAGAGGAAGATTGTTTTTTAGGTTCCAGAGTCTCCAGTGACTCTGTCATAGACAGACAGTAGTAATGAGGAGAGGTAATGGGGAAGGGACAGATGTCATAGAAATCAAAAGAGGATGGAATATTCTGTAAGGGGGAAAGAGTGATCTTTTGGAAATGACACTTCCTTTCTATTACAGGCATGCACGTGATGTGGGAAGATGAAAAATTTAAATGACATGGTTTCAGAGAAATAAACATTATCCTCACAGAAAATCTAAGTTTTAATCAGAGCAGGGAAGTGAAGGGTGCCTCTTGTGGGCTATTAGATTGTGGAGGGGTATATATGGACAGTGGCTGAGATAGAGGATTAGAAGCCCTGTAGATCAATTGGCTTTTGTTTTGTAGAAGAAAATTACAAAATTTAGTAGCCTACAACAGTTTGGCAGGCTGAAATTCGGACTGGGTACCTGGGAATTTTTTTTCTTTTTAGTCTAGTTCTGGCTGGGTTTGCTCATGCATCTTACTTAGCTGGTGGGCTAATTCAGTTGGTTTATAACTGCCTCACATTTGGAGGCTGGGATAATGGGAGTCTCTTCCCATGTCTTCTTTCAACTTACCAGGTTAGTCCAGGGTTGTTCATTTTACAGTTGCAGATTTCTAAGGAAGTCCTGGCTTGCAGTCTCTTGAGACCTAGGCTAGGAACTCAGGCACACATTATTAATTCTACTGTATTCTGCTGGCTAAGTCAAGTCACAAGGCCAGTGCAATGATGAAAGACCTATAAAGTCACTTCAAAAGGGACAGGGAACAGAAAATGGTAGCCATTTTTCCAATCCTCGGTACCCTGGAAGGATGATTCAGGGGGAAGGAAATCCTGCGAGATATGAGGATGGAGGAAGGAGAGATGTGTCTGTCTGTTGCTCTCAAATTGTGGAGTTGTGGTCAAGGATGATGATATATGAAGCATGATGGGCTTCCCTGACTGCTAGGACTGGATTCTTCCCTGACACTAACTTTCAACGCTGGTGCAACCTGCATTCTCAGTGGTATCTGGTGCTTGGTAAAACTAGAGGTCAACCACCATGTCTGAGGCCATTCCTGACTGAAGTGGCAGATGGTATGTTAGAGGCATGCAGTATTGCTTTTTGGAAAGAGTTACAAATAGAACAATAGAAATTTGGTATGGTGCCTTTGAAGAATACTATCTCAGAAAGCAAGGAACTAGGAGTGGTTAACTCCTGGGAGTTCAAACTCAAGGTATAAATAACAGTGGTCCTGGGTGAATGGCAAGGAAGGAGTGAGGCTTCTGAAGGAATTCTAATCCATATAGAACCAATTATTATTCTGTTTTACGCAAGGCAGGGTTTATTTGCCATTTATCTCCGTATCAACATCTCTTGATACTCTATCTAGTGCACAGTGGATGCTCAATAAATGTTTTTATATCACTTAGTGAATTAGGTGTTCCATACTCTGACCCCATTTTCAAGAACCTTTATTGTACTATAGCTCTTCTATATATGTTAACAATAGGTTAACATTATGATATTTGTACATCTTTTTCAAAAGAATAATTTTTTTTTGGTCTTTGGTCTTTTTAGGGTCACATCTGTGGCATATGGAGGTTCCCAAGCTAGGGGTCAAAACGGAGCTGTAGCTGCCGGCCTACACCACAGCCACAGCAATGCAGGATCTGAGCCTTGTCTGTGACCTACACCACAGTTCATGGCAACGCCATATCCTTAACCCACTGAGTGAGGCCAGGGATCGAACCCACAACTTTGGTCAGTAGTCAGGTTTGTTAACCACTGAGCTACGACGGGGAACTCCCAAAAGAATAATTGATTACACTTTTGTTCACTGTCAGGTTTAGTCTTTCTGTATTTAAAGTGGGGATTTAATAAACAGCGTCATCAAGGGTTATGTGTGGCAGCAATTGACAAGGCTAATAACATTTTAAAGAGTATTCGTCTTGAAAAGAATAGAAGGAATTATCTTTTCGAAGTTCTTCACTTTGTCATGAATGTTGCAGATGTCACTCAGGGCAAGTTAAAACCATTTCCTGATTTTGAATACTTTGAGGATAAAAAAAAATCCCAATAATTCAATGATCACTGATAATATATCAGAGAACTAAGAACAGTTAACTGGGATAGTCTCTTTAGATTATGCTGAAAACAATGATGAGTTTGCATATATGCAGTATTAATGTTGGGTCAATATATCTCCTATGTCAAAAGAGACCTTTTCTATGCATGAAATAAAGTGTGTCCCACCAGATAAACAAAGCATGATGTTCATTTGTTTCCAGCTTTCACTATTGCAAAAATATTACCAATAATTATTATATCAAATTTAATCTATAAAACAAGAATTTATAGATCCAGCATTTTGACAGAGTGCTAAATTGTTCTCCAAGCTTTTACCAATTTAAACTTCAGTAATGTATGACTGTCTGTTTCTATACACCACTCCAGACAAAGATATTCTCATCATTACATTAAAAAGAAAGTATTTCCTAGTTTGATAGATGGTATATGATATCTCGCCCAGTGTGACTGAAGTACAATGAATGGTGTGGTGGTATAAGCAGGATATTTTGTGATAAAGGTGGAGAAAGACACAGTACCCAGATAATACAGGGTCTTTCAGGTAATTTGAAAGATCTTGATATTGAACTCCAAACTTCCAGGAAGCATTTGAAGGTCTTTAAACAGTAAAATGTGATAAAGTATTGCATTTTAGATAGACGACTCTGCAGCAGTGTGAGAATTGGGTTGAAAAGAGCAGGAGGGGATGTGGAGACATTAGACAACATTAACACTTAGCCCAGTGGGAGTGGTTGTAATCTAGGGAAGGGTAATGGCTGCGGAACTGGAAAGATGTGAATGGACTTGAGTATGTAGGAAGAAGAATAGATTGTTTATCCTGATTGGGTTTTGGGAAATAAAGGAGAGAGATGTGTTAGAAATAAGTTTCACATTTCAGATTGGAGAAAATAATGCATGATTATGCTACTTACTGAAGTGGAGAGCACTGGAATACACACAGGTTTGGGGGAGATTATCAGTTTAGTTTGATCATATTGAGTTAGAGATGCTCATGGATATTTAAGAAGAAATAATAAAGTTTGATGCATAAATCTGTAGTTTAGAGGAAAAGTCTGAATGTGAGATACAAATATATGGAAGTCATCTGTGTATAAATGATAACTGAAGCCATAGGAATGGTTGGAGTTATTTAGGGAGAGAATAGAGTGAGAGAAAATGGGGACAGGGACCAATCCATGAGGTATTTTAAGATTTAAAATCTATCAGAAGGGATGCAAATTATTGCTTTTGGAAAGGATTAGTAATGAGATCCTGCTGTGTAGCACTGAGAACCATGTCTAGTCACTTATGATGGAGCATGATAATGGGAGAAAAAAGAATGTATACATGTATGTGTAACTGGGTCACCATGCTGTACAGTGGAAAAAAATTGTATCGGGGAAATAACAATAAATAAAATAAAAATAAAATCTATCAGAGGGGAATGAGCATGGAAAATCATCTGAGAAAGAGTTGCCAGAGACTTACATGGAAAATCAGCAGCATTTTTTGTACCAGGGAAGCTAAGGGAAGACTGTTTTTGGAAGGAGGGAGTGGTACATGATAAGAGAAGGCACTGAGGGGATAAGAATGATGATAATCAACATTTTTCATCTGATTCAAAATATGGAGGTGATTGACATCATGAGAACACTTTTGTTGGACCAGAAGGGAATCCAGATTAGAGTAGGCTCCGGGGAGTGGACGGCAAGAAAAATGGTGATGCTTTTTGCAATACATTTGTCTGTGAATGGGAGAAGAGATGGACCAGTTACTGGAAACACTTGGTAGAGTCCAAAGATTTTTTTTTTTCTTTTAAGATGGCAGTGAATAGGAATAGATGCTATTTCAATTTTGATGGCATGTATGAGAAAGAGAGAGAGATTGAAAATAGAATGGAGAAATTAATTGATGGTATAAACTGAGCAGAAACGGGATGGGTTCAGAGCATAATTGGGGGGTTTTGCCTTTGCTGGCTAGAGAGACACACCCTGAATACAAAGGAGAAGGAAGGAAGAGTGGGTAGATATAGATGTAGATAATGTATTGATTTGATGGAAAGGAAGTTGAAGGAGTAGAGTCTTCTGACAGCTTTTATTTACTCCATGAAGTGAGACCCCAGGTGAATTACTGGGGAAAAGAGGCAGAGTCAAAGGTAGAGTAGAGACGAGTTGAAAGATAGTTGCCTAAGAAATGTGAAAGTTGCTGACATCCATCTGTTGCTGCTCTTCATCCATCCGTTTATACAGTTTTCCCTTAACCTTTTGACAACTCAGATGCAGGCATGAGGAAAGTAGACTGTTTCATTCAAGGTTGGGATTTTGCTTTCTGGAAAAGCTGTTTATGATGTTGGCCAAAACCACATCAAACCTAGAGACTCATAAGATCTAAGATAGATAGATAAGAAGGTCTATCTATCCTAAACTGAGGGATAATAAATAAGGAGAATGTAAGCTCAGAGTGAATAGAAAGTATTAGGAGGACTAAAGAGGAAACGTGGTGAGAGTAGTTGAGAAACAACTGAGACGTGTGAGGAGTTTGAGTCCAGAGTAAGTAGAATGTCTGATTTAGAGATTTTGGAGATAGAGCGGTTTGAGTGAGACCAATGCAGAATAGGACCATGCAGATGAAGTGGAGGTGAGGGGTGAGGGTGGGGTCAAAGGAGCCAACAGGTGGGGTGCTGAATGGATGAGTCACATGGATGCTAGAATCTTCCAGAATGTTGAAGACATTTGGATGGAGAAGGAGATTGGCTGGAAACCCAGATTTCAAAGTGAGCCATGAATTAAGAGGAATGTCCAATAGAGGTGTGTGTGTGTGTGTGTGTGTGTGTGTGCACGCACGCATGTGTATGTTTGTAAAATGGTAAGAACGTTGGTGACATGAACCTCAAAGAACAAGGGTTTTTTTGTAAGGGTAGAGAAGTGACACCAACGGTGTTTTCTGACTCTGAGGTATGACTGTGTACTTGTGGTGTACACGAATGTAGTATTTTCCTAGGCCTGCCATAAACAAAATACCACCGACTGGATGGCTTAAGCAACAGAATTTTATTTCCTCAGAGTTCTGGAGGCTAGAAGTCCAGGATGAAGCTGTTGGCAGGTTTGGCTTCTCCTGAGGCCCTTCTCTTTGGCTTGTAGACATGTTCTCACATGTCCTCTGCTGTGTTCCTACACGATACTGTTGTCTCTGTGTGTCCAAACTTCCTCTTTTTATAAGTACATTAGTCAAGTTGGATTAGGGCTTAGGCCAATGGCCTCATTTTAACTTTATCACCTCTTCAAAGGCCTTACCTCCATCTACAGCTATATTGTGAGGTATTGGGGATTAGAGTCAACATCTGAATTTTAGGGGAACTCAGACCAGCCCATAAGCATGAAACATTCACGGTGGGAAAAGAGCATCCAGCTATCACTTGAGAGGCCCCTTAGGCAAATGGTATTCTTGTGGGAAAACAAGAAGGCCAAAGGACAAGAGGATGAAGCTATAAAAGGGATAGAATAGAATTCCGGAGGACTAGGTGAATTTGGCAGTGAGGAGATCTGTTGATGTAAAAGGAGACTCATAATGCAGTTTAAAGATCAGTATTCAGGAGGACTGAATAAACAGAGTTCGTCTGGTTGGCTCACAAAGGGGGGAAAAAGGAGACATTTGACTCTTTGTTGAATTAGCTGTCGGTCTCATAGTATTGTCAATAGTCGGTCTTGATGGAAAAATTATGGGCTTGCAGTGCTTTTCACAGTATTTCACATTATTTTCTGCTGCTAAGTGAATAGATTTTTTCTTTTTTTAATTTTATACTTTATTATTTCTATAAAAGAAAGCTATTGATTTTGGTCTACTTATTTTATAACTCAATTATTGGTTCAAATAGTTTCTGAAGGATTCTTTTTTTGGGGTAATCATTCATACCATCCATAAATAGTGATCATTTTGCCTCTTTTCAAATATACTTCTAATCATTTTAATTCTAATAATAATGATGACTCTAGAAATCCTTGTTATATATTGGCATATGGTAAGGACTAGATTTTATTCTTGGAAAATGAATGCAGTAGTCTAGTTAAAAGTTAATGGAATTTAAACCAGGGCTGGTGGCAGTGAAAATGAAAGAAAAGGAACAGCTTGTTCCTTTTAATACTTGGCTTTTGACTGAACATAGAGTCTGGAAGAGGAGAGCTAAAGATGGTTTCAATATTTCCCATTAGATAATAGAGAAATACAAGGAGGGTGCCTCTTGTATTTCACTGTTAAGTATAGAATTATTTCCTTATGGCAAATATTCGGAAGGATAAAAACTAGGATAAAGACTATTCATTATTTTAATACTTTTAGTTACAGACTACCAAACTGGATCTGTTATACAAACTATGTTAACATTCTTCTTCATAACACTGGGTATCATTATTTAATTTTTTTTGTAAATCCATAGGAGGAAACTGCTGTCTTGTTATTCCTTCATGAATTCTTTTAAAAAAATTTTAATTATAGTTTATTTACAATGTTCTGTCAATTTCTGCTGTACACCAAAGTGACCCAGTTATACATTTATATACATTCTTTCTTCTCTACATTATCCTCCATCATGTTCCATCACAAGTGATTAGCTATAGTTCCCTGTGATATACAGTAGGATCTCTTGCTTATCTACTCCAAATGCAATAGTTTGTGTCTACCAACCCCAAACTCCCAGTCCCTACCCCTCACCCCCACTCCTTCCTATCCCTCTTGGCAACCACAAGTCAGTTCTCTATGTCCATGAGCTTGTTTCTTTTCTGTAGATAGGTTCATTTGTGCCAAATATTAGATTCCAGAAATAAGTGATATCATATGGTATTTGTCTTTCTCTTTCTGACTTATTTCACTTAGCATGAGAGTCTATAGTTCCATCTGTGTTGCTGCAAATGGCATTATTTTGTTCTTTTTTATGGCTGGGTAGTATTCCATTGTTGATATGTACCACATCTTAATCCATTTCTCTGTCAATGGACATTTAGGTTGTTTCCATGTCTTGGCTATTGCGAATAGTGCTGCAATGAAGATAGGGGTGTGTGTATCTTTTTGAGTGAAAGTTTTATCTGGATATATGCCCAGGAGTGGGATTGCTGGATCATATGGTAGTTCCTTCATGAATTCTTAAAATGACCTTTCCTAATTGAGATCTGACAAATATCCTGTTATTTTTTTCTACTAGTCTGATTTTAATATTTAAATGCATTTGGGGTTTATCTTTGCATATGGCACGAGATACAGATATGACTTTTTCCTCCAAAGAGTGACCTAGTTTTTGTAACTTGAGTTGGATAGCATTTTGAAAGAGAGAAATGTGTCCTGGGAACTCCTTGTGAAAGGACAAGCATTAAACCAACATGCATTTATTAGAAAAAATTAATTCATTAGGAGTAAATTTAACAAAAAATATTAATCAACACTATATTAGGTGCAAACTCCTCACTATGAGATTTAAAACCCAAAATCAGCAATGGAAAACTGGAAGTAAGCAAGCCATTATAGTACTAGGTAGTATTTACTGAATGCTTACTGTATACCAGCCCTTGCACCAAGCATTTTGTATACTTATTATATACATTACCTCATTAAATCTCTGAAATGGCCCTGTAATATAAACTTATAATAATACTAAGTATTATTATTATTCCCTGAGGAAACAAAGTATGACCTGTATGCAGGTTACCCAGCCAAGTTGTAGGCCGCATTTCACCAACCTAGTTACTATTCCCTCAAATTACCATATATTTTACTAACCCCATGTTTTGTTTTGATGTGATTTGAGGCACACTGACAGCACTGTTCATGGTTAAGTCAAAGAGGGAAAAGAGAGTAGAAATTCATCCACTTATTCATTCATCAATCCAGGCAGGGGTTGAAGGGCAGGGGACAAGGTAAGGAATAAAAGATACGGAAATCTCTCTCTGACGTGAGTAGAACCTATGTTTTTGTCGGGGAGAGAAGCAATAAACATAACGTAAATGACAAGGATATGAGGTTCAAGGTACCATGAAGGGACAGTCAAGATAAGGATGTGGAGCAGGATGGGGCAGGGTGCTGTGGTCTCTGGAGGAGGTGGCATTTGAGCTGAGACCTGAAATAAGCAGTTATTTGGGAGACAGGGGTGCCAAGGCCCTAGGGCAGTCTTGTACTTGAACTGTGAAGAGCCTAGGCCTGGGGTAGCAGAGCCTGAGAGACATGGTGGGAGAGGAGGCCTGGCTTCCAGGATCCCTCCAGACTTTGTAAACTGTGTAAGGATCTAGGATGTTATTCTCAGCCTGCTCAGTGATTTAGGGGGTAGTAATGAGGACTCGCGCTTGGGCAGTGGCAGTGAGTGGGTCACCCCTGTGGCAGCGCAAGACTTGGCAGTTGACTGGAGGTATTTGTGGGAAGAGTCAATGACACCAACATTTTGAGGCTCAGCTGAAGTAACTGAGTGATGGTACTGTAGAGAGGAAAAGACGATTTGCAGGAAAAGACACCGTCTGAAGGTGAGAAGTTGGGAAATGTATGCATTTAGGGAATGGCAAATGGACCAGGAAGGATTAGCGACGTAGGAGGGAAACTGAGGTAGAGTTGAGTCCTGGGCTGAGTCCTGGGGCATTTTCTAGGACTTCCTGAATGAAGATTTGATGGTCTCTTAAGAATGCCCTTAGGTTTGCTGGGAGCCAAAAGCTGTAAGTGTGATGGTTATTAGCTGCATTTGGAATCAGATCTAGATTAGAGGTGTCTCTGTTTCTTGCTAATATTTTGAACCCAGGTAAATCATTTAAGGTCACTTTAATTTCTTTCTTCCTTTGTTCATTTTTTTTTGTCTTTTTGCCATTTCTTGGGCCACTCCCGCTGCATATGGAGGTTCCCAGGCTAGGGGTCTAATCGGAGCTGTAACTGCCAGCCTACACCACAGCCACAGCAACGGGGGATCCGAGCTGCGTCTGCAACCTACACCACAGCTCATGGCAACGCCGGATCCTCAACCCACTGAGCAAGGGCAGGGACTGAACCCGCAACCTCATGGTTCCTAGTTGGATTCGTTAACCACTGCGCCACGACGGGAACTCCCCTTTGTTCATTTTTTATGTTATTTTTTGAAAGCTTAAATGAGGCACTGTATGTCAGCTGTACTTCTGGACAAAACCAGCCCGTATTAAATGGTTGTGTTATGATAATTAATCAATATTTGGTAATCATTTTAGGTGATATATATGAAATAATTTTGAGTGTGAAAGAAACTAGGTGTAAGGTGTTAATGATGTCAATAAAACTGAATTCCTAGTCTTTTCTGTATTGCTTTCTAACTCTAGTAACTCCTATACTAATTTTATTACTTTAGACCATTATGTAGTAGTCAGTGTCTCATAGGAATATGTGTAAAGCAAAATGATGGTATTACCTTTTTGTAAAAATATTCAAATTGAAGGCTTAGATAATTAAAAGAAGCTCAGAATAATTTAACTTGTAGTTCATATATTTTTACCTTAAATTTTAGCAGATTAAGAAAGACTTGCTTAAAAGTTGAAGTATTAATGTTTTTATGAGGTGTATAGCTTTAGAATTGTAGACTCAAAGGTAAATGTAGGAAAAATATGAAGTTTTGACCACAAAATAGTTTCTTATTTTGTCTTTCACGGATTTGTTTCTTGAAAACAAAATTAAATATTTGTAGCTAATAGTTAATTATTATTTTAAGAAGAAAGATAAAATGTGCTTCAAATTTTCAATGAAATACATGGGAGATATCTTAGAGGCTCAAATGCTTCCAGCAACTGAGCCACTCCCTTGAGACCAGCAGGATCTCTACCTAAAATAGAATATAAAGAATAAAATATAACTGAATGCGAAAAGAAAATCTAAGATACTTTGTCTTTAAAGAAAAAGTGATTTATTCACAACAAAAATAATATTAATACCTTTGCTATTCCTTCCGTCCCCTTTTCACTTACTTTGTAATTGTATTTTATTTTCTATTACCCTAGCTTTCATCCTTTAATGACCTCAATTTTCTGATTGGTCCTCTTTGACCTACACAGAAGCCTGCTTAAGCATTCAATGCGTCCTTTATGAAATTCTGTGGTGTTTTAATCTCCTCTGCAAGGTCCTTTGGGAGCTTTGTTCTGTTCTTTAACTGTAAGAGTGAAAGGGTGTTGCCAAGTCCTGATTTTTATTTTTCCTCCTGCTAGTAAGATGTTAAAGAGAACCCAAGTATTGCCCAGTCTGCTTTTATAATCACTCTTGTTAAAATTTTCTTTTGATATCGGGTAATTCTTAGAAATGCCTAATTCTAATTAAGTCATCTGACTTAAGTGCATTCATAACCTGCTATCTTCATTTTTCCATTTGAAATATTTTAATGCTTGTTATCAAACCTCATCTCTATGTGTGGTTTATCCAAACCCAGATGTGTAGAAACATAATAGAAAGAAGGGAGGGTTCCTGGAAGCTTGATCAGCCGTGTTGCTTTTGGCTGTTACCATGGTGCCTGGGAGAAGGGCACCGGAGAAGGGGATGAGGGGAGGCTTTTCCATGGGTAATGTTCACCCAAGTGCAGTACATTTTCTAATAATGCAAGTTTCTGACTACGGTATCTTCTATTAGTGATGTTTAGCCTTGGTAATCCAGAACTGTCAATTGAATAAATGGATTTTTCAAGTTGCTTGATTTTGCTTGCATTATGCAATGTAGTCACCTGAAAACATACAACTTATAACCCCCCTAAAACGTTTTGTTTCCTATCAATGAATCTTCAAGCATGAATGTATTAGGGTATAGCTACCTCCTAATAAAAACTTCAGAATTTTGTCCTAATATGAAATTTTCGTAAAATTTCCTCTTCTTATCTATTTAGCTCTGCTAGGCTTCTTCTAGAGGCTATTAAGAAACATACCTCCCTTTTGCATTTGATCGGTAGCAGTACACACTTGTTAACTCTATTTTTGAAAAAAATGACAAAAGAAAAACTGGGTGACTTTCCCTTTGAAGAAGCACACTTTTGTAACTTTTTTTTTTTTGCTTTTTGGCTGTGCCCAAGGCATGTGGAAATTCCCAGGTTAGGGATCAAACCTGCACCACAGCAGTGATGCAAGCAGCTTCGGTGACAACACCGGACCCTTAACCCACTGCACCACAAGAGACCTCTACATCTTTCTAGTTTTAACGCCTGTGGAGGAGAGGGCTTTCCTCAGAATACGTATTGCACAAAGCTTGATATATGTATTCAGAATCTGTAATTTCTCATTTTCTCTTCCACTTTCCTAGGCTGGCTTTCATGGTTCATGTAATTTCTTCCCCCCTTTTGTGATGTTAATCTTATTGTTTGAGACTCTTTCCTGCCACTTCAGTGCCATGTACACTCACTCAGTGACAGAGTGTGCAAGACAGTGTTTTGCTTTGGGTTTTTTTTTGTTATTTATTTATTATTATTATTTTAAATTTCCCAAATACGTTATTTTTTTTTTCTACTGTACAGCATGGTGACCCAGTTACACATATATGTACACATTTTTTTTCTCGCATTATTGTGCTCCATCATAAGTGACTAGATATAGTTCCCAGTGCTACACAGCAGGATCTCATTGCTGATCCATTCCAAAGGCAATAGTCTGCATCTGTTAACCCCAAACTCCCAATCCATTTAGATAGTGCTTCTTATGTTGTGGCCATTTCTTGGTTTGGGCCTCAACCTACCTTTCTGCATAACTGCATTCTGAATGATGGCGCCACCTCTCCTGTTCTCCCACCACAATGTGCAGTTATTTCAAGAATGCCCGCTGTCTTCCCCTGAGCTTTCCTGCTCCTGTGAGGTATCACCTCTAAGGTGATAAGCATAATGGCTTTGAAATATGTGTAAAATGCTCAAATGCCATTAATTCTTCTTACCCTCTCTTCTAAAGAGATGACTAAATAGTTTCTTCAATAGACATCACAGAAATTTTTGACCTAGGCTACATATGACCTAGCTGGGAAAATCCAGAAGGAAAGAAAAATGGCCAAAATTATATGAAAATAGAATCAGAAAAAATAGTAGGACAATAACAAACATTTATATTTTTTTCCCCCATATGTCAGTATACTGGAGAAAAGGATAAGGAAATATAGAGGGAAATTTAGATAACACTGAAGAAATATTAAGTATATGTAATAATTTTTAAAGAGCTGATAATGCATTTTTTATTCTCTCACCTTTATAGTAGTGATATAGTTGATATAGCTGAACTGAATCTTTCTCCAGGGAAATTTCTTCTGCAGTTTGCCTTTAGCTAAACCTGTTGGGAGAAACTGAACTAAAGTAACAGGCAGCTTCAGGAGGTTCATTACCTGTTGATCTTTGATTTAAACCCTCGTCAATGCTAACAAAAAAAAAAATCAGAATTAGTCCTTTTGGATCCATCTTTTTATTTAGAGGACTGATTTCATCATGCAAGATTGAAGTGGCATGAGTGATATCAATTGAGTGCTGAGATCTCTAATTCTATCAGAACCATTTTGCCACTCAGAGTCTCTAAATTATTTATGTGTGTGCAAGTTTACCGTAATACAAATCCTAGAAAGTGGAGTAGTATTAACTTTGTTTTTGTTTGTTTGTTTTGTTTTGTTTTTGGTCTCTTCCAATCTTTGTTAGCCTTTAATATTCCCTCTTTGGCATTCGATTTTATTGCTTGAATACTTAATTTGGAAAACTGATTTTAAATTCTGACTGCTTTAATTTGGTAAATAGATACACCTTTTCATTGCTTTCACACTGTCCAAGTTTGAAGAATTTGGTTTGTGTAAGCCAGAGCTGCCTGAATGTTTCCAATCCTATTCAATAAACAAAGTATGCCCTATTTAATTATAATGCCATGGAAACTAAGTATTTTTCAACCTTCAGTCTTTTACATGATCCCTTCTAAACCACATTATAAGTATAGTGAAGATAATAATAGCGATACTGATGTATTTAGGTTTGGTTCCTTTGCTTACTAAAATACTAATATTTAGTATTTTAAGTATTAAAGAACAGAAAATAAAATCTGTTGAATACAGTTAATAAGATTTAATTCTATTATTTCTATAAAACATAGGATCATGTAGAAGTGCAAAAGAAGGAGCGATTCCTTGTCTATAGAGATTAAGGGATAGAGTGAATAATTTATGATTTATGAAAGTGTATCTACAAAGAAAAAAAGACTCTTTTGGTTGTGGTTGACTACATTTAAGACACAAAGAAGCATAAAGGGACACTTTCATTTGCATATTATCTCTTAGCCTGTATGAATGTTAACGTTAACTTATAGTCTTAGATGGCAATATAGACAAATGTGCCCATCAGTTTTAAATTTTTGAAAAATGCTTTTGTGACTTCTAAACTTTTGCTGTCATTAAGTTCTGATAATTTACTTTGTCCACATTTTGTACAGTATATTGCTTCTCTGATGAAGAATCCTTATTTTATTTTATTATTATTATTTTGTCCATGCCTATGTCCTGCAGAAATTATGGGGCCAGGGATCAAACCCAAGCCACAGCAGTGACATTGCCAGATCCTTAACCCACTGAGCCACCAGGGAACTCAAGAATCATCATTTTAGAGATGAGAAAATTGAGAGTCAGATAACAGACAGTATAAATATTGATTAAGAGCCTGGACTCTGGAGCAAGACCTCCTGTTTTCAAATCCTGGCTTTGCTAATCACCATCTGAGTGAATTGCTATCATTTTAATTACTGTGTGACCATATAGATTGTCCATATCAATCCTGGATCAGAGTTTTTAATTTCCTGTCTGTTGCTATGCAACCACAAGCGTGCTCTCCTATCTGTTGATAGGTTCATTTGTGCTGCATTTTAGATTCCAGATATATGAGATATCATATGGTATTTGTCTTTCTCCTTCTGACTTCATTTAGTGTGAGAGTCTCTAGTTCCATCCATGTTGCTGCAAGTGGCATTATTTTGTTCTTTTTATGGCTAATATTCCATCATGTATATGTACCACATCTTCTAATCCATTCATCTGTTGATAAACATTTAGGTTGTTTCCATGTCTTGGCTATTGTGAATAGTGCTGCAATGAACATAGGCGTGCACCTATCTTTTTGAATGAAAGTTTTGTCTGGATATATGCCCAGGAGTGGGATTGCTGGATCATATAGTAGTTCTATATTTAGTTTTCCGAGGAGCCTCCATACTGTTTTCATAGTGATTATACCAATTTACATTCCCACCATCAGTAGAAGAGGGTTCTCTTTTCTCCACACCCTCTCCAGCATTTGTTATTTGTAGACTTACTAATGATAGCCATACTGACTGGTGTGAGGTGGTACTTTATTATAGTTTTGATTTACATTTCTCTAGTAATTAATGATGTTGAGCTTTTTTTTTTTTTTTTCATGTGCCTATTGGCCATCCAAATGTCTTCTTTAGAGAAATGTCTGTAGGTTTTCTGCCTATTTTTCAATTGGGTTCTTTGTTTTCTTTGATGTTGAGTTGTATGAGGGGCATGTGTGAATTTTAGATCTTTCCTTGCACAGAGGGTCACCTGCATGTCAGCTGATAACTGGTACAGAAGAAACCAAGTCTAAAACTAAGGAACATTTAATTCATATTCACTAGAATGAATACACATATCTATATCTATATCTAATTTGTATCTCTGTCTACCTATCTATCATATTCTTTTTATTCTCATTTGCACTTTTGTTAAACCTTATACCATTCTCCATTTTGGGCTCTTTTTTTAAAGGTTTTTAGCTTGTATTTTTAGCTGTATAGGTTTTTTTTTTCCCCTATGCTAAATTCTGTAGCAAGTTTTCTCTTTTCCCTTGTTTGGGGACCAGTACCATGCCATACAGTTTTTGTGTAGCTGTGTATGGTTTTGAATGCAAGTTGCAGAAAACTCAGGTGCAAATTGACTGGGGAAAAAAAAGAGAGTATTTATGGTATCATTCAAAAAGCAGTTCACAGGGCAACTTAGGGAAAGGTCTGCCGGAGTCTCATCTCTGCTTTGCATGTTGGCTTGATTGTCAAGATCATAGCAAGATGATTATAACTGTTGCAGGCATTGCATCCAATAAAGTAGACCCAATAAAGTAGACTAAAGGGAGCATCAGCTGGTCTTGTATCTGTATGGCATTTTTTTTTTTTTTTTTTGCTTTTTAGGGCCGCACCCATGGCATATGGAAGTTCCCAAGCTAGGGGTCAAATTGAAACTACAGCAGCTGACCTATACCACAGCCACAGCAATGTGGGACCTGAGCTGTATCCGCAGCCTACACCTCACTGCAACGCTGGACCTTAACCCACTGAGCTAGGCCAGGGGTTGAACCAGCAACGTCATGGTTACTAGTTGGATTTGTTTTCACTGCACCACAATGGGAACTCCCCGTATGGCATTCTTAAGGCAAGAAAATCTTTCCCAGAAGTCTCCTTACAGTTTTCCTGTTTCTCATTGGCCAGAACTGTGTCATATCTCAAACTCAACTTATGGTTAGCAAAAGACAGTTGAATTACCAATGTTTGACCAAGAATAATAATTTGGGCTGGAAAATTGTTTTCTGCAAAGGGCCAGAGAGTAAGGTAATTTTGTAGGCCACATGTTCTCTTTTGAGAACTAAACTCTTTGCATATAAACTCTGTATATAAACAGTATGTAAATGAACCACCATGGCTATATTCCAATACAACTGTACTTATTGATACTGAAACTTGAATTTCATATAATTTTCACATCTCATAAAATATTCTTTTTGTATTTCCCTTGCCATTTAAAGATAGGAAAACTAGTTTTAGCTCCCAGGCTGTACAATATTCTATACTTGTAACTTAAATAATATTGTACATCGACTATACTTCAATTAATAAATAATTTTTAAAATGATGTACCAGAAAAAAAAAAGAATGACAGACGGATTTGCCCCGTGGGCCATTGTTTGCCAATACTGAGCTATCCCTTGGCTATTTTGACCAAGGAAATTCTAATCCTGATATTCATACATGTCATAGGAACTTCCTTTTTCATACAATTTAGATAATAAAGAATATTCATTTTTCTTCTCTGAAACCACTTTTGGAAAAAAAACTCCACAGGATTTTTTTTGCTTTTATTTGGTTATTTATTTTTGGGAAATACATCTTTCTTTTGAGAGAATTTTTTAAGTTCAAGTATAGTTGATTTACAATGTTTCAGGTATACAGAAAAATGATTGTTATACCTATATTTATAGCTATTCTTTTTCAGATTGTTTTCCATTATAGGTTATTGCAAAATGTTAATTATATAGTTCCCTGTGCCATGCAATAATAGATCCTTGCTGTTTATCTATTTTGTATGTAGTGGATTTTGTTTGTATTTTTCATTTCCTGCTTTGATTTATAGATAAGGATACACACACAGAGAAACATCATTACAACTTGTGTAAGAGGAATATAGGAAAGTATTAGAAACTATAAGAGGCAGATCTTGGGACTTAATTTACACAGTAATTCAGAAGACTTTCTATAAAAAAGTACCATTTAAAATCAGAAGGATGAATATGCAAAATGTGTGTGTGTGTGTGTGTGTGTGTGTGTGTGTCGAGAGACTATTCTAAAAAGAGGGCATAGCAAGTATTAAGGCCTCCAAGCCTGAAAGACCTTGGGCTTTAAATTCCAGTGTATCTGAATCAGCGTCGTCAATGATCAGGGAGAGATAAGAAGTGGTACTTTTTTATTCTTTTGAGCAAAGCCTTAGTTCCAGGCACTTGGCTAGATACTTGAGATGTGAACATAATAACCCAGTCTTTCTCAATAACTTTACAGTTCAGTGAGGAGTGATAGACTACAGCATAATGTACTGGATGCCATGTAGAGATATGTGTAAGGTGCTGTGGATCCCTTGAGTAAAGGAAAATCTCTCCCTTTTGGGGGGTTCAGTGAAGGCCTCCCAGGGGAGGTCATATTTAATACATCTGAACTTTGCTGTAAGATCTTCCTTGAATAGTAACAGCTGGTTCCTTTGGCTTCATTATTGAGCCCCTCAGCAGATAATCTGTATTTTTTTCTTGTTATTTTGTAGTTGATCATGCATATCTTTGTAACCATTCTTGCCCCTCATTTGTATTGGGGTTTTAATTAGATCATGAGGGCCTGCAGAGTAAGAATTCTCTCTTATTTTGATACAGGGGGAGGGTATGCAGAGATAGAGAAGAAGACTTAGTTTAATAATTAAATGAAAATATGGGATTAATGAAGAGTAAAACTTATGGGAAAGAACCAGCAAAAGAGTGGATGAATGATTCTCTGTTGGCCAATACTTGGTTAATGGTGGAATGTGATCAAGTTGTTATGCAGCCAGGTAACAATGTTCTCATTGCTGGATTCATGTATTTATCATGGAGAACTATTAAAGGGCAATGAGAAGTATGTGCTAAAAAACAATGACAGGAAATCGGGTGGTTTGGAATTTAAATAACAGTAGCAAGATCCTTAAAAATCTCTTCCATGAAAAATTAAAAAAGAATATGGAAAGAGTAGTCAAACAAATACTGAGTTTGCCTATTAAAGAGGTATAATTTTACCAACAAAAGAACAAACAGGCGTTTTGTTATTACAACTGATTATTGATTGTGAACTCTGTGTGTGCTGTCGACACTGTTTGATTGCCCCACTTATTATAATGGCCAGTATTGCTATATTCTGAGCAATTATGCATGACCAAGAAAACGATGTTTAGCAGCTACACATGGGAAACTTAGAGTAAAATAAAATGCTCAAAAAGTGTGGGTGCTTAATATTAAACAAAGCAATTGTATTCTGAAATATTAAAAAAGAAATAATTTTATTAGTATATGGAGTTATTTAGAATTTTTAATTTTTTTATTATTATTATTTTTTGTCTTTTTAGGGCCACTCTCATGGCACACGGAGCTTCCCAGGCTAGGGGTCTAACTGGAGCTGTTGCCACGCCAGATCCGAGTCACGTCTGCAACCTACACCACAGCTCGCGGCAACACCGGATCCTTAACCCACTAAGTGAGGCCAGGGATCAAACCCACAACCTCATGGTTCCTAGTTAGATTCGTTTTGCTGCGCCACAATGGCAGCTCCCATAGAATTTTTTATATTTTTTATAGAATGAAGAAATATATTATTCACTATGAATATTTTGATGAAAGCTTGTATAACTAAAAAGTAATCCTACAATTTTAGGTAATTAATTATAGCATTAAAAATAAAGCACAACAGTAAATCTGGTTAATGGATAGATGTGAAAATATTTACATTATGATAGTAATTTAAATGCATAAATTTATACAATAAATTAAGGACATGTTTGTTACCTTAAATAAAAAACTTTATACTTGCATAGATAAGTTTGCAGACATTATTACTGTATAGTATTTTCTTTTTAACTTCATGGAGGTGGAAAACTAAGTATAAATTGGACTTTGCTGAGTCTATAACTGTGATTTTTATATAAAATTGCTATTTTCTAATGTCCTTGGCAATAAGAATAGTTGATTTAAAAGTTTAAGTTGGGAGTTCCCTTGTGGGTTAAGTGGGTTAAGGATCTGGTGTTGTCACTGCAGTGGCTTAGACCACTGCTATGGCACGGGTTTGATCTCTGGCCTGGGAACTTCCACATGCTGCAGGCACTGCCTAAGGAGAAAAAAAATAATAAAAATAAAAGTTTAATTTGTCTAATGACAACTATTCTGAACTAATTGCTGATAGTAGACATTAGGTCATGACTTCCTTTTTGGTATCTCTTTGCCTTAGTGTTGATTTGTCAGAGCCACATGCTAGCAAAACTGGCTTTAATTAATAAAGCACCCCAGGAAGACTCCAAAGTTTACTTCTGATTTCTGTCAGTTTTGTTTTTGTTTTTTTAACAGAGCTGACCCTAAGATATGTTTGCTGTTGAATGCTATTTTTAAAAGTCTGGTATCTACTTTGCACTTTAGACCTCTAGAATCTTAGTTTTAGTTTTGTAATTTCTATGTAGTATGGCTTCTGCGGGAGTCAAGAATTGTTTTAACAGCTCTTAATAGAGTTGTCAGCTTCTGTTTATTTATTTGTGTATTTGTTTACTTATCTACTTATTTATTTGAATTGAGTGCTTGTTTTTAATTTAGTTGACTAAAATTTTTATTATTGACTAATCTATCTTTAAAGTTACTTAGTTTTCAGTGACTAAGTGTTTATACTCTCCTTTTTTTTTTTTGTCTTTTTAGGGCCACACTTCTGCCATATAGAGGGTCCCAGGCCAGGGGTCAGATTGGAGCCGTAGCTGCCAGCCAATGCCACAGCCACAGCAATGCCAGATCCGAGCTGCGTCTTCGACCTACACCATAGTTCACAGCAATGCAGGATCCTTAACCCACTGAGCAAGGCCAGGGATTGAACCCATGTTCTCATAGATACTAGTCGGGTTTGTTAACCACTGAGCCATGATGGAAACTCCTCTTCTATTTTTAATCAATTAAAAAGAGGAAAACTGAGAACAGAATTTGTTATTTTGGTTAAAGAAAGATTATTATTTGAATTGACTTTTTCTGAAACAAAAACAAAAACAAAACTGAGAAAGGGAGATAAAAATATTTTTTAAAGTTTTTAAAGAAATAAACAAAGTTGAAAAAAAGTAGGAAGAGATTACCAGACCAAAAATGAAGAGAAACCCAAAGAAAAGAACACAGTGAAATAAACAATCAGGTGAGATGAATTTAGCTGTGAGTGAGGGACTTTGTTCAATCCTGGAAATGTTGAGCTTTCCTTTCTGTGGCTTTTTGGAACAAAGGGGACATAAATAAAGCCCAGTAGATATATAAGGTGAGAGTACACAGGACCTTCATCATAATAAACTGGCATTCTAAAGGCTGCACTTGAAAAATGAAGCCTGAGTTGCAGTCATCTTTTTTGTTCAGGAGGCCTCAAGCCTTGGATTTAGTTTAAGGTCCTGTATTATGCACTTGATATGCTCCTTTCTGGAGCCATCTGCCTTCATCTTAGACTTCAATTTATTCTTAGAAATATTTTTTTCAAGTACTATTAGGTACCTCAGGAAACAAAACACTAAGAATGAGAACTGGCAGAAAAGACAACTGAAATAGACTATAAAGAGGTCAGATTAGCATTAGCCAGCATTTAATATAATACAAGCATGCTTATCATGTTTAAAGAAATAACAAGTCTGGATTTATTTTCAGGGAACAGGAGAACATAAGATAGCTTTTTGAAAAGAAAAAAAAAAAAAAGAACCAACTCTAGAAATGGAAAAAGCAATAACTCGGTAAAAAGTACAACCTCAACAAATGGACTTAGTAGCAGAGAAGAAAAAGATACATAAAGAATTAATGAACTGTAAAACAGGTCATAAGAAATTATCCACAAGTCAGAAAGAAATTTTGTAAAAGATGGAATATATTAAAGAGAAAGAAGATGATGGTTGGATGTAGGAGAATGTTTAATATATGTTTCCTCTGAGTCCCAAAAGGAGAGGGAAGGGAAAATGGCTGAAAATTTTCTGGAACTGATAAAATACACTAATCTGCAAATTCAGATACACCAGAGAATCCTGTGAGAGATAGACATAAATCCTCATCTAGATACAATATAGTGAAATTTCAGAAAATTGAAAACAAAGAAAAATTCTAAAAGGGAGCCAATAACATTATTACTCTCAAAGGATAAATGGGTAGATTGATCACACTGACTTTTTTAGAGACTTTTTTTTTTTTTTTGGAGCAGTTTTAGTTAGGTTCACAACCAAACTGAGAGAAAGATATAGAGATTTCTCATGGACTTTGTGCCCTAGCACATGCATAGCCTCTCCCATTATCAACGTCACTCACCAGAATGGTACATTTGTTACCAAAGATGAACTGGCATTGAACATCATAATCACCCAAATTTCATAATTTATCTTAGAGTTTAGTCTTGGCTTGTACATTCTATGGGTTTGGATAAATATAATGACATATATCCATTGTTATAATACCATATGGAGTATTTTCACTGCTTTAAATATCCTCTGTGCTCTGCCTGTTCATCCCTTTTCCCCAAGTCCCTGGTAACCACTACTTTTTTTTCTCTTTTTTTTAGTGCCACACCTGTGGCATATGGAAGTTACCAGGATAGGGGTCAAATCGGATTTGCACCTGCCAGCCTATGCCACAGCCACAGCTATAGTGGATCTGAGCCGAATCTGCAAACTATGCTGCAGCTTGCAGCGACGCTGGATCCTTCAACCCACTGAGCAAGGCCAGGGATCAAACTTGCAAACTTATGGATACTAGCCAGGTTCTTAACCTGCTGAGCCACAATGGGAACTCCCACCACTGCTCTTTTTATTGTCACCCTAGATTTGCTTTTTCTGGAATGTCGTATATTAGGAATTATACAGTATGTAGCCTTTCATATGGCTTCTTTCACTTATTAATAGGCATTTAAGACTTCTCTATATCTTTTCATAGTATGATAGATCATTTCTTTTTAGCACAGAATAATATTTCATTGTCTGGATGTACCACAGTTTTCTTATTCACTCATTTATGGGAAGACATCTTGGTTGTGTCCAACTTTTGGCAGTTTTGAATAAAGCTGCAACTTGCATCTTTGTGTGGGTTTTTGTGTGGACATAAATTTTCAACTGCTTGGATAAATATCAAGGAGAGTAGTTTCTGGCTCCCATGGTAGGAGTTTGTTTAGTTGTATAAGACACTGTTGAAATGTCTTCCTAAGTGACTGTAACATCTTGGGTTTCCACCAACAATATATGAGAGTTCCTGTCGCTCTGCATCTTCTCCAGCATTTGGTCTTATCGGTGTCTTGGATCTTGGCCATTCTAATAGGTGTGTAGTGGTATCTTATTAATTTGCATTTCCCTGATGACATATAATGTGGAGCACCTTCTCAGGTGTTTATTTGACATCTGCCTCTCTTCTTTGGTGAAGTGTCTCTTAAGGTCTTTGGCTCACTTTTAAACCAGCTTAGTTTCTTCTTGAATTTTAAGAGTTCTTTGTGTATTTCGGATAACAGTCCTTTATCAAGATGTGTCTTTCGTAACTATTTTCTCTTGGTCTGTAGCTTATCTGCTAGTTCTCTTGACAGAGCAGAGGTTTTAAGTTTTAATGAAGTCTAGTTTTCAATTGTTTCTTTCATGAATCTTGCCTTTGGTGTTATATCTAAAAAGCCATCATCATATCCAAGGTCATTTAGATTTTATCCTATGTTATTTTCAAGGAGTTTTATAATTTTGGTGTTTTACATTTAGTTTTATATTTTTTTGGGGGGGGAGTGGGTGGTGGGAAACGCCTGTGGCATGTGGAAATTCCCGGACCAGGTATCAAACCCGTGCCACTGCAGTGACGCCGGTAACCCACTGTGCAACAAAGGAGCTCCCACATTTAGTTCTGTAATCCATTTTGCACTAATTTTTGTGATGGGTGTAAGATCTGTGTTGAGATTTATTTTTTTGCTTATCTGGTTTCTTCAGCAGCATTTGTTGGAAAGATTGTCTTTTCTTCATTGTATTGCCTTTGCTCCTTTTTCAAAGATTAGGTGACAGTATTTATGCAGAGTCTGTTTCTGCCTCTCTATTCTGTTCCATTGATCTCTTTGTCAATTTTTTTTTTTTTTTGGCCAGTGTCACACTGTCTTGATTACTATAGCTTAACAACCATTCTTAAAGTTGGGTAGAGTCAGTTCTCTAACTTTGTTCTCCTTCCAAATTGTGGGCACTGACTTTTCAATAGCAGCAGTTGAAGCCAAAGGGAGTGAAATGGTATCTTCAATATATGAAAGGAAAAGGTTTCCTGACCTGGAATCCTATGCTTAATAGAAATAATTTCATCAGTGGAGTAAAGTAAAAGTGTTTCAGAAAAATGAAAAGCTGAAAAAATTATTAAGTACATAGTGAGTAAATCTAAATAACTATTGATAGAATGAGACAATAATTATCATCATTCTCATAATATCTTATTTAAGAATGTATAGAATTAAAAAATACAGCAATAGCATTATGGTATAGTGGGGAGTGAAATGTGTTAAAATGTATTAGTGAGTGACAGTAGGGGAAATTAGAATGAGGAAAAAAAATCAATCTAATGTAAATTATAAAACAGAAAAAGAAGCAGCATAGGCAGGGGGAAAAAAGCACAAAATAAGATAGTAGATTTATAAATTAATTACATTAAATTTAATTAGGCTAAATGACCCAGTTTAAAAAAATAAATATTTTGAAGTGGAACTAATTATAATGAAATATATTTCATTATTCAAATATTCAGTTGAAATATTAATGAAATCCAGATCTATACTGTTCAAGAGATGCACATCTTAAACATAAGGATACAGAAAGGTTAAAAGTGAAATATTAGTAAAAGATAACCCATAGAAGAGAAAGCTAGTTTCTCCTGATTAGTATTAGGCAACACAGGCATTAAGGCAAGAAATATTGCTAGAGTTACTTCATAATCATAACATTTCCAATCACAGAGAAGACATAGCAATTTAAATTTGTATATACCTAATAATATAGCCTCAATATATATGAAACAAAATTGACAGAACTACATGGAACAATAGATGAATTCACAGTCAGAGTGAAATTGCCAGAATTCGCAGAATACAAGCACGCACAAAAATCACCAAGAATACAGAGCAGGGAGTTCCTGTCGTGGTGCAGTGGTTAACGAATCCGACTAGGAACCATGAGGTTGCGGGTTCAGTCCCTGCCCTTGCTCAGTGGGTTAACGATCTGGCGTTGCCATGAGCTGAGGTGTAGGTCACAGACGCGGCTCGGATCCCGCGTTGCTGTGGCTCTGGCGTAGGCCAGCGGCTACAGCTCCGATTCGACCCCTAGCCTGGGAACCTCCATATGCCGCGGGAGCAGCCCAAGAAATGGCAAAAAGACAAAAAAAAAAAAAAAAAAATACAGAGCAGTTAAATGTGATTAACAGTCCAAACCTAATGAACCTATTTGACCATTATGCTCCCAAAGTGCACTTTACATATTCCTTTAAACACCCCCAGAACATTAACAAATATGGATTCTGTCCTGGATGATAAAACTCATTCAACACATTTCAAAGAGTTAAATTATGTAGGATATATTATCTGACCACAATGCAAGTAAGCTAGAAATCAGTAACAATAGGTAGATTAAAAAATTCTTTCTTTTTTTTTTTTTTTTTGTCTTTTCAGGGCTACACCCGCAGCATATGGAGGTTCCCAGGCTAGGGGTCTAATTGGAGCTACAGCTGCCGGCCTATGTCAGAGCCACAGCAACGCCAGATCTGAGCCTTGTCTGTGACCTACACCATAGCTCACGGCAACGCCAACCTACTGAGTGAGGCCAGGGATCGAACCTGCAACCTCATGGTTCCTAGTCGGATTTGTTTCCACTGTGCCGTGATGGGAACTCCAAGGTAGATAAAAAAAACTCTATGCTGAAATTCATTCAGTTTCTCAAATAAGCCAAGATAATTTCCCCTCCTCCTGGAATGTTTTCCTGTCATTTCCCCCCATGTTAGTTCCTCTCAGCATCTGGTCTCAGCTAAAATTTCATCTCCTAGAGAGGAAATCAACCCAAAGTAGTATTCCCTGATCAAATCCATGATGACCTCCTGGTTAACTCAGTGCCTGATTCTTGTTTGTTTTGTTTACTTAGATGAGGGGGTTATTGCTTATTTGCCTGGTTAGTGGTCCTTGAATCCTCTATAGTGCAGATTTTTTCCGTCACTGTCACGTCTGTGTGCCCAAACGTGAGCTCGGTGTCTGGCATACAGAGGCCACGTGAGAAGTATTTATTGAGAGGATGAAAACAAACGTTTGCATAATTTTCTTCTTATTGAATGGAGGTGAGAGAAATTTAGCAATACACATGATAGCATCTTCAAAGCCATGAAAAATTATAGGAAGCCCTTTAATTTCTTCATTCCAGAGGCTTTGTGGGGAATGTAATCAAATTTTGACATAATATTATGAGAAGTCTTAAGTTCGGGGGTAATTTCATTCTTAATTTCCAGACTTAATGTGTTTAACATTTTAACCTCGATGTTTCATTTAGCATAGCTGTAGAAAATTCTACTTAATTGGCCCCCTAAGGGGTAAAATTGTCTGAGACTAGGAAAAAGTGATGTATTTTAACAAATATTTTGTCCCAAAATACAAGTACAGCTGTATTTAATGAGACTCAATCTCCAGTCTTACAGAGTGCATAAATTCTTCTCTTTCTGTCTGCCCCTGGCATCCCCTTCCTCTCCCTTATCTTCTCCTTTGTCCTCTGCTTCCATTAATCCTACTACTTTTTTTTTTTTGAAATTACCAACATAAATAAATGATTTAGAAGTTAAGCCACTGGAGATAGATCTTTCGGTTTATGATGTTATCCTTAACTGTAGCATAAGAAGAAAATAATTTTGGCCAGATTCTTTTAGTAGCATCCTGTATGTCACCCTCTGATATTATCCAGGCTGGAGATATATATTCCAAACTTACTGAATTGGCTAGTTGGGTTAATCTATACCGATGATGCTCATCACTGGCCATACATTGGAATCACCCCAATGCTCTTAAAAAATACTGATGCCCAGGCCTTTCCCCAAGAGATTCTGATTTGATTGATCTGGGTTCTATGCATGGGTATTTTCAATGATTGTTAGGTGCAAGCAGAGTTAATAATCAGTGATCTACAGTTTGGCTACCCAAAGTGTGATCACTGGACCAACAGCATCAGTATCACTGGGGAGCTGACAAGACATGCAGAATCCCAAGCCCTACTCCAGATCTGCCTAATCAGGATCTTCATTCATATAAGATCCACATGATTTGAGAAGCACTCATCTGTAATTTCCATTGGCTTTGTTAAAAAAAAAAAAAAGTATCAGCTGAACTTGAGACTAAACCTGTACACTTATGCTGCCATAACAGCTTGAGTTAGATTTTTCTACCAAGAGGTAGATATTTGTTCCTAAACCTGTTTATGGCAACTCTAGTTGTATTATAATTGTAATGTTATTGAAATGCCCTGAATGCATGTACATACATAATATGCAAGCCGATGATATATGAATGTGAGAAGAAATAAATTTTCTTCTGATAAAAATTAAGTTGAGTTGCTTTGGAAAAAGAAGATAAACCCAAACTGCTAAAAAATATACTCTTGGATTAGATGTCAGTAAGACAACTGTTAAATGTTATGAAAGAAAACAGGATAAGAACAATCACTCTTCAGATTGCTTGGCGAGTATCTATCTTGTTTCACTTCAAACAAACAAAAACTTGGATGTTGTGGGAGACACATTTTAAATTTTATTTATATAATCAAGATTACAATGAAGACAATCAAAGAATCCATACGCAAGAAAAGTGTTCTACTTCCAACATGTTTGAATGCATGTGGATGTGTTTTTGATTATAAAGTGCTTAAGGTACATATTTACCGCTGTCTCTGATTTCTCACTTTAACGAATCTTATTCAATGGACCAACTATCTCTTCAGGTAATATGTAATAAGGAGGCTTCTACTGAATATCTATGTGACTGTCCCTATTTGAATATTAATTGTATTTTTTCTTTTCCTAGTTCTTTTTTCTCTGCATAGTAAAATCCTTTTCAAGCTTAGCTGTACCTCGGCAGCTTTAAAAATTAAGAGGCCCAAGTCCTACCCCCTCTGAGCTTCTTATTATTATGCAGCTGGGCATAGAGTTTTCAGTGTACTTTGAGTGATTTTAATATGCATCCACAGTTGAGAACTGTTGGCCCAGTAGATGGGGAGTATATAAATTGGTTATAAAATCAATGTCTCATAAATCATCCCAGCTTATGAAGGTATCCTGACTAGATGTTCTTTAGGATCTGGGTTCTAAGCATGTTATTATGATTATTATTCTATTCTATTCAATGAATGTATCATGAGCACTATATCTGTGGTTTAAATCACATCAAAGTGTTTCTTCCTCAGGGCTCATTTTTAAATGTTCCTCCCCTGGGAAGCATTTCCAGTTAAAACCTTAGAAGACTTTTTCTTCCTCTGAGTTGCTGGAGTTCCTTGTGCATGTGCTCATCTGTTTCCCCTGCTAAGCTGCATGCTCCTTGAAGGCAGGAAGGTGCCTTCCTGGTACAGCGCCTGGCTGAAAGAGGTTATCCTAGATGCTTCTTATTTCCGCCAGATATTGCCACTCTCACTGCGAGTTTTTATGAAATTATTTTGCTTTTCTCTTGTTTAACGTTTTGTTGCTTTCTGCTTTCATTTCTCCTGCTCAGTCTTGATTTATACTTTACAATCTTTCTGTCCCCCACTGCTTCCTCTGCATGTCTTATTCTACATGGAGCTGGCTCCCTTTAACCTTGTGCTTCTTTTCCTTTGGCTCATCTGTTTTGCATAATAGGAGGAGTTATGAATATACCCCCTCAGGAAACTGTATTTAAAATATGCCCAAGAGAGTTACCCTCCCCCACACCCCCACTCCTCACCCCCCGCAACCTAATTTTTTCTTTGTTTTGCCTGTACACAGAGGATGTTTTAATGATTCTTTCAGGGTCTTATAATTTCTTAATTGAGCCCTGAAATGTGGTTTATAATGAAAAGGATCATGCTTTACAATTCACAAAGCATTTTATGTTCAACATCTTTGTCATTATAACAGTGAAACATACACATGTCTAAAAGGTGCAGGTCATTTTGGGAAAATGTTCCTTAAAGTTAAACTGAAGATTAGGTGGTCAAATGGTCAAATTTTGACTGAGCTCACTGGATTCTTAGTGGTAAGAAAAGATACTCAGAAGGTCTATCAGATGAATTCTAGTCATGGCTTTGACATGGCAGTGTGTGAACTTTTCCTTATTATGTTATACATTATATTTTCTTTGTAAATTATAAAACCTGTCACCACATGTGTGTTCACATTGTCACTTTAATATTCATGTCAATACATGAATACTGTGTCCTTCTCTAAATCTTTATCTATGCTCATTAAATTTGTTTTTCTTATCCCCAGGAGACTAAAAGAATTATTTGCATTGCTTTTTTTTTTTTTTTTAGGAATGCCTTCTATGGTATATAGGCTACGGTCAAGAATAAAGCCGGTGATAGAAAGGTAGCTTAATGAAAAGAATTTTAGCATCTATCCTAGTTATAATTTAAATGTATATAATTAAGTTAGGAGCAAAAGTACTGAATTCTTCCTTCCAGCTATAGACTTGGCCTTTTGGCTATGATCTTCTAAATTGCATTCCCAGTATCTAGCCTTCTACCCAAAGGCTGATCTGAGTAGAGTGTTAGAAATTTTGCTTTTGTTCTATTCTGGAAGTTATTTTTATCTTCCTTTGCCTCCTACTCCTTCACTACTGCTAGTTTTATAGTATTTCAGGGTCTGTTCTCTTTTTGGAAGAACAGGCTACTGACCTAAATTAAGGCCCCCCAGGAGAAGCACTCTTTGGTCCTTTAGAAGCCCAAGGACATGATATGTATATAGGATGGGAGAGATGAGTTGTTCATCTCTCCTCATGATCTCATTTACTAACACTCTTATATTACTTTGGCAAACAACTAAATTCCCAAACAATTAATGAGATTTAGTTAAAGGAGGCAATCATGTATAATTAATGAATTTGTGAATTATTTAAACACTGAAATTTTGATCACTTAATAGCGTTGGCTCATAAAAAGTGGTTTTATGTAGAGGAAGAAGAAAGTTTTGTCATTAAATTGCCCAAGCAGGCTTCCCTTTTATGTTGCCTTGTATTATTCATGTTAATAAGTTACTGCTCTGACAGTAGCCAGTTACTTTTTCATTAATTTGTAGACAGACCTGTTTCCATTTCAAGTGCTCCTGCTCTACTCCAGTGGAAAGTACGCTGCTATTTCACAGAAAGGGCAAAATATTTCTGAGACCCAATTTATAGAACTTTCATTATAAGAGGCAGAAATCAAAGGATAAGGCCAAATATGAAGGAAATGTGAAGATCAGAGAGGTCAGTTTTCTTGTTTTCAGGCTTTTCATCAAGCAGAGAGCTGGAAGAGAACTTAAAAAAAAATCAACAAATCTTTAGAGTTTATTATCCATGGTCAGTGCTAGGTGCTAAATATAAGATCCAGAGGCAAATAAGACACTGTTCCTGCCTCATGCAGGAAAGATAAAAAAGTGTACAACCAACTAGAGGACAGGAAAAATGAGTTCAGTGCTCTAATAGAGATTTAAGCTTCATAGAAGAGGGAAAATTAATTTATAGTACTTAGTCCTCAAAACTTTTATTATAACCACGTTGTTAAGAATTGACTCCAGGTGTGACCAGCTTACAAAAAAGACTGTGGGCTGGATAAATGCCACATGGCTGATTGGAGTCTTTTAAGAATATTGAAACACTTAGGTTTTTTTTGTTTGATTCCACAGAATCTTAGCCTGTTTCAAGAATGCATTTATTCACACTCTTTTTTAAAAGCTGTAATAAAAATATAAATGTACATAATTACAGATGACATAGTTTCTCATCCAACAGCTTTAGGTTGTAAATCACTAACAAATTACGATCATGTTGGCTCAAAATGAAATAACTGCCACTGTACATGGGGTTTTTAAGAGCCTACCCAGAGGAAATAAGGACTTCAGAAAACACCACACAAAAGCCGCTATTGTATACAACTCTGCCCTTAACAGCTTAAACAATCTAAAGATCAGTGATACCTGGTATTTTCAAAGAGAATTTTAAAGAAATCATAAATTTCACTTCTCACCTAGGTGAATTAATTATATTGGTTTTCTTCTTGGTATTTATAACTTTTAATTTTGTGTCGTATCATTTTTAAAGGTGTTGATACCAACAGGGAAGTTTAGCGTAGATTCATGTATTTTCAATTCCATAATAAAAAGGAAAAGCTAAATATGTAGTGAAGGGGAAAATGTTTAAAAGTGAAATATATGCTTTTTTTGCTTTTATATTCTAAAATATTGTTAGATAGATTTGGATAATTCTTTCTACAACGGTTTGTGGAAATTAATTTAAATCTCATTAGCAGGATCTACATTTTCTATCTCTGCATTAATGACCAGTAAATCAGGATTTTAATGTGCAATTTAGGAGTTTTAGAGTTTTACTGGCTTCTTTCACTTATCCACTTCTCAATCTGTTCTATAAATTCCTTTTTACTTTTTTTACAACTGACTTTCAAATTTGCATCTATAGCATTTCCTGCTTTCCTATTTCTTGTTAATTGTTAAAATGGGGGGAAGAGTAAGTGAAAATAATTAACATTAATTACTTTTACAGATTGTCTCATAATTATGGTGCTAGTAACCATGTTATTAGTGATGTTTAATATAGCTTTGGTAAAACATATACCAGTTATTATAGCATCCTATTGAGTATCCCCAAATTCTACTTAATTTCCCTCCCTGTGGCTTAATAGGTTGGTCTTTGGACTGCTCTAAGTGACATAATTCACACAATGTGAATGGTACTCTCTGATACAGTATGTACCAGAGTCATCGAAAATATGCATTTGACCTTGGTTAACATTAATAACTTAAGAGTAGCTGCAGTGCGGTGCTATGGTTTAGACTGACTTCATGGGCACCTAGCTTCTTAGGCCATAAAATGATAAGATTGTATGAATGAATTAATACCCATCCCTCTAGAAGCTTCGTATCTTAAAAGATATGTATGTGGTATATTCAATAAAGTACTTAGCATAGAGCTTTGACAATGCAGCCGAGTTGACATAATTTCGCTTTAAGCTGGTAACTGATTTGGATGTAGGAATCCACAGTTAAGTCATGTGAAACTTAATGCTGTATATATCTGTGTGTGTGTATGTATGTACACCAGCAAGCACACACACATAAATTAGGAAAGAAATGAAGCTTCTGACTATGGACATGTGAATCCAATTAAATAAAAGAAGTAAGCAAGGAATTACCTTGCAGTGCAGTAGGTTAAGTATCTGGCATTTTTACTGTAGTGGCCCGGGTCGCTGCTGTGGCACAGGTTCTATCCCTGGCCTGGGAATTTCCACATGCTGCAGGAGCAGCAAAAAAAAAAAAAAAAAAAAAAAGAAGAAGAAAACAATCAATACAGCAAATGATTATTCCTTTGTCGTTTTGTTAAAGAAGTGATTTCTTTTACCTTATACTCTACTGGGGAAGGGTAAGCAGGCGGGTACAATTCAGTTAGGAAATTCCAGAGACTTTCTTGTAGTCAATATGGAAGCCACAGTGATTATTATTATCTCTGGGGCTGACCTTGGTTAAGATGGGGAAAGATACCTGATCTGTTTCCTCTTCTCTGTTTTGACACTTGGTCTGCCCAGGGCTCAGTTCCTTCATCTTGCCTTCTTCTTGCCTATGGACCTCATTTTGATAAGCTATCTGGGTTTTTCTTTAAAACGGATCTAAATTTTTAAAATGTCTCAATTTTCCCTCGTCACAATGTATCTGTACTGTGTTCCACTCTCATGCTCTTCTAAACCATCTATCTTTGTAAATTATTTCCCTTCATGGTCTAAATTGAATTACTATGCTAGCCACCTGTGCTGGGGGGTTGGTTATTCTTCCTGGGCACCCACACTCCCTGTTCCATTCTCTCTCCTTCTCTGCCCCACTCTGTGCCCCAGGGGCTAGATTTCTGCAGACTGCATCATCAACCCGGTCTCCTGGCCAGTGGGCTTTGGGTACGATTTGCCAGTGGGAGACACTGGCAGGAAATTGGAAGGCCGGAGGTGAGAGAGTTTGCCACGTTTCTTCCCTGTTCCTTCCCTGCACCTGGCTGGGTTTCTGGTGATGCCTGTGTCTCCCATGATTTCCGCTCCTACTGGACTGCCTCTTTGTAACTCTGGCTCACCTTGGGCTCAGTAAAACCACTTCCTCTCCTTATTCCTTAGCCCTAGGGTGATGATGAATTGTTACCGTTGCCAGAGTCTGGGTCCTTCTTCAGCCCTTATTTGTTTCTTCAGCTTTGATCTGGTTGTTCCTTCCTAGTTTACCCACTTGGTCTCCTGTATTTACCTATAACTTATGAATTTCTCAGTTATAGCACAGGAGCTTGGTTTTTATTATAGGTACTTGTATATGAGTCTGTCTTACCTACTCAGTAGTGAGAGGATGAACGATGTATCTTTGATCTTTGAATCCTAGTACCTCATAGACTACCCAGCATGTTAGTAGGACGTGTCAGTACACATTTGTGAAATGTATTAAGAAATGCATATGACTTTCACTCTTGCAATCTACTCCTATGTCTCAGAGACATTCTAATGGTATGTTCAGGATTCCTTGTAATTTTAGGAATGTTTATAGATTTCTGAATTTAACATTTTTCCCCGAAAGAGTCTAGGGAAGGTGTACCTAATGGCATTATTAGGTATTTGAGATAAACCTCAGAAGTATGGAGAATCACAATTGGCCAAAAAAGAAGTGAGACAAAAATCACTCATCCTGTCTTCTCTTTAAGCCAAGTTTACCATGTTTGTGCTCATTGCTTGAAAGGAAGTGAAGCAACTGTGATCTCATTCATTTTTGTGCTTCTCTCTCTGCCAAGCTCCATTTGGTGCCCCATTGTCTCACAAGTTGCCTATTTGAGTCTTTTGAATTAAGAGTTTAGAACAGAAGGCCCATCTGCTCTGCATGAATATTAAATTATCATAAGACTTTGTATAAGGAGAATTTACCTTTGTGTTTTTTATAGTGTTTCCTTGTCCCTCTGTTCTAAGAAAAAGACTTGGAGCATCAGTTTTTTCTTTAATATACCCTTGGACCTGAATAGGCTGCAGTTATCAAGTTGTATAATATAATAGGCTTAGGAACCTTTGACTGGCGGGTGCTGAATAGAAGTAAGAAGGTTGTATTTATTTCCCGTATGTTATAAAATGTGGTACTTATTAAAAATAATTGAACATGCTATATGCCAGCTCTTGGTATTTTGAGGTTATTGAATCACGTAAGAAAAAAAGTACACTCTTAAAAATTACATGATGGCGAGATATATTTTATAATCAATCAGGTCATTAAGTAAATGCACATGCTATTTTAATTCATAAGACGATAGTATGCAACTGACAAATCTGTAGTTTCATTTTGAATATTCATGAGTGAGCAAGCTTCAGCCAGCTTTTAAGTAATATAATTTATGCAAGTAAGTTGTATTCTCTTCCAGCAGGCTCCAAAACTTTAAAGTCAATTTGCTAGTAATATATATTATGTAGTGAAATTTGTTAATAAAAGCTGAGTAAGGAGATCAGTTGAAGGATGGCTTTTAAAATGTGCATGCTTTCCATTATTTAAAAATACACCTTTTAAATAATCAGTTAACTTTGTAGGAAAGACGAAAGTTGGATTAAATATGAATATTTGCCCAACCGTATATTATAGATGTTCAATATTAGTAAGAGAAGTGTGTCTCATTTCTTTGTTATAAAATTTTATAGGCAACATGATACTTCTAAAGATAATGGGATATATAAATTCTGAACAGGGACTTTGTTTTAACACTCACAGTGGAATTAAAAGGAAATGTCCATACCCATTTTGTAAAATCTGTGTAGTTAATGTTGAAAATTGGATTTAGCAAATAGGCCTAACAAACTGCTGAGTTTTATCCTATCAGATGACCACTTCCTCTGGTCTTTTAAAGTAATTATTTTGGGTTGATCTAATTGTTATGGAACTCCAAAGTATCTACGGTAGTGAGTGCCCTTTGAAAGAAAAACAGTACAAATTTGCTAAACATAATTGGTTCAGAGTCTTAGAAGGGAAGGATGCCTAAGGTTAAGCTCAATTAGCTTCATGGTAAATTTCTCTCTGTTTAGGTGATGAGTCAAGGGTTGGGTAGTGTGAAACATTCCTTTTAAAAAAGCGAACAGTTCCCTTTGGCTAAATGTTTGTCTGAATTATAAATATTTTGAAAGTCTCAAAAAATTATTTGATACTTCCTATGCATTTTCAGTAATTCACAATGTTTTCCCTATCAAATCAAAGTTATGGGTTTTTTGTTTTTGTTGTTGTTGTTGTTTTCTTTTTATGGCTGCACCTGTGGCATATCGAAATTACCAGGCTAGGGGTTAAATCATTGGAGCTGCAGCTAGGCCTACATCACAGCCGTGGCAACACCAGATCTGAGCCACATTTGTGACCTATGCTGCAGCTGAGGTTTATCCAGGTTAATGCTGGATCCTTAACCTGCTGAGTGAGGTCAGGGATCGAACCCATATCCTCATGAAGGCTGTTAGGTCCTTAACCCGCTGAGCCACAATGGAAACTCCCAAAGTTCTGTTTTTTTTTTTTTTTTTTTAATTTTTATTTAGTTGTGGTGGAAGCAAGGCAGGCCCAAATTAAGACCTTTCAACATCCTAAATAGGGTACCCTAACCCACTTCTACTTACAAATTAAAATAATACTACCCCATAAAATATAAAATTTATATGTATGTATTTGAAATTAAAACAGTTTCTAATTTTATCTTTTAAAATTCTGTAATTATTTATAAAAATGAGCTTTTCTTATATTTGTGTTGCCCCTACTTTGTAGCTGCCCTGAGCACGTGCTTATTGTGCCCTTAAGTGGAACATCATCTAGCAGGCAACTAATTGGCTTAGAGTCTGCTAAAGGGCACTCCTTTTTCAGAGTTTAATTCTGTCTTGCCATTGCCCCTTATCCTCTCTGAATCTCATTTTACTCTCTGAACTTAATGGGCATGAAGATAACTTGAGCCTGCATATGCTTTATATTGGATTGAATTTACGTTTATAGTTGTTCAAACACCTTGAAAAGGCATAAGAACATGTGAGATATTGTTTCAAGATGATCTCAACACCTATAAGCTATTTTTCTGATGAAAAATTAAAAAAAATATATATATATGTATTTTTTATTCCAAAGCTATATGCCAATTCCAAGGACAAACCTACTTTGAAGGAGAAAGAAATACAGTCTATTCCTCTTCCGGAGTGTGTGTTCTCTATGAGTGCAAGGTAAGGAAACTCTTCATGTGTCTTTCAAAATTCTGTCAATTATATAAACACAGTAAATGTTTATTTAAAAATCTCACCCTCATAAAACCTTTAAAGCTTTCTCTTTTCTTAAAGAGAAAATTTAAGAAATTTAAGATACTAATTATAGCTCAGATGTGTTGAAATGCTCATTATTTTTGCAATCATGTAAACTGGTGGTTGTAAAATAATTTCCCCAATGAATAAAAACATTTTTTGTCAAATTAAAGTTTTGTGAAGCTGTCATAGTCTCCAAATACAAATTAGCTCCTTGTTTGCTATTTTGAAAAAGGTGTAGATAAAGGTAGATTCAGCCTGTTGTCACTCTTAGTTTTGGTTCATTTTGGATTCATATGATAAATATCACTCAGTCCAATTAAAAACAAAACATAGAATTTACCTAGTAAAAATCAGTTCTTAAATAGAGATGAGTCTCATATTGACCTTAATCCCTTTGGGATGAATCTTTTAAATGATTTGAAAGGAAATGCTATATAAATATACTATCATGGTCTCTTGAAGTATATTTCCAAAAATATGATTCATTTTAACTCTGCTTCTTGACCTACTAATTAAAAAACTAAATATGTTTCATAACATTTTTCATATTCGCCTTTTATAAACTATCCTTTTATAGTCCTTGACCATAATATTACATTTCCAGCCATATTCTATCTGGAGGAACTGTCTGCATATAAAGTTTCTGCCTTAGGTTTTCATTTACATTTGATTATTAATTTTCTTTTTTAAATACCTCCTGTACATGGTTTTGGGGGATGATTTTCATATGCATAGATTATGTAGAAAGTTTAGGTAAGTGATTTATTCTGCTTGCAATAAACTGTGAGCCTTCATACAATCATTAAGTGTTGGGGAAAGGAAAATCCTCCACACCTTTCCAAGATGAGTTGAAGCTGAAAAAAGCCAGGCGTATACGTCATGCATCTTAAGTTGGAAGACATTTGGGAAAAGCAAGGAGGAGACGTAAAGAGGCAAAACTATGACAGATTTGATATCTGGAACGTGAAAGCTCTAATTTCTTCGTGCCCATTATAAGGTGTTCCGGCTGCTTCCTTTGGCTTCAGCTCTCCCAGGATGTAGGTTCCTGTCCCAAGGGAGCTGAGGCGTGGGAACATTAACATGAATTGTTGCAGCTCTATCTCAAGGTGGGTTTTTCCCCATTAGCATCCCTTCAGCAATGCTGTTTTGAGTGGAGTAGTTCCCACTATAGGTGTAAGTCATGGAAGACTGAATGACATCTAGTAACACCAAGGAAATCAGAGATATGGTACTTTAAGTAGGTGGAAAACTTGTCAGCTGGTTCCTAAGTAAACTCTAACTTTGAAATATCAGCTTTAAATGTAAAAATTGTGAGATCATTTGAAAATTCTCCACTTTGTATGTGTATGTATCCTTTTCATTTGACTAGTGTGTCCCATGACATGATAATTATGATTTAGAAGTTTGCTGAGATAGTTTCCTATTTGATTTTAAAATACCTATAAAGTGATTTTATTTTATTTATTTAAAAATTTTTATTAACGTATAGTTGATTTACAATGTTCTGCCAATTTCTGCTCTACAGCAAAGTGACCCAGTCATGTACATATATATATACACACACACATATATATGTGTGTGTGTGTGTGTATATGTATGTATGTATATACATGTGTGTGTATATGTGTGTATATATATGTGTATGCGTATATATCCCTTTTTCTCATATTATCTTCTATCATGTTCTGTCATAAGTAATTGAATGTAGTTCCCTGTACTATACAACAGGACCTCATTGCTTATTCATTCTAATGTAATAGTTTGCCTTTGCCTCTACTAACCCCAAACTGCCAGTCTGTCCCTCTCCCTCCGGATTTTATTTTAAATTGAGTTAGTGAGAAGCCTGTGTACAGAGAACTCTGCGGGTGCTTAGTAAATGTTGACTGAATGAACAAATACTTCCTTTTATTTAGCTAAAGAAAAAGAATACTTTCTACCCTCTAATGCTGTGCTGTTCGGTAGAAATATGATGCAAGCCACACATGTGATTTTAATTGGGTTAAAAGTTCTATAGTCAACCCCATATGTCCAAAATATTATCATTTCAATATGTAACTAATATAAAATTCTTAATGAAGTATTTTACATTCCTTTAACCATGCTAATGCATCAAGATATTGCATGTATTTTACATTTACAATGAATGATCAAGAGCTCCATGTGGCTCTGGATTCTATAGCACAGCTCTAGCAGCTTTTCATAAGCTTTTGTAATTCTTAACTAAATTCTTGGCATTAAGGACCCCCATTATTTCTTCTCCCTTCAGGTTCCTGAGCTTCTGTATCTACACCTTTAAATAACTGACAGCTCTCTCAGGCCTCCATTTTCTGGGTTGTCAGTTCTAGTCCTTCTTTGGTCCTTGCTTGTCAGTATTGTGGCCTTGAAAATGTATCCTGGGGTGTGTGTGAGCTTAATAGTAAACAGAAAAACAGTATGGTTCTGAAAGTGAGATTTTCAGCATGGATATTACTGTCAAACCAAAGGAAGAGTAGCATTTGACCCCCTGTATGCATATCTTCCCCTACGTACTTGATAAGAGATACTGGTGATTTGGAGAAGGGCCTTTCCATAGAGAAGCCAGGAAGAGGGAAATGTTGAAATGAGTATTTCTGCAATAAAAGCAGTACTTATAGAAAAGACAATAAAACTTAAGCTATTGATCAGCATTAAAACAGAAGCCTTTAACTTCCAATGGTTATTTTATTACGTATGTATTGGTAAGCATGATGTAACACAGTGACCCTCACTCTTAAGAGATTGAAGGTTGATAGTATAGAAACCAAATGTTTGAGGGCTGTGCTACTACATTTATCAGAAAAGTGTTCTGTATTTTGGCTTCTCTTTGGGAAGGATTTTACTGACTTTGGTCACTAGAACCATAATCATTTTACATTGATTTATTCATTCATTCAGGAAAAAATTTTAAACTGCCAGTTGTGTCCCAGAAAAATATACTAGCCATTGATGCACCAGAAACATAAATCCTGCCCTTGTTTTCCTTATAATTTTGTGAAAAATCCACAGTATTCCTTGCTAGATTCACTTGTAAGAATCTCTTTATAACAGGTTAGGAAACTTTGAAATGAGAGTATTTAAAAAGCCCAGTATTTATTTATTTATTTACTTATTTTTTCAAAGTGAGCTGTTGATTTAATTCAAGCTGTATCTTCGTCGTGATTGTCATCTGGATGTGCAAATATGTTGTAAACTCACAGAATCTTTTAGGATTACCCTGATATTTGGCAAATGGAAGTCGTGGCTGTGGTGTGGTATGGGCCCATTCTCAGAGATGTCTGTTCAACTTTAAAGACTTTCCAGTTGTGATTTAATGTCATTTTGCAAGTGAGTCTGTGACCTGTGCAGTTTATATCAGGATGAAAATTCTACTCTCATGCATTTCTTGCATACTGGATCTGAAAACTTCTGAGTGAGTCCCAATTAACAAGTTTAAAGCATTTGTATTCTTTTGTCTCACAGGACCAGACCATGAAGCTGGTTGAGAGCTCTAGCTGTCCAGCTCTGGACTGTCCAGAGTCTCATCAGATTACCTTGTCTCACAGCTGTTGCAAAGTCTGTAAAGGTAAGACCTCTTTGTAAAGTAAGATTTATGTGCATGAGTCATACTAGGAGGCTAGTGCAACTGATACCAAATAGAACTTTTTATAAGCAAGTTATTTCCCAAGACTATTGGAATTAAAATCAAGATGTTCCCATGCATTTCTGCTGGGTGTCTTGTCCCTGTCTCAAGCTCTGGGTCTCTAAATCTTTCTGTGTACTGGTGCTGAGTCAACATGACACTATTGAAAACACCTATGCAACAGTACTGAGTTATTTTATTTATTTATTTATTTATTTTTTCAGGAAGGTGGGGTTTCTTTTCTCTTCAGTTTGTTTTGGTAATTGATATAGCATAATTCCCATGTTGACCATTTTGTATTCTTCTCTTCACCATTCCACTTACCTTCACTGATATGCTTCTGTACTGCCAAGCAGAGAGAAGCTATCTGATGTGCAGTGCTTGTTCTGTGACGCCTCTGTGATGACAGGCCTATGCCAATACGTAGAAGGATGTAGACCTTTAGTTCAATATTAGAAAATAGTAAAATTTTCAGAAATGTAGTGGGTTGCTTAAAAGTTGGTGAGTTGTCCATCACTAAATGTACTTTAACTTGGTATTTGGTTATAGATTTAAGTATTAAATTAAAGGACTGATTATAGGGAACTTTTTATGATCTCTCCCAATCATGAAATTATATTTTTGTGAATCTCTTGGACTATACAATGCACATTGAGGTCGTGGCTGCGTCTTTACATTAATCTCTATATTCTTAATACCTGGTATAACACCTGGGATGTATTTGGGGCTCATAACTCATGTAGTTTGTATAGCAAACTGCCTTACATAAGGTACTAGGACTTGTTTTAATAATAGCCTTTGTGTTGGTGCTAAATACAGCTTAAATAGGAAAAAAGTATGAAAAAAAACCTTTACAAAACATACCATTTTTTTTTCCTTTTAACGTCATCTCTTCAAAGTAGCATAAGATCCCCCTCTCCTGTTTTTAGGAGGGTGGTGCAGTGTTTTTCTTTTTAGCCCCTTCCTCCATAGATGCAGTTAAGAGTTTAAAAATCTCACTTCTGTGAAAGGCCCTTTGGGAATTTCGAAGTGGTTTAAGACTTGATCTGCCCTTCTTCAGGGAGCTGTCAGGGTAGTTCTCAGCAACCGAGGAACACTACTCAGAAGGACTGTAATCAAAGAGACAAATAAGAAGAAATGCTAGAGTTTTCATCCTCACAGTTCCTGAGCCAGTGCCTTGCGCAGAGCATGTGCGGAATTTGTTATGAATCAAGAATGTTCATTCTAGGAGTTCTCACTGTGGCACAGTGGGTTAAGGATCCAGTGTTGTCCCTGAGGTGATGTGGGTTCAATCGTGGTGTAGTGGGTTAAGGATCTGGTGCTGCTGCAGCTGTGGCAAAGGTTACAGCTGTAGTTCAGATTCAATCTTGGGATTTCCATATGCTGTGAATGCGGCCAAAAACAAACAAACAAACAAACAAAAACTCTCATCCTAATCACTTGATTTGAAAGCTAACTGGACTCACAACCTACAGCTTGACTTGAGTGTTTTTGGCAGCCAAAGGTAGGCTAGACCAGAGCTTCTCAAGCTTAAATGTCTATACTCATAACTTAGGGATGTCAGTAAAGTGGAGATTCTGATCCAGTGGGGCTGGAGTCAAGCCCAAGAATCTGTGTTTATTTATTTATTTACTAATTTTTTATTGAGGTGTAGTTGATTTATAATGATTCAGGCATACAGCACAATGATTCAGTTCCATATATATATTCATATATGTATATATGAATCTACATTTCTAATTTCTAATAAGCTCCCAGGTAACTACTGGTCAACAAGGCCACTCTTTGAGTAGTTGTCTTTTGCTGCATAACAGACTGCCCCAAAAGTGTGGTGGCTTAAAACAACAAACAGTTTATTATACAGGCATGTGATTTGCTATATTATACTTCCCACATATTATGATTTTTAAAAATTGAAGATTTGTGGCAATCCTGTAGCCAGCAAGTCTGTCAGTGCCATTTTTTTTTTTCCAGTAGCATTTACTCACTTCATGTCTCTGTATCATGCTTTGGTAATTCTTGCAATAGTTCAAACTTTTTCATTTCTTATGGTGGTCTGTGATCATTGATCTTTGATGTTGCTACTATGATTTGCTGACAGTTCAGATGGTGGTTTTCATTTTTTTTTATAATAAAGTATTTTTAAATTAAGTGAAGTACTCTTTATAAGAGGTAATGCTATTGTACATTTAGGAGACTACAGGATGGCATAAACATAACTTTATATGCACTGAGAAACTAAAATTTTTGCATGACTTGTATTGATATTTATGTTATTACAGTGGTCTGACTCTGAACCCACAGTATCTCTGAGGTATCCCTGTATATTGCAATTTCGTGTGTCAGGAATTCTGACAAGGCTTAGCCAGGTGATTCTTCTGCTGCACATAGTGGGGTCACTCAGGTAGATGCTAGGCTGGGCTGAGGGTTCAAGATGGCCTCACCTATGCTGAGTATCTTAGGATGACAGGAAGGCTGAGCACAGCCAGAAGTCTCTCCCTCTCTTTATAATTGCAGGACTTCTCCCCATGGTCTCCCCAACAAGATGGTCATCAGATTTCTTAAATGGTGGCTTGTGGCATTTAAAGTGAGGTCTGGAACTGATATGGCATCATTTCTACCAGATTTCATTGATCAAAGCAGTTAAAGGGCAGCCCAAGTTCAAAGGGTAGAAGGGAAGTAGACCCCTCTATGATAGGAGGAGTGTTAAAAATTTGTGGCCATCTTCAGTGCACTGATGGTGTCCAGGAGCTACTCAGAGATGAGAGAGGCGACTATCATAGAAGTTAGTCAAAGTTGCTTAGGACAAAATTTGGGTAAGAAGCTGTGAATAGGGCCATTCAGATGTCAAGAGAAACCCTGATCACATTCATTTCTTTTTAAAGAGTGTTACTATATTACCAGAAGCAAGTCAAGAATGGAAAAGCCAGCTGCAAAAATTGTGTTTTATTAGTTTGCCTAGGAGTTCCCTGGTGGCTCAGGAGGTTAAGGATCCATCACTGTCACTGCTATGGTGAGGGTTGCTGCTGAGGTGAGGGTTCAATCCTTGGCCCAGGCACTTCTGCATGCCTAAGATGCAAGTAAAAAAAAAAGGCTATAGCTTAAAAAATTAATGTTTACACAGCACACTCAAAATACAGTGACAAAATATAATGTGACCTACACCCTCTCCACCTGAGATTCCAGTACTGATGTTACCACTCAGACCCAGAACCAAACTCAAGTTCTGCCCCTCATTGCTCAAAAGTCAATGTTCCAGAGACTGGGTTGGTGGAGAAAGAAAGATGTTGTTGTTCAGAAAGCTGGCAAGATGGCTGGG
Source organism: Phacochoerus africanus (assembly GCF_016906955.1). Classification (NCBI taxonomy): domain Eukaryota; kingdom Metazoa; phylum Chordata; class Mammalia; order Artiodactyla; family Suidae; genus Phacochoerus; species Phacochoerus africanus. The sequence continues at coordinate 79,473,363 of NC_062550.1, read as the reverse complement.
AAGATGGCAGGCTAGCAACCTCCAAAAGATGGCTTCTCCAAGTTGCCAATTAGGGGACAAGAGTTTGCAAAGGAAAAGTTTCAGAGGGTTCAGGTAGGGGTTACATGTGGAGAAGCACAGTCAGCTCTGATAATCACCTCGAAACTGGTCATGCACTTGTCTGGTCATTATCTTCCTGATGGTAAAAGGAGAGCCCTTGATATGCAGCTACAGGGTTGAAAGATCCTTTAGTTCCTCAATTTCTCCAGCATGCAAAGGTTATTCTTTACACATCTAATCACATTAAAGCTTATTCAGGCCTAGGTCATAGGTTTTCCTCAAAATGGAACCGGGGCTTCCAATATGGAATTGCCCTCACTAAGGTAGGAGCTCAGGTTCCTTGTAATTCCTGAACAAGTGTTTCAGAGCCAGGTTTCAACATATGGGATGGAGCCTTGACATCAAATTAAAAAACAAAACCAAAACAAAAAACTCTTCAGTAAATTCTTTTACACAGCCTGGATTGAGAACCACTGGTCTAGATAATGCTGGAACTGAAACTGGACAATTCAGGTGTTCTTGAAACATTTAGCTCTATTTAAAATAAAGATTGCTTCCATTTCTCACTTCAAATATATAGAATAAACAAGTGAGTTCTCCTGACATACTCTGGCTTTTAAACTAAAAAAGTCACGTTTTGAAGGCTTAAATTTTGAGTCAACTCCTACACATGTTGTGACAAATTCATTTGTGATAAAATAACCCTCCGGTTTCCAGGCGTGTGTGCCTAGTGCTAAGGATGCCATGTTCGCATCTGAAAAAGTAAGTTGTTCAACAACAGTTAGTAAATATTCCCTGAGGCACAGCATGAGATTAAAGTGTTGACCTTTCCACTGGGGGCTCAGCTAGTGGTTGGAAACCAAGCTGTGCCCTGGAATAAGCCTCCAAATCTCTAGACTCCAAGTCACATCTAGTCAGGACAATTTTCTAGGTACCCTGCTGTCTTCTTTCATAGCAGCAGAAGCAGGGTAGCAGGAGTGCTCTTTTCACTTTTTTTCGTATTTGAGAGCTCTTTCAAGGAAGCTTGTAACAAACTACAGTAAAACAGAGACTTCATGATATGGCGAGGACTCTGACTTAGAAATGAACAGAATTAATGTGAAATGGTTTTCATATCTTGGCCCTCCCCACTCTCCTTCTCCTCCCTTGGGTACCCCTTTCTCTGCTTGCAGACTATCCAGTCCTATTCCCTGGATGCCCAACTTTAACTTAGCATTCACTTTGTCGTGCCTTACAGTTAGAAGTAATAGGTGCACTCATGTGCATAAGACTGAGTGGATGTAGATTATTTGCTCCCAACTTCTGGATGACTCATGGTTCCCCACATCTTTCATTACATCTTCATGATTCTTATTGTTTTAATATCTACCATTAGTCAACTCATTTTGTAAAAATTTAGTTTCATTCCTGAGCAGAGGTATCCATGAAATAATAGGATTATTTGTTAGAGTCATGTATTTTTTAATACACATTAAAAAGTATTCCATTGCTATCAGTACTGTAAAAGAAGGTTCATCCATGCATGTGAACTATATCTTGGAAAAAATCAAAATTATCCATCATCTGGCAAACAATACCAATATGAGTTAGTATTCTTTCAGGTGCAAGTGTAAGAACACCCAATCCAACTGACTAAAGCAAAAAAATGGAACATGTGGCCCCAGTAAGTGGCTTGATTCATATTGCAGATCTTGCCCTTCTGCTTAGATACATCTCTTTGTTCACCTACTCTGTGGTGGCTTTATTGTCAGGCTCTATGTGCTCTTAGGTAGACCCCTGACACTCTCATGCTCACGTTATGATACTCAGGCAGTGGAAGAGAAAGTTCAGTATCTTCGTGAGTTGAATGGAAGTCCTGGAATTGAGTTTCAATCATCTGCATTAGCCTGAATTGGATCATTTACTCAGGCCCGAAGAAACTGTGTTCAGGCCAGTGGGGATGTGTTGATTGGTGTGGCCTTATCCCCTGGGCAGTGGAGTCCATTTTCCTGTCAGCACCTGCGCTGACAGTAAGGGTGACGAGTTCATCCCAGGTATGACTAAGTTTCTTTCTTTCTTTCTTTTTTTTTTTCCACAAAATGGAAGAAAAGACACCTGTAGGCAAAAACCAACAAATATTCACCTCAAAATTATTGTATTCTCTTTCTCCTGGTTATTATGTATAGCCTTTATTTATATTGTTCTTACTCATAATCTTTTGTATTCACCCTTCCTACTTAGTCAGTCGTAGAGAAGTGCACATTAATATTTTATAGAAAGATCTAGTACACTTAATAAAAGACAGAGCTTTAAGCAAATTTGAAAAGCTTACAAAAAGAATAGAAAATTTGGTATCCTTGTGGTTAAAATCTAAAGAGGAAATAAAAGAAAGGCTTGACTGTATTAGATCACTCATTTATCTATACATCTATAACAAATATTGGAATTTTCTCTCGTAATAGGTATCTCAACATGTTTGGTTTGTGGCTTATTAGTAATACTCTAATTGCTTTCTTAGCAAATACTATACTATTACGCTTTTACATAGATGATCTGATTTGAACCTTACATTTTTGAGAGGTATATATTATCCTGTTTTTACAGGTGAGAAAAACTGAAGGTTTACAGAGGTTAATTAACTTACACAGCTAGTAATTTACACAGCCAGGAAGTGGTAGAGATCAGATGTAAATCTAGGTCTTTCAACTCAGAAACCAAGCACAGATGTTTTAGAAATGCAGCTATGGCAGCAATCGGACTGTGGTTTATTGCCAACCCGTACTCCGATTTTTTTTTGAAGTTATTCTCTATGGATTTGAAGCAAGTCTCTTTGAGTCTGAATTTTCTACCCAAGTTATGCTTTTGACCTTTGCATTTTTGTATCTAAGGGTTAAAACATCGAGGAGATTCAACAACTTATTTGTTAAGAAAATAAATCAGAAAGAAGGGTTATCTGACATTGTTTAGAATAAATTAGAATTTGACAGAATTTTCAGTTTTCCAGTCTCTGGGTTAATAACAATAATAAAACCTATCTGATGAAAAGTAAAGTACTCCCTAGCTGAACCTAAGCCAGTGAAAAAAGTAGGCTCACATTGTTACCTGATGGTTGGAATATTCTTGCAGCAGTGAAACACTGCTTGGTGGGCGTGGGCGTGCTATTTGATGCTGAGATGAGGGGATCTTACCATTACTTAGACAGAACCGGAAGTGGATTGCAATAGAGGTGGCATATGGCATAGTGATGGCGTGGATTAGGCCGAGTCTGAACAATGGGAGAAGAGGAAATGCAGCAAAGTGAAGTGTTGAAAAACAGTTTCGAAAAATATAAACTTATGAAAGAAAAATAAAAATGCATTGGGAATAGCACCTGTGCTTAGTCATGCCCTCTAGAAGTTCTTTGAAGCATTACAGGTAAAATTAAACAGATTTAGCACTATAAAAAACAGTACCTCTTCATTATCTTTGTATCTTAAGAAATGGGCCAGTATTTTTTTAGTAACTTTGTTTTAATTTAGATTAAATATAAAGTGATTTGGGGGAACTTTTTCATTTTAGGCTGATGATGTGCTGAGCTATTGGGATAGAGAACAAAGATGACTCTTTAGCTGAGATTACTTCCCTTTTGACATTGTAAAAGGGCAGTGGAATACATTAAAAAATATGTTCTCAATTTAGCTACTTAAAGAAGAAAGAAATAAGACTCTAGGAGAAAACATTTTTAACTCTTCTTCTTAAGAATGAACTTTTCACTTCTAAACTTTCAGCTTTAATCGTAAGAATTTAGATTGTGAAAAATCTGCTCTAGAAAAGTTAAGCTGTCAAGTGATTTCAGTTCTGGTATTGACTATGTATTTTTTTCTGATCTCATACACCTCAGTTCTATTTTATTTTATTTCTGTGAAAATCACTAATACTTTTGATTTTTTTCCTATCCTTTTTTAATGCCACCGCTATATTTTGAGAGCTTAACTCTTCCTACAGCTTATTAAATTGTCCAAATAATATCTTATCATACATTGTGGTTGCATTTCATGTGAGATATGTTTTAACTCTGGGGAGATGGTCAACATACTCATTATGGGTACAAACCAGTTGGAAAGGGCATCAATCCCTGTGCCGTACCAGAGTATACCTACTGTTTGTGGTATAGTTTAGTTCACACTTTCACTGAATCGTAGTGTTCTGTGGTAATTGAGAACCAATAAGATGAGCCAGTGTAGAACTTCTGTCTTCATGATTTGCTCAGGTAAGTGTCTTTTCTTGCCTGTAAGCAGATGAGTTTATTCTGAGCTACATGGAATATATTCTAAACCTATTCTCTTTTGCACATAGTGGAATAGTAATTGATTAGACAATGTAAAAGCAGATAGGAAAGTTATGCATCAGGCAATTTCAAAATTGTGTGAATGAGGTATAAGCATATGATTTGTCTTAAATAGGGATTCCAGTGTTCAAGCTTTTTATCTCAGCATCTTAGATGATCTTTGAACAAGGGATTCACACAAGAAAAAGAGATCTGAGAAATTACACGTGATTAGTGTCACCGTTTATAAAATGTTCAGTTTTTCTTTCCTCTCATAAAGACTCTGGAATCTGGGAAATCTGTGTAATTCATTCAAATTTTGGGGGGTTGTTTTGAATGAACATACATCATCTTAGAGATTTCCAGAATAAAATTAAAGTGATGTGATTTTCTTTTTTTTTCCACAAGTTTATAGAGTTTTGTGGGGTTTTTTTTAAGGATGCCAGGTCATCAGTTTCATTTCTTAAACGCACAACTTGCACATCTTATCTGGCTTGATCTGTATAACTTATAGTCATTGGTAATGTTCAGTCACTAATTCTCAGATCACTCTCCTTCCTCACTGTGTTATATTGTAAATCTTCATTTTGCACTCCAAGAATCTTTCTTTTTTTCTGATATTTGTTTGTAGGGCTGTAATTATAATATTAGGGACTAAAGATAGCATTTATCAAGTCAGAAACAAAGGAGACATAGAATTAACCTCAAGTAGGAGTTGAGTTAAACACATACAAAAAAACTTTTTAGTACACAGAGCATGTGGTTCTATAAACACTGGATGAAACTATACACTTAAAAAATCAGGGAACTATAGCTTCTAAATCCAAGAAGATATCAATGAGACAAAGTTTTTTGCTTTGTCATAATTTCATTTACCGTAATAAGTTTCTTTTTTTCTTGTAGGTTATGACTTTTGTTCTGAAAGGCATAACTGCATGGAGAACTCTGTCTGCCGAAATCTGAATGACAGGGCTGTTTGTAGCTGTCGAGATGGCTTTAGAGCTCTTCGAGAAGACAATGCCTACTGTGAAGGTAATCCTCGTAATGATGTGTAGCTTGGCTGTATAAATTCCCTGGGATTCCTGCTTGCAAAATTTATTAATTTCCCAGGTTGTCAAGTTGATGGGCCCATTAACAGCAGTGAATTTAATTTGAAGCATATTAATCAGCTAAAAATAATTATCTTTCAAATTAAAGTTTTCCAGCTATCTGCTATATGTCAGACTAATAAGTTATTATGGCTGGGTTTCTTGAATTAGGACAACACTTCCGCTGTGAAATTGCCTTCTTTTTTTCATAATTAGATATTCAGATAGCACCCATATTGACATGATTACTGTGGCTTCAAGTTAGAACTGTAGTCAGATTTTTGCCGACAATGTTGTGTAACAAAGGCAGTCAATTATCAGGAAGATAAAGTGCCCACTGCTATTTTTGTTTGCTCCTCTCAGTAATCTCAGTGGTTGCATTCATGCTCTGTGGTATTTAGTAAATTGCTCCAGTGGTAGAAATAGTTTCCTAGTTATTTTGAAAATCTTGACTATATTCAGGGTAATTTATTATCTCATTGAAATAGTCCAAATACAGTGAGGAGGCCCCGGACACTCACAAATACTATGGCTTTGACTATTCATGAATACCTTAGAAGTTCACAAGACATAGTAATTTATAATTTCCCTGAGGCCCAGATTTGAAACATTCTCATTAATTATGTGACTAGCTAGCAGGTCTTGCAAGTAAAAACACTAATACAGTGGTATTTGGGCATTTGGATGGTTGTAAACTTACCCTTTCCAAATGTCAAGAATGTGCCATCACCCACTGTACAGCCCAGGGAACTATGTCCACTCTCTTGGGACAGACCATGATGAGAGATAGTATGAGAAAAAGAATGTATATATATGTATGAACGGTCACTATGCTGTACCACAGAAATTGACACAACACTGTAAATCAAGTATACCTTAATAAAAAAAAAAAAGAAAAAAAAGGATGTGCCATCTTTTTTTAGAGATCATGTTTAGCTATGTATGCTAATTTATTGGCCCTTGGGAAACCAATTTCTATTGGTTCCTTTAGCTTTCAATAGATTTTCTCTACCTTAAAAAATGGTATTCATTTTTTAAAGTGATTGTTTTTCCCAGTCTCTTCCTTGAAATGCTTCAGATTCACTCCTAAGCAAACCATTCCATTTTTGCCAAAGGAAAGAAATATTGCTTCCCTTCCCCATTTGTAGTGCGGATTTATTTAAAATTCCTCCTTTTGAGGAAGCTTCTATTGTGGCTCAGTGGTAGCGAGCCAGACTAGTATCCATGAGGGGGCAGGTTTGATCCCTAGCCTGGCTCAGTGGGTTAAGGATCCAGCATTGCCATGAGCTGTGGTGTAGTTCACAGATGCAGCTCACATCCCACATTGCAATGGCTGTGAATTTCCGTATGCTTCAGGTGTGGCTGTGAAAAGTAAAAATAAATAAATAAGTAAATAAAATTCCATATTTTGAAAGGGTTTGTATTAGAGATTAATTTAAACCTATCAGGCAAAATTATGTAATTGCATTAATATTTGAGATGTCTAATATATATTAAGTCCCCTGATCTTGTTAATGTGTATATAATATGAAATTACATGATACAAATTCATATATCTTTTTGAGTCTTAGCTTTGTAATCAGTATTTATATTTCGAGCTGCTTCATTTCTGTTGTTGTTAATGATATTGTCTTGTTGTATATATTTAGTGAGCACCAACTGTGTATCAAGCACTTTTCTAGGCACTGGTTAATAAATGAGGAATAAGATTGATAAGGTTTCTGTGTTCAGGAGCTTGCATTCCAGGGAAAAGACAGAGAAAAAGTGGGTAACTTAGAGAAGGTAATTTAAAGTAGTAGTAGTAATAGGACGAAAATGAAACAGACTAATGTGTTAGAGATTGATTGGGGATTAATTTAGATGAGATGGTCAGGGAAAGCCTCTGGTGCTGGGGTTGGGAGGGGCTTGACAGGTGACTTGAGACTTGATGTTAAGAAAGTAGCATGGGAAGAACTGGAACAGGGCATTCCAACTACAAGGAATAATAAGTAGAGAGACTGTACATGGTGACTAGCTTGGATGTTCTGGAAACAGAAAGGAGGATAACTGATGGAGCAGATAAGTCAGTTAAGAAGCAGTTGGAGAATTAGGTAGAGGTGAGGTAAGATGGGGAGGCTCTAGGTATTTTAGAGTCATCTAGCAGGGGAGTGATATGCACAAACTTGTGTTAAAAAAAGAACTGGCTGCAGTTATGTTAGATGAACATATTGGATGGGGTTGGATGTGGTGGGGAACATAGAAATATAGACAGGAAGACCAGTTGCGCTATTGAGGAAGACCAGGCAAAGATGCTGATGGCCTGGAGTTCCTGTTGTAGTGCAGTGGTTAGCGAATCTGACTTGTAACCATGAGGTTGTGGGTTTGATACCTGGCCTTGCTTAGTGGGTGAAGGATTCGGCGTTATCGTGAGCCGTGGTGTAGGTTGCAGACGTGGCTCGGATCCTACATTGCTGTGATAGGCTGGCTGCTACAGCTCTGATTAGACCCCTGGCCTGGGAACCTCCATATGCCACGAGTACGGCCCTAGAAAAGATAAAAAAAAAAAAAAAAAAGATGTTGATGGCCTGGTTTAAGAAAGTGATAAGAGAGTTCAAGAGAAGGAGTGTATTCATGGTATGTTTTGCAAGTAGAGCCAACAATGCTTGCAGATAGTTCATTGTGGAGGAGAATTCAGCAGTGACGAAGTGGGGGTCAAAGTTTTGATTTTGAGCAACTCATGGATGATGTTGCCATTTATTGAGAAAGGAAAGAATTCAAAGGAAGGGGCTGAAAATTTAGATTAGATTACTAATCAGTGCAACCTGTTGAAAAGTGATTTAATTTTAAAGATTAGATCACTGTTTTTATCTACATGTTTAACTGTAGTACAAAATGGCAGCTGTTTTCCATTCTGAATGCATCACACTGAAAAATGGTTTGTAAAGTTTATTATGTTATTTGTCATTTAAGGATATAATCTTTAAAAGTTAATGATGGAAAAGTTTGTTGGTTTATTATAGGGATCTTGAATTTCTCATACATGAATCCTTCTACTATATTTTTTATTTGTATTATCAGGTTCTACAGTTAATTGATCAGTGTTCTGATCAAATTTGGCTTTCTTTTTTCATTTTGTTATTGTTATTACTAACTTTAAGAATTTTATATTGAAATAAAATTGACTTAGCATATTATATTAGTTTCAGATGTATAATATGGTGATTCAATATTTTGATACATTACAAAATGATCACCATGATAAGTCTAGTTACCATCTGTCACCATGCAAGTTATTATAATATTATTAACTATATTATCTATGCTATCTATTATATCCCAATGCTTACTTGTTTTGTAACTGGAGGTTTGTACCTCTTAATATCCCTCACTTACTTCACTCATTCCCCAAGCCCCTTCTCCTTGGCACCCACCAGTTTGTTCTCAGTATCCATGAGTCTATTTTGTTGTGTTTGATCCTTTGTTTTGTTCTGTAGTTTCTACATATAAGTTAAACTATAGGGTATTTCTATTTATTTGTCTGACTTATTTCAATTAGCATAATACCCTCTTGGTCAATCCATGTTGTCACAAATGCAAGATTTCTTTCTTTTTATGGTAGAGTAATATTCCATTGATTACCACATCTTCTGTATTCTTTCATGTATTAGTGGGCACCTAGGATGCTTCCATATCTTGGCTATTGTGAGTAATGCTTCAGTGAACATAGAGGTGCATATATCTTTTTGAATTAGTGTTTTTGTTTTCTTTGATGGAATTGCTGGATCTTCTGGTAGTTCTATTTTTAAGTTTTTGAGGGACATCCATACTGTTTTCCATAGTGACTCTACCAGTTTAGATTCCCACCAACAATGCACAAACTTTCCTGTTTATCCACACCTTTACTAACACCTTTGTTGTCTTTTTGAGGATAGTCATATGACTGGTATGAGGTGGTATCTCACTCTAGTTTTGATTTCCATTTCCCTGGTGACTAGTGATGTTGAGCATTTTTTCATGTGTCTTGGTCATCTGTATGTCTTCTTTAGAAAAATGTTTATTCAGATATTCTGCCCACTTTTAATTGGGTTGTTTGTTTTCTTGATGTTGAGTTGTTATGAGTTCTTTGTATATTTTTGGATACTAACTTCTTATTAGATACATCTTTTGCAGATTTCTTCTCCCATTAAGTAGGCTACCTTTTCATTTTGTTGATAGTTTCCATTTCTTTATAAAAGCTTTTTAGTTTGATGCAGTTCCATTTGTATGTTCTTGCCTACGGATACAAACCCCTAACAAATATTTCTAACACTGTACTGCCTTGTTTTCCTCTAAGAGTTTTATGGATTCAGGAATTACATTTAAATCTTTAATCTATTTTTGAGTTTATTTTTGTGTATGGTGTGAGAAAGTAGTCCAGTATGATTCTTTTACATGCAGCTGTCCAATTTCCCCAACACCATGTAATGAAGAGGCTGTCTTTTCCTTTTGTGATTTTTGCTTCATTTTTCATAGATTAACTGACCACATAAGTGTGATTACATTTCTGGACTTTCTGTTCTGTTCCACTTACTTATATATCTGTCTGTTTTTGTGTCAGTACCATGCTGTTTTGATGACCATAACTTTGTAGTATTGTTTGAAATTAGGCAGAATGATTCCTCTAGCTTTGTTCTTATCAAGATCACTTTGGAAATTCAGGGTCTTTTGTGTTTCCATACAAATTTTAGAATTACTTCTAGTTCTATGAAAAATGTCATTGGTATTTTGATAGGGATTGCACTAAAACTGTAGATTGCTTTGGGAAGTATGGTTATTTTAACAACATTAATTCTTGCAATTTTCCATTTATTTTTGTGTCATCTTCAGTGTTTTTCATCATGTCTTAAACTTTTCCTCCTTGGCTAGATTTATTCCTGGATATTTTATTCTTTCTGATGCAATTTAAATGGGATTTTTTTTTTCTTAATTTCTCTTTCTGGTAGTTATTTTTTTGTGTGTATAGAAACACAACAGATTCCTGTGTGGTAATTTTGCATCCTGCAACTTTACTGAATTTATTAGTTTAAGAATTTTTTGGAGTTCCTGTTGTGGTTTAGTGGCAATGAACCTGACTAGTATCCATGAAGATATATGTTCGATCCCTGGCCTTGCTCAGTGGGTTAAGGATCTGGCATTGCTGTGAGCTGTGGTGTAGGTTGCAGATGTGACTCGGATCTGGCATTACTGTGGCTGTATTATAGTCTGGCAACTACAGCTCTGACTTGACCCCTAGCCTGGAACTTCCATATGCCATAGGTGTGAGGTCCTAAAAAAAAAAAAAGCAAAATAAAAAAAAGAATTCTTTGTGGGATCTTTAGGACTTTTTATATATAGTATAGTGTCATCTGAAAATATTAAAAGTTTTACTTCTTCTTTTCCAATTTGGATATCTTTTATCTCTCTCTCTCTCTTTTTTTTGTCTGATTGCTATGGCTAGGCCATTCAATACTATGTTGAATAAAAGCAACAATAGTGGGTTTCCTGTCTTATTCTTGATCTTGGAAGAAAAGTTTTCAGCTTTTCACCATCAAGTTTATGTTACATATGGCCTTTATTATGTTGCAGTATATTCCCTCTTTACTGACTTTGTTGAGTTTTTATCATAAATGCATGTTGAATTTTGTCATAAGATTTGTCTGCATCTAATGAGATGCTCATATAATTTTTACTCTTCAGTTTGTTAGTATGGTTTATCACATGGATTGATTTGAGAATATTGAGCTCTCCTTGCATCCCCGACTCAGTAGCACTAGAGAAATTTTGAGTTCATTTATTCGTTTGACAAATATTTTTTGAATACCTACTTTGTTCCAGGCTAGGCTCAAGGTAAAGCAGTAAATAAGGTACACATGACTGATATTTTCTCAGGCAAGGAAGATCATTGCACTAAAAAGCATTTAATTGCACATGTGGCAAGTGGCCTGAAAGAGAAATAGGTTAACAGGGGTTCTGATCTAGATGGATGATAGTGCTTGAATAAAAGAGTTTTTTTCTCTGAAATCTGAAGATTGAGTAAAAATCAGCTATGCGTAGAAGTAAGTGTAGGAAAAAAGGGAATTTCCTAGGTGGAGGAATCACCATGTCTCAAAGCCTTGAAGTGGAAAGGAGCACTTTGTAATAACTGAAGGAAGACAGAGAACAAAGCAGAGGTGCCTAATGAGATTGATGGTGGGAAGCAGGGCCTTGAAGGGCACAGCAAAGACTAAGGTTTTTATGTTAATAACAAGGGTGAGCCAATGAAAAGTTTTAAGCAGAGGACTGCTACGATCACGTTGGTATTTTGAATAATTCACTTCTGTTTCGGGCTGAATGAGGGTAACAACTGGTTGTGGGAAGCCTGTGACTGGGTGATGGTGGTGGCTTGGAGTAAAAATGGGGATGGGGACATGGGTGTATTTGAGAGCATTAGTGCCTCTCAAAAATTCATGTTAAAGTCTTAACCTGTAGTTCCTTAGAATGTGAGCTTACTTGGAAATAGGGACGTTGCAAATGTAACTAATGAAGTTAAGATGCAAATTAAGATGAAGTCATACTGGAAAACGGCAGTACACCCTACTCCAGTCTGCCTGTCGTCCTTATAAAGAGGGGACGTTTTGATACTGACAGACAGGGAGAATGTCATGTCTACATTTAGGCAGAAATTTGGTTAATATACCTACAAGCCAAGCAACCCCAGCGATTTCTGGAAAAGTACCAGAGGTGAGGTGAAAAGCATGGAACCAGTTGTCCTACTCAGCCCTTAGAAGGCACCAGCCCTCTGACACCTTGATTATGGGTTATTAACCTATAAAATTGTGCAACAATAAATCTCTGTTGCTTAAGCCACCAGTTTGCGATGCTTGAAAATGCATACAATCTGACAGAAATATATTTTGCCTTTTGGTCTAATTATTTAGGATTTAATTATTACTCTAGGCTGCTTAATTTTTTATTTTTTTCCTTGAAAATTTATTTGATGCATATAGATTTAATTTCTCAAATCTATTTTTGATTTTTACCTAACTAAAGAATTAATACCTCGTTCTGAACTGGTTTATATCCAATTGTCCAGTTGTAATGTACTTTATTATGTGTGATATTGTTTATTAAGGGATTCATATATTTTTGTATGTATTTTTACCACCCATGGTGTAAATGTTTTGTGGCCATGAACTGTTTATTTTCCTTGAATTCTCCCATACTTCTAAAATAGAGATAAACAACTTAGAGTTTAAGAAACATTTTTTTATTGATGGTTTGAAATGCTTAATTAAACATGCTGAACAAATGGGCATCTTTAGGCTACCTCATCACTAAAATATTCAGGATAAGTATTGAATTTACTAAATTGTGCTTATAGTGTATAAGAAAGTATTTTAATAGCTAACAAGATATTCAGTTGTTTTAAAGTTATTTTCCTTTAAAAATGTATATCATTTAAAAATTATTTCGAGTAGTGCAAGGAAAGGAATTTACTCATTTTTTACCACTGGTACTGATAAGTGACATGCATGCTAATGGCACACACACATCCCAGAAATTTCCTCATGTCCATCATTGCTTTTACTGAACACTCTAAGTTTTCACCCAAGATTTCAATTCTAGCTACAGTGTGCAAACCAACTGACTTGAATGTCAAATGTTTGGCATGTAGAAGGTGCTTAAATAAATGCCAATAGAAAGTGAAGATTAGAATCTTAATAAACATTTGTTTAGCATCCACTAAGCACCAGGCATGGCACACCTTCAGACGTGAACTATAAACAATTACGTTTAGATATCCAGTTCAAAAATATCTGGTTTGTTTTCCACCAGTCACACTAAAGGAAATATTGCCTCCTTCCACCCCATTTCTGGCTTTTTAATTCATTACTTTGGCTAATGATACCTCTTCTATCTTTGTTGTTGTTGTTGTTATGCATTTTAGTATCTTCTAGCCCAGGTACAAAAATAATGTGAGCATAAATCTTAACAAAAAAAGTTATTTCTCTGTTTTTCCTATTTTTATTCTTTTTTTACCTGCTATATTGTTTGTCAGTAGGGCTATAATAAAAAATAAAACTAACAGCGAATAACCATATTGTTCTTTAGAGACATTTAGAATGCTTTCCACATACAATATCTTATTTCATCCAGTAGTCCTATGATGCAGGCATGATTATAATCTCCTGTTTTGTGGTTGGGAAGACTGAAGAGCTTGGAAGTAAAATGATTTTCCCCAAATCACTTATTCAGATAGCAAACAGCAAACCCAGGGTTCAAATTCATGTCACCTATCTTTAAATCCAGTATTTTTTAATTTTTACTACTACTTTTAATTTATTTATTAGATAACTCATCTAATTCTTATTTTTATAAGTAGATACCATGTAGGTTTTTCTTTAGAAAAAAAAATTTAAATCAGTTAACTGGCTTTAAAAATTGAATGTTTCTGAAAAGGAAAAAAAGATCTATAGTGCATCAGAAAAGCAGCTTGTTGGCATTAGAGAAATTCTAATGAGCTGGGACCACACTAAATAATCCATACAGGAAAGCAATGAGAAAACAAGCTCTCTTTCATTCCTTCCTGCCTTTCCCCTCCTGCCTTCCTTCTCCCTACCCCATCCTTCCTTCCCTCCTTCTCTTCTTCCTCCCTTTCATCTTTCATCCCTTCTTTCTTTCCTTCCTTTTTTTCTTTCTCAGCTTCACATCTAATTCATTTAGTGATGAATTCATGCCATAGCCAGTACCAACATATTATTAATTATGGAATATAGAGCCAGTCTGAGAGAATTTTTCAAAGAGTTGCTCCAAGAGATGTGAAAGAAGAGATATAGAATAAGCTCAATTCTCTGATTCGAAACCCAGCACACAGCTCTCCACTGGAACTAATGGAAGCCCCACTAACAGAGTAGGGATAAAACACCAGAGGACCAAGCCCTATGGGATAATTAGGGAATTCTAGCTGGCATTGTACCTTTCAAAACTGTGGTTAATGATGCACTCTTTGTTGGGTGTTATGGTAGAGTTTCTTAAATAAAAAGGGAACAAGGTGATTGTATTAATCAGGATTCTCCAGAAAAACAGAACCAAGAGGACATATGTTAGGACATACACAAAGAGAGAAGGGGAGAAGAGAGATTATTAGAAACTGGCTCATGTGATGATGGAGGCTGAGAAGGGTCAAGATCTGCAGTTAGCAAGCTGCATACCCAGGAGAGTCGATAGTGTAGTTTCAGTCCAAGTCTAAAGACCTGAGAACCAGGAGAGCTAGTGGCATATATTTGAGTCCAAGGGCAGGGAACCAGTGTCCCTGCTCATCAGTCAGGCAAGCAAAGTTTCCTTCCTACTCAGTGCTTTTGTTCAAAAAAAAAAAAAAAAGTCTTCAATCATTTGGATGGGGGCCACCTATATTAGGGAGAGCCATCTGCTTTACTCAGCTTACCAGTTCACATGTTAATCTCATTCAGAAATATCCTCATGGATAGACACACCCAGAATAGTGTTTGGTCAAGCACCTGGTCACCCAACAGCCTAGTGTTGTTGACAAAATTAACCATCATAGTTACAAATTAAAAAAAAGAGAGAGAGAAGAGAAAAAGCATTTATGATGTTTCCAGATATGAACTAGCCTCTTAATGGCATAATCTGTTCCTCCAATCTAGTGAAAATGTTGCCACATAAAACAGCTTTCGGCATTAATGCAATATATCGAAACATTAGTTTTTAGGCATTGAAGAACATCTATTTAACATGTTCACAATGCTGAGGAAATAATATTTTGTTTTGTTCTGCATTTTCATGAAAACCATTCCTTCTCCAATTAAGAAGTGTTAGTGCAAAACTTCTGAAAATCCTTATCAAGTGACATAGCTAAATGTGAACTTGCATTAGCAGTTCTTCTGGGCTTATTCATCATTTACTCTCTGTGATACTGCAGCTTTTCTCTAACTCAAAAACAATTTCCATTCATTTGTGAATTGGATTAAGTTTACCTTAAGCTACTCAAATCAGAGGAAAAGGACATTTTTTTTCTCTGAAGTCACAGTCTCCTGTAATATAAAGGGAGGACTTTAAAATTTTTAAATCAAACCTAATACTCTAAATTTCTTTGTAGGCATAGTTTCTCATGCAAAGAAAGTTGAAGAAGCAGTCAGTGCTACCCATAAAACCTGTATATTATCCTTTTGAAACAAAACACCTAGTTGTGTGACTTTCATGATCAGCTGATGCCCCCCCCCCGCCACCAAATGTACATCTCTAGAAAGTAATCATATTTTTTTTAAAAAATTTTTTGCTGCCCCCGTGTATATGGAGTTCCCAGACCTGGGTGACCTACGCAGCTGGGGAAACACTGGATCCCCAATCCGCTGTGCCAGGGCAGGAATCAAACCTATGTACTAACACTCCAGGGATCCCTTCAATCCTGTTGTGCCGCAACAGGAACTCCTAGAAAATACTCATATTTAAGTATAGGAGTTCATGATCCCTTTGGATGCTATATGGAGGAGAAATCACAGATCAGTTATCAATGAATGATATATCTAATTATTAAACAGAGTAAGAACAAGTGTCTTCTCCTCTCTGAGGTGGATTTCCAGGCTTTTCTAGGGTTTTGATTTATGATTGGCTTCTATCACTAGATGCATATAGAGATTCTTTGTTTAGCATTCATTTATTCGCAATATTTGTTGAGCACAAACTATGTGTCAGGTCTTGAATAGGTACTGGTCAGAAAGTCATGGGCAAAACCAGTTACACCCCTGCTTTCATGGAGTTGACTTTCTAGTGGAGGTGACATTTAAAGTCTATGTCCATTTTCCAGACACAAGTGGAAATGAGAATTGGGATGATGCTGTTAAAATAAGTAGTCCTGGTTTTATTCTCTTTGAGCAGTTGTTTTATAAGATCATCTTATTCATTAATAGCCATTATTATTTTTCCAAGGACCACAATATAGGCCATCACCTGGGAGCTGGTTAGAAATGCAGAATCTCATACTTTACCTCAGACCTACTGAATCAGATCTGCATGTTAATGAGATCTCCAGGTGATTCCTATGCATATAAAACTTTGAAGAGCACTAGTTTAAAGCATAGAGTGTATTAATTTGTTAATTTATCATCTTAATGACTTGGTAGCTATCCAGTGTTCAACTGGAGGGGAATTTTAGTGTTTACAGTCTCAGCTGATTTTCATCGGTATACAATTTCATATCCTCACCTTAGTTTCTTAGAGCACTCAGAGTTCAGAGGTTCAAGCTGCATCCAATTCATCCAAAGAGCTTGTTAAAAATGCAGATTTCTGGGTAGTTCCCTGGCATCCTAGCAGTTAAGGACTCAGCATTGTCACTGCTTGGCTCAGGTCACTGTTCTAGTGAGGGTGCAGTCTCTGGCCCGGAGACTTCTACATGCTGTGGGTGCAGTTAAAAAAAAAAAAAAAAAAAGAGTTCCTGCCGTAGCACAACAGGATCAGCAGTGTCTCTACAGCACCAGGACACAGGTTCAATCCCTGGCCTGCACAGTGGGTTAAAGGATCCAGTGTGGCCCGAGCTGCAGCATAGGTCACAACTGGGGCTCAAATCTGATCCCTGGCCTGAGAATTCCATATGTCTTGGGGCGGCCAAAAAGAAAAGGAACAAACAGAAAAATAGATTCCTGGACACAGTCTTTATTCTGAGTTGGGTCCCCCAAATCTGTACTTTTACAAGCTTTCCAGATGATTTTTATGCATGTTAAAGTTTTAAAAGGATTATTCTAAACAAGTTCTATACTGACATCCTTCTAAGGATGGATTTTTCAAAAATTGTTATTATTTTTAGTCTTCAGTTAATATAGTCCTCCCTAGAAAGATGAACTGCTGAGGCTGTGTGGTCATATATCCCTGTGTATCACAGTGGTGTTTAAACCAGGATTTCTCAACCTTGATGCTATTGACATTTTGGACTGGATAATTCCTTGTTGTCAGGGGCTGTCCTGTGTGTTATAGGATGTTTAGCAGCATCCCTGGCCTCTACCTACTAGAGGCCAGTAGCACACTTATGTCCATCTCCCCACTTCCAGGGATCAGATTTGAGCCCCAGTTGTGACCTATGCAGCAGCTCGGGCCACACTGGATCCTTTAACCCACTGTGCAGGCCAGGGATTGAACCTGTGTCCTGGTGCTGTAGAGACACTGCTGATCCTGTTGTGCTACGGCAGGAACTCTTTTTTTCCAGATTTAGATGTGCATCTACCTGTATTTTTTTTTTTTTTAATAATAAGTTGTGGATTTAATAGGCAATAAATGTAATATGTCTATATGATCAAATCTAAATCTTTTCATTTTTGGCAAATGGGAGCAGTTCTGATAGTATGGAAAGAACATTGCACAGAAAAGATTTTAATTTAATTTTAACTCCCACTATTTACTAATTATGGGAACTTGTGCAAATCACTGAATATATCCGAGCCTCCATCTCCTCAGCTATTAAAGAAGGAGAAATTATCTCATGGGGTTGTTGAGGGAGGAGAGGTTAAACAAGATGAAGTATTTGAAAAAGCCTTCCTGGAAAAATAAGTCCTTGGTAAAAGTTTTCCATTGAACTTGTCTTTTACACATGTGTTTATTACTCCCAGTGTGTCAGTCAGTTCATGCAACAGGAACATATTTTTGGAACTAAGATATTATATTATTAGGTTATTGGAAATTTGAGGCAGCAATACTCTTAGGGTCCATGTGATAATATCTTATATTTTAAGCCACTTATAAGGAGATCTTTAGCTACTTCAGTAATAACTGACTATGGATTATTTCTAGAACCAAACCACTTTATGGCAAGTTCCTTTCTGATCTGAATATAATTCTAACCAGTTCTTGGTTATAGAGTATATATAATGTTTGTTACAGAGTTTGTCCTCATTTTGCAAATTATATGGTGAGGCTTTAAATGTAACCATAGGGATTCATGTTATTTTTCTATAAATCAGTAGTGAGTTAAAATACTTATAATTACATGTGTATGTACTTGTTTATTAATATTAGGGGAATGTCTGCTTAGAATTAAGCAAAATCAGTTGTTGTAGGTGTCTTACTTGAAGTGGTGGTGCTTTATCAGTTTGTCTTTAAATAAAATTTTTTTAAAAAGCCACCTCCCTGGAAAGAATTCATTTGAAGTGAGATGTGAAGCATTACATGATTGACAATTTTTAAAATTTAAATTGATGGAAAAAGTCTTTTTTCCAACTTCATTAAGTTTAAGGTCATGTATAACTTAGAGATTAAATTGTAAACACAAGCTCTGTCTTGCCTTTCAAGAAAGCCAAGTCATATGTTCTAGTTATATTTGTTAAAAATGTTGAAGTCAATTAGCAAACACTTGCTTGAAGTGAAACACAACTATTAGCATTCCTTTTACAATTCTCTTCCTCTCTTTATGGATTCGTTAGCTTCAAAAATAAGAACAACTCCAACATAAAATGAAATTATCATGAGCAGCAAGGCCATCAGGTAAAAAAAAAAGCCTTGGAGATAGGAGATGGAAGTTTGAGCGTGGCTAATGACAGGAAAACAGGATAGCTAGAAATACATAAGAATTGTACAAATAAAATAAATCTAACTTTGTTTCCATGGTCCTGAGATTATATTTAGAGTCGGTTGTGAAAACATGTGAACATGTGAAGAAAAATGAAATGGCATGGCCAAAGCAAAAAATATTAGTGTTAGTCTCACTGTTAATACTATGAATAGAAATAGGAATAAGATTTTAGGAGACAACAATAGCTGTGGATTGCAGGAAGCAGATAGGCACAAACTAAATGTCAGGAAAGGATGAGAGATTTGAGTTATATGGAGGAGGGCTTGGCTGGTTTAGGCAAATGACTATTCCAGAGCAAAAAGAGCCTCATGTGTTTGGACACAAAGGACAGTTAGGAAATTGGTTCTACCCTGGGTGCACATCAACTGTTGGTTAAGAGGCAATCTCAACATTATGGTTCTAAATTGCATCTCTTATTGATTGGTGTGATATGAAAGAGATCCCTAGGATTTTGATAATATATATGAATATTTTCATTTTTACTTTTTATTCGATTTTAAATTTCTTTCAAGTAATTTTTCTTTACTATGAAGAGTGTACTCCTAAACAGATTTTTACAAATCGTCGATATCCTTAAATAAGAATGTGACAGGCAATAAATGGGACTGAAATTGCAGAGCATGTATGTTTGTTTATACTGAGTTGTTGTGGGTCATCCTTCCTAATCAGCATTAAATGTTGATGAAAATTGTCAAATTTAGCAATGCAATTTAGTCAGTGATTTATATATAAACAAACAATTGGAAATTGGAGTGGCTTCATATCTTTCATGAAAGCCCTGATGTAATGTTTAGATTAATCGAATAACTCTGAATGGGCAGCAGATTGGATATTGTAATGACTGAAACCCTTGTTTTTGGCAAAATAAATATATATTTATTTATTAAAGGAGTTTTTAATATTGAAAAATACTAATCTGCCTTCCTGGAAAGGAGGCAGTTCAACTCGAATTTTCAAATGCAACATGACAAGGCAATCTTTCAAACGAGCCGGTTGCGAGCAAGCTAGATTCAGCCAAAACAGCTACTAACTAGCCATGCATAAGCATGGATAAAAAGTGCAGAAGTAGAGACAGATGGACTCCCTGTGGCCAAAGAGTTTAGAGAGACACTGTGGAGGAATTGGGACTTCATGTGGGCCTTGAAGAGTAAATCCAATTTAGATGGGCAGAGAAGAGTAAGCCAAGAGACAGAACAAGAGGAGTTTTTCTGCAATAGGAGGCTTATGTCCAGGTGTGTTAGTAGGTTAAACTGCAAAGGTAGAGGCCAGATTGTGGAGGAACAGTGGGTTATATGGAGTGATTCTACTCCAGATTTGCTGACCAACTGGCTAACAGTAAACATGTGAGACACTTCTCTACTTCAAACAGTTTCCTTGGCTGAGGAAAGAGGGTTACTCTGTTTTTTGGCCTAGGTCACAAGGGTTTTGTAAGAATGAACACATAGTGCCTATGAACATGCACTGTAAGAATCAGAGTGTTTCAAAAATGTCAGATGGCGGGGAGTTAATGTTGTGGCTCAGTGGAAATGAATCCAACTGGTATCCATAAGGATGCAGGTTCAATTCCTGGCCCCCCTCAGTGGGTTAAGGATCCAGCGTTGCCACGAGGTATGGTGTGGGTCACAGACTCAGCTCCGATCCCACGTTGCTGTGACTGTGGTGTAGGCCAGCAGTTGTAGCTCAGATTCAATCCCTAGACTGGAAACTTCCAAATGCCGCACCTGCACCCCTAAAAAGAGAAAAAGAAAAGTCAGGTGGTGGATCTGTCCAACTCTGTGTGCCTGGTTCCTCGCTGGGGGCTGCAGTCAGGTTGGTGATTTTACTGTGCTTCCCAGCTCAGTAAAATGCATCCTCTCGTTTCTCACAATGATTATTTCAGACCTTCACCATTTCCTGCCAGTTTTGACTCTACCCCTTCTTTTATTTTCAGCAGATACCTTCTTTACCAGGAACAGTAACTTCCTCATCTCCTGCTCTCATTACATAAGTCCACATGCTTCTCACACCTTTTCTTCCTCTCCCTCATCTCAGTGGAATAGGCACCCTGCCTCCTCTGAGTAATGGTCCATCTTAGTGCCAAATCTCCTCTCTTCCTGTCTTCAGAGGAAACATTCTCCATCCATTAGCCTCCCAAATTTGGTTTTCCACTTCTTTCTAGTTGCTGCTTCTCATCAGCATTAAATAAGCTTAAGTTCCTCCATTAACCCACCTACCCTTCTAGCTTTTGTGTTATTGCCCTCCTTTTTTCATAGTCAGATTACCTAAAGGTGTGATTTGTTTTCACTGTCTTTATTTCTTCATGCCAGATGCTTTCCTAAACTCACTTCAGTCTAGATTTTTCATCCCATATCCCCTCCAGATTACACTCACCAAGGTCACTGATAGCTTCTATAATGTTAAATCAGATATTTTTCAGTCCGTATGTTGCTTGACCTCTCGGCAGCAATTAAATCTATTGATCACTTCCTCCTTCAAAACCTCATTTACCTTATCTACATGAAAGCACATTGTATTGATCAGGGGTTAGAGTTGCAAACAATAGAATCCACTCTGGCAGTTTAAGCAGGAAAGGAATATATTGGAGGCTGTGAGATGGTTCACAAGATATGTGGGAGGACAGCTTTCAATGATGTTAAGCCAAGGCAGCACCTATCACATCTTGGTGCAAATCCTACCACCTCTGTCTCTTGGTGTCCACACAACAACTCACACAAATGCTGCATACTTTCCACTGCTGACACCCAGGACTGGACTCCAGAAGCTGTACCACTGCTCCCACACTGAGTGCTGAATGCCTTCTCCACCAGGCTTGCTAGAAGATCTCATGGCCTTGCTTAGGCCCGAGTTCTCCTCTGAATTGAAGTTTGGCATCAGTGCCCCTGATTGGCAGTCCTGGGTTACAGGCCTTTATTTTATCCATCAAGTACATTGGAAATTAAGAGTTGTGACTTTTATCTTGGGGAGATGATGATTCCCCAAATATAGAAGGTGTGTTGGAAAGATGACAGCTACCCCCAGTTCAACATTTGTCTACTTCCAACACTCTTCCAGTTTGCTGCTACGTCTCTGAGCAATCTTTTCAGTCTCCGTTCTTCACTTGCCCCTTAAATGTTGAAGTTCCCCAGGGCTTCATCTTAATTTTCCTCTCCTTATCCAGCACCCTCTCCCTGGGTGACATTGTCTAAGACCGTGGTTTGAATGACCTGCTCTGTGCGCAGGACTCCCAAATCTTGATCTCCAGCCTTGTCCTCTCTTCTCAGCCCTAGGCTTATATATCTGACAGATGCTTCCACAGTTCTACTCGGACATATCATAACCACCTCAAAATGAGCATGTCTAAATGCCATGCTTCTCTGTAATCCAGTGTGTTCCTACATTTCCCATGGCACAGGTCCACCCAGTTGCTGAGAAGGAGGATGTTATTCTTGAGAGCTTCTTTCCTTCCTCTGCAGGTATCTAGGTCAGTCCCAGAGTGCATGAAATTTAGATACCATGTAGAGGTTTTTTGTTTTTCAGGGTTTTTTTTGTGTGTGGGTGTTTTGTTTTGTTTTGTTTTGTTTTTGTCTTTTTAGGGCTGCACTCGTGGCATGTGGAAGTTCCCAGGCTAGGGGTCGAATCAGAGCTGCAGCTACCAGCCTACACCACAGCCACAGCAACTCGGGATCCGAGCTGAGCCTATGACCTACACCATAGCTCACAGCAACCCTGGATCCTTAACCTACTGAGCAAGGCCAGGGATTGAACCCATGTCCTCATGAATACTAGTTAGGTTCATTAACCACTGAGCCATGTTGGGAACTCCCAGCCGTGTAGAGTTTTTGAATCTGGCATACTATGTCCATGTTCAATTGGAATAGACTCTCACAGACACAGAAAGCCAAACTACTAAGAAAGTGTCCTCCTCACTTCCAGTTTTGCTCCTCTCCACTCCATCCTCTGCCTTGCCGTTAGAAAGATCCTGCTCAGCAACTCATGTCATCTCATTCCCTAGCTTACACCCTTTGGAGGAGAAGCCCACACACCCCTGTGCATGTGCTTATGTGGACCTTGGGTCTCTCTGGAAGGCTGCACCACAAGTTAGTAACCATGGTTGTCTCAGGGATCGGAATGAGAGAACTGAATGGCTAAGGGTCAGACATACTTTTATTGTGTACTCTGTTGCATCTTGGAAAATTTCCACCATGTACATATGACATATTAAAAAATTGACTTAACGAACTTCAGTAGTTTCCCACTGATCATAGGATAATGTCCATCACTTTGATGTGGTCTGGAAGCCCTCCACAGAAAGCAGCTCCTGCTTACTTCATCAGCCACATTGAATGTCTTGCTATTTTTTGAGTAGGTAAAATGCTCTTCTTTTTCCCATCTCAGTTGACTAACTCTGCTTCTCCTTTAGTCTTCTGCTCAGATGTCACATCCTCCGGGAAGCTTTGCCTTGCCTGTAAGACTGGATTTTGAGCCCTTGCTTTTTTTTTCCAGGCGGTACTATCCTTATCAAATTCTCATAGCATTATTAGTAGTACTGGTAGTAATATCTCTTTCTCTTGTCAGAAAGACCATAAGCTCTGCAAGGACAGATACTACATCTCTCTTATTCAAGGCTGTGACATTGGTGTCCAAGTGAGTACTTTGGACACAGTATAAGATTTCAATAACTATTACGTACATGGATAAACCACGCATGCTTTTTTCCCTCTGCCCCTTAATATTCCAAATTATCTCACCTTTCCCCATAGGTATTAGTTTATGATCCACTCTCAACTCTGTTGTGGTTTTCCTATTGCATGTCATTTTCTCTGTCTCTCTCTGTCTCTGTCTCTATCTTTCTCTCTCTCTGTCTGTCTCTGTCTCTATCTCTGTCTCTCTTTCGCTGTCTCTGAATGTCTCTATATATACTTAAGTCAGGAATCCCAAAGCTAGCAGTAATATGTTCCGTTGAGGGTAGCAAGAAGACTGATACAATGCCAGGGCTCTCACTCTTCTTGAAGAAGGTACTGTACAATTCATAATGAATGGATTTTAAAACATGAATGAAGGAAATATGTGGCTACTATTTTGAGATGTCAAAAAATCATGCATTTCAGTAGCATTTGAGGGATGTAGTTTTTAATACATAAACATTAATATTTGGTAAACAAACTCATTAATGCCACTGACTTTAAAATATGATTGCTGGCAATTCCTTTAAATGTTAGTTTATTTGTAAATGACATTTTAATTTATTCTTTACTAATTTTTCACTGAGCAGCCTACTTTTACTTGCAAATTTTTCTATTTTTACAAATACTCTTATCTTTCCAAATGTTACTCTCAAATCTCTTTCCAGAATTACATTTCTCAGAACTTAGCCTTTTTCTAGGTTTATGAATTAAGTTATTGATCTCTTTGCCAACTTTGCCAAGCCAGTTTTTCACAGTTGCTGGGCCAAGACTTTGTAATAACCCATACTTATCTGTATTATTCTTCTCTATGAGGAGTTCTTGCCATTGAGCTGTATGACTTCAAGATTTTACTGGCTGAGCAAGAAAGCATCAGTGTTCATTAATATGCTAATATAATCCTTTTACAGAGCAAAATCAAGAATGCAACAGCCTTGGAAATCACCATGCTTTAAAAAAATAGCATCACTCATATGCAGGGCATAAGATGAGGGTAGCTGGCTGATGTGCCAGAAGCACATAGGAGAGGGGGCAGCATGCTTGAGTGCCCACTGCCTCTAGGGTTCCTGTGGAGACTGGTCAATGGCCAAAAGGAACATTAACTTGGGACCTGGGGTCTGGAAGCAGTGTTCTTACATTGATTGCTACTCATTAACCATGTAAACTTGTGCTAGAGGGATCTTCCAAAAACCTGATTCAGTTAACACTCTCCTGAAACCCTCCCCATTTCATAAGGATCAAGTCCAGATTTTTTCATGTGGCTCAGGAAAGTTTCATGGTCTGATACTTGCCACCTCTTTAATTTGTCTCTGGCTTCCCTATGCCTCCATTTCTTCAACTGTAAATGACTGGGGTTAGATTAGATGATTTTTAAAGTTCCTTTCAGATCTAAAAATCTATGACTCTGAATAATTACAAAGTCAGCATCAGCTTTCAGGTAGGATAAAAAGGAATTTATAAATTCCTGTTTCTAAAATAGATCAGCTTGAATTATCCTGGGGCAAGAGAAGCTGTTCAAGTATAAGAAACAGAGTTTACTTCTGATTTTTAATTTGGGGAGAGTATGATTGGGTGTCCTACAAAATCCTAGAGAATCAGATTGTTCACTGAAATCCTATAGATCATGTTCTCTGTGTTAGAATTATAAAGTATAAGGGCTGATAAAGACTTGGAAACCCCTAGCCTTTGTCTTTATATATGATTAAAGTCCAGAGAAATGAAGTGCCTGTCTGGTATAATAGAGCCAAAGACTAGACTCCAGGCTTCTTTATTCCCACCATAGTGTCCTTCCACGACAGAAGACTATTTCACTACCGTGGATTATGTTTACTGTTCATACAGAAAGCCCATGTCTATGTCAATGCTTGGGCAGTATTCTGGGAAGACAGAGGATTCACTCTGCCAATGTGAGCTCCAGGTCAGACCAGTGTGAATAAGGATGCTTATCTTTTCTTCTTCCAGATGAAAATCCATAAAAGGATTCACTGATATTCAGCAGATATTTGGTGAGGGCCAGCCATTGTTCTAGAACAAGGTCTCCTCTCCTGAATCTTGCATTCCAATAGCAACGGATAACAGACATGCTAACAAATAACTTAATAGGAGAGTTTCAGATGTGGATAATTAATATGGAGCAACTGGGGGAGTTCCTGTTGTAGCTCAGTGGGTTAACAACCCAATTAGTACCCATAAGGATGTGGGTTTGATCCCTGGCCTTGCTCAACGGGTTAAGGATCTGACATTGCAGTGAGCTGAGGTGTAGGTCATAGACTCGGCTCAGATCCCGTGTTGCTGTGGCTGTGGCTGTGGCGTAGGCTGGCAGCTACAGCTCCAATTCGACCCCTACCCTGGCAACTTACACATGCCACTGGTGAGGCCCTAAAAAAGAAAAAAAAAAGGCAAAAAATATATATGGAGCAACTAGGGCTGGCTGGGAGGGTTGCTATAGATTTAGTAACCACTTAAGACTCAGACTTATTACTTTGTGAACATTGTCATCACCTCGATTGCACTTCTCTTATTAATGCCACAATTGCATCTTACCAGCTCTTGTGGGATGTATTTTTCCTTAATGTCTTCATATCACAGCAGATGGATAACTTTCTTATATTTGTTGGGCATTTAAGCGCATTCACATTGTGTCTCCTATCCCATAACTGTATTTCCTTTTCTTTTCCCCTGCTCAGACTCCATTGAAATGGAAGAGTCTCTGTTCCTCAACATTTCATATTTTTGCTGCCTCTGCTGCCTGCACCAGACTTGAGTCATTACAGTACTGTTCTTTAAACACCTCTGTTTGACAGGAAACTCTGCTGTGGCAGCCCCCTCCAACTTTGTGCAAGTCAGTCACCTCAAGCCTGCTTGCTTCTTCAAAAGCCTCTTCAAGTCCTGCCATACTATCACATATTCCTTAGTGGCCTCTGTCCTTAGTCATCAGCTGTCCTTTTTTTTTTTTTTTCCTTTTGGCACTTAGTACAGAGGACTCCATGTTGCTATATATAAATATTTCCTGGCTTCTTAGTTTCATTATCAGCTCCTCACGTTGGGAGAGGGAAGCATTATAAAATTATTTATGTCACCAAATATAAATTCCCAAATGTGTTCTGCGTTAATTGGTGCTTGGAACAAATTAGAGCTGTGTTAGAAAAAAAAGCTGGTTGCTCCCTATTTACCACACATTGTATATGTTTTTGTTATATAGTATGCATCACTTCGTAGCATTATTGCTTGAGTGTTATTTCTCCAGCTGGAATTTGTCTTTGTTGCCTCATGCAGTAAATGGACATGGTTCCTGCCCATTACATACTTGTTGAAAAAGTGAATGAAGATTTTTTAAAAACAACGAGCTGTTTCAAAGCCTGTAGTTTGCTCATGTACATTGTGAATTTTAAGGAGGGGATAGGGGAAGGAGAGCAATATAATCATGCTGAAACTATTTGCCCATGCAATACTCTGTTTTCAAGGAACCATAAATCTTTCTTAGAGATACTGATATGCAGGCTTAAAACATAGAAGACATCTAACTCCACCTAACTCGATGATGGTAATGATGATATTACTATTTCCTGGATTTTAATTTCTTTTAAGTCAGGGTCTATTCTTTAACTCTCTGTACTGAATTTTGAAAGGACTGTTAAAAGCCACATGGTTCAGCAATGCACTCATTGCATGAATTTCTGCAGTATGTCCAGCTCATGTTTGACTACTTCAATTTGGCAGGTAGCTGCCTTTCGTGGCAGCCCTTCTAGCAATGTGCTATTCTCTGCACTTAGAAAGTTCTAGTGAAGTATATATTCTGCCCCGGTACTATCCACTTAAGGTTGTTTTTATACCTAAGGGTCATCCGTATGAGTGAGAATTTGATAAAGTAACTTGGACACAAAAAACATATAATAAGTGTGTAGAGATTTGAGCCGAATTGTAAGAATCTTACTCATTAAGTTTTTGAATTGGGATTTGGGACTAAAATATACCCTGGATTAAGATTGAATATGTTTTCCACCTAATTAGTGTTTAGTTATGCCATTTTTGTGCCTGTGAGAATCTGCACATATAAGTAGAAGTGGCATTTTTGTAGCCTTACAGTTTTAGTATGTAAATATGGCTTTTGAGGGACTTCTTTTCCTGAAGATGGGGCATGAGAAGTTTACAAAGGCAATCAGCAATTAGGTATGTAAGTTGATATTTTTTTATATTTTTTACGATGATTTTTTTTATATTTTACTTCTTTTCCCCTTGCAATACTGCTCCAAGAAATAGGTCTGGCACTTTGTATCTCTTAGTATGAATCATGTATTTCTGTGTGATCCAGATTATTCAAGTCCCCAAACTGCTTCACATTAAATAGGTTCCTGGTTTTTGTTTTACAATCCTGCATTGTGTTCTCTCTGAGCATATGACAGTTTAAAAGGAAACTTCTACTAAAGAAAACTGGACAGGCCATGGCCCCCAACAATATGGGATGTAGACCTAACAATGAACAAATGTTAGAGATGCTATTTTGAAGGCCTACTTGCCTTTTCACAAATTATCCCTTATTCATGTTACAAATCAAAATATTCCATAGCTTATAGCTATAAGTAGAGTCATGTTGACAGAAACAACCCCAATTCACTGCCCTCTTTTCTCCATCCTCTCCTACAGGACTCTAGTATTCTCAAAGTTCCCATTCCTTAAGTGTTCTTGGGAGGGATCAGGGGTGTTTCAGATGTACATATGGGTTTTATTTGCCAGGTTTGGGGCTACATCTGCTAGGATAGGCTTCCTTCTCTAGGATACTATTTGGAGAGAGAGACTCTGCCTTCTATACTTAATGTTTACTGCAGCTGGGGCTCAGTCCTGCTCTAGGCACTGCAGCTACTTCCTTGACTCTATCAGGAACTATAGTCTCTCACTGGGAGCTGCTCTTGTTTTGAGATGATATCATGATGATCTCGATAGTTCTCCTCTCCGATAACCAAGATATCTTCCCTGAGTTATGTTCATTATTCCTGGCATTTTCATCCCGAGGTAAATTCTTCAAGCTTTTGTGCACATGGACTTATTTGTGGCCATTCCTCCAGCTCGCAGCTTAAGCTCTGAGAACATCTGCAATGGCTCTCAGCAACGTTGACTTCCTGCAGCACCCTCTCAGAGGCCGGGATTAAAGTCCTTTGATACAGCTGAGCATATTAAAAATCCCATATGATTCCTGTTATGATCTCTAGACTCTGGAAGCAAATGAGTTTTCATCATCTTCTCCCAGGGTGCCTGTAGTTTGATTCTTTAGGCTGTAATTGAATGTGTACTTTACTTACAGACCAGTGCAAACCTTTAGCAGTAGCGTGGCAACATGTGAAGAGTATTATGACGGAAGTCAGAAAATCTGAGAGTCATTTCAGATCTTCCTGAAAGTGACCTGGACACATTTATTCATTCATTCTATACCATTTATTGACCTCATCATGTACTGGACACTCTGCAAGGTATTATGCATACAAAAGTGAATTATATGCTCAGTTATTCATTTTTTTATTAAATGATAGTTGATTTACAATATGGTGTTAGTTTCAGGTGTATAGCAAAGTTATAAATATATATAAGCATATATATTTATATAATATATATGTATTTTCAGATTGTTTTCCTTTATAGGTTATTACAAAATATTGAATATAGTTCACTGTGCTATACAGGAAACCCTTGTTGCTGTCTATTTTATGCATCTGTTAATCCCATACTCCTAATTTACCCTTCCACTCCCTCACCTTTGGTAGCTGTAATTTGTTTTATATGTCTGTAAGTCTGTTTCTCTTTTGCATATAGATTCATTTGTATTATTTTTACATTCCACATATAAGTGATATGTAATATTTGCCTTACTCTCTCTGACTTACTTCACTTAGTATGAAGTATTGCTGAAAATGGCAATATTTCCTTCTTTTTTAAGGATGAGTAATATTCCATTGTGGGGTGTGTGTGTGTGTGTGTGTGTGTGTGTGTGTGTATCTCAAAAGGCAACTGAGCTTACATCTTCTTAAGCCAGTTGTTTTTTGATGGTCACTTGGGTTGTTTCCCTGCCTTGGCTATTATAAATAGTGCTGCTATGATCTTTTTTTTTTTTTTTGTCTTTTTGCTATTTCTTTGGGCCGCTCCCGCGGCATATGGAGATTCCCAGGCTAGGGGTCCAATCGGAGCTGTAGCCACCGGCCTACGCCAGAGCCACAGCAACGCGGGATCCGAGCCGTGTCTGCAACCTACACCACAGCTCACGGCAATGCTGGATCGTTAACCCACTGAGCAAGGGCAGGGACCGAACCCGCAACCTCATGGTTCCTAATCGGATTCGTTAACCACTGCACCATGACGGGAACTCCTGCTATGATCATTATGTTGCATATATCTTTTCAAAATGGAGTTTTCATCTTTTTCAGATGTATGCTCAGGAATGGGATTCCTGGTTCATATGGTAGCACTATTTATAATTTTTAAAGGAACCTCCATACTGTTTTCCATAGTAGCTTTACCAATTTACATTTGCACCATCAGTGCAGAAGTTCTCTTTTCTCAATACCCTCTCCAGCATTTATTATTTGTAGACTTTTTGATGGTAGCCATTCTGACCAGTGTGAGATACCTCATTTTGGTTTTGATTTGAATTTCTGTGATAATTAGTGATGTTGAGCTTCGTTTCATGTGCCTATGGCCATCTGTATATCTTCTCTGGAAAAAATTTATGTCTTCTACCATTTTTTTTTTTGGTCTTTTTGGGACTGAACCTGTGGCATACGGAGGTTCCCAGGTGAGGGTTCATTTGGAGCCACAGCCGCCAATCAATGCTACAGCTACAGAAACATCAGATCTGAGCTGTGACCTATGCCTCAACTTGTGGCAATGCCTGATCCTTTAACCCACTGAAGGAGGCCAGGGGTTGAACCTCCATCCTCCTGGATACTAGTTGGGTTCTTAACTCACTGAGCCACAATGGGAACTCATTCTACCATTTTTGATTGAGTTGATTGTTTTTCACTATTGAGTAATATGAAATGTTTGCATATATTAGATATTAACTCCTTGTCAGTTCATTGTTTGCAAATATTTTCTCCCATTCCATAGGTTATCTTTTCATTTTGTGGATGGTTTCCTTTACTTTTCAAAAGCTTTTGAGTTTGATTAGGTCCCATTTGGTTATTTTTGCTTTTCTTTCTTTTGCTTTGGGAGACTACAAATATTACTATGATTTATGTCCAAGAATATTTTTTACTTATGTTCTCATCTAATGATTTTATGGTATCATCTTATATTTAGTTCTTTAAAACATTTTGAGTTTATTTTTGTATACAATATGAGAAACTTTTCTGATTTCACTCTTCCACATGTAGCTGTCCAGGTTTCCCAGCACCACTTATAGAAGAGTGTCTATTCTCCTCTGTATAGTCTTTGCCTCTTTATCATAATTTACCTAGGTGTATAGCTTTATTTCTGGGTTCTATATTCTGTTCTATTGATCTATATGTCTGTTTTGGGACCAATCCTGCTTTGTTTTGATTACTGCAGCTTTGTAGTAAAGAATGAGGTGTGGAACGTTAGGCTTCCAGCTTTGTTCTCTTTTCTTAGGATTGCTTCTGCAATCCTGAGTCTTTTGGGTTCCATATAATCTTTAGATTATTTGTTCTAATTCTGTGACAGTATCATAGGTATTTTGATAGAGATCAAATTAAATCTGTAGATTGATTTGGGTAATATGGCAATTTAAATAGTATAAATTCTTTCAATCTGAGAGCGTGAAATATTATTCTATTTCTTTCAACAATTTTCAGTTTCCTGTATCAGTTTTACAGTTTTCAGCATATAGGGCTTTTATCTCCTTGGTTAAGTTTATTCATAGGCTTTTTTTTTTCATTTTTTTTTTGATGTGATTGTAAGGATTTTTTTTTTTTTTGATCTTTTATCTTTATAGGGCTGGGGGTCTAATCACAGCTGTAGACGCTGGCCTACGCAATGCCACAGCAATGCCAGGTCTGAGCCACATCTGTGACCTACACCACAGCTCACAGCAATGCTGGATCCTTAATCCATTGAGCAAGGACAGGGATCAAACCCGCAACCTCATGGTTCCTAGTCGGATTCGTTTCCGCTGTGCTACAATGGGAAATCCAGGATTTTTTTTTCACTTTGTCTTTCTGGGTAATGGTAACCTCATAAAATGAATCTGTGAATGTTTCTTCCTCTTTAATTTTTGGAATAGAATAGTTTGAGAAGAGTAGGCTTAAGTTCTCTGTATGTTTTGTAGAATTCCCCAGTGATGCCCTGGACTTTTGATTGCAAGATTTTTTTTTTAACAGATTCTATCTCATTACTCTATTCAAATTATCAGTTTCTTCTTGACTCAACTTTGGAAAGCTGTATGTCTCTAGAATTTGCCCATTTTTTCTAGGTTGTCCAGCTTGTTGATATATAACTGTTCATAGTATTCCTTTCTGAATTTTTTTTTGTATTTCTATGGCATTGCTTGTTTTTCTCCTCTTTAATTTTTTATTTTGTTTATTTACGTCCTTTCTCTTCTTCTTGGTGAGCCTGGCTAGAGGTATGTTAATGTTTATCTCTAAAAAAAAACAGCTCTTGGTTTTATTGATCTTTTCTATTGTTTTTGTGATCAATATTTTATTTATTTCTTCTCTGATCTTTATAATTTCTTTTTTTCTTTTGACTTGGATTTTGTTTATTCCTCTTTCTCTAATTACTTTAGGTGGTAAATTAGGTTGTTCATTTGAGATTTTTCTTATTTTTGAGGAAGATTTGTATCACTATGAACTTCCCTCTTATAACTACTTGTGCTACATCCTACAGAATTTGTGAGGTTGTGTTTTCCTTGTCATTTGTCTTGAGGTATTTTCTGATTTTTTTTCTTTGATTTTATTGTTTACTCATGTTTTTTTATAGTGTGTTCTTTAGTTTCTATGTGTTTTTTTATTTTGTATTTTTCGCTTTGTGGTTGATTTGTAGTTCCATGCCATCATGATAAGAAATGATGCTTGAATTAATTTCTATCCTCTTAAATGTGTTAATTCTTGTTTTGTGACCTAGCATGTGTTCTATCCTAGATAATGTTCCATCTGTACTTAAGAAGAATTTGTATTCTGTTTTTGTTGTTGTTGTTGTTGTTGTTGTTTTTAGATGAAGTGTCTTGAATTAAATCCAATTGGTAAATTGTATCATTTAGGATCTCTATTCCATTATCCATTTTCTGTCTGGAATTTCTGTTCATTGATATCAGTGAAGTGTTAAAGTCTCCTACTATAGGGAGTTCCCATCGTGGCACAGCAGAAATGAAACTGACTAGTATCCATGAGGATGCAGATTTGATCCCTGGCCTTGCTCAGTGGGTTAAGGATCCAGCATTGCTCTGAGCTGTGGTGTAGGTCACAGACATGGTTCAGATCTGGCATGACTGTGACTGTGGTGTAGGCCAGAGCTGCAGCTCTGATTTAACTCCTAGCCCAGGAACTTCTATAGGCCTCTGGTGCAGCCCTAAAAAGAAAAAGAAAGAAAAAGAAAAGTCTCCTACTCTTATTGTATTTCTGCCAGTTTTGCCCTTTACATCTCTTAGTATTTATTTTATATATTTAGATGCTGCAATATGGGGTACATATATGTTAATGAGTATAATATCCTCTTATTGTATTAATCCCCTCATTATTTTATAAAGTGTTATTTTTCTTTCTTTATTGACTTTGTTTTAGAGTCTATTTTATCTGATATGAATATCACTACCCCTGCTTTCTTGTTATTTCTATTTGCATGAAATATCTTTTTCCACCCCCACATTTCAATTACTGTGTGTCTTTTGCCCTGGAGTGACTCTTTCCTAGGCAGCTTGTTGTAGCTCATGCTTTTTAATCCAATCTTCCACTCTATGTCTTTGATTAGAGCATCTAGCCTATTGACATTTAAAGTAATTATTGATAGGTGCATACTTATTTCCATTTTAACCCTTGATTTCTGGTTAATTTTGTAGTTCTTCTTAGTTTCTTCTTTTTTTTTTTTCCTTTTGTGACTTGATGTTTTATTTTGAAGGTATATGCTTGGGTTCCTTTCTGTTTGTTTTTTGACAATCTGTTGTATGTTTTTGTTTGGGGGTTACTCTGGTTTTCAAGTGTGTTGACCCATTAGTATATCTACTTCCATTTTTTTTAATTAAAAAATGTTTGTTTGTTTTTCTTTTTACTGGCAGCCATATGGAAGTTCTTGGGCTAGGAGTCAAGTCAGAGCCTCAGTTGCAGGCCTACATCACAGCCACAGCAACATGGGATCTGAGCTGCATCTGCAACCTATGCCACATCTTGCAGCAATGCCAGATCCTTAACCCACTGATCCAGGCCAGGGATCAAACTTGTATCCTCACAGACATTATGTTAGGTTCTTATCCTGATGAACCACAGCAGGAACTTCTATATCTACTTCTTTTAGACTGGTGGTCCTATAAGTTCAAACACTTAAGAACTGAAAGGTCTACTTTTTTACCTCTCCCCTACATTTTGTGAATTAGGTGTCCTGTTTTGCATCTTCATATTTATTCTTTTGCTGGTAATTATAATCACTTTTACAAAGTTTTGATTTTTCTTTGATCTATATACTGGCTTATTTCAGTGATCTTTAATCCTTTTACATATTTGACTTTCCTATTGTGATTTTTCCTTTCCTGTAGATTCTTGTTTCCTTTCTATTTAGAGAAGAGCTTTCAGTATTTCCTTGGGTTAGATATAGTATTGCTGTATTCTTTTAGTTTTTGCTTGTTTGAAAGATTCTTTATCTTTCCTCTTACTTGAAATGATAATCTTGCTGGGTGGAATATCCTAGGTTGTAGTTTTTTTCCTTACAGGACTTTGGATATATCATGGCATTCCCTCTGGCCTGCAAAGTTTCTGCAGAGAAATTTGCTCTTAGCTTTATTGGTGGAGGCGTGGGGGGGGGCGGTCCCTTGTAACTGACTTTTTGTTTTCCTCTTGCTATCTTTGGAATCCTATCTTTAACTCTTTCCATTTAAATTATATGCATTGGTGTGGGTCTATTTGGGTTCATTTTGTTTGGGAATGTGTTTCCTGTGCTTCCTATTCCTTGATATACTTTTCTCCTATAGGTTTGGGAAGTTTTCAGCCATAATTTCTTCAAATACTTTTTCAATCCTCTTTTCTCTCTCTTCTTTCTCCTTCTGGAACCCCTATTATTCATAGCTTGTCAGGCTTCATATTATCCCATAGATCTCATATGTTGCTTCTTCTTTTTTTTTTTTTTCATTTGTCTTTCTATCTACTTTTCTGATTTGGCAGTTGCCATTATTCTATCTTCTGGATCACTTATGTGTTCCTCTATATTATTTAGTCTGATATTCATCACTTCTAGATTGGTTTTCAGCTCTGTAACTGTCTAATTTTGACTGGTTCCTCTTTACAGTTTCTGGTTCCTTGTTACAGTGATCCACGTTTCTATTGATAATCTTTCTTAATTCTTTTAGCGTTTTTATTATCTCCTTTTTGAACTCAGGGTCTAATAGACTAGTGAGGTCTGCTTCATTTCATTATTTGTTATTTCATGGAATTTCTCTTGTTCTTTTACTTGAGTTCCTCTGCTTTTTTAATTTTACTTAACTTTCTATGTCTTGATGAATTTAGGAGAAACTCTTATCTAATGTGGTCTTAAAGGGCTGTTTTTATGTGGGTGCATCCTTGTATAGACTTTTTGCGTCCAATATTTTTGTTGTTTTTGGTATGGATGCCAGCCACATCTTTCCTCAGAGTGTTCTGGCTGTTATCCCCTTGATAGAGGGTGTGATTTGTGTTGTGGTATCTGGATACTCTACTGGGTGTTGAGCAGAGCCACTTCTTTGTTCTGTGTCTGTCACAGCCTTATCGAGGGCAATATCTGCTCCTCCATTGTAGCAGGAGCCCTGGGAGTCAGGTTCAATAAGTCTTTGTTGCCCTTGAATGCATGCTCTCTATCCCAAAGGATGTGACCACTGAAGCAAGTGAGGCCCAGCAAAGCTATGCACTGTCTTTTCAGACATCTGTTGTTTTGTCCACCTGCAGCTAAAGGTTGCATCTCTTTCTCTGTTGTCTTTATTTCAGACTTAGTACTAGGCTGTGATGTGGAGTGGGCTAGTGCTAGGGGTCAGGGTGCTGTGGCTGTAAGAATCAAGTTGGTTGTGGATCTGGGCTGCCTCTGTGGCAGGCCTTTCCCAGGACCTGTCCACCCCTGATCTGGATCTAAGCTGTGGTGTGGAACAAGAGCTCCTGCTGGAAATGAACTACTGTGTTCTTCTCACCAAAGTCTTTTCACCTGAGATGTGCATTTCCTTAGCACTAAGCCCCCAAAGCAGGTCACTGTGGTCAGACCTCCCCCTACACTGTGGACTCTGTTAATGGTCTTCAAGGTCAGAGCCACCCACTCCATGCATGAGCCCATAATGTCTGCCAAAACCAGACCCACCTCCTCCTGTGCAAGCATTGATGGGGTTCTCCAATACCAGACCCATCTTGCCATGTGTGTGCTAACATAGGGCTTCCAGGTTCAGCTGAAACCGTTCTGTGGGCCCTCCAGGCTGTCTCCATGGAGCCTAGCCACTGACTTCTAGCAGTACCACCAGCATGCATTTCAGACTAGGAAGCGTGGCAAGGTGGCAGCCATTGGCTCTACTCTCTCTGCCATGACTACCAGCAAGCCAACATGCACACACTCCTTGTGAACAAAGTCCAGAATCCTCCAGTGCCAGCCAACCTCCTAGCAGGAAAAGGGGATCCCCACATCAAGGGTCTACATGTGGACTTTTCTTCACAGATCCTTCTCAAGGGTACCAATCTTATACTGATGCCTTTTTCTCTTTTTCATTTTCATCCTACCTGGTTACATGGAGATCTTTTTTGCAGCTTTTTTGGTTGTGCAAGAGATCTCCACTTTCCACTTCTTTTTCAGTGAAAATTCTTCCACATCTACATATAATTTTGATGTGTTTGTTAGAAGAGGTGAGCTTCACATCCAGATCTGCTTCACCTTCTGATTTGGTAAATAAAGCTTTATTTGAACCTTGTCAGTGTCATTCATTTACATATTATCTGTGGTTGATTTCATGCTGCAAAAGGTAAATAGTTTCAACAGAGATCCTAAGACCCCAATGCCTTAAATACTTACTGTCTGGCTCTTAGCTGAAAATTTTTGCTGACTCCTGCATTAGACTCTTCACAAAGAAAATTAAAAATAATATTATATCTGTGTTCCACCACAGATAATTAAATCAGAATTTGGAATGGGGCTTTGAGAGTTGGCACAAAAACCATTGTTTTTAAAAAGCATCTCATATAGATAGAAACACAAATAGATGATCCCTACCCTTAAGGAGTATATTTGACTTATTGGAAAGAAGAAGCTTACAAAAATTAATACACGTAAAGTAGATAAATCTGTAATGGGACCATTTACAAAATTCCAAGGGAGCACTGTATAGGGAACATTTTATTTTATTAGGGAGGTTTTCTCAGAGAGACATTTAAACAGATCCTTGAAAGGTAAATCAATTGGTAGACAAGATCCACTGGGGGTGGCCATAGGGAGAAGAGGAGAAGAGAGAACAAGATATGCAGAAGAACGTAAGCATGAATAAACATGGCCCGTACAAGGATTGATTGGAGGCTCAGTGTGCCCAGAATACTGAGAGGGAAGAGGGAGTGAAGTCATAGAATATAAAGCCAAAAAAGTAATGGCTGAACTGGGAAGGGCTTTGTATGCTAAGAAGCTTGTAACTTGCCCTGTTGACTTTTGTTTAGAAGTTGAATAGAAAATTGAATCTCTTTTGTAAAATAAGTAATTAGCTCAGATGATTGCCAAGAGCCTTCCAGCTCTAAAATTCAGCTTCCTGAGAGATTGTGTCAGTTGCTTCTTTTGACCTTCCCAGGACTGGGAACATAGTTGAGTTTTTATGAATGGCATGCCTCTTGTAGTACTGGGTCTCCCGGCTATCTCCTATAATTGATTCATTTTTTAAACAGTACCAGTGAGGTCAATGCTGCTTTGTGCATTCACCACAAGGCTTTGAAAAAAGTAGACTTCTGGAGGAAAAGAACCTTGCCTGGTCAATGTATTAAGGTCCTTAATAAATAGTATTACATAATGATAAAATACTTGTAAAATACTTTATGTTCCATGCAGAGAGATGCTATAAAATGGGGACAGATTTATTGTGAACATTCACATTCTTCCTAGTTAGTATTAGTGCTTATCATTTGCAAGTCTCTACACTCAAAACTTGGTATGTGAATTACTATGGAAGTTCTCCAGTATGGTATCTTATTTTGATATTCTACAGCTTCTCATTTTTATCAGGCTCTACACTGTAATTTCATCTCTGTTCAGACACTTGCTAGGATACCTATATCTCTACTCGTATCTCTAATAAACTACATGTTATTGGTTTCATATCTTTAAGTGACGTTTTTTAAATTCTGGTGTGTATTGAATATTATATTTAGCTCTTGCAGGGTCTTCCCAAGTGTACAGAATAGCCAGTGAATCAAAAAATAATATGTGGGAGGCTCAGTGATTGACGCTTCCAAGACTCTAAGGCAGTCCAGCCTCTACTCCCTGATTCATTTTATCAAACAGTCTACCAAAGGTAGATGACTGGACTGCATATTTCTAGATATATTTTAGAATGATGCAAGTCAAAATATAAAGACATTTTTGAAACTCCAGCAAGAACTTTTAAGAAAAAATACTATAGTTTCTGTCACTTGAACATCAAGTGCTTCTATTAAAGGAGATGTGTTGAACACTTTTAAAATGTACTTTTCGATTAGTAAGTATCACCCTCTCCTCTTCAAAGAAAATTATAGAGAATCTCTAGAATCACGGCCGCCATTGACCTCTCTGTGCTGTTCTTTCTTCACAGACATTGATGAGTGTGCTGAAGGGCGCCATTACTGCCGTGAGAACACGATGTGTGTCAACACTCCAGGTTCCTTCATGTGCATCTGCAAAACTGGATACATCAGAATTGATGACTATTCATGTACAGGTAAACAGGCTACTTATGAAATAAAACTTTCTGTGCCTTAAATTTACTTTTAAAAGATTCTTTCAACTTTATTATTATTATTTTTTTTTTGGAGAAACATGCCATAAATACCTTCTTATAACAAAACAAGTCATAAGCAAAAATGTGTCTTCTTGGTTTAGTAGTTAATTCTGAATCTGATCTAAGGAAAGGGCTATCTATTTGCCCTGGAGAAGTTTTACACTCCCTGTTAGAAAGAAAATATAAAGAACAAAATCAATAGGATACTAATTTTATATTTAAGTAGTATTTATACTCAAAACTTGTGTGACGTCTATGGCAAATCTGAGAAACAACCCCTAAATAGGATTTCTTTTATATGACAGTAGACTCTTAAATAGAGGAATAATGAGGTAAATAATGTGATGTTTTCAGAAATAGATTCTTTG
This sequence comes from Phacochoerus africanus, assembly GCF_016906955.1. Taxonomy (NCBI): domain Eukaryota; kingdom Metazoa; phylum Chordata; class Mammalia; order Artiodactyla; family Suidae; genus Phacochoerus; species Phacochoerus africanus. The sequence goes on along the minus strand of NC_062550.1, from coordinate 79,434,267 downwards.
GAGTGCTAGGAAATGGGAAAAGCTCCTTCATACTTCTGGGACATGCTGTTGAGTAATTGCATTATTCTTGTTGTAGTAACTACAAACTTCTTGTTTTGCTTATGTTTGTTTTATGAACTATCACTCCTGTTAGTACAGAGTCCTGCTCGGGGATAGCGTGAGTGTTAGTAGTGTCTGAAGTTGGTCCTAGGATAAAAGAACTTAATTCACTTCATATTCTATAGGTTTAGAATATGAAAGAAAATGGTGTTAGCAGAGTAGCTTGCAGACTTGGGGTTTGAAGAAATGTGACTGTGAAATAAAACATTCTTTTGGATTTTTTTTTTAAATAAAAGAAACATAAAATAGTATATTTTAGGAAAATGTAAAATAATAAAAATAGAGAACATTTAACATTTTTGTCATTTTTACTCTATCTCCAACTTGTAATTTTTATCATGCGATTGTATAAACAATATTAGAAGTTTCCAGGGAAAGACTCTATAACAATTCTAGGTAAAAACGTGAATCTGTAATAAAAGTGTTACCTTATGCCTTTGTATTAGTGTGTCCTCTTCTCAGTCTTCATGACAGAGACCTCACTGCCTACTACAGATCTTCCGCAACTGAACCATGGGGTAGTGCCCCCATAAACCCATCATATGCTGAAAATATCCTGAGTTGAAAATGTATTTACTGCACCTGGCCTACTAAATATCAGAGCTTAGCCTGGCCTACCTCAGGATACTTATGATAGCCTACAATTGAGGGAAAAAAAAAAATCAGTGAACACAAAGCCTATTTTATATTAAAGTGTTGAATATCCCATGTAATTTATTGAATACTGTACTGAAACTGAAAAACAGAGCAGTTTAAGTATATCGATTATATACACTCGGTTCATGGCCCCTGCCCAGTTTCTTGCGAGAGTATCATACTATAAATCACTCACCTGAGAAAAAAATCAAAATTCAGAACTCAAAGTATACTTACTATTGAACGCATATCACGTTTGCACCATTGCAAAGTTGAAAAGTCAGAGGTTGAATCATTGTAAGTGAGGATCATCTGTACTTGATTCCCTGTTTATTAGACAGAACAAAGGGACGGTCCTTCCTCTAAATTCAAATGTAGTATTTACATAAAAACAAAATGATGACAATAAAATGTGATGAGCATCAACTTCCCAATCTATGGGGAATAACCAGAGATGTCCTGAAGGTAGAAAATATGTTTAACATAGAATCGCTGGTGGATTTACAAATATTCTTTTGCTTATTTGTTTGTTTTTGTCAGTTCATCTTAAACATTTTCACATTATGGTAACAATTCTAACGCTTTTTCATTAGAAAATGTGTAATCACACAGAGTGGCAAAGTATTTGATGGAGCGCCACAGAGATATTTATCAAATCAAAAAGAAATATAATAAAACAAGGCATGGTGTTCCAGTTGTGGTTCCAAGGGTTAAGAACCCAGCTAATAGCCATGAGGATGCAGGTTCGCTCACTGGCCTTGGTCAGCATGTTAAGGATACGCTGTTGCCACAAGCTGTCACAGATGAGGCTTGGATCTGGTATTGCTGTGGTTGTGGCATAGTCTAGAAGCTGCAGCTCCAGTTCAACCCCCTATCCTGGGGACTTTCACATGCCACAGGTGCGGCCCTAAAAAGAAAAAAGAAAAAAAAAAAGAACAAGTTGTAATAAATACATGAAGAATACATGAAGAATAAAATAAAGTTTTGTTGTAATATTGGTAATATCAATAAATCTGAGTTCCAATGTAATGGTTAACAAAACAAACAAACAAAAAAACTGTCTAAGATAAAACTAAGTGACAGTTCCAAGTATTCTCATTAGAAATGAGTGCTAGCAATTTTAAGGAGTCTTCAGATTCTTTAGCATTAGACACTTTAAAAAGTTTTGGGTGTTTTTATACATTCTAGTGATTATTTTTCTTTTTCTTATAATCTTAAAAATTGTTTGAGACCAGTAGGAAGAGCGCATGACAGAAAATTTGATGTAATGTTGAATGAGGGGTGTTTCTTCAGGGAGTATTTTCAAGAAGTTCATTGCCAGTCTGATCCTGTCTGTTGGCTGTAAATCCAAGGACTGGTTCAGCTGTCATTCCTTACAGAGCATCTCTTGCTTTGGCCTTACCTCTCTGTGGATTTCTTTCCAAATAAAGTCCCACATATTATTGTTTGTTTCCTAACTACTTAGACTGAATTTCCCCTTAAGATTTCAAAGTATCTAATGATAAAAATGAAGTGTTTCTTTGTAAGAATACCTGTTTTGGCCATGATTTTTTTGTCTAAGCTTGGAATTTCACTGGTAGGTAACAGAATGCATTTCCTTAGTGGTGTAACAGCATTTCCAACTAGGACCACTATTTCTATACTTCCATTTAAAGAGGAAGGACTTTCTTGTCCTTAAATTTCCTATCTACTCTACGTAGGTCTACAAATTTGAGAATTTACAATCCATACATAAAAATTGGATTTTCTTGGGACTATGAGTGGATTTGATTTTGTGCTCCAGAGTCAGGTGATCTTTGACAAAGCATTTTATGCTAGACATGCAAAATCAGCACATACTTAGGGTTCCCATAAAGTCAATGAATATCTTAATTCTCCCTCTTTGAATTTCCCCTCCACACTTTAGCATTAGCATCTGTACAGGAGGCTTGAGGAAATGACTCGTCTCAGATGAAGGATTTGCATTATTGCCGAAGACAATCTAGACTGTACCTTTGCAAGAGCTCCTTTTTGGCTAAGGAACCAGAGCCAGGAATTTCATGATCTGGCAGATAAGGGAATGCATTTCCTTAGTGATGTACCAGCATTTCCAACTAGCACCAGTATTTCTGTACTTCCATTTAAAGAGGAAAGACTAGAGTAGGACCTTATTTCTCTGATAAAGATTGGGATTTATTTTTTCTGAACTATAGAAACAGACATTCACATACTTGCAGGAATAGGCCTTCAGAATAAATGTCAAGATACCATTGCATAGCCTTTCTCTGATGTTTGTGGCTGAGCTCTCAAAGGTCTGAATTTGTTTTGCTCTGTGCCTCTGCCCCTGCTTCCTATTGAAGAGCGCCCTTCCACAGCATAACAACTGACACTATAAGCAATGAGGTCCTGCTGTATAACAGCACAGGGAACCATGTCTAATCATTTGTGATGGAACAGGATGGAGGATAATGTGAGAAAAAGAATGTATATAAATGTATAACTTGGTTACTTTGCTGTACAGCAGAAATTGACAGAACATTGTAAATCAACTATAATAAAAAAAATAAATACATAAAAAAAAACCCTGATGCTGTCAATACTGTACCTGGCAGCCTTTCAAATGTGATTATCCCATCTGAAAATTAATCAAGACATTATAATTTAAAGAAGAATCCAAGGCAATACAAGTTACTTTATAGTCAAGACCTTTGATCAATAAAAGAAGCCTTTTTCACTTTTATAACCTTGAGCTCTGGCAAAGAAATTACATATGCTACAGAAGAATCACCTTCTATGGTTTGTAGAATTGCAGGTTTGTTTGGTTTTTTCTTTCAGTTTCAAGTAATTTGAATTGTTTCCCTCATGATCAGAGAATTTTGAAGATAGAAGGCTTTTTTTTTTCTTTTATGGTCACCCCGTGGCATATGGAGTTCCCTGAGCAGCAATCGGATCCCAACTGCAATTGCAACCTAAGCCACAGTTGCAGCAATGCTGATACCCTAACCCACTGTGGTGGACTGGGGATCAAACCTGTGTCTCATTGCACTCTGGAGGTGGAAGAAGTCTTAAGGATAATCTAGTCTAATCTCCTAACTTCTACAAATGAGGAAACTGAGGCTGAGAAATTAATTGCCTTACCCATGGTCATATGACTAGTGAGAAGCAAAATGGGGCCAAAAGATAAGACTTCTTTTTCTTAGCTCTTCTGTTATTCACCATTTGTTTAATTTTCAACCACACACAAATAAGTAAAGAGAAAAGATTCATATTTTATCTAGAAATACATTATTCAGTTTATAATCTTCAGTACTTTCTATAGATTGTTTCACTTCATTAGCTTCAACTCCAAGAGGAATTTTTCCCCTACAGATCTTACAGTAATCATTCTAACTCATGTCAGTAGAAGAAACAGAAATCGCCATTTTCTGGAGTTCCCACTGTTGCTCTGTGGTTAACGAATCCGACTAGGAACCATGAGGTTGAGGGTTGGATCCCTGGCCTCACTCAGTGGGTTAAGGATCCGGCGTTGCCATGGGCTGTGGTGTAGGTCGCAGACGCGGCTCGGATCCTGCGTTGCTGTGGCTCTGGCGTAGGCTGTTGGCTACATGTCTAATTAGACACCTAGCCTGGGAACCTCCACATGCCGTGGGTGCGGCCTTCGAAAAATACAAAAAGACAAAAAAAAAAAAAGTAACTGCCATTTTCTGGGCTTCTGGCTCTGTTATATGGTTTCACTGATGACTCAGTTGCACCATTTGCACAAATGATGTGGCATTTTATATTCTTCTAAACTCATTAATATAATTTTCCTTCCAGTGAGGGTGTTTTTTCCCTAGTTAATTGTTCATAATCTCTGTCGTCGCATCTATCCTTTCCTATACTAGAGGAAAACATGGGTGCACCTACAAAGAAAGAGAAAGGAAGGAGAAGAGGAAGAAAAAGGGGAAGGAGGGAAGAAGGGAAGAAAGAAGGAGAGAAAAGACAGAGGGAAGGAAAGGAAAAGAGTTTGGATTCTACGAACCAAGATGTTAGAAGCCCATTCTTCCATCTCTCTGATTGCAAAAATAATTTTTATAAATAATGAAGTTTCTTGATTATTTATGTGGACTAATACCTTTCCTGGTTTGCTCAGATAGGCATTAATTAAAATGGGCAGATTTTTCTGAGTTTTGCTAGACATCTCTTTTTGAAACGGTCTTTTGTAATGGACAAAGAAAAAAAATATCTCTAGAATTAAAAAGTGATTCAAGAGTTTTAGAATTGTCAAAGGTTAGGAGCTCCCGTCGTGGCTCAGTGGCTTTCGAATCCGACTAGAAACCATGAGGTTGTGGGTTCAATCCCTGGCCTTGCTCAGTGGATTAAGGATCCGGCGTTGTCATGAGCTGCGGTGTAGGTCGCAGACACAGCTCGGATCCCACATTGCCGTGGCCTTGGAGTAGGCCGGCAGCTACAGCTCTGATTAGACCCCTAGCCTGGGAACCTCCATGTGCTGAGGAGCAGCCCTAGAAAAGACAAAAAGAGAAAAAAAGAATTGTCAATGGTTAAAAATATTCTGAAGGAAAAGGAAAAGGCATTCTTTTCAGATCTTCCTTCATCTCTCTACTTTGAGTATTAAAATTAAAAAATGTTCTCATTCTTTTTGTGTGTTGATAAGCTTGTAATCTTCCCACTACTCTGCAGTTTTTTAGGACGGACCAGTAGAAGGGATGGAAAAGGTCTTGCCCAACTTAGGGAGAAAACTGATCCTTTAAAACAGTGGTTGTCCAGCAGGGGCCATTGTGCCTTCCCACGTACCTGAGGTTTTTGACCATATCTGGAGACGTTTTTGGTTGTCACAATTGTGGGGAAAGAAGGTTGCCACTGCTATCTGATGGAGTGGAAGCTAGAGATATGCTAAATATCTTATAATATTATTAGACTAGCTGTCCTCTTGAGGAAGCATTTTATTTTTCTGGACCCCTTTCAACTGGGAGCTTTTCTCTGGTTACCTTCCAACTGAATCATTAATCTTTATCCTACACAGACCATCCAGTATAAGACAACCCCCCAGAACAAAGAATTATGCAATCCAAAAATGTCAGTGGTACCAAGGTTGAGAAATTAGAGTCATCTAACTGAAACTATAGGATGTACACTTTCTTTTTAACTTTCTCTTTTCCTCCACAAGATTCTTTTAGGCCTTATAAAGTGATGCCTTCTCTCCATTCTTATTGTATTCAGTGTCCTTTTATTGGCCTTTGACCGCAAAAGGGATCCCTTCTCAGTAAGGCCCACTTTCCTCTGAGTTCTTCCCTCTCCTTTCTCTTATCAAAAACCTATTCTTAAGACCCACATAGAGAACAGATTTGTGATTGACAAGGGCGGAGGTGGAGTATGTGGGGGAGAGAAGGACTGGGAATTGAGGATCAGCAGAGGCAAACTATTATGTATAGGATGTATAAACAACAAAGTCCTGCTGTAGAGCACAGGGAACTGGATTCAATATCCTGTACTAACTGGATACAGGAATGGAAATGAATATGATGGGAAAGAATATGAGAAATCATATATATATATGTATAAATGAATCATTTTGCTGTGCAGCGGAAATCAACACAACACTGCATACCGACTATACTTCAATAAAAGAAATTAAAACAAAACAAAACAAACCCATTCTTAGCTTAACCTAGGGGAATGATTCTCCAACAGTAAAATCATAGACCTCACAGAGGTGGCAGAGGGGTTTTTTAGGGCCCCTTAAATTATGCTATCCTGATGCCTCCCCAAGATACTCTCCACTGACCCAGACTGCTTCTGTTATTCCAGAGCTTCTAATGCTGGATTTGGTCCATGTCACATATGACGGATGGTCCACAACGTGTCTCAGCACAAGAAATTCTACTGGATACTTGATTTGTGTTGTTAAAGAGAGAACCAACCTCCTTCGGTGATCCCTGAGGAGTTTTACTTAATGTACTTAACTTTTTATAGCATCAAATACTCCCTGTGCTTTTATTTTATGATCTCATTGTTGTAGTTACTTCTTTTTTTCTAAAGTGGTCAATACTGAATTTTTTTTTTTAAGGTTTTCATTACAATCCTATTTGTCAGACTTTATTACTGTTGGTTTTCTAGCATTTTCAGGAGTTTTGGATGCTATTGACCTGCACAGAAATTTACAGAGGATTTACTACTGGGCATCTGGAGCCAAGATTTTCAGTCAGTTGCAGCCCATGCATCCCCCTTCCTCACATAGCTGTCTCCTCTGTGTGTGTGTGTTTGTTTTAAATTCCCTATCAGCCAGGGCTGGAAAAAGGAATTTCCTTAAAGTGCTTATGATGCCAGAAAGATGTTACCGGAATCTGGGTTCTTGTTCAAGCAGTCAAAATGAAACTGACAGTATTAAACGGCCTGAACCTAGCCAGAACACAGATTGGGACTTGAACCCACGGTTTTAAATTAGAATCACTCCCCCTGTGTCTGGACTCACTGGGGTTCAGGTTCTTCACGTCTCCACGCAGAAGGAATTCAGTGAGAGACAAAGTGATAGGCAAGAAATAGATTTATCAGGATAGGACGCTTGTGAGAGATGCAAGGGGGCAGGCTGGTAAGCTCTCTGGCCCAGGATGTGGTGGGCTACAGTTTTTATCCGCCAAGGGGAGTCAGGGTTGGAAAAGCCTGCCTCTTCCTTTCTGGGAGTAGTAGCTCCTCCTTAACATCAGGCAAGGTGTGTATTCAAATCCACAGAAGGGTGGTCCTCAGACTCCTGCCCTTGGTCTGAATCTGAATGCAGGCCTCATCCCATCCCCCACCCAACGACCTGAGGCAATTCTCAAGGCGCCACTCATGAAGCAAAGCTGCCTTGTTCTGATGGGTTTTGAGCAATTTGTTTACTTCCAGTGATCGCTCAAAGTCCCCTAAATTGCCCTCATTATCCGTGGTCCTTTATTGGGACTTCTAAAAAATACCTGTGTCTACTTCATCCCTATCAAAACAATGAACTCCACAAACACATGGACAGCAAGCAAGCAAAGTCTTTATTGCAGGAAAGGAAATAAATAGCTCTCAGGGCTGCTGCTGGGAGTAGGGAAGTCGTGGTCCTTGCCATTGTCCTCGTCCCCCGCCCAGCTCTCTGTTGTCCTATAGGGGTTTTTATCCCTTAAAGATGGGGGGGTACCCACATGGGGTCCAGAAAGATGTGTTTTCTCCCATTGGCCTTGCCCAGTTACCTGTATCAGTCCTTGTTCAATAGGGGTTTTAGGGTGGAAATGTCCCATAAGTTTTATGATTTCTTTGCGCTTCTCTTCCCTTCGACTGAGTCACCATTCCTCTCATTTCTTTTCTGTCAGTTGAGGAGCGGGTTAGAGATTAAGGTCCGTGTGGGCTGGGCATAGGTACACTTCCCATAGTAAACAAGGCCTGTGGGGGTGTTTACTCTCTGGAGCCCTTAAACCACAATGTTAATCAATAGCCATATCAAAGAATGCATGAAGCCCATGCTCTTACACTGACTACCCGAGTGAGTATTCTGTCTTGCTTAAAGAGATGTTATTTTGGAAAGGCAGCATAAGAGTATTCCTTTTTATTCTACAGTCTTTCAAAAAGAATTTAAAAGGAAGCTGGTAATGTATTGTATGGATGTACAATGACTTTATTATCGACTGTTTAAAAATGGCTCTCAGTGGATTTATCAAAATCACAAGGATGGAAGAAGATAGATAATTCCTTGTGTGTACTGTGATAATTACTGGTATATAAATAGTAAAGGAAGTAAGAATATTGTGGTCAAGGGCAGAGAGGATGGGGCCAGAGAAGCACGGATCAGAGAACAATGGCAAAGAACAGGAAGTGAAACTATGCATATCAGGGCTTACAAAAATCCTAATTATAAACAAAGTCGTTTTAGTAATAAAAGGCCTTGGCTCTTGATCTTTAGTGAAATGCTAGCACAGAAGAAATCTTTAGTGGATGCTAGCTGCTATTATTGTTGTTGTGGCTGTTATGATTGGAGAAAGGATCCTCTTGAAGGAATGTCTTGTTTCCCTAAGGCCCTTTCAACTGAGCGCTTTTCTCTGGTTACTTTTCAACTGAGTTATTTTATTATTAATGTAAATAGATAGCTTTGCTGGATCAATGGGTTCAAAATTTTTTTAAATTTATTCAACACTCCTGTTAAGGACCTGTGAATAGGGACTTAAAAAAAAGAAGAGAAACTTGGTGGAACTGACTGGCTCCTTCTCTGGAAGTTAGAAAAACTCCCTTAGAAGGATCTGCAGCACTTCTGGGATCAGAGAGGTTCCTCCTATCGTTCTTGTGAATGAGTGTTAATGGAGATGCTCCAGGGTTAGATGGCTACATCCATGCCCTACTGCGGATACTGATCTGCCCAGAGCAGAGACTATGACCTCAAAATATTAGTGAGTCTGGGCAGTTCTTGAGGAGGGCAGATTTCGTGAGCCTGACTGCTTCTATGAGGGTTTCTTTTCTAAAGAATCACAATCAGCAATCAGACAATCCTACCATCTGGCCACTAGTTGCCATGACTATTGGGAAAGACTTCTGCATTTTTATGAGCAACCACTCCAGATTTTCTTTTCCTGGAATCAGCATTACAAAATATGATACAATTGTGGCATATTTTATAAAATATGAGAAATCAGATTTTAGGTTTTTAAATTTAAAATATGGCCCTTCACGCGAGAAGCTGCTTCATTCATCTCCCATAGTTCACTCTATATTATTACACTGTGTAGTTATTACTGAGTAACTTGAAAGTCTAAACATGATCACAAAAGCCGATTAAAATACCCAGCCTCAGGACTCAAAGAATTTATAATGAAAAGCTATTTTTGAACAAACAGAGTCAAGAAAACCTCTCTAGAAGAATGCACGCTGGAGTTCCTGTTGTGTCTCAGTTGGTTAAGAACCTGACTAGTATGCATAAGGATGCAGGTTCCATCGCGTTAAGGATCCTGTGTTGCTGCAAGCTGTGGCATAGGTCTCAGACGTGGCTCAGATCCTGGCTATGGTGTAGGCCAGCAGATGCAGCTCAGATCTGACCCGTAGCCTGCAAACTTCCATATGCTGCAGGTGCAGCCTTAAAAAAAGAATAAAAGTGCACTGTGGTTACCAGGAAGGGTTAATGTTTAGAAAAACTTCAGTCCACATTTTGAAAACTTGCAGAGAACAGAAGTGAAACGTGTTGGTGCGGTTGGTGAAGAGGCCAAGGCCATCTGCTTATCTCTTTTCTGAAACACATATGTGCATGGATACAATTAGTAGTCAGCTCAAAATGGAACAGGCTCAAAGGCTCCAGGAGTTGAATTGCCTTTTTCAACATGAAAACCTTGGAAGAATCTGTGCTACCTGACTGTCAGTGAGTGGGGGAGCACATCCACCCTGATACAGCAGTTTTCAGGCCTGTCAGGGCCTTTGTGCAGCATCTCAGCACAGCCGTCATATCCATGTACGACCTCCAGCCCAGCAATGTTTTGATTGTTGGAGCACCTGGTGGTGTGTGTCCACACGAGCTTGCCTTTGTGCAAGCTCACCTGAGCACAGGGATGATGGGAGCTGCCTCATTAGCCAGCCTCACCTGCTTTCACTTGGTTGCTAAATGCTAATTCACCTTTGTCCCAAATGGACTATTATTTGAGTTTTATTATGAGGGTTTTTTAAATATGTGAAAAGCACAGAGCTGAAACTCACATAGGAGAATAAAAAGATTACACATGCCAGGAGTGTAATAATTGTGCTATCTTAGCAACAGATACCTGTAGAGGACAGGATTATGGAAGCTGAGGTTTTAATGAATGCCTTTCATTTCCTCCCTTGATGGTTGGCTTTGTCATGTTAGCCAGAATGAAGGTTTGACCTTCCCCATGCCTCTTCACTGTTCCAGTGCTCCATGGGACAGAATTCATCTTCTGGTTCTGCCGCTGATCTAATCTTTCAGGGGATATGTAACCTCCTGGTGACAGCGCTCTGTTTTGGTGTTCTTTCTTCCTCTCTAGTCCAAGGTGCCTCTGCAGTGTCATGTTCAGGTCATGGGTTGAAACCAAAAATGCCTCTGACTTGAACCTAGTCAGAACCCAGATTGGGACTTGAACCCACAGTTACGTTTTTAATTAGAGTCACTCACCTGCTATCTGGGCTTATTGAGGTTCAGGTTCTTTGTGTCTTAGCGCAGAAGGAGTTCAGCTCGAGACAAAGTGATAAGCAAGAAATAGATTTATTAAGATAGTACTTGAGAGTTCCCGTTGTGGCTCAGTGGGTTAAGAACCCAACTAGTATCCATGAGGATGTGGGTTCAATCCCTGGCCTCACTCTTTGGTTAAGGATCCAGCCTTCCCTCAAGCTGCAGTGTAGGTCACAGGTGCAGCTCAGATCTGGCATTGCCATGGCTGAGGGCCACAAGTGCAGTCCTAAAAAAAGCAAAAAAAAAAAAAGGATAGGATGATTGTGAGAGATACAAGTGGACAGGCCAGGAGGCTCTGCCCTGAGAATTAGGTGGGATACATTTTTATAATCCAAGGAAGGTGGGGAGAGGTAAAAGACCACCTTCTTCCTCATTCTTTGAGTAGATGTTAGACTGACATCATTAGCTCCTTCCTATGGGTAGGAGAGTATTTGACCCTATGAGGTCAAACTAGGACTGTCATGATGCTTATTCAAATCAGCAGAAGGTTGGTAACATATGCTAAGATATATTAAATCATCTCAGTTTCCATGTAATGAGGGGCTCCTACTTGAGGATGTCATCTTTCCCTTAAATTCCTGTCCTTGATCCTAAGGGTCATTATTTTGCTTAACTTTCCTTGACACTAGAGCTTTGATCAGGGTGTACAGGAGGGTTATTGTCCAGTTTAATAGATGGAGATGGTGTAAATGAATCATTACTGTACATTACATTACATTCTCTAACAAAGGAATTTGCAGAGAGCTGTGGAAAGCCCAGAAGAGGCAGTGAATAAGCTGGTATAAGCCTGGTTTGGGCAGACATCACGAAGTGACATTTAAATTGAAGTTTTTAAGGATGAATAGATATTTCAGGAGAGGAAGAAATGAGAGAAGGCATTTTTGGAAGAAGGTAGATACAAAACTATAGGTTGTTGTATAATAGCCAGTTTAGTGTGAATGGAATTGTTAGCAATAAAGCCAGAAAACTCTGTGCAAATTCTCAGAAATATTTTATGATTCCTAAAACATTTCATTTAGTCTGTACACCTTCGAATTGAGATGTACATGTTGAAGTGTCAATGTTGTACTTTGTTTTTGTTTTTATTTTTCTTTCTTCTTAAAGTTATTTATTAAATTGATGATACTTCTAATAATCAATGGGGAGATAGAATCAAGGTGATAAGAAATTTCACTTCAAAGAAGACAGAATGCTTTGTCAGAACTCCATGAAAGCATATTTTCAGTGTGACCTAATGAGAAGTGAATTTAGAATTTTTCTTGAACAAAATCATAACCAGTAAGTCACTCCCTGAGGCATTTTTATACAGTAATTTGCAGGTGCAGGTGCATTAAATACAAGAACAGTAAGACAGGAAATGGCTAAAACAGTAACAAAACAAAACAAAAAAAAGATGGGAAATGGCTAAGAGTGCCATAGGGTTTTTTCCTTCGCTTGGTCCAAATCAAATCATAATCTTCTTTCTGGCCCTTTCTTCTCCATGAATATTTTGTGGCATTTTAGTTTATGGATACTAGCTCATTCAGGCTTCTTAGATTTGAGTCTTTGTTCTGCTATGGACTAGCTGTGATTGTGAGCAATTTAGCCTGACCTCTTAGTCTCAGTTTCCTCATCTTTAAAATGGAATAATATTACATGCCTTGTATGGTGTTTTTAGAATCAGATAAGATGATACATGCTAGGTCATCAGCATGACAGCTGGGACATAGTAGCCTTTCCACCTAGCAGTTGTTACTGTTTCTAATTGTGGTCCCTCCAAAGACGTCCACAACCTAATTCCTAGAACCTTTAAATATGTTACCTTCATGGCAAGAGGGACTTTGCAGATCTGATTATGGTTGAAGACCTTGAAAAAAGGAACTTATCCTGGATCATCTGCAGGTGGGCTGAGTCTAATCACATGAGTCCTTAAAAGAGAATCTTTCCCAACTATTGTCAGAGGGAGATGTGACTATAGCAAGATGGTCAGAAGATTGCAGCATCATTGGCTTTGAACATGGAGAGGGGGCCCTGGGCAGGAATATCCTCTAGAGGAACAAGCTCTGGAAGCTAGAAAATTTAGCAGAGACTCCAGAAAAGAACTCAGCCCTATGGACATCGTGATATTAGCTGGTAGACCTAGGTTGGGCTTCTTCTGACCTATAGAACTATAAGATCATGAATTTATATAGTTAAGCCATTGAGCTGAGAGTAATTTGTTATAGTGATAATGGAAAACTAATGCATTATTATTATTAGCTAACACTGTTGAATTGTCCCAAACTGTATTTATTATTATTATTATTATTATTATTATTATTAGTTTTTTTAGGGCTGCACCCACAGCGTATGGATGTTCCCAGGTTAGGGGTCAAATCAGAGCTGCAGTTGCCAGCCTACACCACAGCTATAACAATGCCAGATCCCAGCTGCATCTGCGACCTACACCACAGCTCTTGGCAACACTGGATCCTTAACCCACTGAGTGAGGCCAAGGATGGAACCTGCATCCTCCTGGGTTCCAGTTGGATTCATTACCCCTGAGACACAATGGGAACTCCCAAAACTGTATTTAAAAGTGATTTTCAGGAGTTCGCATTGGCTCAGAAGGTTAAGAACCTGACTACTATCCATGAGAATTTGGGTTCAGTCCCTGGCCTCACTCAGTGGGTTAAGGATCTGTCATTGCCGAAAGCCATGGCATAGGTCGAAGATGTAGCTTGGATCCGGCATTGCTGTGGCTGTGGCATAGGCCAGGAGCTGCAGCTCCAATTTGACCTCTAGCCAGGGAACTTCTATATGCCACATGTATGGCCCTAAAAAGAAAAATAAAGAAATAAAAATAAAATGTAAAAGTGATATTCAGTTCCCATCTGTTTTTTAAGAGTTCAATTCCACTAATCCCAGAGCAAGTCTGGTGTTTGTGGGGAAGGTTCGAGAGAGTGTATTAAGCAGAAGGCATCCAGTTCATATTTGTGTCTGAATTCCTCACTGTAATGATTGAGCTGCTTTTTTTCATATTTGGTTTTGGTGCAAAGGTTAAGAATACTCACTATCTTAAAAACATTTTCCTCGTCTGCTTCTAATGAACACAAACACATGTACAATCGCACAACATCATGAAGAAATACATTTACCCGGGCACAGTAAATCCAATGATGACGTCATATGTTTTTCATCTATCTACTTTTTAAAAGATTCTGAACTTCACAATATGAAGAAAGCTGGCAGATAATAATTTGGAAAGCACTGTTTTAAAAATGTGTTGTGAACTTAGTTGTCGAGGCATGGCTACTGCCATAGATCTTTGGAATGGAGTGCAGGGTTATGAGAATGACCTGTTAATTCTGAAGGCTCCACGCCAGCGAGACTGTATCTGAGTCACAAATTAGTGACCAGCATTGACTCTTAGAGGCGATGTATTTGGCTTTGGGAACATTTTAACGACTCAACATTTAAACAGTGAAAAGATTTCATTATGGAAATCTGGATTTCCAGCCCGATTTCCAGATTGTTCCCCATTACTTCTGGATCTGCGACACTGCACCTCAACTATCAGATGAAGCTAAGAAGAAGAAGCCCTCTTAGGAGAAGAGGGTCCCCCACCCCAGTTCATCACAAACCCTCAGCTCCCAGTCACTGAAACTCACAGTTCTAGTAAGAAACTGCTATTTGAATACCAGAATTCCTGTAGCCAGCCTGCCTTATCTACTTACTTTTTGTCTGTCTGACTCATGAATTAGAGTGTTATTAGTTTGCAGCCTATGATTTATCATCATAAAGTGATCGTAAATATGGTCATCTTAAGCCATGGAGATTTTAATATAGAAATAATGTCAAAGGTTTGGCTTTTTATGAGTCATGTTCCTGCTAAATCCATAAATCACATGGAAATAAACCTCAGAAGAACCATCAGACACTTCAATAAATTTTGAATTCATCTATATTGGTTTTCCTTGCGAAATTAAATAACTTTAAATAGTCATGTCACAAGCAGAATATATTTACCGTGATAGCACAGTGTCAGATGGTTGGCCAATTTTTAAAACTCCAAATATTGAGTTCATTGCAAATTTTATACAGAACAAATTATTTAGAACCAAAACATACATAAAATTTGTTGACAAAGTAGCAAAGGTTCATGGAAGTAAAGCTGTCGTGAATAATGGATATTGTTTTGTTTTCTAATGGCCAGTCTATTCTCTGGTTGTAAGAGCTTTCAAAAGGGAGTGACAGCCAATGGCTTGTAAGGAGATGACAGGATATTACACAGAATGTGATTATCTAAGAGAATATAACACCTAGATTCAGTTTACGGGGTTTCACTTTGAGTTAATCGGCAAAAGAGGCTGTGTTACTGTTTGCGAGTCCTCTGCGCTGGGCCAGGGGCTGTTAGCTTTTGATTTTGTTTGGCCTCTCTTTACACACCTAATGATTAGTGACAGTACTCTCCTTTTGCAGTAAAGCTCCCCACATTTCCAGAATCTGATGCAGAATCTGCACCAGTGATAAACAACTAAGAGAGCAGAGGGGCAAAGGGCCCTGTGCGGCTGCCTACCACCTGTCCTTGTGACCACTAGCAGCTCTCAGCGTTTCTGCATCTCAGCTTCCTAACAGCAAACAGGAGGAACGTATGATTTGTTTGTATGTTGTCAAGGCTCTTAGGAACAAGTAATAGGAAAAACTCTGGCTGTCTTAAGCCTAAAAAAATTTCCTGGAAAAGTGTGAGTGGCTCAGAGGAAACATATAAAGCTTGAGAAGCAGTCTGGAAAATGTACAGAGACCAGGGCATCTCTGGAGCCTTTGAAGCTCTAACAGTTTTCTCAGGATGGGGCAGTTATAAATGTTGCACCCCTGCCGCTGGGGGCCACAGCACAATACTGTGCATGGACACATGGCACTGAAAATGAAACCTAACTGTTCCTTCGCTTTCCAGCCACCTACCTGGCATTCGCAATTCCTGGGCAGAAGTGCGTAGTTGTTTTCGTTTACATCCCACGGCCAAATATTTGCCAAGTGGCAGGAGGTTGCTGGAGAGAAAGTGTTCTTGCCTTCCTTTGGCTTCCCTAGTGGGGCGAGGGGTGTGCTACCCCCTAGCTAGACTCATACATTGAATGATGTTTTCAAAACAGACACGCAGTTGAAATGCTAGCTAGCCCGAGAGTAGAGGCAGAGGTGGAGAGGGTGGGGGAGACAGAGGGAAGAAGGAGAGAGAGAGAGAGAAATCTATATTACCCTTACTTCTTAATCTTCTCAGCTGATGTGGGGTTCTGTGGTAAGATTATACGTAAAAGAAGGCTGAATACCTTTCAAAGCGTTATAAAAATATAATGTGGCATTATTTATTGTTATTATTTATTACCATTGCCACTGTCATTATCCATTTCAAACCTTCATTATTTTTGACCTGGACATTTTGGATATACCACTGGCTGTCTCACTGTCTTTAATCATTTTCCTCTTTGTTATGACCGCAACTTTGTCACCAGCTTCATCTGCCTGTCTGGTGCAGACATTTCCTTCTCTAGAAACTCTAGTGACTTCCCATCGCTCAGAGAATAACTCTCATACAGCTTAGCAAAGCAGTCTGTCTTTCCAGCTTCATTTCCAGCTTCTACAAAGGCTGCTTCTCTTTTGCAAAACTAATATAGAAGTTGACAGAACCACACTGTAATGCAAAACTTGACAAGGTACCACACTATAATACAAATTCTGATACAATTGCCTTCAGCTGCATTTTCAAACTGGATGAACCAAAGCTCTTAGCTTTTTAGGGTGTTGGAGGGAGGAAAGGAAATAGGAAGTAACTGACATGATCATCTGAGACTTCAGCAGTTCAATTCAAAGCATGTTTAACTTTGTGAGGCTTCGACAGAGAGCATGCTCCAAGGCCTTCCAGCAAGAGAAGGCTTCCATTTTTCCCAACAGGTGTCAATCTCCGAGTATAGCCCTATAACTCTTCCTGTCTGTTTCTACCCACCCCTTCTACACATTGGGGTTGCATCTAAACACAATGACCCGAGCAGTAGACACCCCTGCTCAGTGAAGAAAACTGAACAGCTAAATTACAGGAAACCAGGAGCAGCAGCACCTGTCCCCTTCCCTTGCAGCCCCGCAATGCATCACCCGGTAACTGGGCAACCAACTAAAAGTAGTGTTTCTCATTAACTGCATAACATTGCTACCTTTGTCTTACTTGATTAGATTTTTAGACTCCACTTATCCCATGATGGCAGATTTTACTATACCATTCTCCAAAAATGTCTTTGCTGATGTGGTTTTTACTGGCCAACACGGCTTTCATTCCCTTTTTGTTACTGAAATGCTACTCACTGTCTATGGCTCAGTAAACCTGGTTCACCTATGTGAAGTTTCTTTGAGCCTTCTCATCAGAAAGTGTGAGTTAATTTAGCAGCTAATGGCGTGAAGCTATGGTGGATTTAGTATTCATCTTAGTCACAGTATGACATTTTAAATAGATATCTTCATCTGCATTTCTATAGCTCGTAATTAAATGTTTACTTTGTAGTTAGCTGTTTACACATCTGTATTCCCCCATTAAATTGTGTCTGTTATTTGAAGACAGGCTTTATGTCCTTTTCATCTCCACACCCACAGAGTGGAACTTGATAAATTCAATAAATATTTCTTAAATCAATGAATTATAGTTGGCACCTATCTCTATTAGAATGAGAGCAAGCAAGTGATCGGCTAAAGCATTCACATGATTAGTACATTTTGCTGTTTTCAGAAGTAGTTTTTTTCTAGTTTATGATTTTATTGAAGTATAGTTGATCTAAAGTGTTGTGCCAATTTTTGCTGTACAGCAAAGTGACCCAGCCATATATAGATACAGATACAGATACAGATGCAGATATAGATATATACATTTCTTTTCTTATATTATCTTTCATCATGGTCTATCCCAAGAGACTGGATATAGTTCTCTGTTCTCTACAGTAGGACCTCATTGCTTATCCATTCTAAATGTAAGAGTTTGCATCTACTAACCCCAAATTTCCAGTCCATCCCACTCTCTGCCCCCCTTTGGCAACTACAAGTCTGTTCTTTATGTCTGTGAGTCTGTTTCTACTTTGTAGATAGGTTCATTTGTGCCACATCTTAGATTCCACATATAAGTGATATAGTTGTCTTTCTCTTTCTGACGTACTTCACTTAGTATTAGAATCTCTAGTTGCATCCATGTTGCTGCAAATGGCATTATTTCATTCTTTTTATGGCTGAGATTGTATATATGTAGTACATCTTAATCCATCATCTGTTGATGGACATTTGGATTGTTTCCATGTCTGGGCTATTATGAATAGTACTGCAATGAATACAGGGGTGCATATATCTTTTTGAATTATAGTCTCATCTGGACATATACCCAGGATTGCTAGGTTATGATATAGTTATCTATCAGAAGTAGTTCTATCAACAGAATTCAAGAGCCAGCCTTAGAGAGCATTTATATGAAATGTATAGCTATCATATCATGAATGCTTCCCATGTCATATTTATTTAATTTGCATGATCCCATGCAGGAGATATCCCTGTTGCACAGATGAGAAGAGAGGTTGAGTAACTTGCTCAGGTTCTCTGCTATTATAAGTGAAGGATGAAAGGACATTTGGCTATTGTCTTCTTTCTCTTTTTAAGGGGAGCAGAACTGTCCCCAGAGAATAAATATGTGAGCTAATCATGTATTTGTGAATTTTGGCTCTGAGTCTTACCGTTCTCCAGTTCATGTCATGTCTAGGTAGAGTTGTGGGAACCTACTACCTGCTCGTTGACATTAACTTCAGTGACTTTGGCTTCTAGTAGCCTCAGGTTCCTTCTAGATGATTAGGATGGATGTATGCTGTCACACATTTTTATGTCCCCTCCGGCAGAACTCATAAACCCAGGAAGTCATTGAGAACTTATACATAAGACATTTGTGCTAATAATAGCAAGAGCTAACATTTATTTGTGTTTACTATATACTGGATACAATGCTAAACCCTTTACATGCATTTTCACATTTAATCTTATTAGCCCTTTTTTGGATCAACTAAAAGATGATTATCCCCATTCTACATATGAAGGAACTAAGGCTAAAGGAGTTTTTGTAGCATCTTAAAATTGCATGCTTTTAAGTGATAGGGCCACTCAGGGAAGCAAAAATTGTGTCCCAGTGATGTTTTGACCTAGCAATCAAAATAGCTACATGGATCAAGAGTGATTTTTAGCTCCATGCATTCAAGTTTTTCTCTGACTTCTTAATTGAATTCTTCATTTCATATTCAGTAGACAGTATGATACTGAACACAAGTGTCACTCTGGAGCCAGATCACCTGGGTTTGAATTCTGACTACGCAGCTTATCTGTGTGACCCTCAGCAAGTTACTTACTCTCAGTGCTTCTGTTTCCTCTTCTGTAAAATAGGAATGAAAATTACTTCACACTCAGTATGAGGACTAGATGAGTTTATATACTTATACACCTAAGCCATATATAATATAACCTTCACAGCAGTGCTTGACCAAAATGTTTTGTTTTGTTTTTAATTTGGAAGATGTGCTTGTTGCTTTGTAAGAAGTAAGGGGTATATGAAAGGACTGATCACTTACTAGCTGGGAAACTCAACAGTTATGGTACTTCCCTGAGAATCTTTCTCTCTTGGTAAAATGGAAAAATTATACCTACCTTATAAAGGTATTATAAGGATGAAAAGTATTAGCTGTTTGAAGTTCCTACAACAATGACTACAAGATAACATATGGTTAACCCAATAATATAAAATTCTATTCTATTATTTAACTATGAAAGCAAAGGGGAAATTTGGAATTCAGAATAAGAAAACATCTCTCTCCCAATCTAACACATTTTTTGCCTTAGCCAACACCCATGTGCTAAAGCCATGGGCATCTAGGCCACCTGATTCCTTGCTCACTCTCCTCATCCAGTTCATCTACCTGTCCTTTGTTTTAGTTTTCAAAATAAGAGCTCAAATTCACACCCTTCTCTTTATCTTCCTCCCATGGTGCAAGTCTAAGTCACTCTATTGTTGTCACTACCGTATTGGTTTTTCATGTTTGCTCTTAGTATCTCCAATCTATTCTGTACACAGCAGCTACAGCAATAAATTAAAAGCAAAATTTGAACCATATTATGTTTGCTTATTGCCATTCAGTGGGCTCCCCATTACAAACTTATGATATAGCTTCTCCTTACCTCTTCTACTTTGTCTTGCTTTTCATGTTTGGTCTTACCGGCCTCTTCTTATGACCTGGAAGATATTCCACACCTATCTCTTCTTCACAGATTTCTTATATTCTTCCCCTTTCATTTGGAGCACTTTCCCTCCCTTTCCTTTTGCACAGTTGCTTTCTCATATCCTTTAGGTTTTAACTTAAATATTACTTTCCTTGCCCACTTTATCTAGGCTCTTCCCCATCCCCTGTGGTTTTCCCTAGCTCCTGTAAGCTCCACAAAGTCTAGGTTAAAATGTCTGCTGCTTCTGCTGTGTTCATCCCTATATACTCAGAACAGTTCCTGGGAGGTACTTGATGAACGACTATCAGTAGACTTTTGAGTCCATTAATTCATCCAACAAATATTTGTTGATTAGCTACCCAGAGCATCAGAGTTTTATAGAATAAAAATTAATATATTAGGGTCTGTGGAATGTTGTGTGTATACTTTACCTTCTCTGGTATAGGATGTCTGTAGAGTTTATTAGAGCCCTTTGGAAGACTGGCAATCAAAAACTTCATCACGAAGCTGAGCCTGAATTAAGAATTTTTTTTCCTTTGTTATATCCAGTTTCCATACTTGCCTGATTCTATTTGAGGAAAAAAATTAAAATACTAGTAGGTGGTTGCTATGGCTTTTTTTTTTCTTTTTTAAGTTACTTTGCATACAATTTATCTCAAGTGTTTGATACAGAATTAAATTCAGTTACATGCCACACCATGAGCTCGTCTTTCTGTCAATGCTGCTAGCTCCTTACTCAGGCTTTTTGCTAAACTAAGCCTACCTTGTATTTTTTTTCTTCTTCTGCAGTATAATGACATGAATATGTTATTCCAAGATTATCTCAGCAAAGGACTAGAACGGGGCTGTTAATCTCCTTGTGCTGGTTTCTGTGTTCACAGTCTATTCATAGCTAAATCTGTTTGTAGCTGTAGTAAATGTAAATTTGAGTCACTTTCAACCAGATATTCTTCTATTATTATTCCTTTCTAGTTTGTCTTACTCTGTCAGACATCTCCCTGATTAGATTAGTTTTTCCTTGGTGAATTCATTGATATTGTTCCAGGTAGAAACTCTTATCCAAGTTTCTAGCCTTTTAAAAAAAGTCTTAAAGTATGTTGTTTTCTTTTCAGTTTTGCAAAATCTGTATGTTCTTATGAACTTAATAGAACCAGTCCACCAAAATGAATTCAGATAATATTTATCAATAGACACCCTACTGAAATTCAGGGGAAGACAATTTATACATGTTGTAGAAACTTGGCATTAATGAATTTAAATATACCACATTTACGTGAAACCCTAATTTTGCTGCTTTCATATTACTACATGTTTTCTTTCATATATGTTTTATTTTCTTTCTGATACAAAGGTATTTGATGTGACCAATAAAATGAATACAGAAAGGTACAAAGGATGAGGAAGGAAATTAAAATCCTCCACTATCCTGTCTCATAATATACTGCTGTTAATAGTCTTTTATCTATGCATGCAATGGATTCATTTTGTAATAGTTTTTAAAATTAGATTGGAATTATACTATATTATTTTTTACTCTTTTAAAATGCTCAGTTTGGTATGAATATTTTCGCATATCAATAATACATCACAGCATAATTTATAATGGTTTAACATTCTATAAAATAGATAAACTCTATTTAGTCAGTCATATAAATTCAAAATTTTAAGCTCTTACCGAGATTTCACTTTTATAGATAACATGTGGTGGGGGAATTTTTGTAAGCCTCTCTGATAATTTCCTTAGAATACATTTGTATAAAAAGAATCACTAGGCCCAAGTTCTGCACATTTTAATACTTCAGATGTGTATTATCAAATTGTCCTCTGAAAGTTTGTACCAAACATATTCCCATTCAGCAGTATATGAGAAGGCTAATTCTCTGAACTCTCATTTGCACTGGTACTTTTTCCCTTTTATCTATCAATTTCAAGGTTTAAAAACTATTTATCTTGTTATTTTCAATATCATTTATTGCCAGAGGGTATGAACATTGTTTTATTATGTATGTATTTTTTATTTTGTGAATTGTGTTTATATCCTTTGACCCTTTTGTCTATTTTTGCTGTTGATATTTTTCTTACTGATCTCTAAAAATTATATGAGTTTTTAAAATCTTTTTCCATTGAACAGCAGGGTAAGAATTATCAAGGTAAGAATTGTCAGGGTAAGAATCGTCTAGAAATCCTTGCCTAACTCAATTTATTCTACCAGTCCACAACTATCCCAAGGGACTCATAAACTGAATAGTGGGGAAGTGCTATAGTGACTTCATTGATCAGTCCTTTTTAGCTTCAAAAAATTCTGTGTCTGTTTCTGTTCTGCAAGTTCACTTATATTCTTTTTTGGTTCCACATATAAGTGATATCATACGATGTTTATCTTTCACTGTCTGAACTTATTTGCAGAACAGAAACAAATTCACAGACTTTGAAAAAACATATGATTACCAAAGGGACAGTTGGGCAGGGAGGGATGGACTGAGAGTTTGAGACTGGCATATGCACACTGACGTATATGGAATGACTGGCCAACTGGACACAGAGAACTCTACCCAATATGCTGTGATAATCTCTATGGGAAGAGACTCTGAAAGAGAATGGATTGTGTACATGTGTAACTCAATGACTTTGTTGTACAGCAGAAATTATTGCAGCCTTGTAAATTAACCATACTTCAATAAAACTTTAAAAAAATGAAAAAAGATGACATCACGAAATAAGCAATCAATGTTTCTAAACAAGCCGGAAAAAAAAAGTCCTGTGAATATTGCAAGGAAGGCAGTATCATTCCCATTTCACAGAGGAGAAAATTGTACTTCCAAAAACTGAGAAACTAGTACAAAACATCACCATTTTTAAATACCAGCATCATGACTGGGATAGTAAGTGCCAGACCTGCTATATCACCTTACGTGTACTTATGATTGCCTCTTTTTCCCTTTTTTCTTTATTAAAATTTATTTTCTCTCACTCCTTTTTTTTTTTAACAACACATCAGCACCAACAGGGGCATTGTAATCAATGTGGTTTTCGGTTGTCTCTCAAGTTGTCAGGGGAGATTGGCTTTATGTCACACACTAGGCATTACTAGATGCCTTGCAAAATGTGAATCAATTCATTATCTTTTATTTTGTCCAAATTGCTTTTTATCATGCACTCAATTTGATTGAATTTTACAGTTAATTTTATTACTTGTTTCTGGAAAGAAAATATTTTAAGTAGGCTGAGGGAAAAGAAATATGATTTAGCTGACCAAGAATTAAGACCTTCTTTGCATTGTTCCTGCTTCAAGCTTTGGCTGTGTATTATGTGCTTACTTATTTTCCTCCACTGATTTATTTTTCATATAAGAAGGTGAGAGTATTAACGTCACCATTTTTTCAGATATGTGCCTTGTTATGGTTTTTTGTTCATGGTGATGGTTTTGCATGGAGCTAGCCATATGCTTCTCGATTACATCGGGTTCCAAGAGAATGTAGCTGTGAGATTCTGGATAGGATCTGGTATTTGTGGAATATTTTTTCCCCTTTATAAAGTAAACATGGTTCTCTCCACCACTACTGCTCTTAACTGGTTTAGTTCTAATGTTTTGACATCCTTAGTTCTATGCTATCACCCAAACTCTTGGATTCTGAATACATTTGAGGACTGAAAGAAGTATTTGGAAACTAAAGCATCCTGGACAGAAAAGCATCCTCCTTATTGTTTATGCTTTATTGCATAGTTCCTGTTTCATAATATGTTGCACTAAATTTGCCCACCTTGTTCCTCAAATATTCCTCAAATGTGAATAACATGTTAACTATATTATAACAAACATGATATGGAAGATCATTCAGTCTAATCATGGTCGTTGCTAGGCAACCATGTTCCAAAAATAGCAGCTGAAGCAGTGCAACCTCAGCATAAGATGTCTAAACAATGAAGAACATAGAAACTGATCACATGTGTACTAATTTTTACAAATTTTGAGTTGTCAATATGGCTTTTAATCAAAGCTAGAGAAAAACTAAGTGCTCAGTTTAAAGCTTTTGGAATTCAAGGAGGAAAATTAACTAATTTTTTGTAGGGACTGACAGCTCAGGATTCAAATCCCAGCTCTATTATTTATTTATTTATTTATTTATTTTATTTATTTATCTTTTTTTTGCTATTTCTGGGCCGCTCCCGCGGCATATGGAGGTTCCCAGGCTAGGGGTCTAATCGGAGCTGCAGCCACCGGCCTGCGCCAGAGCCACAGCAACGCGGGATCCGAGCCGCGTCTGCAACCTTCACCACAGTTCACGGCAATGCCGGATCGTTAACCTACTGAGCAAGGGCAGGGATCGAACCCGTAACCTCATGGTTCCTAGTCGGGTTCGTTAACCACTGCGCCATGACGGGAACTCCCCCAGCTCTATTATTTAATTGCTGAGCAACAGTAGGCAAAATATTTACCTCTCAGCCTTAGTTTTATCATCATTATTACAGTGATGATGATAACACATACCTTCTGGGGTAGTTGTGAAGACTCAGTGAGAAGTGTTCCATATAGTTCTTGGTATATAGTAAGTATTTGATAAGTTGATGATATGATGATTGTGATGATGGTGATGATTCAAAAGAGCATGAAAACCATTTTTTTAACTCTTTCATATTTTTGAAGCAATCAATAAATATTTCTTGAGCATGAAACTTGAGTAATAAACTATACAAATAATTGCTTGCCCCGGAAGAATTTACAATTCTCCTTGGGAGCTAGGTATTTATAAGAGAAAAGATAGTGATTGCCCAGCATATGCAAAGACCCTGAGCTGGGATAAAAAGTTAATGTGTTTAAGGGACTGAAAAAGGCTTTGGGTGTGTAGCATTATGAGCAGAGGGGGAGGTGGCATGAGGTAGAATGAAGGGGTAGGACAGCGCGTATCATATAGAGTCTTAGATCATGGAAGGTGTTTGAATTTTAGTCTAGGCTTCATAGGAAACCTTTGAAGTGTGTTAAGCCAAGGAGAGATGTGATTTGATTTATGTTTTAAAGACATTTCTGTGAATTGTTTGGCAAATGGTTTGGTTGAAGGTAAGAGTGGACTTGAAAAGACCAGTTAGGAGGCTTTTCTAGGCTAAAGATGATAGGAACCCAGGCCAGGGTGACAGCCCTGGAAATGGAGAAAAGCTTACAGATTCAAAACTGTAAGGGGGAATCACCAGTACTTGTGATGTATGGGTTGTACAGAATAAGGTCAAGAGAGGACACAAGCATGACTCATATTTCCAGATTGAGCAGCTGGGTACACAGTGATAGTGAAGAATGAATAAAATGTCAAGATTAGCAAGGAAGAAGAATTGACTTTTTAAGCAAAGGAATTGGCAGTGAAGGAACTCAAAGTCTTGTTAGGGAAATAACAGGTGGTCCAGTTCAGCTCAGGATGATTGATGTGAGTACCAGGCATGGAGTGGGATGGGGTGGGCGAGATAAAGTTGGAAAGGAGTTAGTTGGCATGAGTTCACGGATGTTAAGCAAGCATAAGTGGATGTGTATGGTTTATCCAGTTATGTCATTATTTACAATCAAGTCTACTCTCTGTAGACTTTCTTTTCTGCTTTCCACTTTATGCCAGCCTAATCCTTATGGAGAGTGATAAGGATAGGGAGAAGAACACAAGAACAGCTGTGTTATCCACTAGGGTAACCCCTGGCTACATGTGGCTCTTCAGCCTTTGAAATGTGGCTCAACTGAGTTAACAGGTAGTCAAGTGTAAAATATACACCAGATTATGAAGATTTAATATGAGAAAGGATTTTAAGAATCTAAGTAATTTTTGTATTGATTGTATGTTGAAATAGTATTTTGGAACAATTGAGTTGACTGAAATGTATTATTAAAATTATTTTCATTAAAATTTGTAATAGGGCTACTTGAAAAATTAAATTATGTGTGTGATTCACCTTATATTTCTGCTGAGCAGTGCTGATCTAGACTGATTCTTAGTCATGCCAATTTACCTGGGCCACCTGAAGAGTGAGTTTCCATATTGCCAGTCTATGGTTTCTTGAAGGCTAGGATCCTGATGAGTAGAGCAAGTGAGATAGTGTGAATGAGTTATTCCAAGAGATATTATCAACAAACACTTAACCAGAGTCCTTGGATGATGAGTTTCCATATTGCCAGTCTATGGTTTCTTGAAGGCTAGGATCCTGATGAGTAGAGCAAGTGAGATAGTGTGAATGAGTCATTCCAAGAGATATTATCAACAAACACTTAACCAGGGTCCTTGGATGAAGCTACAGGTCAGCTTTACCTCCAAGAGCGATGTTAATTCTCTACAATTCAGAATACAGGATATCTTTAAATATTCCATAGCCCTGCTAATTTCTCTTTGCATTGTTTGTTGCTCTTTTAGCTCTTTCTCCTCAAGATTTATATGATGGATTCTTCCTGTGAATGTTCTCTAATCAGCACTTCCACTCAAAATTATAGCATGTGCACATTACTGCTTTCAGCCAGGTGGTATCCTGATGCTAATCATAGAAATGTGAATATATTGAAGACTTTTATATAACCTGTATACATCATAAAATCCTTACAAGGTCATTTAGCCTTCAGTGGTGTCTATGATATGATGATGTTTATTAATGGATTCTCTAAGGGATTAGGAGACACTTGGGTGAATAATTATTGAGCATACATGAAAAAAAAGAGTTGGGAATCTGGTCAGGACAGAGTAAGTCTAAAAACCACTTCTGTTTCACTGGTTAAAGACTATGTGAAAGAGAAGATGTTCCAGGAGTTATTAAATGGATAGAATTTCCAAATTAGGATGTATATGGGAAAGGATGTGTCATAAATTCATACAGCAGAAAAATTTCTGGGTTGAGGGTGAAAGAGTCACTGGAATAGAAGATACAAAGGAAGGAGTCAGGAGAATAAGGAAACCTGGCAAAGGTAAAGAAAAGTCTTTGAAATTCTTGATCCATTCTATAACCTAAAGGTTCCAATGAAAGGTTAGAGCAATGGGGCGAAAGAAATACTGCCAAAGTAATTTTATAAGTCAGCTAGATAAGAATAGTATCATAGACAGAAGAGGTTAATCTCATGGAGTTAAATTTCATTTCTTTACATATTTTTTTTCTTGAGAAGATGTATATCAGTTTTATACCCATTTCTTTTTGAATTTGTAAGGCTTATGTGGTATTGGATGGAAATAGCTGTGTCAGTTACATTTAGGGTAAGTGGTCAGTTTAAAAGGTTCATTTTAAGCAAAGCTTATTAGTTAGCAACCTTTCATTATGTCTGAATATATTTTCCTTTAGGATAAAGAATTTTACAGGGATGGTGTGAGTATAGGAAGAAAGGTAGCATTTTCTCCCTACATAGTAAAAGCTCTTTTAACCAGCCACAACTTAACCAACCCACCAGGTATACTAATATTTTCCAAGAACAGAGAGTTGTTCCATGCACACAAAATAAGTTGAATATATAGGAAAAACTTGATTCAGTCAAATCATTTAAAAACGTGTTATCAAGTTAGGTATGGTAAGAAAATGATAAAATATTTGGAAAAATCATAGAAATCTGCTATTCTTCATTCAGACTGCTCTGCAAGTGTCTTTAATTTCTCACTCCACTCTAAATAAATTAAAGCTGAAATTCCTACGGAATGCATAATTGATATTCTTTATAAAAGAAAGACTTTTTGGAGCTCAAGACAAAGGATTTGACCTCCATTAGAAAAGGACAAGTAAATGCTCATTTGTATATTTTAAGTTAAGTATTTGAAATATGTATGTTTTACCTTGTGTGATTTGTTTCTTTCCCTATGACATGACCCCTAATCACACTGGGCAAAAGATTTCTGATGGATTTGACATTTTATAGAAAGGAGAGCACCCCAATCTAGCTACCATCATAACTTACCACAACATATGTGGAGAACGTGGGTTAATACTCTGTTTCACCAGCACTTCTTTACCACTTATTCACATCTTATAAACTGGCATGTTTCTCTCTTCTGAATTTGCTGGCATGGAAGTCACCAGTGACCTCCAAAACACCTGCTCTAAATCCCTTTGCTTACCTCTTGCTGGCATTTTGTACTGTTGCCCCTGCCTCTTGAACCTTTCCTTCTCTGGCTTACATTTCTCTGCCTCTTCTTTTGCCTATCTGCATGCTTTCTTCCCCCTCCTACTCCTCTACTGGCTTATACGTCTTTCTATTCCTACCTTATTTCCTATTCTTCCAATTTCTTTTTTTTTTTTTTGGCTGCACACAATTGTCACTGGTAGTCCCATTCACTATTACCGTCAAGAAGACTCTGTTGCTCTCTGTGGACTCATTATAGCATTCTCTCTTTTGGTATAAAAACTGTAGGGATAAGTGAATTATTATTAGAGCAAAAGGAATTAATAAGATGATTCTGAGTCAACTTGAATACTGGTGTATTTGGTCAGTGTAATCCTTCCTCAGATAATGAAGAAAGAATATATCAAATTCTGCTTCCTTCAATTTCCAATTTCCAGGCTTGATGTAGACAGTTTTTTCTTTTTTTTTAATATTTTAATACCATCAATTAAATGTTGGTCAACATCTCTTTTTCACTTTTTCCTTCAGCTTTTTAAGTAGAAATGATGATAATATTAAAAAAATATTTCCTCCAATGTGTCGGGCATAGTTCCAGATGCTTTAATTTTCAAAACAATACCATACATTTGGTTTTATTAGACCCATTGCATAAGTGAGGAGTGTGAGGCACTGAAATTTTCAATAGCTTCCCTAAAATCCCTCAACTAATCAATACCGGTGCCCAGGTCTGCTCATTTTGAAAGCAATGTTTTTTAATAAATACATTTAACTCTATACATTTCTATCTAATCTTTACTTAAACTGCATCCCACAAATTTTAATAAGTATCATTTAGAACCAAATAGTCTATAATTTCCATTTTGATTCCTTCTTAACACTTGGGAAATTTAGGTAGGTTTTCCCCATAACATATGGAACTTTTGCTTTCCTATTTTATTAATTTGCTTACCTAAAATAACTTTTATGGGTATCCATTTTTAATTGAAATATTTATTTATAATGTTATATTAGTTCCAAGTATACAACATAGCAATTCAATATTTTTATAGATTATACTCCATTTAAAGTTGTTATAAAATATTGGCTATATTCCCTGTGTTATTCATTACATCCTTATATGTTATTTATTTTATATCTAGTATTTTGTACCTCTTAATCCCCTTCCCTTGTGTTGCCCCTATCCCTACCCCTCTCCGCACCAAACTGCTAGTTTGTTCTCTGTATCTGTGGATCTGTTTCTGTTTTGTTATAGTCATTCATTTGTTTTATTTTTTAGATTCCACAGGTAAGTGAAAACATATGGTATTTGTCTTCTCCTATCTGACCTACTTCACTAAGCATAATCCCCTTCAGGTCCATCCATGTTGTTGCAAATGGCCAAATTTTCTTCTTTTTTTATTGCTGCATACTATCCTGTTGTGTATATATAGACTACATCCTTTTTTGTCCATTTATCTGCTGATGAACACTTAGATTACTTCTATATCTTAGCTATTGTAAATACCATTGCTATGAATATTTGGATGCATAGATATAAATATCTATTTTCATCCATTATGTTTTGAATTTTATTGTTTTAATTCTTAGGAAAATGAGGAGGGTAGCACAGCATTGTTCCTATGCTTCACTTTAGTATGACATAAAATAAATAAAAGACATGGATTCTATTCTCGAAGAGCTTGGTCTGTTAGAAAGTTTTATAACAAATAAAAGCAATCAAAAGAAGATAATATAATAATGCCTATGAGTTCTAAGTATGAGAAATTCAATGAGGATTGTCTCAATCAGAAACATTTTCATGAAAATGATGGAATGTGGGGTAGGTCTTAAGGAAGAATAGAATTTGCATGCATTTGGTAAAGGAAAGGTATTTCAGGTAAAGAAGCCAACGCAAATGAAGCTGTCATGCAGTAAATACTGTGTTCTTAGATCAGTGACTAAGCCATCCTTATTTTGCCCCTTGGAACACAGGAAATAAGTCTAATATTGGTTCCATATAACATTTCAAAATAATGTTCATGAAACTACTAAATCTCTAGAAGTGTCTATCCTTTTTTGAATTAACTCTTCCCTCAGTTATTATTCCTAATGAGTCTTTCCGTTATGACTGCCCTATTGATTTATGTTTGTTAAACTTAATCCTTCTTAAGTGGGACCCTTAGAACAGGACATGACCCATGACTTCTTGAAGGGTAGTTCCCAGGATGAAACCCACAAGAAATACCAACTGTGAAGTCATGAATATGGTATTGCCTTGTAGTAATAAAATCCACAGTGTGGCCATGTGACTGGGTCAGCTCAAAAGTAACTCATTTACTTTTCATAAGATACAAGCTTTTAATTGAAAAAGATCAATTAGATCAACGAGGTCTTCTTAACTTATAAATTGAGAAGTTCAGACTTGGAGTTCAGCAGATCTGACTTTGAATCCTAGCTACCCCACTTAAAATTCCATGACCTTGGATGAATTTATTTAACCTCTTTATGCTTCATTTGCCTCATCTATAACAGGAGTTGGTATGAAAATTAAATCAGAGAACAAAGTAAATCGCATGTCGTAGTACTTGGCACATTGTAAATATTTAACAAGTAGTAGCTAAATAGCTTGGATATAAATGTCAGCCAGATGATGAGGCATTTTCCTGTTCATATCAACTCCACTTGATTATACCAGTATAAACTTTGTATCCCCAAGGTGCTAAAATGTTAAATATGCAAAATGTGCATATAGGTATTGCTTCCGTTTGAATAATGAACCATAATTAATGGGGTTGTTCGTAACATAGGAACAAGTTCCTATGTTCACTATTTAAAGGGTCCCACTTAAGAAGAATTAAGTTTAATAGTGTTTCACTATTGATTATAAAATGTAATTGAAAGGTTTTGTTTGTTTGTTTGTTTTTGTTTTTGTTTTGTCTTTTTGCCATTTATTGGGCCGCTTCTGCAGCATGTGGAGGTTCCCAGGCTAGAGGTCCAATCGGAGCTGCAGCCACAGGCCTACGCCAGAGCCACAGCAACACGGGATCCGAGCCGCATCTGCCGCATCTGCGACCTACACCACAGCTCACGGTAACACCTGATCCTTAACCCAGTGATCGAGGCCAGGGATCAAACCCGCAACTCATGGTTCCTAGTTGGATTTGTTAACCACTGAGCCACAACGGGAACTCCTGAAAGGTCTTTTCCTTTAAAAGATCCTCATTTGTTGAGGTACTACTACTTACGGGGATCGTTTCAAAAGGACAAAGGCAGATTAGAAAAGACATTTTTTGAGTAAACTGATATTCTAAAACCCTTCATGTACTTATAGTTCTAGGTGAGGAAATAACAGTTGAAAGTCTTTGACCATCAAAATAAAATGCAAGCCAGCTTCCGTGACTGGTGGTGGAGTCTGGAGAAAGTGGTTTGCTAGTAAATATTTTCAGTCTGCATTTTGATTCAGTCATCATGATATTCATAAAAGTGAATGAGGAAAATAATCTTTTAACCCAGAAGTGCCAGAGAGAGTTACCGATGTATTATTTCATTATATGTGCCTAATTCATCTCTGAAATGGGGAGTCTCTCCATGAAGACTTTGTATTGATATGTGACTGTGAAGGGGACATCCTGTACATTTCCAGATCAACTTGCCTCTGACATCTTTGTGATGCTTTTGCCTCTGATTCATTACTACTGGGGACAGCACAACCCTGTATTCTGTTGCTAAACACAATGTGTTTTTAGCAGGGTCTTCATATTTTAATCCTCTAAATACCAATCTGGTTTTAGAAACTTCTGTTGACTAGATATTCTTATCAAAAGGGGAAAAATGTTTTCAATAAACTTTAAAAAACAATCTCCTGAGGTGATTTCCAAGTGATTTTTTTTTTTTTTTGCAGATGCATTAAACTCTGCTAACCTAGTATTTTACTTTTACAGCGGGTTCTGTTAATATCCTGGAACTGAAATTATACCCTTTCATGCTTCAATTTGAAAGTGATTATTTTGTCCATTTGTATAGAAATAGTTCTCGCTCATAAGTAAAATTAATACAGTAGAATAATATTATCGGACTTCTTTCCACCCCAATTTAGATATACTTTATATAATATTACATCTCTTGAAATGTAACTGAATTCAAATAAAAGCCTAACATTATATAATTATGCTACATTGAATAGAGAAGCTGTTAGTCTTCTCCCTTAATACATATTTACTAGTCTTCAGACCTAGAGAATTTCAAATTTAGAGTTATGAAGTGTGATAAGAGGGAAAGAAGCTCTTTAATTTGAAAGATGCATGGATCCAATTCATAATTATTGAGAGCCAGTTCTGAGCTGGGCATCAGTATAATCACACAATCCTTGCTCTCACTGACTACATTATCATCTAGGTGGGTAGAAGGAGTAGGTCAAAGACTAGTAAACAAGCAAGTGGGTGAATATTATCAAATGCAAAAGATTTCCTCTGAAGAAACGCTATAGAGTCCAGCATTGGGGACCTACTTAGATTATGTGATCAGATAGAGCCTCACTGGGGTCATGAGAGAGGAAGAGCCTGGGGAAGAACATTACAGCTGGAGAAATCCAGCAGGTCCACAAACCCTGAAATAAAATAACAGAAGGCAGGTCTCAGAGCTGGGAGAATAACACAGAACCCCATGTGACCAGAGATTGGAATAACAGACTTAATTACCTCCATCTCAGCTGCCTGAGGCCAAATTTTGACTTGATTGTGTCCTATTGCAAGTAGCTGATTGTGTTACCTTTTTCTATCCTGTAAATGGGTAGGTATGCTGCAATTTTCAGTTGCCACTGGAAAACGGCAAAATCTGAAAAATTCAGAGAGGATTTACTGATTTATCAGTTGCTTTCACTTTCAAAAGCAATACTATAATACCCATTGTGTTATTAACTTACAGTGCATGTTATTATATCTTAAAATGTATAATTTTCTAAGTACATTTAGATATAAGATGTATATGGATATTTATATCTTTTTCTTTGTTATTGTTCTTGATATTCATATAGCACTTCCATTTTGATATTTGGATAGCAGTTATTTATCTTTGGTTACAAAAAACCAAAATATTAAACTTAAAAGTTAAGATGGGTCCAATTCTTTTGTATTGCTATGGAATGAGGATCTCTGTTTGTTTCAAGTCACTGTGTACCTGAATTACACATCAGCCCTCTTTTCTCATCTTTGTGTTTCACTGCTGGGTACATTCAAAACTGATTATCAAATACAAGTCCTTTACTTTTGACCTCCTCGCCTATTTATTCATCGGTTTCTGCTGATGATGCCCAACTGTGTTAGAACATGTGAACCCAATAAGAACACAATTAGTTCCACTTAATGATAATTGGCCTTCTGGTATAGCTTCCAGGAATATATTGCATCATTAAAGCAGGAACCACTGTTTTGCAAAATCAAAATCATATGGTTACTCATATACTTCTGTTAGCATATTGATGTTATCCATAGGGAAAAATAAGTGTGTTCCTTGAATGGACTTGCAAAAAGAGTTTGTGCTGCTTTCTTCCAAGTGGGCTGGTTTGTAATACTATGTTTAAACTATTAAATCTGCTAATCCCAGTCTTAGAATAGGAATTTGATAACAGGACTTTTAGAAAAGGGAAACAAGTTATATCTCTAGGCGAGTATTTACCTGTGCATTTTTATTTTTTATTCTGACAGTCTACCTGTAATTTGTGAAGGATTTTGGCCGGGAGCCAAACTCAGAGCAGTCAACTATTACAAATGTTTGCTTATGTATGTATTCTCAGGTGTCGTTATGGTGGAAATGAAATAAGTAACAAGTTTGGTGTACAGCAGATCACTCTAGACCGGGTCTTTGTGGATACTCTACTGCTTCGTTTCTCCAGACTTTTCTGGTGCATCTGCTTTTCTATGAAGTGTGTTCTGTGCATCTTTATAACCAGTAAGAACACATTCTTGATTTAAAGCAAAATTTTGTTGCAAAGATTTGCATTTCAGTGCAAAAAATTAAAGCAGAATGAATGAATGGATATCTGAATTATACTAAATAATAAATGTCCATTTAGATTTGGGCTTTAATTTTTAAATGTTTATTTAGCAAAATACTGCCTGAAATCTGTAGGCAAAGATTTTTATTGGATTGATGGGGAAAGCAGTTCTGAATTTCATAAAGCATTCACTAGGGAGACTGTATTGTCAGCAGCAGTAATTACAGCAGGTAATTGTGTCATTTACCCTGTTACAGACCACTGAATGTGACGAGCATGGGACATACCAGCTGTCACACCCTGTTAGCTTTCACGTTCTGGGATTTGCAAAATCACACTAGGACTCACTCTTGGTGAATGAAAGGAAAACAAAAATAAAGCGAGATTAAAAACGATTACAGCTTTTATAGAGAGACTTTTCTGGAAAACAAAAAATGTACATTTCTATAAAGTGGAAAGTCAGCCTAGGCATTCGTTTCCTTCCTGTTTGTTTCTTATAGTCAAAGGCCATTGGGCTGAAAGTAAATATAACTCAGACCCAATCTGCTGTTGATTAACTGTGACCTTGGATCAGTCATTTAATCCTCTTGAACCTCAGCTTCGTAACGTGGCCAATAAAAAATTTGATGAAGGATACAACTTCGAAGGTCTAATTTCCCTTTAAAAATTCTCTGTGTTTCTGCTGGGAATAAATTCTCCTTAGGGTGTTGTACATATACCAGTGAACAAAATAGGGGTTTTCAAACTTTTATTCCGGGGGGGAAGACAAACACTATGTAAAACCTTTATATAGTGTAACATTGGATAAGAGCAGGTGGGCTGTGAAGAAGGACTGCAAGGAAGCAAAGGTGTGAGACAGAACCTCTCTGCGGAGGTGCCCTCTGAGCAGAGGCCTGCAGTGAGTGAGCAAGCCATGAAACCACCTGGCTTAAGAGCATCTCAGGGGGGAAAACAGCAAAATGTTTTGTCTGTTCAAGGACCACAGAGGCCTGTGTGTCTGAGGGGAGGAGACAGGAGGAAGATGACTTCATTGTGGCACTCTGTGGCCATAGCATTGACTCGATTTTATTCAAAACGTGAGTGAAGGGAACCCAGAGACGGGTTGAGAGCCGGATGCCATGGGCATTTTAATTTTGGAAAGAAACTTTCCCCCTGCTGTATGAAATAAGGCTACCAATGGAAGTATTTGTTTTTTAGCATTATGCACTGAAATATATTGGTATATGACTAGTCTCTTTAAAGAAATCACCTGATTTCAGATGTATGGGGAAAATTTTAGGTAGTGATGTCAAAAAAGACTAATGATTATAGTTGAGTTCTCTTGCTATCTTTGGATTTTTTAAAAATATTACCTTTGAGTTTCATTTTACCTTAGATAATGTGGAATCAGCAGGAACAATCACAAAGGAAGGAAAATGCAAACTTCATTTGTGCTGGCATGTTTAGTTTTCAACCTAATTTGGGGATATTATAACTTATTGCTAGATTTGATTAAACACAGAAAAAAATGAGTACTTTTCTAGGAATCATTCTCTAGAATAGTTGAATTGGGACAGAGAGAGTTCAGGAGCTTAAATCCAGTGAGACCTGAAGCAAAGTCTGCACGTATTCAGCATTCAGGCCAGGACCTTATAACATTGTAGATGGATTTTTTTTCTTCTATTTCTTCTTCATATATCATGCCAAACTGATTCTCTTTTTATGCATGAAAATATTCAATCAACAAACATCAATGGCGCAATAGGTTCCAGTCAAACACTCTGCCAAACACTAAGGATATAATAGGACTACCTACAGAAAGTTTGCTGGTGATAACATGCTTGATTAGGGATTAGGAATCTCTCTTAAAGGTATGTTTACACTTCAAACCTACCTTCTATCTTTACTTAGATATCCAATGATGGCTAGGAAATTGGTTGATGCCCATGTGGCAGGACTAACTTCCCTTTAACTGATCTTTTTTATGTCACTTGGTATAAAGACAAAAACACATCCTCCTTGTCATCAAGGAAATCATAACCTAGAAGTGAAAAATTGAGGTCCAGCAAGCTAAGGAAACAGGTTAGGAGAAGATACTGAGCCATGAAAGTGATGAGGTAGTTGGCAAAGGAATGGGAAATTTACAGAAAGAAGACAAATTAATCTCTGCACTTCTACTTTCTGGTTCCCCAAATAAATCTATAATTAACATCAGTGCTATACTTTTCCTAACATTCAGTTATACAGAAATATGTATAGCTGAATGATTTCCATCTTCTAGAGAATTCTATGTCTCAAAGGTTTCCAATCATGATCTCATCATTTTACTTTTCCTAGCATTGGGACTTTTGAGAATGGTCATATCCCATTTTCAAAATAATCATTTTGATTTAGTGTCTTAGTGCATTCAGGCTGCTAAAACAAAAATCACAGACTAGGTGGCTTAAACTTTTATTTGTTACAGTTCTGGAGGCAGGGAAGTGTAAGATCAGGCATGTTTGTTGTTTGGTGTCAGCCTGCTTCCTGGTTTATAGATGAAGATCTTCTTATGGCCTCATGTAGCAGAAGGGTCATGAGAATTTTCTGGGTCTCTTTTGTAAGGGCACTAATCTTATTCATGAGACCTCCATCCTCCTGATCTGATCACCTCCCTAAGGCTCCACCTCCAAATACCATCACACGGGGGATTAGGCTTCAACAGATGAATCTGGGGGAGACAAAAACAACCAGTTCATAACATCCAGTTTGAATTTGTCCTGGGGTACAGTGGTTTGAGGATGGAGGAAGGAGAAGGCAGAGGCCAGATTAGAAGACAGAAAAAGTGAGAGAAGTCAGTCTGGCCGTCTGCCATCTAGGCCCAGGAGACTACTTGCAATAGCTATTCTTTGTTAATTTACAAATATTTCCCATTCTGCCTTCTTGCCTTCCTCCTTTTGTCTCACTTTATCTTAAAGGGACATTCTGACTGAGTGAATGGATGTTATCATTTGTGGGAAGATACCTGGAACATGTTTAAGTAGCCTTGAAAGAGGGAGTTTTTTTGTCTTTTTTTTTTCTATTTCTTGGGCCGCCCCCACGGCATATGGAGGTTCCCAGGCTAGGGGTCCAATTGGAGCTGTAGCCACCGGCCTACATGGTTCCTAGTCGGATTCATTAACCACTGCGCCACGACGGGAACTCCTTTTTTTTTTTTTTTTTTGTCTTTTTGCTATTTCTTTGGGCCGCTCCCGTGGCATATGGAGGTTCCCAGGCTAGGGGTCGAATCGGAGCTGCAGCCACTGGCCTACGCCAGAGCCACAGCAACGCGGGATCCGAGCTGCGTCTGCAACCCACACCACAGCTCACGGCAACACTGGATCCTTAACCCACTGAGCGAGGCCAGGGATCGAACCCGCAACCTCATGGTTCCTAATCGGATTTGTTAACCACTGAGCCACGACGGGAACTCCGAAAGAGGGAGTTTTTAAAAGTCAGTTGTACTAGATCTGAGCCCCCGAAAAAGGGGGAGAGGGAAGCAGGCAGTGATGAAGGAGGTGCTGGATGTAATTAGAGGAGGGAAGAATAAGATCTGTGAATACAAAGAGCACGTGTTTTCCCCAGAGCAGGACATCGTTGATTGTAATTAAAATACACTTGCAGTCAGGGAGAAGATTACAAGCTACAGTTTTTAAAAAGAAAATTTTAATTGATATTGTGGAAGAAAATAAAGCAGGATGAGTTAATTGGAGAGGAATGTAAATAAAGCCTGCACTGGGAAGCAAGGGCTAGAAACCAAGAGGTTAGAAGGCAAGTAGTGAAACTTGATGAGAAAGGAAAGCAAGTTAGCATCAGGATACAGCCTCACTTGTTATTCAGCTGTTCCTCATGCTGCACATCTTCAAATTTCTGTTTACATCCAAATAGCAGTGTGATTGGGATCCCAGAGGCCAGAAGACGTGAGGACCAATGATGGACATAGGGAGAAGGAAGAGGTGTGTCAGCCTGCTGCAGAGGGAAAAGGAAATGATGGGATGGCAGGTCCTTCCCAAACTCTTCTGCATATTTTCAGAGATTGCTAGGGGCAAGAGCTCCCTTCTGTGATAAACAGTGAGAAAAGAATGGTTGCATTTGAAGGAAATTCATCAGGTAAAGGGGATTCTGAATGGAGTTTAGAGAAAAAGCCATTTCAAATTTTTGAAAAGAATATAAAATAAAAAGCAGAGGCACTCTAACCATATTATCAGAAGAGATGGTTTTGAGCCGCATCTGCAACCTACACCACAGCTCAAAGCAACACTGGATCCTTAACCCACTGAGTGAGGCCAGTGATCGAACCCACAGCCTAATGGATACCATTTGGTTTCATTTCCACTGAGACACAATGGGAACTTCTCTGTCATTTATTTTTTAAATTATTTTTTTTAATGTTTCTAGAAATTGGAGTTCCCATCGTGGCGCAGTGGTTAATGAATCCGACTAGAAACCATGAGGTTGCAGGTTCGATCCCTGGCCTTGCTCAGTGGTTTAAGGATCCGGCATTGCCATGAGCTGTGGTGTAGGTTGCAGATGCGGCTCAGATCCCGCGTTGCTGTGGCTCTGGTGTAGGCCAGTGTCTGCAGCTCCCATTAGACCCCTAGCCTGGGAATCTCCATATTCGAAAAGGCAAAAAGACCAAAAAAAAAAAGTTTCTAGAAATTATCATGCTAAATGAAGTCAGCCATACAATGAGACACCAACATCAAATGCTTTCACTGACATGTGGAATCTGAAAAAAGGACAGACTGAACTTCTTTGCAGAACAGATGCTGACTCACAGACATTGAAAAACTTATGGTCTCCGGAGGAGACAGTTTGGGGGGTGGGGGGATGTGCTTGGGTTATGAGATGGAAATCCTGTGAAATTGGATTGTGATGATCATTATACAACTACAGATGTGATCAATTCATTTGAGTAATAAAAAAATAAAAAATAAAATGTTTTTACTGAAGTATAGCTGATTTTCAGTGTTGTAACAATTCCTTCTGTACAGCAAAGTGACCTAGTCATACACACACACACACACACACACACACACACACACACACACACACACACAGAGATTTACATTCTTTTTCTTATATTATCTTTCACTATGATCTCTCCCATAGTTCTTCTTGGCAACCACAAGTCTGTTCTGTATGTCTGAGTCAGTTTCTGTTTATAGATAGGTTCATTTGTGCCATATTTTAAATTCTAAATATAAGTAATATCATATGGTATGTGTCTCTTTCTGACTTACTTCACTTAGTGTGAGAATCTCTAGTTGCATCCATGTTGCTGCAAATGGCATTACTTTGTTCTTTTTATGGCTGAGTAGTATCCATTGTGTATATGCACTGCATCTTCTTAATCCATTCATCTGTCATGAGCATTTCGGTTGATTCCATGTCTTGGCTATTGTGAATAGAGCTGCGATGAACATAGGGGTGCATGTATCTTTTTGAGTGAACGTTTTGTCTGATATATGCCCGGGAGTGGAATTGCTGGATTGAATCATATAGAGAACTTACATATTTACAGCAATAAACATTATTGCAATTAGAAATATTAAATGATATTAAAAGATATTAGCTCTAACATGTCATATATAGTTAAATGCTATAAAATACAAAATATCCACAGAAGCATGAAATAAAAGTACACAAAAATAATTGTATATATGTATATATATCTTAGATGTTTTATCAAGGATGTTGAAGAAAAATATATATATATACATATTCCTTTGGAATAGAAAAGAGTCTTATATTTGTATTTTGCTGTGGTAAAGACTCAGGTAACATGTTCCATGAGAGATGAATTTTGTAATGAAGCTCATTTTAAAATTTAAGTTTCCAAGTGAAAAAGTTGATGAATCTCTGTTGCCGCATTGTCCCAACCCTTTATTATCTGAAGAATCATTTTATTTTCTATAGTTTAGAAGATAAAGTTCAGAATATGATATCTGCTCCAGGTGTGGAAGTCTGCTAAGATTATCTTAAGATGCATTGGAGAGACTTGTCTAGGTTGGAATACTGTGGTTGTTTTTCTTAGATATTTTTATATTTCAAAAGCTCCCTTTTATGTTGCCTTTTTTGTGATACTTTTTCTGATGCAGTTTGTTGAATATACTCTGTTCTTACTATTTTTTGTAGGCATTAAAGCAGAGCAGGCCTTAGAGCTTTAAATGAAAGAATAGATCACATGGCCTTAGGTGGGGATGATTTTTTTCTCCAGTAGAAGTGTTCACTACTTTGGGGAACTTTCTTTCTTTACCTTTCTTTCAAATAAATCTCAAAAGGGGAGAAATCGTGCCTCTTTCCAAATTTCATGTCAGGCAGCCCCGGTGAGGTTAAACGCTGTCATCTCTTAAGCAGTGCATAGCTACTACTCTAAATGATAAATCCCAAGAATGTTATGCAGATTACGAGGGAGCACAATGTAAAATATAAAACATCAGATATGAAATACTCTAAGAAATTGAAAGGCATTGATTTTGTATAGATTGAAGCCTAATATTTATCCATGCACATTTACCAAGCACTTAATATGTCAGTTTTATAGCAAGAACTGAGGATTCAGAGATCTAGAGTAAAACTTTCCTATCTCAGGAGTATACCGAGTAGTGGGGAATGGTAAGAGAATTGACAGTTGCTCACCATGTGATAACTTATGAATCATTTGCCTGCACTGGATTGTTCTAAGTGTCTCCCATACATTACCTCCATTAATTCGTGCAACTCTGGGGAGAACATACAGATGTACAGTCCTTTATCTACAATTCTGAGCTCCAAAGAGTCCAGACAGCTCTGGACATTGAATTTTTTTTTATTTTTAAAATTCATTTAGTAGCACAATTTGATCTGATGCCATGTTATTTCTCATCTTTATTCATTTGTCCAATTTAGTGTGGATAGTCATACTTTTACTACAGAAATACTTGTTTGATAATGCTGTACTGCCCCAGATCCTGCTAGAGATTTTATTTCTGTACTGTTATTAGCTTCACTGAACAGAGGCGGAAACTGTGATTTAGAGAGATTAAGTAAATTCTGTGAGACTTGATAGCTAGTGAAAGGCAGAGCCAGGATCTGAGCAGAGGTAACCTGACTCCAAAGTCTTTATTCCTAACACCACTCTTCTGGCTTTCACATGCTAGGATGGAATTAAGCAAAAAGCTCTATGGGCCCTACAGGGTCCACCTCAGTTACACTAAGGGAGTTTTAAAAGGAAGGTTTTCTGAAGACGAGAACATTCATTTGAGTTGGAAAGTGTAGGAGAGTTTGAGTAGGGAAGGACTTTCTGGGCAAAAGGCGGGGATACATTTGTGAAATATACAGGGATAGGCTGCTGTAATCCATGGCCTTTAGTAGAGTCTCAATAAATTATATTATTAATAAATGGATGCAGTGGGGGAGTAGCAAATGTTCAGTTTGGTGAGAGCTAAATGTGGTAAGGAAAGTCTTGGTGCATAGGCAGTGCCTTGATGGATAGTAAAAACAGTGATATGCCACTAAAACAAATTAAGAGAGAAGAAGAGATAGAGGAGATAGAGGAAGGGATAGAGAGGATGAGATTTTGTCTGAAAAGTCATTATGGTAATGCTTTGGAAAAGTCCAAAACTGGGGCAGTGTTGTCATCAGGAGGCTACTGCAGTAAACCAAAAGAGGTGTTTTTGTGCCCAAATTTGGGCAACTGCAGAGCAGCTAGGACAGAGATGGGGAATAGAAATGAGAAGTACCAAGGAAGAAGTCTGGATGAATCGGTCCCCGAAGGTGGCGGCTGCGAAGAAGGGAAGAGAGGTATGTGGTAGCTTACTGCTTTGGGAGGAAGAACAGTTCATAGACACGTTTAGCTGTGGGTAGGAAATCTGAGGACTTTCTTTCCTGATAACATGGATGGTTTTCTGGGGAGTTAGTGGTAAGATTATGTGCCAAGAGTGGGGGAATCAGGATGGGGCAGGCATTTTAAAAGAAAGCAGCATAACTACTGGGGAATGGAAGAGAAAGCAAGAGATATGCAGAATTCTCACTACAGAATAGGTACCTTGAATATTTTGTATTAGCAGATCTCTGAATGTTTTGCATGTTAGATTGAGATATTCTTAATAGTGACTGATTCACTCATTAGCAAATAGTCACTGGTGATCAATTTTGTGCCAGTCACTGTGTTGGATGTCAGGGGTGATTGATGAATTAGACCCAAGGCATTAGCATCTAGGTGGTTATCTAACAGCTTTTGAAGGGGGAATGTTTACTTGGTTTCCTGTTACCCTCAATAGAGGTTATTAATTTCCTAATATGATC
The DNA here is from genome assembly GCF_016906955.1 of Phacochoerus africanus. NCBI lineage: Eukaryota > Metazoa > Chordata > Mammalia > Artiodactyla > Suidae > Phacochoerus > Phacochoerus africanus. The sequence continues at coordinate 79,391,820 of NC_062550.1, read as the reverse complement.
TTTGCTTTTATATTTTAATCTATCCTTTTTTTATTTTTGTCTGCACCTGCGGCGTGTGAAAATTCCTAGGCCAGGGATCGAACCTGCACCACGATAGTGCCCCAAGCCACTGCAGTGACAATGCCAGATCCTTAACCTACTGCACCACAAGGGAACTCCCATATTTTGAGTTCTTAATTCTGTTTTCTTCTTTTCCATGAAAACCAAATCCAACCAAATCAGAACAGGAACAAGAATAATAAAATCCCTAAAAGTCAGAAGTCTTTTCACCTCACCACCATTTTCCCAGTCACTCAGATTTGAAACCTGAGTTATTTTTAATGCCTTTCTTCCTCTTGGCTCAAAAATGGATTCACTGTGGGGCGTATTAGTTCTGTGTCTACACCTCCCCCCTTTTGTCCAACACTGTGTCCATTCTATTGCAGGCCTACTTTTCAGCAGGTTCATTCCACAAAAGCATAGAAACTGAGGTGCAGAAAACACATAAGACATGATTGCTGCCTTAACGGGATTTGAATCTTATGATTTTGGTGCTAGCTTCCCAACTATTGTTCCTGTGTCCTGTAGTGCACCATGTGCTTCACACGCATAGTACTCCTCAGGTGCTGGGCAGCTAAGGAACACTCGGTGTCTGTCTGTTTGCTTCCCCTCTCACCTCCCCTCCTCCCACCGCTCCCCCTTATCCTTTTGTTTCACCTCTCAGTGTTGGGCAGACTCTTTTCTCAACTCTCAGTAATAATCTGACTCACAGGAGAAGAATAAAAGAAAGAAAGGGTTAAGAAGAGAAAGGAAGGCTGGCTTGCTAGCATCCGACACCCACATTTTCAGGGAGAATTAGTCTCTCCTCTTCTGCATATTGCTGTTAATTTCCCTGAAAATCACCTCTAATCTTATCATTGTCATTTTTTTATTATTCACCCAGAAGGGCTCGTTTATTGCCCACCAGTTAAAATCATGTTATAATCCTGACCCTATTTACACATATTCCTTGGCTTCCCTTTCAGCCATCACCCAGGCCAGCTCAGCCACTTCATGGCCCTGCTTTACCCCGTGCTCTCTCCATATGGAATGCACTTTCCCACCTTTACACATTCAAGACTCCCTTGCTCGTCCTATTTCCTACATGACAGTTTTCCAGTATTATGGGAACACCCCCCCAGTTGACCCCCATTTCTTCCTCTTTAAGCCTTTTGAGATCTGAATTTTAGGTTGTAGTTTTTTAAAACACTAAAGCAGTTCCCGCCCTGTGACTTCCTGGCTCTATGGTTTAGACAAGACATGTACTTGCTCTGGGAAAGCTCTGTATTCATGCGTGTAAAATAGGAATAATCATAGTACCGACCTGAAAAGGTTTTTATGAAGACTGAAGGGGATATTGTGTATGAAACAGTGCAACGCTTTGTAGTAGGTAGTAGGCACTTAAGACTGAGCTGTTTTCAGAGTTCCCATTATGGCTCAATGATAACGAACCTGAGTATCCATTGGATCTCTGGCCTCGCTCAGTGGGTTAAGGATACGGCTTTGCCATGGGCTGTGGTGTAGGTTGCAGACGTGGCTCAGATCTATCAATCTATCTCATATGCTACAGGTGTGGCCCTAAAAAGACTAAAAAAAAAAAGAGAGAAAGAACGAGTTATTGTCATTATTACTATGATTTTCTCTTTTACAGCACTAAACAAGGGCTGCAATGTATCACAGTTAGTTATCTATTCACATCACCAATAATGTAATAGTTCAAACCTTTCTTAAGGTCACATATCTTTACCTCTTCTTTAGCACTTCCTCCATGTGTGTTGAAAGAACAAATGAAAGTCATCTGACTGATGGTTAAAAGTATTTTGTTGCCGTACAGTGTGTTCAGGCAAAGCTTATTTCATGAAACACAAAATAAAGCCAGTGTTTTGCTAGGAAATTAAATTTGGATTACTTTGCGAAATTACTGTAAGGGTAGAGAGCAAATCTGAGTGCACTTTGGTTGTTAAGATTCTTGATCAAATAAGGATTAGCCAAGGAGACTGAACATACCAGTGAAAAGACTAGAAGAAAATAAACTAAGCATGTCAAAGGAAGGAAATCTGAACAAATTCCTAGTTGCTAAATAAAATGAAGAATAACAAAAAGTCAGTATTGAATTGGTGTGGTCAGTGAACAGGAAACTTGAGTTGTGAACAAAAATGCCTGGTGTTAAAAATGAATTTTAGTGGGTTTGCTGCTGCTGTGGGCATGAAGCAAGTTTAAAGTATAATATCTTGTAGCTACTTGAATAGTGTTAAAATAAAAGATTTCTGTTGAAAAGACGTTGTAGCAAATAGATTTTTCTCTGTAATATAAAGTAAGTAAATACGGTAACCATAAGAACAAAATGAGTAGCTTCTGGTAAGTAAGAAAAGTTGTTTCAGTGGCATTTTGGAAACCAGAAGAATATCCAAAATGTATTTGATTTCAAAAAAGATTATGAAGAAAGCAAATTCTATGAGGCATTTAGAATTTCTCCACATAATTGAAGTAGAAAGAGAGCACATTATCTAGCTATAAAGACAAAATGAATTTTCCCAGTGAAGAGGATAATAAGATGAGAAGGTAACTAATTTCATTGAGTGTCTGTTATTTGCCCAGGTGTTTACAATTCATCATTTAAGTTTATTCTTTCCAACTGTTTACTAGTATAGGTTTTAACTTCCTCATTTTAAATTTAAAAGGGTTAGCTAACTTTCCTATGGCCACTGAGAACTAGGATTAAAATGGCATCTCAAAGCCTATCTGGGAAGTGTATGTATCACACTGCCCCCTGCTTTTGTTCATTAAAATAATACATGATTTTCTCCTATTTCTACTTTATCCTTCATATTTACATAGGGTCCTAGTAGAGAACAGTTGGTGGAGGACATTTTAAACTAATGAATTTAACAGTCTTCCTTAAGAATCAGTGATCAGGAGTTACTCCTGCAGCGCAACAGGATTGGCAGCATGTCTGCAGCACCAGGATTTAGGTTAGATACCAGCCCAGTGCAGTGGGTTAAAGAATCCAGCGCTGCCATGTCTGCGTGAACATCACAATTGTGGCTCAGATCAGATCCCTGGCCCAGGAGCTCCATATGCCATGGGGTGGCCAAAAAAAGAAGAATCAGTGATCATTAGATCATTAGGACAAATATTTTAGGAGTTCCTGTTGTGGCACAGTGGAAATGAATCCCTCTGGGAACCATGAGGTCGCTGGTTCGATCCCTGGTCTCGCTCAGTGGGTTAAGTAGCAGCAACTAGGTTGCAGAGGTGGCTTGGATCTGGCGTTGTGGTGGCTGTGGCATAGGCCGACGGCTGTAGCTCCTATTAGACCCTTAGCCTGGGAACCTCCATATGCTACCGGTGCGGCCCTAGAAAGCACACACACACAAAGTTTTAATTTCAGGAGTGTATTTTGCTAGTGGCAGTGAGTACAGTGTCTTCACATACCAGGCCACTACATATCTGTGGAGGGGAAGGAAGGAGGGAGAAGGAAGGAAGGAAGGAAGGAAAGCATTCCAGGTCTTTCCAATAGACCCCCACACCATCTGGAGATTGTTGAGTTGTAATAGAGAACATCATTGTATTCAGTTTGTGCTTATTTTGAAAAGACTTGCCAGAGAGTTCCTGTCATGGCTCAGTGGTTAATGAATCCGACTAGGAACCATGAGGTTTCGGGTTCGATCCCTGGCCTTGCTCAGTGGGTTAAGGATCCAGCGTTGCTGTGAGCTGTGGTGTAGGTTGCAGACACGGCTCAGATCCCTCACTGCTGTGGCTCTGGTGTAGGCCGGCGTCTACAGCTCCGATTAGACCCCCTAGCCTGGGAATCCCCATATGTCATGTGGGAGCAGCCCTAGAAAAGGCAAAATACAAAAAAAAAAAAAAAAAAAAAAGACTTGCCATAGGATAATTATCTTGTGAATGTACTAAGGAGCTGTGGACAAGCCCAAAGAGTTGTTTCATCTGAGAAACAGAAAGGGCTTGTATCACCTGGGGGACTCACCATTGTTGCAGTTCTTCTTAGAGTACAAGAAGAAGTCTCGGTTGCAGCCCCATGGTCTGCCTTGTCCTGATGCTCTTCACAGGCCAGTGCACACAGCTCCACATCGACTTTGGTGAGGACACATATGAGTGAAACTCATGGATGAGCTTCTGTAAACCTTATCAATATCTTAAGGCCAGCAATCTTACCAATCTGGTCTGCAGAAATATAGAAGGAAAATACCCAAGCAGCTCTACATTTTTTAAATAAACTGCTCATCTAGACATGTGGTTTGATGGTGTTACTGCAGGTTTCTCAAGAGTAATTTACACTTCCATGGACTGCCTTAGTCCAAGACTTGTTCAGTCTTAGGTAGGCCTGAGGGAGATTGTTCCCAGGTTTCTAATAACCACATAATGGTTAAGACCTGAGGTAGGTTATCATTCCATGTAGAGCCATATTCTGCCACATTCTAAGAGAGAATTTGCTCATCGCAAAATTATATTCTAGGAAATACTTGAACCAAGGAAAGTGAAGCAGCTTTCTTTGGGGAACTTACACTTATGTGCATGATAGCTGCTGTTTTCCCAACACTTCTAGATTTGGACAGAATAAAAGGTGTGGCATAGACAATGTAATTCTTGTGACTGGAGAAATCCATCATAAGAAAAGAAAGCTTCTCTGAGGATACGGGGCCTGCTAGGAAGCTATGAAGATATATTACATTCAGTTATCTGAAGAACGGAGTTTACAGTGTAAAGGTATCAAGCTAAAGGATCTATTATGTAACCAGGGAGTGTAAAGCCGAATCAGTGGACAGGCAATGTTACCAAGGGCTGACCATTGGTAATAGAAAGAGGACTCTTGGGATGTTGGAGGTGTCTGTTTTCCAATCTGCATTAAGGTTGAGTTTCCAGAGATTTTTAAATTGGGGGAATTAGCACTGGAGTCCAAGTTCTCTGCTTTCTTTTTCAGGCATTTGTACTTGACCATATCAGTATCTTCCTTTTCTTCTGAAAATTCTGTCAACCGTGAGAAAATGGATTTTAGTATGAACAGAAAGTATCTTAGTGCTTTACTCTAAGGAGTTCTGTAATTTTCATAAAGCTCTTATAGGGTTAAAAAATACTAGAAAATACAATAAAGAAATAACTTCCTGATAACTTCATAAGCATGAGAAGACTTTTAGTGTAAACATTCCAAACCTGTAATTTGGATAATTACAAAGAACACTAGAATAAAAAAAAAAATAGATCGGGGAAGTTATATCCATTGGGAGTTACCATCACAGCTCAGAAGAAACGAATCTGACTAGTATTCATGAGGATGCAGGTTTGATCCCTGGCCTCACTCAGTGGGTTAAGGATACCTCATTGCCGTGAGCTGTGGTGTAAGTAGCAGATGCAGCTCGGATCCCGAGTTGCTGTGGCTGTGGTGTAGGCTGGCAGTTACAGCTCCGATTCGACCCCTACCCTGGGAACCTCCATATGCCACGGGTGCAGGAAAGACAGAAAGAAAGAAGGAAGGAAGGAAGGAAGAGGGAGAGAGAAAGAAGGAAAAGAAGGAAGGGAGGGAGGGAGGGGGAGAGAGAGAGAGAGAGAGAAAGAGAAAGAAAGAAAGAAAGAAAGAAAGAAAGAAAGAAAGAAAGAAAGAAAGAAAGAAAGAAAGAAAGAAAGAAAGAAAGAAAGAAAGAAAGAAAGAAGGAAAGAAAGAAAGAAGGAAAGAAAGAAAGAAAGAAAGAAAGAAAGAAGCATTAAATATGTCAGGAGACCCTATTGCATAGCAATCAATGACTAAAGCTTTGGAGTCAGATGTTCTGATTCACAGCTCTACCACTTATCAAGCATGATACTTAATTAAACAAGCCAAGTTTAATTTCCTGAAAAATAATAATAATATTTCTTAATTAATATGAGGATTAAATGAGACAGTGTATATTACAAAGTCTGCAGTGTGTAGTAAGTGCTAAATTACAACTACGGTTATTGCAAATCGTTCAAGTTCATTCAAATTTGTAATGGGCTCAAAATTCCAAAAACAAGAGAAGCAAAGTACATGAATGCTATCTCAATTTGGAATCTGCATCGTCTTCCCCACACACATAAAAACAATCCATGTCAAATGCTCCATTCTCCATAAAGTCATTCTTGAATTCCCACCTGACCCAACTAGAAATGACTTCCTCCTTTGATCTCTATAACCTCTTTAAACAGAAATTACTTCCTCACTTCAGTACTTCTCATCGTGAAGCCATGTATTAAAGGCATTTGTGTTTTTGTCTTGTCTCTCCAGCTAAACCATAAGCTCTGTGACTGTAGCTACTATTTATAATTATATATTTATTTCATTAGTATTTTTTAATCTCAAGAAGAAAATTGTATTTCATTGAATTAAAATGTAGATTTATTTAAATTACTTTTCACTCCAATTTTCTGTAGTATTTACATTTTGTATCACACTGAAATTCTTGAATAAAACATGCACTATGTGTATTGTATGTCTGTGTTGGAATCATAGTGAGGAAAGCTACGTGAATTTCAGAATGGCTGTCTTGTCTCTAGGTAACACATTCATTCTGGAAAGAGCTCAGTATGAATACCAATTTTAAAGTTCAATTTGAACCCAACTATATGTTATTATGACTGATAACCTGTTGGGTGTGGAGTCTTAAAATGATTTTTGATACATTAATTTATGCAGGTTAGGAGTTAATCAGTGAGACTAAATTGTTATTGCTATATGTGACATCTGCATTTAGGTGAATTCAGGTGTGTATATTATTACTTTTTTTCATAGAGGAACTTTACTATATTGACCTTTGTCACTGGTATGAAAACAGTTTTAGATAGTATGTAAAGATGAAGAGCAAACAAATTATGGGACATAGGGAAAATCTTTGCCAGCTATCATTATAATACCATCTATTCTGTATGTAATATCCTGTAATAATTAACTCCTATATTACTTTTGTTTAGAACTTTGGAGGAATGATGTTTTCTTTCTATATGTTTTTTCTTTTTTCCCATTTTAGATAGAAAAATTGTGAAATTTTTACTAAAAGCAGTATGTGCTAATATTCTTAATGAAAAGAAGAAGTGTGTTTGCCTTCAATTCCAGCTATTGTTTGCAGTGTCATGGCACATGAACAATGACATTTTAACTGATGATATGAAGATAGCATTGAATTTTATGGGTTAGATAATATGAACATAAGATCTGAAATATCTACATTTCAGTACATGTGAAATAAAACTTAGAATGCATTCACAATTACATCTAACATGCTTTTCTCAAACACTGGAACATAATATTTTAAATTTTGTCTTAATATTTCCCTCATTTTTAAAATTTTATTTTAACAGTGTTGGAGGAAGTATTAAAAGTGAATAGACTGACTGGTAGGTTGGTGGTAGAGTCTTTAGGGATGTGTCAGTCAGGAAAAGGGTAAAAAGTTGACATTTGACCAAAACTGGATGTGGAGCAGTAATAATTAACTATTTATTGAGATGACCTTATAGAATATTTGCTTCTTGCTCCATTCACATTGTCATTTGTAAAGGGCTGTCAAATTAAAGTTAATTCTTCTGTGAGACTAGAGTACAGGCATTTTAAAAGGCTTTTCTTAAGATAGTTTACTTCAGTTGGTAATTGTGAGTATAACCAACTTTAGGTAGAGTGAAAAAAATTAAAGTGACAGTGTAAAGGAACTAATGCTAATGTCCAGGAGTTGCCAATACAGCTCAGTGAGCTAAGAGCCCAACATGGTGTCAGTGAGGACGTGGGTTTGATCCCTGGCCTCGCTCAGTGGGTTTAGGATCTGGTGTTGCTGCAAGCTATAGCATAGGTCACAGATGTAGCTGGGATCTAGCATTGCTTCGGCTGTAGTGCAGGCCTCACCTGCAGTCCTGATTCAATCCCTAGCTCCAGAATATGCATATGCCACAAGTCTGGCACTAAAAAGAGAAAGGAAAAAAAAAAAAGTCCTGCTATCTTCATTAATATTTGAAATCTCCCAAATTAAACAAAACATCACCCATAGTAATATCAGCAAAAAACAGCTTAAATTTTCAGTAGCTCTCCGTTTGGCAACTAGTCTACATTTGAACAAAGTGGATTGACTTAAATGATAACAGCAGAGGAAGTATGTTTTCCTGATTTGGACATTCACTCTTTCAACCGTTTATTCAAGACACTTTTTTTGAATGCTGAAATGAAATGCAAAAATAAATAAATAAGTAAATAAATAAAATTTTTCTCCCCAAATTCATACTCCTGGGTGAGGCCTGAAAATGGAGATCCAAGGAGAAGCAGACAATTGTGATAAATACAATAAGCAAGCCTTGTATCTGGTGCTAAGGAAAATAATCAGAAGCTTCCAACTCTGCAAGAGGGGGGAGAGAAAGGTATTTGCACAGAAGACAAGCCATTTGGGTGTAGTCTTTAGAAATGGCAAGAGAATTCCAGGAGCATCCATGGGGCAAACACTTCAGGCAGAGGGCAAAATATATGTACAAGTGCATGCCAGTGCATTTAAAAACCTGAAAACTGTCCTCATCCTTGAGTTGCTTAGGAACGACTTATTCCTTCCAGTGGCTGCTGAGAGTAAATGACAACAGAGGAAACTAGATCCCAGGTTGTAGAATTAACATTTACTGAACATCATCAGACTGGATGCTAAACTGAATCTTGTTAGGCCCTTCCTCTACCCAGTGAGTCCCCTCTAATTAAGAAGACAGCCAAGGCAGAGATGAAAACAGCATCACATCAATCAGCAGCTGTCTTTAAAGGGCCTACAGCTGTCCATATAGAGATTTATAGATTAATGCCAGCACTTTGAATTGCACTGGGAAGAAAATTGGCAGCAGCTGCAAACTTCACCTTGTGGACTTATTTTGCTTCAGGCAGCTGAACGCAGAGGTAGGTGGGCTGCCCATTCTGGTCCTTCTGATTTTTTAATAGTGTCCAAGGGTAGACCCAATTAGGAGACCCATACACAATCTACCTTATTTTCTAGACTATCATCAATATGCAAGAATTTATTTAAAAATTATGAAACATTCTAATTCTAGATAATAAAGGTGAAATTTTGTATAATTGGGAAATTCAGCGAGAAATTTGGAGAATAAGATATCTAGTTGTGCAATTCTTAAACCTTAGTGATTGAAAGCTCTCTTCCCTCTGAAAGATTATTAGGCATAATCTCTAAGAATTTTATTATAAGGCAGTTGTTAAAACTATCATAACTTTGGGCTTAACGCAGGACATAGAATCATGAAATGTTAATCTTTATTTTAAAAAAATAAAACAGAGTATTCTATTTTAGTAGTTGAAATAAGTGATTTTAGGCTAATCTCAGCTGCATATGTCAAAGGCAATTTTTTTTTTCAAAATTACAGGCACATTACTATTATATTGTCTAGAATAATATACATATCATTTGGAATACAAAGAGTTCTAAAGTGAAAAGCAAATAATTTCTTTTTGCTTTGATTTACATAACAGTGAATTAATGGCTCAATTAATGTAAGTGTATTAAAATATATACTTAATTTTAGGCCTAAATAATATTTATATAAGAGACTAGATAATAAGCAATGCTATTATAGGGATTTTAGATGGCTGAACTAGCTTGTATGCATTTTCTCACATATTTTATTTCCTGCTCATCTTGATTTTGATGTTGGATCTGTTGTCTTTCTCATATTTATTGTGTTTATTTATTCCATTTACATTGTTTCTGAACACTAATATTCCCATGAAGTTGGGCAGGCTACCTAAGCCCTCTGAGCCACCATTGACTCATCTTTAAAATAGGGATAATGGGAGTTCCCATCGTGGCTCAGTGGTTAACGAATCTGACTAGGAACCATAAGGTTGGGGGTTCGATCCCTGGCCTTGCTCAGTGGGCTAAGGATCCAGCATTGCTGTGAGCTGTGGTGTAGGTTGCAGATGTGGCTCAGATCCCTCACTGCTGTGGCTCTGGTGTATGCCGGCAGCTACAGCTCCGATTGGACCCCTAGCCTGGGAACCTCCAAATGCCGCGGGAGCGGCCCTAGAAAAGGCAAAAAGACAAAAAATTAAAATAAAATGAAATGGTGATAATGATATTGGTTCTGCCTCTCTCACAGGGTGGGGTGTTGGGTAGGGAGGTGGGCTGGGAAAATCAAATGATTTAGTGTTTTCAAAGGGTGAAGTGACACACATTTAAAGGAGGTATCATATTGATTGTATAGTTCATAGCTTGTTATTTGCACATGCTATAAAGGCAAGTGTGTCTTATTTAATAGAAGGATGATACTTTGCAAAAAGAGAGAACTTACTAAGAAATTCAGATTTTCCTCCAGCAGGTTGCATGTGTACTTTTATGCCTACAATTGGGGATGAGAGTGTTAACTGCATCTAATTCCCAGAGTTTCAGCTCTGTCAGGATTCCTGGAACAATACTATTAGGTATCCTTTCCTGTTACCCTTCTTCTGGTACAAGAGTTAGGTGGCAGATTAATTTCATGAGAATAATTTTCCAAATATGGACCACTGAGACTCTACAGCTGGCTCCAGGATCTGCTTCTAAGAATTAATCCCCATCCTTGCCTTGCCTCTCCTTCTATTCTTTCCTACTGGTGGTGGGCGTTTTGCCCAAATCCTTTTGTGTTTAAGGTTTGTGGATGTGTATGCTATGTTTTCGTTTCAAGAGGAGTATACAATTCTTCAAACTATGAGCTCTTTAATAGGTGATTTGTGTATGTCTGGGTTGGGAAGAAATACCAACAATAACAAAGATGAAGGTGCAGTTGAAAAACACAGTGTCTTTGAAAATTTATCTTTGAGTAACAAAAATGTATCCTTCTTTCAGAACATGATGAGTGCATCACCAATCAGCACAACTGTGATGAAAATGCCTTATGCTTCAATACTGTTGGGGGACACAACTGCGTTTGCAAGCCAGGCTATACTGGGAATGGAACTACATGCAAAGGTAAAAGATTCAAGTGCCATCCCTTCTTCCATTCAAGAGAATGCAATCCATCTCCCCCTTTATCCTGTTACCTACCTTCTGGGTACTTCCCACAGCCATTAAGAACTTGGCAATACAGTCCATGGTCTTTCTCCTGGGTTATGTCAGTGTTAAGTGGCCAAACGTCCAGCAACTTTGATTTAATGTTCGATGACCTCCAACACAGTGGTTTTCACCTCTGTTGTTCTCTAGCTGACTATAGCCATAATCACATCCTGGCACTTTTGTACAAAACTGCTCCATCTTTGAAACCTAGACTTTAACTTTTTATTGTCTAATCCCAAGTCTCTCTGCTTCCGGTTTGCCCACTCTGTTCTTTCCACAATTCATCTTTCATCTCTCTGACCTTTCCTTTTCATCCAGTTTACCAGTCTCCTCCCAGATTCAGATATTTATTTTTTTGAGTCCAAACATTATAGCTATATTTTTTTGGCCAGCACTGTCAACCCATTTGTTCTACTACCATAATCCATTGTGGAACATCTACTAGGGGTCAGTCTGTGAGTTTTTCTCCTCTGTTCTCTCTCGTGAGCTAAGTACTAATTACTTGGGAGTATCGGGTTTCTATGTGTTATCATTTTTCATATTACCTAGTTTGTCCTAACAGCAATCAATAATTCTCGGATTTTCATTTCCACCAGAGATATCCCACCTCTAGCACACCTCTCTTTCTTTCATTCCTTCTTTTTCCTTCATCAGATGAGCTTAGCTAGGACTTCACAAGGAAAGTAGAGGTTCAGTTTTTGGAAACCCCACCCTCTTAGATAGGCTAAAGTCCATATTCTTTATTAGGTCATACAGATTTATTTACAATTTGTCTAATTTAGGTATTTTAAGCTTCAAAACTGCCCATTCCTCAAATACACTGTGTTCATTATCCTGGAGTTTACTAGGGTTGATTTTCTTTGATTCCATGTGTATAGGAGGTAGGCAATAACAAGATATGATTATTAGTACAGTGACCCATGAGCACGGGTCTAAGACCTGGTCTGCAATAATACATTGGACGCAGATATGGCTGGGCCAATGATTATTCTGTTTGTAAATGTCTTGGAAATCTGTGATTTAGGGCATTGCAAAGACCTACTAGATTAATCTGAGAAAATCTAGACTCCTAAAGTCCACAGCATAGTATAACTGAACTCATAGGACTTCCTCAAAGCATTTAATGTTCTGAGCGTTAAGATTCATCTGGGAGCCCAACAGCTTCTCACTCTTATTTGTATTGGACTCTCACTCCTAATTGATATGAAGAATAAAGTACATAAAGAATTGTTATCTTTGAAGGAAGGAGGACTTGCAAGGATCCATAAATTTCTTCTGGAAGTTAGGACTACAGGCTGGATGGGTAAAGAATCTCCAATTTCTGTGGACATCTCTGCTGGGAATGTCAAAGCTGAGAAAAAAATAGTTTAGATGTAGGATCTGAATCATTGAGTATTGTGCTCTATCAATAGGCTACAGAGTTCCCATTGTGGCCCAGTGGGTTAAGGACCTAACATTGTCTATATGAGCATGCAGGTTCAGTCCTTGACCTCGCTCAGTGGAGTAGGGATCTGGTATAGCCGTAAGCTGTGGTGTAGGTCACACATGAAGCTTGGATCCAGTGTTGCTTTAGCTCCAATTTGACCCCTGGCCTGGGAACTGTCATATGCCACAGGTGCACACATTAAAAAAAAAAAAGGAGCTCCCATTTGACTCAGTGGGAAGAAATCTGGCTAGTATCCATGAAGACGCAAGTTTGATCTCTGGCCTTGCTCAGTGGGTTAAGGATCTGGCGTTGCCATGAGCTGTTGTGTACGTCGCAGATATGGTTTGGATCTCATGTTGCTGTGGCTGTGGCATAGGCTGTGGCTGTTGCTGCAGCTCCGATTTGAACCCTAGCCTAGGAACCTCCATGTGCCACAGGTGTAGCACTAAAAAGACAATAAAAAAAGAAAGAAAGAAAACAAAAACAGGCCACAACATTGCAGACTACTCCAAGGAAGACATACACATGGTATGGTGGATGTACTCTTTATGAAGCTTAAATTCCCAATCTCTTTGCAAGTCCTTGGTGACTTGATAGTCTTTTTGCCTGGGATGAAGAGAGACTAGAACCTAGAGCCATAGAAGCTAAATGGTCTCTTCAGGCCCCTTCCTTTAACTCAGTAGCAGAATCTCAGATTTCTACAGTTTACCACTCCAAGAAAGTGCATCCTAACTAATTGAGGAGGCACACGCCAGAAAACAAGAGAAAAAGCTTTTGCTTTAGGCCTGGAGGAAGCTGCTCTGGTTTATCCATGTCAGACCTTGCCAGGCTGCAGGAACAGCCCTCAACATGACAGAGCCAAAAACTGAAGTGGAAACAGAAGTGTCTAAGGGCACTCAGTCTCACCCATCTTGTGTTTCTCACCCTTTCTGAAGGCGGCCCTTCTGCAATGGCTCAGAGCTTGGCTCCTTTTCCTACTCCTCGAAAAACTCCCCTCACCCTCAAACCCACTCTAACACAAGAAGCTATGCAATGCTTTTGCCCTTGGTCCTGACCTATCCTTGGCAGAGGAATGCAAGACTTTTCCTGAAGACCCCTTTAGCAAATTCTCTTTATTGGCTAATTCATCACCAGGACTGATTTGGAACTTTTCAAAGAAAGGGGCATCTGTCTAGTATTTTGACACTTTGGACAGTAGGTAGAATGATTAGAGCGTCATAGGATTCAATCATTGCTTATTTCCGTATCTCATTCTCTAGATGGTGATTTGCTCCTTGAGAAAACTGTCTAGGATAGCTGTCATTTTTTTAGGTTTAATTTCAAGCTGAATTGTTACAATGAGATGCACTACTAATTCTGATGTACTTCCTGCTGTGTAAGGTTACTGTTTCTGTTAGATGAAAGTTCAGCCTTTTTTTTTACAGGTGAAATATTTAACATTGGAAAGAGTACTGTTCTACAAATTGTGTTGAAGTTTCTTACCTATGTGGAAATAATTATATGAATGTGACATCCTAATAGCATTTATGATTTGATGTCGACATCTCCAAGGAAATAAAGAAAAGCTGGTTTGGAGATGTTGAACTCCTTCCTTCCAGAGTGCTAAAGTCTCATGTCTGGATTATTTTAGCATTCTGCAAAGATGGCTGTAGGAATGGCGGAGCTTGTATTGCTGCTAATGTGTGTGCCTGCCCACAAGGCTTCACGGGGCCCAGCTGCGAAACAGGTAAGAATATCATTCCATCTTCTAGAAAATGAATTTTTAAGCCAGTGTATAAAGTAATCCATGAGGAAAATAATGTCTCAAGTGGGCTTTTGAAGCTTGGCGCTATTAACACGGAAGCTTAGGAGGCAGGAGGTGGGAAGTTTCAGTGATGCTTAATCACTGGGAGTTTTCCCCAAAGTCACAGAGATTTTGCAGCTATTATAACTAGAAGCATTTTGAACCTTTTCAGAAGAATAGATAGGATTGCCCAGGATTTTATGACTTCATAAATTCATTTTACTCATTTGGAGCCCTTTTATTTCCTGGAATCTATATGACCATGTTAAAGCATGACATTCAAGCTTATAACCAGCTCCTTTCCTAGGACACACTACTGCTTCCTGTGTTCACATTTGGGAATTTTTAATTAATTTTTACCTGATTCACTTAATATTTATTCAGTGTTTACAAAGTATTTAAAGTTTTCTGCTCCTTATTTATACCTCATCCAAGTCCATTCTGAACTTACTCTTTCTGATACAAATATGAGAAACTTTAAAAATATTAAATATATATCTATATATGGAATTTGTATATAGCTTATGGCTCAAAGTAAAATGTTTTGTCAGTCGAAAATACCCCTTGAGAGTTTTGAAATGCATTGAGTCTTAGCTGCTAATTAAAATCATGTCAGTAGTAGTTTTGGCTAAGTAGGTTCTAATAGATGACCTCACAAAGTCTGATTGTTCTCCCCTAAGAGAAAGCTGCTGCCACCAGTGATTGGTGGTCCCCACCTCCTATTGCTATCTGTAAATCTCCGTGCAGCAGGGGCCGTGAATGCTGAATCCATCCCCCTTGCAGAGTCGTCTGATTTAATAAAAACACTGACTGATCAGAATGTGAGACCGAAAGTGTTCTGGTCCATTGGGAGGTGAAAATTTTACCGAACAGGTACTGCCACCATACACAAAAGGATGCCACAAAAGGGCTCACATTACTGCATTGTTTCTTTTCACAAGAATCTCTAAGTGGTGCTCTTTAAACTTGAGTAACTAATTTGTTGCAAAGGTCTCTAATAGAAAATGCCTAATGGCTATCTTTGATATGTGGAACTCTTATTTTTTTCATTGTAAAAATTTTCATTGAAGTATAGTTGATTTACAATGTTGTGATCATTTCTGCTGTACAGCAAAGTGATTCAGTTGTACAAGAACACGCATCCATTCTTTTTCAGATTATCTTCCCACGTAGGTGATCACAGAATATTAGGTAGACTTCTGTGTGCTATACAGCAGTTTATGGGACTCTTTCTTAAGGAGGTCATTTCCTAAATCAGGAGTTTCAAAATTCCTTGGGCATGGGAATCACTCATAGAGCTTGTTAACTTGTTAAAAAATACAGAGTTCTGGTAATTAACCATCCTGGATCAAAATCAGGCACTTCCAATGCAGTGGTTTTACACTATTTCTATCCCATGATCTCTACCAGAACACCACACACATCAAGGTACACCATGATTCTCCTGTATATTAATACTTATGGTGACCGTGTTTCCTGAATACAGTATTTGTGCTGTTTCTGGTGCAAAGTTTGATACGGAAATAGTGGCTTTTTCAGGGCATTTTAATGGTATGGAATTTTAAAATTACAACTGTCCCAGAAAAATGTGGGATGAATAATGGCTATGTCCAATCCTGCATATCTTTCTTCCACTAGAAAAAAAATTATATGATGAGATTTTGAAGCTCTGGAATGACATAAGATTAATTGAGCAATGTAAAATTTAAAACTGGAGTTAAAAATAACCCAACAGAATATTTAGCTTTCTTTTTAATTATCCTTGAACTTTTCAGCCTATAAGAGGATAATCCTGCACTGACTCTAAGTAGCTATAGACAGCCAAGGGCGTTGAGATAGATAGATGTGAGTTTAAAATCGGGTTCTCCTGTTTCCTTGTTATATGGTCTTGGGCAAGGCACCTAACTTCTGTGTCTCTTACTCTTTATACATCACCTCTCTCTGCACGAGTCTCCTCGGAGGTAAGTATTATCTTGGAGATACTATCCATTTCCAAACAAAAATATTGTGTTCATAGTGATTAAACTTTTTCAAGGTCACCAAGTTATCAGCTGAATACTAAGGTCTTTCTACTCCCAAATCCAGCCTTCGTAGCTATATCAGTGCTTTCCAGAGTTTCTTCTGAAGTCGCAATAATGACAGCAGAGAGAGAATACTTCCATCAAGGGAGGTCCTGAAATGACCCACCCCCAGGGTAAATGGAATTTCTTCAAAACATCATAGTTTAGCCCACAAAATCACTCATCTCTATTGCATGTATAAAACATTTAAGTTACAAGTGAGTGAAGTTGATGCTCCAAGACTGAGCCATAGTTTATCTTTGTCTTTCACCATCTCTTGACCCAAGAGCATATTTTAGTATTTGAGCATCAAGGCATTCCTGGCTCCTCTCTGAGAAAAAGTAACAGCAATTAACATTTACATTTACATCACATTTATAGTGTACATTTACAGAAGCCTCAAGGCATCTGTCCCAATTATTATTCCAGGTCAGATCCGAACTCCTCACCTCCCAACACTACCACTTTTGTTGATATAGTTATAAATAGAAGGTGTGCCCTTTACAAAAAAAGTACTTTCAGATGAGAAGATGCCCATGTGAAATAATTCACCCATTTATTCCATAAATGTTTCGTTAGGATCTGTTATGTGCTGAGCACTTCGTTAGGATCTGTTATGTGCTGAGCACTGATCTAGAAACAGCATACAGCAGTGACCAAAACTGAAGCCCTTCTGTATGGACATTATGGTGGAGTAGGGTAGAGGGACTACAAACAGGAAAATAAATAAGGACGTAAAATATTGTCAGGTAACCATTGGTAAAATACAACTAAAGAAGATAGTATAAAATCACTTTATTAACTTAGGGACCTTATATATGATAGGTATCATTATTGATACTTACTTTATTAATAAAAGTAATTAACACCAGCTTCTGTATCAAGTCCCAAAATTTCAGTGGTTAATATAAAAAATATATTGCTCATTCACATCTCAGTTGGTTTTGTTGAATGTGGTGGTGAGGAGAGTTGGAGGGAATTGAGATTGGGATTGGGACCCTGGCTGGTGCCATTTTGTGAAAAAGCCATACTCAGTACATGACCCCTAAAATCACCAGAAAAGAGGACCACAGAGAAAGCATGGAAAACGCACACCCAGTGTTGCTGCCTCAGGTCCCTTCCCTTCACCTACCATCAGTGAGATCTAACCACATGGATTCAAGGGGTTTAGAAAATGTAGTTGAGCTTAATGAGTATCCAGGAAGATGAAAGTGATTTGGTGAGCATCAAGCCAGTCTTTTGCCATGTCTGCTGTCTCTCATTGCTGGTACTATTTACTTGAATCAATCAAACAATTTTCTACATTTCTCTGATCTAGTGAAGGTGAAAAACACAGAGTTACTTCTTTTTTTCGATTACTACCTCCTTTGCACTCCTGGCAGGGATGCTTACCTTGGAATTCCTGGACCCCCATAGGTCTCTGGATGGACTTTGGGATCCATGAATTCTCCGAGTATCTGTGCATGCATACATTTTTCTGCAGAGAGAACCCAAGCTCTTAAAGATTTCACTTGGGTTCTGTAATTTCCAACTAGTGAAGAACCACTAGGGAGAGAATCTTCAGTGATTCTAAAGAGAACTAACTGATATTTCATTCTGTGACAGGTGATTCAAACTCAAATATCCAATGTTTCTTTGGGGACCCCAGAATGAATTCCACATCTTTCTTAAATCCAGGGACCCCAGAATGAATTCTGCATCTCTTTCGTGACTCCTGCTTCATGTCCTCTTCCTCTTCTGTTTCCAAAACCTGGTCCTTCACTTCTGTTTTCTGTTTCAGTAAGTGGTAGGCACATCTACCACATTTTCTTATGCAATAATCAAGGAACCATCCCTGTCATCCCTTTCCACATTCAGTCAAGTCCTTTGGGTTCTCTTTTCTAGGGTCCATTTCTTTCCATTCTGGTTGCAAATACAGAGTTTAGGGATCCCAGGTGTTCTCTCCCCAGGCCAGTCTCCACAGACTATCAGAGCATAAATCTTATCATATCACCCCAGACAGAGAAACTTCAGTGCCTCCCATTACCTTTGGGATAAAGGTCATGTATCTTAACATGGCATTCAAGATTAGACCCTTGCTAATCTACCCAGCTTTTACCTGCCTGTCCTCCTGTCTCCTCACCTCATTTCCACCCCAGGCATTCAGTTTCAGGGGGATTAAGGGTATAACTTCTTTGCTTTTGAATCTTTGAGACATGGGATAAGGCCTACACCTTATTATGCACTCCGCAAATATTTGTTGAATAAGTAAACAAAGGTGGAAATGAGGAAGAAAAAGATGATGTGGTTGCTTCCATATCTGCTATCTGCTGGACATTCTAAAGATGAGTGTAAAGCCGGTCCTTCAGGGTCATCTGGTCGTATCCACTCACATGGCACATGAAGTCATTAAGGCAAAGAGGTGAAATATCTTAGACTTGATGTTTAATTGTGGATACAGATCTGCAATTTAGAACTCAAGTCTTCTGATTCTTATTCCAGTGTTTCCTCTTTCCTTCCTTCCTTTCTTTGTGCTTTCCTTCCTTCTTTTTTGCCAACACTCTGCTGTGTGCTCAGGAATTTCTCCTACTATCATCACTCACGAGGTCTGTGCTTTTTGTTATGCCCATCCCTTCAGCTAGCAGATAATCCTGTTGTCTTTGAACAGTGAAGACTGTGGCAGTTTTTTTCTCTTCCAAGGTAGGAAAAGCATCAGGATTGCCAAGATTTCTCAAGTATAGGAATGGCCTCATTTTGTCCTGCCAGAGCTGGGTGCTGCCTGATAGCTTAGAAAGGAGATTAATTCCTGGTCCCAGTGGCCATCTGTTGAGCCTTCGCAGTAGACTCTCTGAGGATGAAGTAATAGGATTTACTGATTTTTTTTTTTTTTGAAGGACAATCTTAGTGTTCATGACACTTGTTAACTTTAGTCGAAAAAGTCTCCTTTGAACTTTCTCTCCCCCTAATTGATTTAGTCTATTCTGCATCATGTGTTTCTTAGTGAAATGGTTGAATCCACTTATCAACACAGAGGGCTGTGAGTATGTTTTTTACTGAGTAAAATTAACTTTTTATGGCCTTTTTTAGCCACTGTGTAAGATCACCCACTTGTTCAGCATAACGTCATGTGTAATTAAACATCCTAATAGTTCATCACATGTTTGACTTGGATTTAGCAGGGTGATTATTTCCTGGATAACTCAATAAAATGTAATAGAAATCGATGTGCTGATGTTTAACAGCTCTATCCCTGCCATGCTGCATTTATTACACAATTGCTAAACCTCAGCAAACATGTATCTGCTGATATAATTAATATGCAGAGCTGTCTTATACGAAAAGTAAATCTTTCAATCATGCTTTACAGCATAACCCTAAAAGATTTGACAGTCGTCTATAAGTAACTGCTGATTTAAAGCAAATTAAAATGCTTATACCTGGGAAAAAAAGTTGCTATCAGATAACAAAGCTTAAAAAAATATCAAAGAAAAGGAGATCAGATATTTTGGTGATAAATGGCTTTGTGTGTGTGTGTATGTGTGTGTGTAACATAATGGGTTTCTTGGACCACAGATCAAAACATGAGATGAGATTTTAATTTTTTTCAGTGAGTAATTAAGTGAATATAAATTTAAGTTGTATCCCTGTTTTTGTTGCTTTTTGATATCTGTAGTTTCAAAATGATAAAATGAAGAATGAGGAATATATGCATGTTACTTTTCATCTAAGGTAACTTCAATTGGTTGAGGTTGATTGATTTTTTTAAAGTTTATATTATTTCTATGTATAAGTAGTAAAAATCATTTAATTCATTTATTGTAACAAAGTTATTTTGCTGGTAGTATGCATAATTTGCATTTATTATTAATTTTGAATTGTATTAAATTTCCTGATATGGTTAAACTGCTACATTTTTCATCATTAAAAGAATATATTGATTTAAATTCATGATCACATAGCTTTTTACAAAAGGCATATTTTCCGAAGCTTATGTCATTTATATTATTTTATATAAAAAGATGGAAAAAATTCAGAAGCAAAAGAAAATTTTCAAAACATTTCTGGCCCTTTTTTACCAAAATGACTTACATAAAATTCCATCACCAAAATGTATTATCTTTTTGTGGGAGAAAAGAAGAATTTGAGTAAAAATGGTGAGCTACCATAGTTTAAAAAGAAAGAAAAATTTTAGATTGCTTTACTTTATTGATATCAGTGATCTTTTTGTAGAATTTTTTTTTTTGTCTTTTTGCCATTTTTGGGGGCCGCTCCCGCGGCATATGGAGGTTCCCAGGCTAGGAGTCAAATCGGAGCTGCAGCCACCAGCCTACGCCAGAGCCACAGCAGTGAGGGATCCGAGCCGTGTCTGCAACCTACACCACAGCTCGCGGCAACGCCGGATCGTTAACCCATTGAGCAAGGGCAGGGACCGAACCCACAACCTCATCGTTTCTAGTCGGATTCGTTAACCACTGTACCAAGATGGGAACTCCTGTAGAATTATTTTTAATTCATTTTGTTCTAGCTAAACAAATACAAACTTCACGTTTAAAACTTTTTACTACAATAAAGAAAGTTTGTGATGAAGGACGTTTAGCCTCTGATCCTTCTATTAATGTCACTTTCTCTGATTTGAATTTCTCAACGGGAAGAGACAAGACAGAGCAGATCATTTGGTGGTCTTTGTAATGTGGGAACAGGCCTGTTAATCTGCCTATGATGTGGACTCTAGTCTAACTTGCTGAGACCCATCTGACCTTCAAACTTGGTCTCTAATGATAAGACTGAATTTGGTGAATGAATGTGTGTTAATGAACTTTGGATGAATCAGGGGTTTGGATCTCAATGTTACATTTTCCTGTTACCACATTAAAAAACCAAAAAACCAAAGAAACAAACAAAAAAAACAAAAAAAAACCCTCTCGCCAAAACCTTTTAACCATTCCTGCATAGGAGTTATCTTTGGTACTTAAGACATATCTTCTCTTTATTTTGGTGATCCTTAACCTCTTTTAAATCACCTTTTTTTAATTGCCCAATGTTCTGCCAAACCTTGGTTCTCCTTGAAGCATTTAACAGAGGGGTCAAGAATAAATGGAGTCAGAGGGATATCAGCATGACTCCTAGCTCCACTGCTGACCAGCTGTGAACCTTTTCTATGCTACCTCATTTTTCTATGCCTTAATTCTTACATGCATAAAGTGAAGATAGTAATGTCTACCTCATGGGTTTGTTCTGGAGATTAAAAGAAGTAATGTAAGCAAGGCACACAGTACCATGTCTTGGTTGTGGTAAGTAGTCAATAAATGATATTTGATGTGATTATATTGATATATCTTAAATAAAATTTTACATGCAGAACGCTTTGAAGATTTTAGATGTCCTTAAATTAGCTGTGCATGGAGTTCCCATTGTGACTCAGCAGAATTAGAACCTGACTAGTATCCATGAGGATGCAGTTTTGGTCTTTGGTCTTGCTCACTGGGTTAAGGATCTGGTTTTGCCATAAGCTGTGGCATAGGTTGCAGATGTGGTTTGGATCTGGGGTTGCTATGGCTGGGCTTAGTTAGGTCTGCAGCTGCAGGTCTGATTGGACCCCCTACCCCAGGAAATTTCATATGCTGCAGATACAGCCCTAAAAAAGTACACATATATATTTTTTAATTAGCTGTACATACGCTGAGATGTTATGAAAAGGGGTTAAGAATAAGAAATTATTCTAGTTTTCTTGATGTATTTATAAACCTGCTTTAGGTATAATTTTACTATACTTGAATGATTTTAAATGCTTAATTTAGGAATTTGCATTCTTTGCATTTACTTATAATTGCTTTATTTTAGTTCTAATTCAGATCTTTACACATTAATGTTTTATGGAAATTTAAGTCTTTGTACTATTCATAAAGTAGTTAAAAGTTCTCAGTGTTAAATCTCAAAGTCATTCTTCCAAGTCCTTCGGGTTAATTGGAAAAAATTCTTACTCTTTCCATGTATCAGTCATGTATAATAGATAACAGCTCTGATGGGGAAATTTTTCAGGCTCTTTTATTGTAAGGCCTACCTAATTAACACTGGAAATGAGGACACATCATGCAGTTAATGTAAGGGGGAAAAGTAGGTTTCAAACTGTTAGAAGACAGGTTTCCAAAAAAAAGCCAAGTGGATTTATTTGGGAATTTGGAAAAGATCTTTGCTTTTGCTTTAAAACTATTGAAGAGTTCCCCTGTGGCTCAGCAGGTAAAGAACCCCACATGGTGTCCACGAGGATGCAGGTTTGATCCTTGACCTAGATTTGTGAGTTAAGGATCCTGTGCTGTTGTAAGCTGTGGCGCAGGTCGCAGATGTGGCTTGTATCTGGAGTAGGCTTATAGCCGAAGCTCTGATTTGACCCCTGGCAAGGGAACTTCCATGTGCCACAGGTGCAGCCCTAAAAAAGAAAAAAAAGAAAAGAAAAATATTGATAATTTTTTTCAATGAATCACCTTTGAATATAACTTATTTAAATTATACCCTTGAGTTCCTAGTATCTATATCACCTCTTATTTTTTTATTCAAAGCAAACCAAACAATGTCGTTTTTGAGATTTCTCCTTGACATTAGTCTAAAATTAATTAACTGAATATTTCATTAATATTTTGAATAAGCAATATACATATATACATGGTATAAAATTTAAAAGGACAAAGATCATATGAAAAGTAAATTTCCTTTATGTATCTTCCCTAATCATTGTTTTATTCTCCTTAACAATGTGCCTTGGAAATCAGACTATTGATCCATTCTCACTAGACAGAGTGGAATAGGAAAGCCAGTGTTATAGGAGCCTGTTACCACCCCAATAGTAGACTTTTAATTTGTAACTTTGGGGTTGCCAATGAGAATGCACATTGTGGGCACAAGATCTTCCTTTTACTGTGGGTATGACTGGGAATGTTCTGCAACTTTCTCCTTCATATGTTCTAAGTATCTTTTTTATATATGGAAGCTAATGAACTTCTATTCATTAGAAGTGTAATGGGAGAAGTACAAACTTGATGTCCCGAAGAGACTTTAGAGTGGTAAAGACATGAACAGCCATCGGGGACTTAGTTTTCTCAAATTCAAAATATATCTAGTATACATTTTATTTATAGTCAAATTATTTTTGCTTCTTGCATTCCATTCCTTCTATGTTTTGTTTCTTCCTGAAGGACTTCTTTTGTACTCTCTTAGAGTAAATCTGCTAGTGACAAACTCTCAGTCTTGGTCTGAAATGTGCTTTCTGCCATTTTTCACTCTTACGTGAGTTAGCTTTTTCTCTAAACATTATGAGAGAAGCATTCCACTGCTTTTTCAGCCTCTGAGATTTGCATTTTAGAAGTCTTCTGTCAATTCACTTGTAATTCCTTTGAAAATATGTTTTTGCTCAAATTATTTTTTTTCATTTTTTAAAGTTTTATTGAAGTATAGTTGATTTACAAGTTTGTGAATATTTCTGCTATATAACAAAGTTCATTTGGTTATACACATACACATATCTATCCTTTTTTAGATTCTTTTCCCATATAGGTTTTAAGACCTCCTCTTTCTTTGGGGTTTGTGGTTTCAATGCATTGTATCTGTATTTTTATTAACCTTATTTAGGCTCCTCTAGATGATTGAATCTGAGAAGTCATCTCTTTCATTTATTTTGGAAAACATCCAACCTTTATGTCCTTGAAAATTGCTTCTCTCCCATTCTCTTCATTTGTTCCTTCTAGACATCCTTTTGGATAAAGTTTGTTCAACTTCCTTTGGTATTTTCCATCTCTTTATCTCTCAGTGCTGTGGTCTTTGTAAGTTCTTGATATCTATTCCCCAGTCTATCACTTATCTCCTCTCTTCAGCTTTATCTAATTCTTTGTTAGCTTAGCCACTAAATTTTTTTTTTTTTAGTTCAGTAACTGTCTTTTTTTATTTCTAAGAGTTCTCTTTTTCAAATCATTTGGTTCCTTTCGCCTTACTTCTTATTCATTTCTTGTAGTTTTGATTCTTTCTTTTATGTCCTTTAAACATTACATTATAATCTGTAGCAAAGTGTTATATTGTCTGAAATTCAAGGGGGTCTAAATCTGCTTTTTACTTGTTTGCTCATAATGCAGTGTTACTTAATGTGTTTTTCTCTCTTTTTTTCCCTTTCTTTCTTTTCTTTCTTTTCTTTCTTTCTTGTTGTTTTCTTGTTGACTGACCTTATCTTCACTGAAGCTTTATTTACCTGTGAGACCTGAGGTCTTTTCCCTCCAGAGGAATTTTGCATTTGCTTCTGTAGATATACCAGGAATATTTCAATCAATATTTGTGTTAATTTCTTTACCAAGAGGTATATCACACAGGTGGTATAAATTTAAATCTCAAAACTCAGTAAAAGCAAACATTTTTTTCTCCCCACCAAAGCACAGGCAAAATGGTGCCTCCGCCTGATCTCCTGTGCTAGCAGATGTTTTATTTGTATGTATGTGTTTGTACGTGTTCCCATCCTACACTTAAACTGAAGGTCCTCCCTTCAAGGGTCCTGCTGTCACCATGTGGGTCATAAAATCCAAGTCTAGCTTCTTATTGTGTCATATAGGTACTTCCATTTTTGAAAATTAGCTCAGTTATTAATTCAATATTATTTTTAAGCCATGTGTTTGTAGAAAGAAGATTTTAAGATGATGCGGTTCTCAGTATGACTGGAATTGGAAAGAAAATCACTCATTTTAAACATGTGATTTTACTGATGCTTAGTGACTCCTGCAAGCTATGAACTCTAGTTGCTAATAAATTTGCAGACTGTGAGGTAAAATTCATGGTGGCAGAATGAAAGTGGGGTTGAACATAGGAGGAAACAATGATAATCTGTTTACCTTCATAGAATATGCTAGGAATGGAGCTGGGGTTGTAGCTACTTCTCTCTCTTCACTAAATTTCTGATGCTCCCAAAGACTGTCCTTCTTTCTGGAGGATTCTCATCCATGGCCAGTTCCCATGTCTTTCTTCATGGAAAGAGGCCACTGGGACTTAAGTGTAACAAACCTGTAGCAATCAGCTTTATCCAGCTGATAAGTGACTCTTCTTTAAGAACTCTACTGTTTTTTGAGAGGAAAAAAAATATATATATAGATAGATAAAGATAAATCAAATTTGCAAATGACATAGATGGGAGGGTAGCTAATATGGTAAAAAATAGAACCAAGAGTCAAAATTATTCAGATTGTAGGAAAAAGGAGATCAAAATAACACTATGACATTGAGCAAATATTTAAAAGTACCTCCTGTGGTTGCCCTACTTTTGGCTTTCAAGTAAGGACACACTTCTTCTACCAGTGCCTCCTTTTAGATTCTTATTTCTGACCTCTCACATCTTGGGCCCACATCCATTGTGCCCTTTGCCCTGTCTTTTGACTTTGTTCTTTTCTTTAGTTGTCCTTTCTCTCTCCTCCCGCCTTTCCCTATGCCTCCTACTAGAGTATGGGTTGCTTGAGAATAGAAATGAAACCTACATTTCATTTGTGTTTCTCATAGGGTTTAGAATTTGGGTTAGAAAAAACAGTTGCACAGAATGAAAGCAACCAACTTTAATAAGAATTTCATGCTTTACTTGACTGCTGATCCAAGTTAAGTATGAGCAAAAATACAATGTGCTAGTTCTTAAAAGAAAATACATACTTAGTCCGTGTTAAAAGAAACAGAGTATATACAAAATAATGTATTAGTCTCCCTGAATTCTGTATTACTTATTCCATGGTGGAGTATTATATTCACTTTGGCCATAAGACTTTAAGAAGATATTGGGAAGTGCAAGTGTGATTAGGGAAAAGTTACTTGGGACAGGAAAGCCTTAGCAGATATAAGAGGGTAACTGAATGAACCCTATCTGTTTAACCTAGAAATGGAAAAAAAAAAAAAAGAAAATTGAAAGTTGTTATCAAAGTTACTAGTGAACTATCCTTAAATACATGGAGAGAAAAGCTAGTATGTGAATTTATAATATCATCTGTATCTATAACATGAAAAACTAGTAAAGGCACCAGGAGAAAATCTGAGCTCCAAATTAGAAAGAGAGTGATCAAAAGAATCATAGAAAGTGGGATGGCCCAGCCTCCATATTCAAGTAGAATCTAGACGACCAAGTGTTGGAAACACTCAGAGCCCAGAGGATTTCCACACTGGGTCTAGTTGGCCTCGATTTATTGGGGTGAGCTAGAACTCTTCTTGTTCTACAATTACTGTACAACTTTTCGTAACAGCAGTTACTTCAGTCTTCATGGCTAGGGGTACTTTCTGAAGTGATAAAAAGGCCAATGTAGCATCATGGTCAAAAGTTAAGAGTGGGCCTGGAAGAGGGCTCTCCAGGTAAAAATCCAGGCTTCACCACTAACTACCTGTGGGGACTGGGACACGTTACTTAATTTTTGTATGTCTCTGTTTCCTTGTTTTAAAATGAAGTGGTAATAATAATACTTATTTTATTACCTTGTTGGGAAGATTACATTCGTTAATACAGGCAAAGGGTTCCAATACTGGCTTAGTACATGTTATGACCTTACCCCTAATCACTACAGTAATCCTCTAGAATAATAAATATTACCAGATGAAGAAACTGAGGTTCAAAAAGATTAATTATCTCTGGGCTGCGAGGCCCGTAAAGTGGGGAAATAAGGAATCATGCCCAGGGCTGATAGATTAAAATAATCTATGCCCTTTCTGCTCTAATATTTGGCCTCCACTGCAACATAAAGATGATTAAATGCCTTTGAAAATGGCAGCAAACTTTGTGGAATATAGGTACCAAATTATCTAAATTAAACATTTATTAAGTTCCCGGGCACGCACAGCACAACGTGACATGTATATGAAGATGCAGAAAGTGAAATGAGGGGTTTTTTGGTTTTTTTTTCCTCTTGGGAGTTTATATCTGTGTTTGATGCACAGGGGAGCATTTTATCTAAATGACAGGGAAAGTACAGGTGGAAACAAAAATAATAGTGATACCTTTTAAGTGACTGCTAACTACTAATCTTGTCTGATATGGCAACCCCAGAAGAAATTGCTCTCAAGAAGAGTGAACTCTGGAGCTGTAACCCAGCAGTTACAGTTTCCAGGGGAGGCTTCATGATAAACTCCTACTGGTGGGGCATGGAAGCAAGTAGACAGCTGATTAAATGTGTGAAAAGTACACTCCAAAGTGTTAGACCGGATTTTTATTGCCAAGTTTCTTGGTATTCAGTCTGAAGGTAATTATGAAGCTGAATAAGAGTGAACATCAGCCTCTCGTTTAATCCAAAGCCTTAACAAAACAAGTGAAAGAAATTCTCTGATATTCTTAGTCTTTTTAAGATGTGGAGCTCCTTCTTCTTAGATGAGGTGTGTTTTCATTTGCCTTGAGAAGCCTTTAAAATATAAATTACTCAGGCATTTTTTTTTTCCTCACCAGACTTTAAAAGGCCCAACTCTGGTTTTAAAATGAACCTTGCTTTTTTCCTTTTTGTATAGAGCCAAGTTTATTTTTACTACCTCTTAATATTCTCTTTAAAAATGTTTAATTTGGAGTTCCTGCCATGGCTTAAGTGGGTTACAAACCCAACATAGCCTCCATGAGAATGTGGGTTCATTCCCTGGCCTCACTCAGTGGGTTAAAGATCCAGCGTTGCCACAAGATGTGGCTGAGGTAGCAGATGTAGCTGGATCTGGTGTGGCTGTGGCTGTGACATAGGCTACAACTCCATTTCAACCCCTAGACTGGGAACTTCCGTAGACTGCAGGTGCAGCTGTGAAAAAAAAAAGTTTAAGGAAAATAAAACCAGTTAACTGCAACTGTTTGTGTTTCTCTTTGCTTGAAAATCAGTCAATCTAATGAATTCTGTAAGCATAACAACTTATTATTCATTATGATCTTCCTGGTTTTGACCATTTATAACAAAAAAATTAATTAAAACAGAGAGCTATAAACAGTCATAAATAGACAAGAATCAAAAGTAAGTTTCATGTGTTTCATAAAAGATGTCAAAACCTTTACTCAATGAATGATGGGAGTGGGAGTCTTTCCATAAATCACAAAACTTAATTACAAACCAAAGGGTGCTCAATCTCTGTTACACGGATAATTTTGCACCCTACACTAAGAGGCAAGATTTAGTAAGTGTCTAAAATCAATTAGAGTAGAATCAATCAACTTATTTTAGCTTATGTAGGAGCAGGATGGAGAGAGTTATTAGACTTTGTTGAAATTATTAATAAATATTCATACCATATTATCTGAGATAAAATCTTTTATCTTCAAGTTTCCATTCTTGAAAGGTAAATAGAAGGAAGATGTTTGTTGTACGCTTGTTGCGCTCATTTACCTTAGACTCACCCCACACCTAGAATGATGCTTTTGGAGATGAAATATAATTTCTTAATCGCTATTTCCAAAGGATTCAAATTTCTTGACCTTCTTGCAGCAAATTCTTTCTAGCAACCCCCTTTTTCTTTGGTTTCCTTGACATGGCATTTTCTTCAGACTGTCATATTGCAACAACCTGATGTTGTAAATGTTATGACTCCCATTTTTGCAGAGAGAAGATAGAGAATTAAGCAAATTGCCCAAGGTGACATAGCTATCCAGTTGAAGGGTTTGGAGTTAAACACAATATGATATAAATGGAAGGCCCATCTGTAAATGTTACCCTGTACCCCCACATGGCAGCCGCCACACACATGAGTTCTTACTGCTCTTCCTTCCCTGTCTGACTGTCTTTGTTTTTAGCTTTTTCCTTCTTCTCATCTCCTGAATATGGAGATTAAATTACACACTTGAGGAGTTCCCCTTGTGACTAAGCAGAAGTGAATCTGACTAGCATCCATGAGGATGCAGGTTCGAGCCCTGGCCTTGCTCGGTAAGTTAAAGATCTCGTGTTGCCATGAGCTGTGGTGTAGGTTGCAGACTTGACTCAGATCCTACGTTGCTGTGGCTGTGGTGTAAGCCAGCGGCTACATCTCCGATTTGACCCCTAGCCTGGCAACCTCCATGTGCCATAGGTGCAGCCCTAAAAAAGACAAAAAAATAAATTAAATAAATAAATAAATAAATTACACACGTGGTGATCTCTTAACATTGTTTCCTATGTGGTGTTCATCTACTGTCAGGTCTTCAAAAGGAATCATCCCATCCATACACCTCCATATCTTAACTTCCATGTCTCAAGGGGCTACTATCTGTTTCTCCTTGCATATTTTGCACAGTGTGGCCCCCTGCTTCCCTCATTACCTGGATCTTGGATGCATTCCTTCCTCCATATTGGAATCTCCTTGGCCTGACAAATCCTTTATCCTCTTTCATTTCCTTCATTCCCCTCAAAGCAACACCAATACAAATAACATGTAGCAGAATTTTAAAGAGATTTTGAGGATAAAGGATGAGGACTAAATAGGAACAAAGCAAAGGCCAAAAACCAAAATCATTAGTGAATATTAAAGAAATGCAAATCAAAACTACTAAGAGGTACCACCTTACACCAGCCAGAATGGCCATCATCAAAAAGTCTACAAACAGTAAATGCTGGAGATGGTGCAGAGTAAAGAGAACCTTCTCACACTGTTGATGGGAATGTAAATTGGTGCAGCCACTATTGAAGAGAGTATGGGGGTTCCTCTAAAAATTAAAATTAGACCTACTATATGATCCAGCAATCCCACTCCTGGGCATCAAATCTGGAGAAAACCATAATTAGAAAAGATACATACACCCAATGTTCATTGCAGCACTATTTACAATAGCCAAAACATGGAAGCAACCTAAATGTCCATCAACAGAGAAATGGATAAATAAGGTATGATATACATATCCAATGGACTATTACTCAGTCATAAAAATGAATTAAATACAGTGAAAGACAAACACTGTGTTATATCGCTTTTATGTGGAATCTAAAAAAAAGGATACAAATGAACTTATTTGCAGAACAGACACAGACTTTGCAGAACTTATAGTTACCAAAAGGGGACAGGTTTGTGGAGGGGAGTGATGGACTAGGGGTTTGGAATTGGCATATGCACACTGAGGTATATGGAATGATTGGCCAACAGGGACCTGCTGTATAGCAGAGAACTCTACCCAGTATTCTGTGTTAATCTATGTGGGAAAACAATCTGAAAGAGAATGGATATGTGTACATGTATAGCTGAATCACTTTGTTGTACAGCAGAAACTGTCACAACCTTATAAATCAACTATACTTCAATAAAAGTTTAAGGGAAAAAAAATCAAATAGGGATCCCATTTTTTGACTATTTCTTGCTACAGAGTTGGAGGCAGATTTTTCCATTACTTATATGACTGTGCTTACTTATTTCAAAGCCTTTGGAGAGCCCTAGTGATGTGCTTACTTGGTCATATATTTTTGTAAATTTAGTAATAATTATGTATTTTGGTAATCTCTGTTTTCTGAAAGGTCTTTCAAAATTATAAAGGCTCTATCTCCAGATCTGCTCCTACTAAGTTAATTCTTCCAAGCAGTATGTCTCCTACCCTAAAGCTCCCATCATATTTCCACTCTCTCTAGACCCTTGTTTTTCCTGAGACCCTTATCCTCTTTGTAGCTTTCAATTTCAAACCTATAGGGTTGTCTCTCTCTCCTTCCCCCTTACCCACTGTCTTTCCTCTCCCCCATGTTCTGGGAGGAGGGAGGGAGAGCAACACCTTTCATATCCAAAGAAGTCATCACCATATTTTCCTAAAGCAAAACCTTTTCCTCCCTCATGACATGTGCCACTGTCCTGTTATGTAAAAATGATTTCAATTGTTACCATGGACTTGCTTTTAAAATTTCCTGACACATCAGCTGGTCATTATTGAAAACATAACCATATGCCAAAATTGTACTAATTGCTCTACATTTATTACTTTAGTCATAAAAACAATGCTCTGAGGTATGTGTAATCATTTCCATGTTCATTTTAAGAACTAATGGTTAGTGAGGTTAAATAATGCATCTAAGGTCACATAGGAGGCATATGGCAGGCTCTCGATTTAAATAGTTTTACTTGGCCCTCGACTTGCATTCATAACCCCTTCTCCAATTTACCATCCGGATATCAATATTTGTGACATGCTCGTTGATTTGTCCAACCAGAAGAAATCTGACTTTCTTCTCAAGAGCCATGTCTGTACCAATTTTATTTGACTTTCCTCAAATTACCTTGTATTATTATTATTAGTCTTAAAGCACAAGAACTTAAACTCTTATGGAGCTTAGTTCAATGCTTTATGGAAATCAATCTGGTAATTTATGGATTGACTTTTATGTCTAAAAAACAATTTGGGTTATATCTAGATAAAGGACATAACTATTATGAAATTCATAAATAGGCTACTTTAAAAAAATTCTACTGAAAAGGGAAATCATTTAATACCTTAAGCAGAGTATTACTTAAATGGTTTATGTTCCTTAAGTGATGAACCCGGGCTGCATTATGGAAAATGTATACTTGTGTCATTCAAGTGCTTGAGAATGCAGTGTGTCATCTTTCCTAGTGGATGATATTGGCTGTAATAAGGAGGGGGGGTACTAGAAGAAACCACAGGTTGTTAGTTGAGAGGGGAAGCAACTGTAAGCCTAATTGGTGGCTTGCTAATAATAGCTCTCAACTGATTCTGAGACATATGGCTACCGACATAGGTACAAAAGGATAAAAGGGTACCTATAGAATGGATTAGGTTGAGTATATTTTAAGCTGTGTGTTATGAGTTGAGCGGACATTAATGTGACTCAGTGAAGGGACTGTGAAGAGAAGGAGGCAGGACTGTTTTCTCAGATGGAATGGGTGTGAGAATAATGTGAGATGGAAAGTGGACACCAATCATTTGAGCAGCAAGTAAGGTATGTAGTGGGTTGGAGCAAATTGGCAATTTCTCTAAAAAGAATGGGTCTGTGCAAAGTTTCTTTGAGGTGGACTTCAGCAGTCATTCTGGTGAAGAAATTTTGGTTTGCTTTTATTGTTACAAACACAGTTGAGAATAGTACTTAAGAGTAGCCTTTTTTAGCAAGCCTTTCCTTAAAAGCAGAGCTTCTTTGGACTTGAAAAGACTGCTTGGAGCAAATGTTTTCATCTTTCTCTTTAAATGCCATAAAAGGAGTATTTTGATGTCCAGCTGTTCTTTTTTCACTGAACCGATGGAGCAGAATAAGGACAAATTCAGATTTTCCCATATATGTAGGCAGACCAACGTCATGGTCAAAAGTGTGAGCTTTGGAGTCAGGATGCTGGAGTTCATTCTCCCAGGTCCACTGCTTAAGGCTATGTGATACTTGAGTGAGGGGCTACATCTTTCTTTTTCTTTTCCTTTTTAAAATTTTTAATTTTTTGTATTTTATTGTAGTTGATTTATGTGTTAATTTCTGTCAAGCCTTTCCTTAAAAGCAGAGCTTCTTTGGACTTGAAAAGACTGCTTGGAGCAAAGTGACTCAGTTGTACAAATACATATTCTTTTTCAATTTACAGGATAGTTCCCTATGCTATAGAGTAGGACCTTGTTGTTTACCCATCTTATATACACTAGTTTGCATCTGCTAATCCCAGGCTCACAAGGGAAGGATTGAGAGTTTTTCTCAATCTGTTGCCTCCTTTGTGAAAAGGGTTAACCAGGTACCCCTGGTGGTGGTTATGAGTATTAAGTGAGCTAATTCAGGTAAATAACAAAGTGCCTGGTGCATACTAAGTGCTAAATGAACCTTAAATAGGACTATTGAAATGAACTAAATGAAAGCAGAGAGACAGAAACTTGGTTAGATGCTACCTGGGAGTGAGAGGAGGGGGAAGGGAGATGTTGCCAAAAGGTGTGTGAGAACAATGTGAGATGGAAAGTGGACACCAATCATTTGAGCAGCAAGTAAGGTATGTAGTGGGTTTCCCTTTGGGGTGATAAAACACTCTGGAAATAGTGATGATGATTGCACAACACTGTGGATTTAATTAATGCCATCAAATTGTGGATGGTATTTAAAATGATTAAAATGGAATTTGTGTTATATAATATCTACACAATAAAACAAACAAATATGAACACTTATAAATGATGACTGTCACATAGGCTCAGATTCTTTTCTTTTGGTTCTGCCTAATGCCAGGAAGCACCTATTACATAATTTTAGGTCTGATGCACTGACTACTTTCCTTGTCACCTCTGGTGTCCTGTAATCCTAAAGGGAAGATCCCCAAGGTAGGGTGCCCTCTAAGATGTCCCCTGAGGGGGCTAGGAGCTCATGTTGGCAGTCCTAGGGCCCCTAGGGCTCAGGGTCTGGAGAGAAACACTTGCATTAACAGAGTTCCACAGCTTCAGCACTGTAGCATGGATTGGGGGCTTTTTCCTGAAACCATGCCCCAGAGAGGAGGGATGAGTCCTGATGGGACTAACTCGGTCATGGTCACCGCTAGATGCACTAACAGTTTCATGCTCTTTACTCCATTCAGGTCAAGTGATCAAACACATGGATTCCAAATTTAAACCAGCTCTTTATCATTTTGTTTATTAGAGTATAGTTGATTTAAGTGTTGTATCAACTTCTGCTGTACAGCAGGGTGACCTAGTACATATACATACATCCTTCTTCTCATACTATCTTCCTTCATGTTCTATCCCAAGAGGTTGGATGTAGTTCCCTGGGCTGTACAGTAGAACTGCATTGCTTATCCATTCTAAATGTAATAGTTTGCATCTAAATTGTTTATCATTTTAGATCTAGAAGGTTTTTACTAATTCAGCAGTAGACAGGTGACCATTATGGGAGCTCATTATGTGGTCCATAACAACCCAGAAACACCAGACCCAGACAGGACATTTTCTCCTGAGATTTCTTCCAATTTCTTAACAAATTTTAGAGAATCTAGAGTTATTTTAAAAACACATCTCTTTTGCTCCATTAAAATTACTTAAAAATAAAATCTGATCCTACTTGAAACATGGGGTTAGATTACCTAATCCCAGAAATTCTTTTTGACTCTGATTCTATGAATCACAACCACCCACCATAACTTGTCATGAAAAGAAAATTGATATTATTTCAAATCATTCCCTTTACCAAGCTATGGAAATATATCTGAAATAATACATGTGATAATTTTGTAATGTAATATGCATTTACTGGATTTAAGTGATTATTAAACTTGTTATTTTTAAGCTGCTCTTTTTCATCAGTAATAATCATGATGATTATTTTAATTGCATTTCACTTTGACTAGTAGTAACTGTGTATGTAACTTTATATCTAAAATGTTTAAGTCAGTGTTTCATTTACCAACTACTAGTTTATATTAGAGATAGTTGTTAATTTGTAGTACATGTGAGGCAGATATGCTCTTAGTCCCTTAACAAGCCCCAAGCTCCTGCTTTGTGCAGGACACCAGTCTAGGTACTGAGAATATGGCAGGGAAGGAAAGTGGGCAACATCCTTGCTCTCATAAAGCTTATTTCAACCTCCTCAAAGAAGTACCCATATATCTTAATAATTTAGATGCTAATATGCTATAGAACAAAATGGGGGAAAATTAGCTACTTCAGTGTGTCTGTTATTATACATGACATAGAAGCTCTGTGAACTAATTTTTATGATCCTTATTTTATAAGAGAGGAAATTACCTTAGGACACTTGCAAGACACATTGAAGTACAGAGCTTCTTATCAGACTATTTAGGCAATTCCATATAATTATTTTAAATATCTTAGCAAAATGGGGGAGAAATGAGAATTAGATGAGTATAGATAATTCTTCTCTGAACGGAGCCTGTGAGGATGATAATCCCTTATAAAAAATTAACAGCAATAAGAGAAATGCTTGTTTTTAGATATCTTGTGTACATGACACTTAAGTATCTAGTCTGTCTTCAAAGTCCGTTGCTTCTGCCCCACTCACTACAGCAGTGGTTTTCAATCAGAGGTGATGTTGCCCCCCATAAAACACATGGCAATGACTGCAGACATTTTGGTGGTTATAACAAGGGAGAGAGGGCACTGCTGGTATTGAGTGGCTAAAGGCCAAAGATGCTACTCTCATGCTACAGTGCCCAGGACAGAGCCCCATGGAAAAGAGGTATTCAACACGAGGTTAAAATAACTCTACATTAGAGGTAGCAACCATTTATTGGTGTGTTTATACGCATGTAAACATACATACTATCACGGGGTGCAAATGGAGATGATACTGTATGTATTCGCCTGTGATTTGCTCTTTCTACTTACTGCAAGTTGGAGGTCTTTCAGTCAGTACATTTAGTTCTTTTTCCTTCTAGAGAACTGCATAGCATTTTCTATGTATGTGTAAGTGTATCATAACTTATTTAACACTTCTCATATCAATAGACATTTAGGTTGCTTTTGGTTTTTAGCTATTTCAAATGATTGCAGTGAACATCCTCGTAGGTATATTTTTGTACAAATGTGACAGCAGTCTTTAGGACTATTTTCTAGAAGTGAAATTGCAAAGTCAAGTTGTACGAACATTTAAAAATGTGGTAGGTTTTCCCAACCCCTCCAGAAAGGATGTACCCAAGTTATATTCTCACCAGTTGTCTATAAGAATGACAAGAGTATTTTCAACTTTGCAAGTATATAACTTAAAAAAGGAATATAATATTAGCAAATAAAATTGTGCTTGATTTCAAGAATGTTTGGACAAAGTCCCAAATCCTATTAAGCTGTATCAAAACACATAATAATGGTCACTAGAAAATAGAATCTGATGATCACAGAAATCAACTCTGTTACACCAGCAATAACATTAAGGGGACTAACCCCCAGAGCAGGTTTATCCACTGTCTACATTGTACTGGAAAAATCTACCAGATAGCTAATGGATTCTGGCTGCCTTGTTAATATGATCCACTGTGTCATCTTCCTTCACCTAACTGCCTGGTAGTGGGAGTAACAGCAGTTGTCCACAGGATTTATAGCTACTTTGCTTTTCAGTAAGGCAGAGGAAAAATAAACCAGAAAGCAAGTCACCCACTGAGATCATTAGAAAAGGAACTATGAATAAATGAATTCTAAGAATGAGATATCGTTGTCTAGGAACTGAATTGGTAAAACAGGAATTAAATAATCTCTTTCCCTAACCTTTCCCAAACAGAACAACTATATAAATAAGGCCCAGGTATATAATACAGGAAAAACATTCAAGCCACCACTCTTCCTATGAAACTGAAAGAGCTGGTTATAAAGCATGATAGATTTGTTGGCTAAAAGAGCTCTGTATAACACGAGATCCCAAGGTGCATGTCTGCTTTGTCAATAAATCTTAGGGAAATCCACAAATCATTTGTATGACATTCCTCACATGTTGCTATGTCATTAAGCTCTTTTTTGGTGATTTTTATTTTTTCCATTATAGTTGGTTTACAGTGTTCTGTCAATTTTCTAGTATGCAGCTAAGTGATCCAGTCACACACACATATATGTGTATATATACACATTCTTTTTCTCACATCATCCTCCATCACACTCCATCACAAATGACTAGATATAGTTCCCAGTGCCATACAGCAGGATCTCACCACTTATCCATTCCAGATGCAATAGTTTGCATCTACTGATGCCAGATTTCCTGTCCATCCCACTCCTTCACCCTCTCCCTTGGCAACAAGAAGTCTGTTCTCCAAGTCCATGAGTTTCTTTTCTGTGGAAAGGTTCGTTTGTACCATACATTAGATTCCAGCTATAAGTGATATCATATGGTATTTGTCTTTTTCTGACTTCACTTAGTCTGAGAGTCTCTTGTTCAATCCGTGTTGCTGTAAATGGCATTATTTTGTTCTTTTATATAGCTGAGTATTATTCTATTTTGTATATATACCACATCTTCTTAATTCACTCATCTGTCAATGGACATTTAGGTTGTTTCCATGTCTTGACTATTGTGAATAGTGTTGCGATTATAAGGTGGTCACTCTGACTAGTCATCTGTGAATAGACTCTAAGGTTACAGTGTTAGAAAACGTAGAGGCTTTCTCTCCCAACGGAGCTTATTGTTTTGGAGAGGAAACACACCTTTGCAAGTCAATTGTCTAATTATGTAACTACCTTTGTGATGAGATGAATGTGCAATGCAAGGATGTAACAGGGTGCTTGACCTAGTCTAAAGAGTGAGTGGGGAAGGCATCCGCAAAGAAGTGACATTGAAGTCAAGACAGAGGAACCACCTCACTTGTGAATGAACACTTATTCAGCGATTTGTCTCATGCTCAGGGTACAGGTCATATGTTTCTTAGTGTTTTCATCCATTTCAAGAACTAAACCTCCCTATACAATGAAAGCTTCCTAGAGAAAACTAATAACATCATACATTTATTCATTTGTTTTACTCATCAGTATTGCCTAAGATGTACCTGTTGCTATTCTAAGCCCCCAGGAGATAATAGTGACCTGGGTGACAAGGTCATGCTCTCATGAGGTTTACATTATGGTGGGGGATCCAAACATACGTACAAGTAAATGACATGTAGTGTGATGCACTATAAGAGAAAATACATAGACTAATGTGGTGGAGTGTGAACATTAGAGGTTAGAGAAGTCTTTTTGAAAGAAATGGGGTTTCAGTTTTGAATTTATTCCATCAAACCATACAATACTCACCCCACCCCCCAGCCTTCCATGTTGAATGTTCACTGCCTCTCATTCATTGTGACTCTGCATCTGTTCTTCCACCAGGCCTTCCTTGGTTCCCACAATGCATGTGGATGACCCAACCAAAACCCTGGCTTTTCAGTTTTTTGATCTCCTCACCTCTTCATTTACCCCCTCCCACGGCCTTAACCTGGAGCTTGTCCTCACTTATAACTACGCCATCCCCAAAATCTCACTTTCAAGTGTTTTTCTCTTAGGACATCCCTGCCTGTAGTCTATCTCACATACTCTAGTACCATTGCTCCGTTAATTGTTTAACCTTATGGAGAACATTAATCCCTTTATCTAAATACTTTCCTAATACTCGCCTTGATTCTGTGTTCATCGATCTAAACACTCCTTTATGAATATCATTAACTCATTGAGTCTTTCTCCCAACCTTGTATTATCTAACCAAACCCAGGCCCCTGTCAAACACAGCCCCTGGCTTCTTCCACTCCGCTTCAGAGCAGCTGACGGTTGCTGGAGAAAAACACAGCTGTACTGACTCTAAGTTCATAAACACAGATGACCAGAGGGAGCTACCTGAGCTGAGCTGCCATTTCCGAGAATGTTCCTTTCACACTTTCCAGAATGACCACTTCACCCCCATTTCTGTCTCCACAGTTCTGTCTGTCACATTACCCCTCACAACCTTCATCCACCCTCTACCACTGATGACCTCACCTTTAACTTCTTTGATACCTAAATGAAAAGGAGGAAGTAGCCTTGAAAAGATTTGGGGAAAACTGAAATTTTTGAAATTCTTTCTCTCCATCATTTCTCAAAAATGATTGCTATAGCACTGTGTTTATAAGGCATAAGCT
Organism: Phacochoerus africanus; assembly: GCF_016906955.1. Lineage (NCBI taxonomy): Eukaryota > Metazoa > Chordata > Mammalia > Artiodactyla > Suidae > Phacochoerus > Phacochoerus africanus. The sequence continues at coordinate 79,353,069 of NC_062550.1, read as the reverse complement.
TAAAATGTTTTGTTTAATTGAATTTTTAAAATCCCAGCCATAAATGGATACTTTTTTCTTTTCGATATTTACATCTTTAAGCCCTCATTTAACCTTGCTTCTTCTTTTCCCAAATTCAAAACTTACAATATATTTCTAAGATCACTATGTGTTCAAGTTAAATCATATTTTCAATCATATTTTTCAATTAACTTTTAGTACATCATAATTTCACAGGGAAGATGACTCCAAGTCTTTAGGAATCCTAATTTTCACTTCAAAAAGAACTCTGAATTTTTTAAAAAATGTATGTTTTATTCTTTCAACCAGTCTATAAAGACATGTAGTTAAAATGAGCCAATTAAAGGTTTTACACGGAGTTTCTATTGTGGCACAGTGGAAATGAATCTGACTAGTATCCATGAGGATGCAGGTTCGATCCCTAGCCTCTGTCAGTTGAGTTAAGGATCCAGCATTTCTGTGAGCTGTGGTGTAGGTCGCAGACATGGCTCGGATCCCACATTGCTGTGGCTGTGGTGTAGGCTGGCAGCTGTAGCTCCAACTCGACCCCTATCAGCCTGGGAACTTCCATATGCCATAGATGTGGCCCTAAAAGGAAAAAAAAAAGGAAAAAAAAAGGTTTTACACATACTTTTTTAAGTATTAAAAGTTATTTAGCTAAAACTCATTCCATTGGAATGTCTCATTCAATCTGTGTGTTGACTATAAGTGTTTCAACAACTGTAAAGAAATGTTCCAGATATTTAGAAGAGTATTTTATAAGATCTTTAATGAACAGATAACTTCTCAGTTATGACTCAAGTTATAACCCTTCTTTCATTCATTCTGCCTTCAGTATATCAAGTGCATGAGGTAGGCAATATCAAAAAGCAAAATTGCCTTTTTGCTTTTAAATTTCCTTAAGATGAAGAATTTTAATTACTTTTCCTCCTGCTTAAAACCTACATACATAAGAGTAGTTGTCCATTGGTGGTGCATTGGTTAGTAAAGACTGGTGGCTTTAAGTGTAAGTCTAGAACTACTAGAAAGTTGTATTTATTCATTGAGAAACCTGAAGTTATCCTCATATGGAAATCACTTATACTAGAAATATAATTACTTACATAAATGACTAAAGCTTTCAGAAGTTGAAATATGAGTTGTCCTATGCAAATTTTTAAATCTTTAAAAAAATTATCTCAAAATAAGGTTTACCTGTAAATATGTTACCATATTGACCATTTTTGCAGTAATACTATTTTCAGTATTGGCTGAAAAAGCATTGCAATAATTTCAAATTCCAACTCAAACTCTTTCTACTCAGAAGGTCACAGAAACAGGCATTTGTTAGGTGAGATGAGATGAACTACGTAGCTCACAAACTATAAAACATCCTGAGGTTTCTCTGTAGCGACTTTGGGAATTTAAATTCAATTTCCAGAAATTCAGCAAACCCAAGCCTTCTAATTTTTGTTTTCTATATTAGTATCTGGATATGTCCAGATGAGAATTTATACCTTAAAAATGGAAAGTGGTCTAAGATGATCTAAAGACGTCAATTGCTTTTGGCTCAAAAGTGAATTCATTTTTCTTATGATTTCTGGGGAGTTATAAACATCAGAGGAATAAATTCATCCATTTGGATCTCTATGGTATCAGTAATTTGACACTTTTAAAATCACTTGTAGATGTGGGTTTGATCCCCTGGCCTCACTCAGTGGGTTAAGGATCTGGCATTGCTGCAAACAACAGCGTAGGTCACAGATGTGGCTCAGATCTGGCATTGCTGTGGCTGTGGTGTAGGCCAGCAGCTGCAGCTTTGATTCACCTGTAGCCTGGGAACTTCCATATGCCCCAGGTGCAGCCCTAAAAAAAAGAGTAATTTTGAATATGCTGAGGTATATAGACAAGCATTCACCTGAGATCCTTGGCTGGTCTGCTCTGCCAAAGGCATAAAAGTAACCATTTTATTCTGAAACAAGTGTTAATACTTAGCACCCTGGCCTCATGCCTGTTCATCAAGCATTTTCAAACAGCTGAAGTAAACTGTTTTTGAGTGGAGCCATATTCTGATAGGTCCCAGAGGATATTAACTCGAAAATGTATATCCCCAGCTATTTAGATGCCTCACTACATAATACGGAATTATTTAATATTGCCCCCTTAAAGTACGAGTGTAGTTTTAACACTAGTTTAATGCAGTTCTTTCTCACACTATTAAATCAACAGGGTGAGTTGTTTTTAAAGGCACATTTGGAATCAGAAGACAATACTTTAATTCCTGGTCCTGTCACTGGTTGTGCAAGATCAGAAAAAAGACTCTTAACTCTTTGAGCCTAAATCACCTCACCTCTAGAATGGGGACTATCTGTCATAAAGATAAGGCTTTCTGAGAGGTCAAAGACATAATGAATTCCATAGCTCTATGAAACTCTTAAGCCATATTCAAATTTTTATAGCAACATCATTTTTATGGAGTCATTTTATGGGATTATTAAGCTATCCAGAAGGCTTTGGGGAACCAAGAAATAAGTTCTTGGGATGGTTCTTAGAATGGTAAAGATTGGTTTTTAAAATGTGCTGCAATGGTATGTGTTAGAGGAGGAACCTCTCTAAAAGGAATTTTGATAAATTTTGTACCCACATCAAATTAAGGTTAAATTTTACTAGATATACCCTTCTGACATAACCATCTTAACTGCATAATGTCATTCTTCTATTACAGGTTCATCAGAATAGCAAATAGTTATGTGGGAGATACATTTTGATTTAAGGAAAAAAGGGGAGCTATCTGTTGAGATTGAGTTGGGAGGAAGGGGAAGCCAACTCCCTCACAGTCTTACTTCACAGATCATGGGCTCTGACAGAAATGCACCACAAAGATGGCACCAACTACTCTTCGCATAAGAGGTAGAACAGATGCCACTCCATGGGCCTCAGAAGCTCTCTTCACCCCATCTTCCTCTCCTCACACAACATGGACCCACCCCTCAGAATAAAGCAACCTCTGGTGCATCTTCTGAAGTTCCACAGAGACTGGTTCATCTCAAGAAAGCATAGCGTCAACCTCATGGATTCTCAGCCAATATTCACAAACCATTCCTTGCTCAACTTTATTATCTGCAGTAATAAGATATGGGTACTATTTATAATTAAATCTACACGTGATTTTCAAAGTGTCAAATTACGATACCATGGAGATCCAAATGGATGAATTTATTCCTCTGATGTTTGTAATTCCCCAGAAGTCACATGAAAAATGAATTCACTTTTGAGCCAAAAGCAATTGACTTCTTTAGATCATCTTAGACCACTCCGCATTTTTAAGGTATAAATTCTTAACCCACTGCACTACAACATGAACAACTCAAAATTAATTTTGGAAAAAATCTGATCTTACCTGTAAGTAGCCCCTACAAGGGTAAGTGAACCCTGTGAGCTAATTCAATCTTCTGATTTTTTACTAAAACTTGTCACTTGGCCACCCAGGTTTGAATCTAAAGCAAAGTATTCTCTCTTTAGTCAAAACAAAATAATGGCATTTCAGGGACTAATCAGAAAATTAATATTGAAAGTGATTTTGATCTAACACTTGACAAAAGCTGGTTTAAAGCCTCATGTCTTGGGAGTGTGATAATCACAATAAAATCTCAGAATCCATTCCTCTGGGTTCTCTCAGCCCCATGTCTGTATTGAGTAAGGTAATAAAGAACAAACAAAGCAATGCCTCTGAGAAGGACCTTTGCTAAGTTAGGGTTGGACCTGGGAGGGAAGAAAAGCAGGCATTTGAATTCTGTTTCTTTGCAAATCAATAAAAACATTGACCATCACCTTAAGACATTTCACTTATATAGTACTCTCGAATTCAAACCTAGAGAAAAGTTTGTTTCTTTAGGAAAAACTTATATGCGTCATTGTGCTGGATGTTAAAAATTCTCTTTTTTTTTTTTTTTTGTGACTTTGTTGCCAGGAGGCTCATTTGCCTACACCTGATACCCTCTTTTTATCTCCTGGGAAGCTTTTGCTGCCTTCATTTTAATTAGTTATAATCCCTTTGGGAAGTAGGCCAAGATATTAATTAAATAGACACATATCTCTAAATACTAAGTAGAATCGAACCAAGGTCAAGAAGAGAGCAGCCTTCTTATGACTTTACTGTGGTACTCACTGCTTTTAAGGAATTTCCTTATTTCTCTTAACTGTCTTTCGTATCCTTCGACCTTTTCCTATTTTGATCATTTTTTTTTACTTTAAATTTATTTTCAAAATTGAAATATTATATATTTTTCCTTTAGTTACACCTGCAATACTGTATGAGATGATGGAGGTTGTTTGTTGCTGCTGTTTCTATATATATATTTTTTGTTTTTATGTATTTAATATTAGATTGCTGTATTTAAGATCTATTGTGGTTTACAACATTTGTAAAAGAAAAGATGTGGCTCCTTGAAGAAAGTTAGTAAAGGAAAAAAAAAAAAAACCACTGGCAGAGGCTTGGAGGAGAGGGATTAAGAGTAGTATAAAATAGGGATTTCCCATTGTTGCGCAGCTTAAATGAATCCAAATACTATCTATCCATGAAGAAACAGGTTCAATCCCTGGCCTCACTCAGTGGGTTGGGGATCTGGCGTTGCTGTGAGCTGTGATGTAGGTTGCAGATACCGCTCAGGTCCCGAGTTGCTGTGGCTGGGGTGTAGCTGGCAGCTATAACTCTGATTTGACCCCTAGTCTGGGAACTTCCATATGCCAAGGGTGCAGCCCTAGAAGGCAAAAAAAAAGAAAGAAAGAAAAAGAAAAAGAAAAAGCATAGTATAAAATAGAAGAATCAAAATTTTAATTTAAAAATAATACTTAATACTTTAATTCATACATATTACTTAAGGGAAAATATTTCATACTGCATGATATTCAGAATAAGTGCAGCCCAGCTCTTGTCTCTAAGGAATTTAAAATTCAATAGAGGAAATTGAAAATACACAAATTATTGTAGCACATGGAAGAAATAAAAAGATTCTAAAAATAGAAATTCCCTCTGATCACTGAAATCTGGGCAGAATTTTAAAATGCATGTTAGGTTTATTCAGGCTATGGTAAGGGTCAAGGGCAGTGGAATTACTATTATGCCATGGCCAAGAGTTCCTGCTGTGGCTCAGTGGGTTTAGGGCCCACATTGTCTCTGTGAGGATGCGAGTTTGATCCTCGGCCTCTCAGTGGGTTAGGGATCCAGCGTTGCCACAAGCTGTGGCATAGGTCACAGATCCAGCTCAGATCCAGCTTTGCTATGGCTGTGGCTGTGGCCTAGGTTGGCAGCTAGAGCTCCAATTCATCCCCTGTCCCAGGAACTTCCATATGCTGAAGTGTGGCTGTAAAAAGGAAAAAAAAAAAAAAAAAAGCCGTGATTGAAGATGCACCAGTACAGTTGGAGCTGGTTTCAAGAGAAGGTGGGTTCTAGGGGGTAACCAGAAGACAAACACTTACTGGAAATGATGATGATAGCGATAGGAGCAAGAAAGTGATCACACACTCAGTCATTCAACCCACGCTTGCTATTAGGAGAGGCACTGTGATTTAATCACAAAAAGATTCCCTGCCTGCCCTCAAGGAGCTCATGGTTTAGGGGGACAGAGATCTATTCAAACAATCCCTCTGGTAATTCACAGTGTGATTCTGCTCAGTCCTACCGAGGATACACAGCGGCACAGACTGCCTCCACCTCCTGTCTGGGCGGAGGGGGTTGACCTACTCAGGGATGCCCAGAATGCTCACCCAGGTGAGGGGGTTGAACTGAGACCTAAAGAAAGGATAAAAGTTTAGTAAATGAAGTGGAGCGGAAGTGTGTTACACACAGAGGAACTGCATGTGCAAAGGCCTGTGATGGGGTCCGTGAGGCACATTCGAGGAATGGGAAGGAGGTCATGGTGCCTGGAACACAGAGGCGAGGGAGTGCCTGGTGTGCGATGAGGCTTTGGAGGCAGGTAGGGGCCAAACTATGAGGACCTTGTGGGTTCTTAACATTTTGGTGTTTATCCTCCAACCAAAGCACAACTACTCAATATTTTAAGTGTGGTCAGATTTTTAATTGCCTAGAGAAGAAACCAGACGGAAGTGAAAGTAGGAATGGGAAGGAGAGTTAGGCAGCTACTCAAAAAAGATGCGATAAGAGGGAAGAAAATGAAAGTATATTGAGCGCTAACAGTGCCACAGGCACTGTGCTGCGTGCCTTTTAGGTCTTGAGAAGCTGCCCGGATAATTGTGGTGCTCTGTCAAGTAAGTTCACGTTTCCATTTCCTCGGCAGCCCCAGCGCATTAAACAAGCACAGTGTAGTTCCACTAAGATATTAGCCAAGATAGTGGAGCCAAAGGGATGACCAAAAGACAAGACCAAAGGACTGAGACTTTATCTCATGACATTTCCTTATAAATTACTGCTGTACTTCATATCTCTCTGATGTCAGTGCTTTGTAGCAAAAATACAGCAAATCAAGAAGTCCAGAAGCCTCTAAGAACCAAAGCTTCTAGGAGTTTGTAGAATTATGGGCCTGCCAATAAATACCCATTGGAAAATGAATCCTCAAACCTCAATTATTAGGATCTATTTACTTAAAAACTTAGAACAGTAGCTAACCATACGCATTTGTGCTAACTTCAATTTATTTTCTTTAGTCATTTTAAACAAACATTTGCTTTAGCGGCTATTCTATATAAGGCCACTATATCAACACTGAGGATACAATAGTGAAAAAAAATAGGTGACAAATCCTGCCTCAGTGGAGCTTACGCTGTAGGGAGGGAACAGGTTATATAGGGAGGAACAGGTTATGTAAGTAAATATATAGTATATTAGATGAGACTTTACAGCAAATAGGATATGTCTTATTTCCATGATATTTATACTATAGTTTGAATCTATAATCATATATATGTATATATATATTTTTTTTTGCTTTTTTTTAGGGCCAACACCTGTGGCATATGGAGGTCCCCAGGCTAGTGGTCTACTCAGAGCTGCAGCTGCCAGCCACAGCCACAGTAACACCAGATCCAAGCTAACCTACACCACAGCTCATGGCAATGCCAGATCTTTAACCCACTGAGCAAGGCCAGGAATCGAACCTGAAACCTCATAGTTCCTAATTGGATTCATTTCCGCTGCGCCACGGTGGGAACTCCGTGGATCCTATAATTATATTTCTTCATGAAAAATTAAAGCAGATTGGGAGTTGTCAAGTATAGATGCATTTGGAGGTTGCAGTTATAGATGTCTAAGGAAAGTGTCACTGAGTCTGTGACATCATCATAAATACCTAAAGGAGATGAGGGAGTCAGCAGGCAAGTATATAGGGCAAGAATATTCTTGGCAGAGAGTGCAAAATCTCCAAAGTATTCGCACTTTTTGACTCAAACAGTATTTTCACATCCATTTAAAAATGCTGACGTTTTTGTAATATTGTAAATGCAAATTTGTAATATTTAATAAAAAGTTATATTGTCACAGAGTAGGATTAAGTGGCTTTTTTGCTTTATCTTTTCAAATTCCATTTAATGGTTTTTAATGGTTTTTATTACAAGATATAATGTTTTAAAAGTTTCCTCTAAGGTTAAAAAAGAAAGATTGGAATTCCCATTGTGGTTCAGTGGGTTAAGAACCTAACATAGTATCCCTGAGGATGTGGGTTCGATCCCTGGCCTCGCTCAGTGGGTTAAGGATCTGGCATTGGTGCAAACTCCAACGTAGGTTGCAGATGCACTTCTGATCCGGTGTTGCCTCTAGTTTGGACGCCTAGCCCAGGGAACTTCCATATGCCACAGGTGCAGCTATAAAAAGAAAAAAAGAGAGAGGGATTATAAAAAATAATTGTTGTAGATATTTAAGTTGAATTTTTTCAACGTAAAACAATACTGATAAAGTCACTGATGCTAGAGATGACCTTATTACCCACGGCCACCAGATTTTTGTTCATTTTTATCTTATACGTTTTCAGAGATTATGAAACTTAAGTATTTTTTTGGTGACCGTAATTGGCACAGATTTTTCAAATGGTGAAAGTGCGATGAAAAAGATAATCAAAAACTCTGGTTAGGGAAAAGACAAGGACTAAGACGGCTCTTGGGTTGCGTGATCTGGCGACTCGAAGTGGGTAATGCTTGACCAAGACAGGAAGGCTCCCCAGATGGCGGCTTTGCAGAGCTCTGAGGGCACTGGTGTCTGTGTAGGCAGTCTGTGCCGAATTTCCTAGAAAATGGTATGGTCTTCCCATGTGCAATTAAAATCTTTCTTCATCGTGAAGAGTTATATTAAATATTTTAAACAGGTCTCCTCCCACACGTATTAAGGTCTCTATTTCAGAGACCTCAATTACCCTCAGCTGAGCTATGTTTGCCAGTCTTCCATACCTATTACCTTCATCCTAATTAAGTATGTCTTTCCTTCCAACTATATATTCTGTGATTATGACCAGCTTTCTTTTAAATTGGAAACTATTTTAAGCCATATATATTCTATTCTTTGCTCTTTCTAATATATGCATTGTTTCAGTAGCAGTGTTGTTGTCTTCAGTTTGATTTCCTTTAGACCTGTGATTTTCTGTGTCTATTTTGCTTTCCTACACTCATTTTTAAAAAATTATTATTTAATTAATGTACTCCTAATAAGTGCTGTGGGAAATTTCCTTCTGTTTGTGGTTATGCTTTTTTCCTAGTCTGAATATTTTCTGTCTTTCTGTGCTATAGGGTTGTGACTGTTTTCCATAGTTTTCATGCATCAATTCAATTCCCTTTTCTCATATTTTACTCACACTTGTACAGTTTGGTCCAGATTTTGAATATGACTTCTTTCTGCCTCATCAGAGAACTGCTTTCTGTGCCCTCAGTTGTGGTTTGAGACTGGGTATTTTGAGCTCTATCCATAGATTTTTCTGGCTCGGGGGCCTGATGGCCTGAGGGGAGAGCTCGGCCAAGGGGGTGATATCTGAACTTTGCCCCTTACTTCTAGGGTTTCATCAAGTAATTGATGTAACAGTTCGATCCAGAAAGTCATAGAACTGTCACATTTATACAGAAATTCAGCCTGAGGCTTCAGATCAGCCTCTGATTCCATGTGTCCTTTGGGCATTTTATTCTTTGAGAATCAGTCCTGTCATGCATATCTATTTCAGCTGTTTTTCCCCTGCACTAATTCCACCACTCCCTAGACAGAAAAGAGTTTTCTTCTTGCCAGATCTGGGAGTATTCCTGAGAATCTCAAAATCTGATCTACTCTCTCACTTGGCTTCTTGAAAACGGGATGGGGAAAGGGATCTGGTCATGTCATATGGCCGCATTTGGCTGCAGAGAACTTAGGTTTCTTTAGGTAAGCCATTGCATCATGCCCCTTTGTTCAGTTAGCTGTTGGTGGCGGTTTTTATTGTAGTTGTCTCGAAAATCTGTGCTGTTATCCATTCTACCATCTAAACAGTACATTTGCCAATACCCTTATATCACTCTAGCTCTTTCAATCACCTTACCGTAAACAGACTCAAAACCAAACAACACTGAAATATTGTTGTCCAAAAGATATCTTAAAACAAATGAATATTAAGGCTTTCATATTTGCTATAGTAAATTCCCAGTGTTTCCTAATTAGCTGAGCTTTTCATTTAGCATATTTCTCAAGAAATGAAAAGTATTATTACCAAAAGTAACAAACATTTGAATCACTTGAATTTAGAAGTGGTGGATTAAAAGATTTTAAGTAAAATATGTAATAAGAGGCATGGAATAATAGACTTTCTTTGAAGAAAGGAAGTATAAAATGAACTTCGTGACCCAACCAGAGTAATTTCTGGTTTTTGTTTTGGTTTGGTTTGGTTTGGTTTTTGTCTTTTTAGGCCTGCACCCATGGGATACGGAGGTTCCCAGGCTAGGGGTCAAATCGGAGCTGCATCTGTTGGCCTACACCACAGCCACAGCAATGCCAGATCCAAGGTGCATCTGCGACCTGAACTACACCACAGCTCATGGCAACGCCGGATCCCCACTGAGCGAGGCCAAGGATCAAACCTGCTTCCTCATGGATTCTAGTCAGACTCATTTCCACTGAGCCACAACAGGAACTCCCAGTAATTTCTGTTTTGAGCTATGTGCCATCTTGTCAGTAATATTAAAAAGTCCATAACACTTTTGTTATGGGCTCTCTTTCTCTTTTTCTTGTTTTGTTTACTGCACATGTGGGTGGCTATAATCTGCATACCCTGTGACTATCCTGTGGTTGATATTGAGCCATAAGCTTTTACTAAAATGAAGTTTAAAATTTAGAAGCGAGTCAAGAAAAAGGCCATTGTGTAATCAACTTTTCATGTAGTTTATTTATCTTATAGTCATGCCCCCAAGAAATATTTATAAGGCTGAGGGTAAGAACTTCTCATATTGCATGTGTTACAGTGAAATGCTTCAAAACTCATTTTGGCATCTTGAATATATTTACTAAATATGGAAAATTCACTTATTCATTTATCTGATAAGTATTTATTGAATGCTTACCTTACCTGTGGCTGGAACTCTTCTAAATACTGGAGATGCTCTGATGAGCAAAATAAAATCTCTCCCCATACATAACTTTGCTTTAGAATGAAGGAAATGGACAATCAGTCTGTGAAAAAAATAATTACCTGATTGCGTTCTTAATAAGCACTCTTAAATTGCACCATTTACCCTTCAAAGTCAGCCATCGCTGCTCTGAGACACCGTATCAGGATATCAGTGCAGGCTCATTGCTGACTTGTGCCTAAATTGTGTTTTCTGGATGATAGTCCTATATACTCTGGGCTAAGCCCAAGAGGCACCCCTATGCATAAAAGTATATGAGAGGAGAATGAATAGCTGAAACTCTTTGAAGACTGCCCCATTTACTACTTCACCATCTAAAGAGGGGAAACGGTTGTAAAGGCTATTTAAAGGCTGACCCCCGTGATAGATTTTCCTCTTGCTGCTAAAATGTCTTTTGTTCACACAGCTGTTTTCAGAACCCTCTTTGTAAGATTCCTCCTGGCTTTTCTCTTAATATAGAAAGCGTGTGCTGTGCTTCGAGCCTATTAATAAAGCACAATAGGGTTGTTGTGACCTTGATTCCTTATGGAAGAACCCCAGTAGGATTGTCAGTGCAGCTTCCACAGCTAGCTTGAAATATTAGCTGTCTTTGCAAGGCAAGAAAGCAGTACCACCCATTTTGCTAAATTTGGGTTGGACAAAATGCATTTCTGTCCAATTCTTCAGATGGCACATACTGACATTCACTAATTCACGCCATATTCATGGGCTACAGGTAACAATTTTGCCCCAAGTCAAAGACGTGGGAAAATGAAGCAATTTAAGTTCCAAGGACATTTTGGCAGGGAGATAAATAGAGCCTTATCCTTTGAGAAAGACAGTCCTTATAAGAGATACAAAGTCAGAATGTAACTTTTTAAGCCAGTACTCAAAATTATGGCTGTGTTCTACCATTTAGTATATAATTTTTTTAGCTTCAATTTTAGTCGGCATTAACACACTCTGTGGCAATGACACCAATGGGAAAATACAGTGCATACAAGTCACCAATAAAAAATTGAAGCATACATCTAATTCATCATGCCTAATTAAGTGTTCTGAATTATCAGCTTCCATTGTTACAAGTGTCATCTCCTTTGATAGTATTGGCCACATAATAGGAGACTGTCACCATCCCAGTTGTCTGTGGGGCTGTGATTGATCAGTTTTTGACAACAAAGAAATGTTAACAGGGGTACATGGTGAAGCAGTCACTGGAAAAATCCCTTTCACAATATTTCTACCTAATTGGGAGTTCCGCCATCGCCACACATGGTATAGCAACCCGATTCAATTTCCTTTTACTCACATTTATTGGGAGCTATGGGGGTGTGCAGAAATCAATGGGGGATCAGGAGCCTGGAAAATTACATACTTGAAGAATTAATGAACTATAATTCCGTATTACGTTCTCAATCACATTGTGCTTCCTTTTCATTAATAGAACTAAATTGGTTTTCCATAGACAGGGTGCTTTTTAAAAATGCAATCATGCTTTTGCCCAGATTAAAAAAAAAAAAAAAACTGTTACCTGCTTTTCAGATGAGGCTTGTTCTATCATGAAACTTGTCAGTAGGAAATTTATAGAGAAGAACTTATCTACTGTGTTAACTCAACCTGTTGTAGTGCCTTGAAATCAGTCCTTTAAATCCCTGGCTGGAAATTATAATTAATTTCTTACTCCTTGTTCTTTTTAAGGAGAAAATGTTGTTGAATTAGATAGTACCACCTAATAGAGTGATAGCCAAAGACTTCTCTGAATAGAATGGATATTATATTTTTTCATAAAATTTTTCATTAATCAAAATTTAGTTAATATTCAGAATGCTTTTACTGTTTTAATAAGTATTTCAGTTGCTTCATATTATTTCTAGGTCCCAAATCATAAAAGCCTTTTAACATAATATTCAAAACTTATAAAATTGAAATCTAAACATAACTTGAAAAATATCTAGAGAGGTCTGAGACAGAGCCATTTATAAATTCAAATATAGATTATTTTCAGTATGAGGCAGTGATTAGTTTAGCTAAAGAAAGAAGTCATCATGATAGGCATATAGCAGATATTTCTTTCTAATTAACAGGCTAGCTAAATTACAGTGTGCTTCACACACACACACACACACACACACACACACACACACATGCTATAGTTCAGAATCACAAATGAGCATGTGGCAGTCCAACCTTATAGAAGCAAATTCTGTCAGTATTTATGTGTCAGAAATAATTACATTAATTTTTAGAAATGATACTATTGTTACATACAAATCTCTCAAGTTCTAGCCTTTAAGAATCAGTTCCTATTTCCTTTCTAAGTGATCCTCTTTTACATACTATAGTGATGATATGATGAACTAAAAGTATAGAATAATACCTTCTTCTAGGTGAATCGAATCCAAAGGCTTTTATGCTTCCATGCTCTCACTATTGTGTTCCATTTCTATGATATCAAATCTCAATCAAAATTCAGTCTCAATAGAACTTAAGCACTGCATAAAAACCAAGACATAATTTTTGTTATAAAGTAAGCCACAATTTTGAGTCAAAGTACTTAAGATTGCTTCCTAATTAGATGATTCTGTTGCTTCTTTCATGAAATTATGATCATTTCCTAGGTTTGAGCTTTTCACTTTTATCAAGCATTTATGTCATCCCTTTCACATGCCAAACTCCATTTCCTGCCACTGAATCACTTATTGTACAATCGTATGTCAAATCAAATTCCTTTCTTTTTCAACCTTCCTTTCTCTTAATGACTCTGGTCTTGCCATTCAGGCCAACCACACCCCATATCTTTGTCCTTTTTCCTTCTGAAGATCTGAAATCCCATATAGGACAAAATAAATATAGGATAGTAAATATGGCACCTCATAATTTTCAAAAAATCTTCTGCAAAAACATTAAAAAATAGGTATGTGTCCCTGTTTTAACAGATGATGAAGCTGGAATTAGCAAAGTTAGCTAAAATTTGCCTTTGAGTATAAGATATTAAATGCTTAAAGCTAAAATTTGAACTTAGATTTTTCTGATTCCAGCTACAGGACAAAACCCCCAGCTGTGGATATGTGTCACTTTATTAGAATCCTTATTGTCATTCATGAAACATTTTTGTGTGTGCGTGAAGTTTCTACTGGGCTACATGCCAAAAAGGGCATTCGAACTCTATGATTAAGGTGTTGTTTTCTTTTCTTTTCCTAATTTTCTTCATCCATTCCTGATAAATTTAACCCATTATCCATTGCCATTTCTTCTCCCTGACATTATCTTCTCTTTATTTAGTGGTATCTGTGAATGCTAATTATATCTTAGCTTCTAAGGTTTTCTATTTGAATTTTTAATTTTCTTAATGGCAAAGGCTATTGTAAATCTCTGAAATATGCATTTATTGTCTATAAATAAATAATTCTGCAAACTAAACAAAACCTGGGAGATAGGCTCACTAATCACTCCCTCAACGACCTCAAATTGGTCACCAAATCCTGTCATTTTCCCTTTTAAATAGCTTTTGAACCTATGTAGGAAGTCCTCCCCAACCTCCATCCCATTGCCATCACTCTTAGCATCTGTCCCCTAAACTGTAGTCAGAGCCTTCTAACTGCTCTTCCTATTTCTGTGGTTCTTCTGTTGAAATCCATTGTCCCAACTGACAGAGGAATTGTTCTAAAATACAGATCAGATGAATCACTTTCCTACTTATAGTGACTCCAAGATTTAAAACTTCCTAGGAGTATGCAATCCTATAGCAAAATCCTATCCCACTTACCACCTCAGCTTCAGTTTCTCCCACTTCCCATTCTGGCCCCACTAGACCATTCGCTCTAGCAATACTACTAACAATACTAACAATAATAATAAAACTGTGATTGAGAATGTGTTCTGTGTATTGGATAATGTGTTCAGCACTCCATTTGCATTCTATAATTAAGCCTTACAACCCTATGAAGCAGATTAAAATTCTCTGTTACAAAGAAGAAAACAGAAGTCTGGGAAGTTTGAAATGAGGTAGCCCCAGTGTTAAATAATTGCTGAATATCAAGGCAGATTCTGAACTTCGGCAGGCTGATTTTTGCACCCTCTCTAGATTAGGCTTGTGAATCATGTCCCTTTGTCTTTGCACTTGCTCCTCTTGTTATCCGAAAGTACCCTTCCCCAACACAGAGCTTCCTAGCCAGCTTATGTTCCTCGCTCAGAACACTTCATTTTGACAGGCCTCTCATCCAAGAGTTAAAATTTGAAGGAACAGTCTTTCATCAGTTCTTAGATACACATATTTCATATTTTAACATTACAAAATCGGGTGGCATTTTATAACTGATGGTATATCATTGTTTAGCTAGCAGCAGTTTTCTCTCAGTAATTCATAAATAATAACGTGCAGCTTTTGATTAACGGCTAAGTTGGAGTTCATAAAATATGGTAACTTTAGAGCTCAACATCAATTTTGATACGACGTCTCTTGAAGGTTTAAAAACAAAAGGAAGCGAGTACTTTTACAGTTCTGAACCCTGGAGGGGAGAACATTCCTGGCTCCTTGGGTCAGTGGATTTCTAACTTTAAGGCATACATTACATGAAGACTACATGAAAAAAATGCAGATTATCAGACTCCATTACCTGAAATTCTGATTTCATAAGTCTAGGGCAGAGATAAGAAATCTGCGTTTTTATCTGGCATCTTCAGAGGATTCTGACTCCTTTAAGGGATGCAAAGCTGTTTTTATTATTCTCAAATGGAACTTCAGAATGAATATGGATTGAGATAGGTGTTAATTCTGATAATGTCACACATAGTCCTTCTGTTGAAATCCACTGGAAAAATGCACAGGAGTGGTATTTGAAGACTATAGCATCTGTTGAAAGAAAAAGTGAGAGCATAATCTGAAAACATTAACTCAGTGTGGCTTGGGGGAACACTAAAATAAAACAACTTAAAGTTTCCTCTTGTATCTAAAATGATGGATCGATTACTCACAAGTTGTGTGTTCCAAAAGTCCTCACAGGTAATTTATATACATATGCATATCCGTATTTCATATATACATATGTTTATAATCATATACATATATATGTGTGTGTTTATTAGACTGCGACTCTAATAGGGCACAGGCTCTGTCTTTATGCTCTCAAGGCCTAGCGCAGTGCCTGGAGTACTGTAGAGCCCCCATCCAAGTGTGCATTCACACACAGGGTTTCATAATAAAATACTGTACCTCCTTGAGAACACTGTATACGTGCTGGAGCTGAAACAGTCTGCCCCAAACACTGTTAATATTTATATCACTTAGCTTTCTCTTTGATAATGGAAATTATATCTCTGCTCTTTTTCTTTGATAAAGAATTTCCTTAATATAGCTTGTTTTGCTCCCCTTTTACCAAAATATATATATATATATTTGCTTTCTAATACTTTCTTCTACAGGTGCACCTCACTCCAGTATATTAATATCATTCGCCTTCTGACTTGAATATTTCTTAACACACTAGCAGCTTTAGGAATAATTTTTAGTTGGAATTGGTAAGTCAAGTATATATCCTTTCATTACTGAAATGACGTAACTGGAGGAATATGAAAACAGAAATATTCCATCACATGATATCACAAAGTAATTCATTATACCACAGAAATGGGTTATCATCTCATATGTACTTTTCCCAAAATAGTTGTCTTAGGTTACACAGCAATATATGCTATATTCTTGACCTACAGGAAATTTAGTAAAATAAGATTACTGATAACTAACCATGATGGAAAGTTTTCAGCAGGAAATAATTATAGCACTTAATGGACCAGAAGCAAACTGGTAGTTCTCTACATTTTGTAATATCTGTGACATTAACCTTTTATTTCTTCCACCCCTATCTATCAATATACTTAGCAAGTGTAAAAATAGAAAAAGCCATTTATATTAGAAAATATCAATAGAACTGACAGTTCCATATATTCAAGGATAATTAAATGTTTATAATGATGCCCTGGGGCATTGTAAGTTCCTTCTAAACCAGTAAAGAAAGATTGAGTTATGTTTGGCATAGTTTTAATAGCTAATGGGTTTTCTTATCTTGCAATTATTTGGAAATATATCATTGAATGGTATATACGATGATCTGCTTAATTAGACTTGAGTAAATTATGAAAGGTAACTCACTAGAGTAGTAGTAGTATATTTATGCATATTTAAATAATACACCACCTTTAAAGCAGTGTTCTCTGCTTCAAATTCAGGACCCAGGATTTTGCTGGCGCAAAGGCAGAAGAAAAAGAAAAAATTCCACATATAACTTCATCTCCTTTTTAATGCTGCATTTTTACCTTCTATCTTGATTTATCTGAACATCAGCAAAGAATAAAATAATTTGTTTTATGAGCTATTTTTCAGGCATGCAGAAATAGTGAAGTGGTATTAAGGCTCAATTATCTATTCTGTATTTTGTATCATCTGTCTTTCCTTTTTTACTAGTCTCATTTCCTTGGCCTAGAAATATACTCGTTTCACTATCTTAAGAGTCCATGAATCCTTGCTTTTCTTTTCCTTTCAAAATACCAACATACCCTTCTCTTTTCTTTCATGGTCAAACTGTTTAGAGGTGGGAAATCTGTACTCCCTGTCTTTATTTTATTGACTTTCCATTTACTTTTCAACTGATTTCTACTTGTACCCCTTTGCTCCCATCTGAATTGCTATACCCAGCCATTTTCATTCTCTTTAACCAATTGGACACTGTTGAAAAGGATTTCTTTCTTGAAATCCTTTCCACCCCTCACTGCTTGAGGCTGTTCTTCCTTTGATTCCTCTTCCTCAGTCTTATTTCTTATCTTGAATACTCTTCTTTAGCAATCCCATTTTCAAATCCATCCTCATGGTTTCATTTCAACAGTAGACAGCAAACAAAACCGAATCGGCACACTGTTTCCAACTTAAATCCCAGATATGTGCTTTCAGTGGACAACTAGACATCTTTGCCTGGATGTCTCATAAGCACCTAGAGGCCCCCAGCAAAGTGATCTTCCATTATTCTCTCCTTCTTCCTCTCAACATGCAGTTAGACACCAGGTCTTGTAGATTCTGCCTCTCCAGGGTCTCTGCATTGGTCCTCTCTGCTGCTGTCATCATTATCTCTACTGGTTGTCTCTATGGGCCTTCCTTCCTCTAATTTAGCTTTCTTCCTCCCACCCCCCTCTTCTAATCTGCCTCCACACTTCTCTGGCCACATGACTGCCCTGTCTCTGCCCATGATTAACAGCACTCCGGAGGCTAGGACCAGACAAAGAATATGGGTACTTTGGGTTTCTGTTTTGCTGTATACTGTTTGGCAGTTAGTGGGAGCTGTGGCCCTTTGGTGGGGGCAAAACCAGATCAGAGTTTGATAAATAATCTGTAATCAAAAAGGGGAAAGGCTCAGATGACAGCCATGGGGTAAGTTCCCTGAAGCAGAGGGTGGGAGCTCATGTTCAAAGCTGGAACTGAGGCACTTCCTAGGAGAATGAGCAAGGGCACGTGGGAGCTGATTATCTGCTTTTTGCCACCATGGGCATGCTGAGAGAGCTTTGAGAGACAACTCAGGAAGAAATACCACATACCGCAAGCGTTCTGGTCTCCACATTGCTTTCAGGATAGTATCTAAAATTTCATCTCTGGCAAACAAGTCCCTTCACCATCTGGCCCCAACTCATTATAAACGTGCCAGTGAATTCCTCCAGGTTGATTCCCACTTCCTCTGCTTCATCAGCTTCAATTATCTTACATCTGGTTTCTTCCCCTACTCTTAACTTCTTTGGGCTGATAACTTGATCGTATCACCTGCCAAGTTTAGTGTTTGCTTCCTTCCTACATGTTTCTCAGAGATCTTGGTCTCACACACTCCCACCACCCCCGAGGGTCAGCTCTGCCCATCCTTCTGTCCTGCTTAGGTTTTAGACCAGCCCCTCTGGAGAAGCACCTTCCTTCCTGGAATGGGAATGACCAGGTCATTTGTTGCTACAGCCACAGTGCCCAACATGGTGTTTTGAACTTATTCGACTCTAGTGATATTTGTTTGATTGAACTGGGCAGAAAAGCCCTGAAGAAAACCCTAGAAACCATATTTCCCCTTGTATCACACCAGCTCTGCTGGCTTTGAATCATCAATTTAGAGAGACTGGGCCCTTCCCCTCTCCATGTATCATGGAGACCAAAGAAGTTCAAGAACTTATTTTGGTAAATTTATCAATAACGCAGCCGGTGCTATCTAACTGTTGTGCTTGGCAGAGTGAACCTGAAGGCAGCCTGCACCCTGAGCATGTGTGTGTCTATAAAGCGTGTGTACCTCTGTGGCTTAACCTCACCAGAGCCCCCTGCCAAGTACCTAGCCATCCTCTCCTCAATCAGTCCCCCACTGCTTAAGTAAGGGAAGTGGCAATGAAAGATAAACATGTTATCCAGCCCCAGGCATATTTGCTGTTGGATTTGTCTCCCGCTTAGGTAGACCACTTAGAGCCTCCTGCAAGTTGACTCACACAGCAGACAAGCCCAGAGAACTCTCTCAACTGGGGCATTGAGTTCAGACTTCTTGGCCTCTTGTCGCAGTGGCCTCTGCAACTTTTAATAAAGCAAGTTTGAGATTTACCATTGGTTAAAAGTTATTGGAATTCAATTCTGGGATTCTGAGGTCCGTCCTTAGGTGAACTAGGCAGCTGATTGTGTTTGTAGCAGAGCGTCTTTGAAGTAGATGATGGTGTCGGCTGGCAAATAGTGCTAATGTGCTTCAGGAAAGCCGACTAACATTAATTGCATTCCTTCAATCAATTTTATTGTCAGTAATACAGAGGATCAAAGATTCTTAAGAAATGCTTTCTGCTGTAGGAATGTGAGCTCAAGTGGAGGGTTGCCGATGGTAAGACTTTCACCAATAGCTTTAAAGCAAGTTTGTTAGGAGACTTAGAATGAGCCAGTAAGTGCTATAAATACTCGGGGGAGAAAAATTCCATCTCAGACTGGGCCTGACCTTCTAGCCCTTTCAAGATTCTACTCCCCACAACTGGGCTCATTGATTCCCAAGAAGGATGAGCAGCCTGCTGTCTACCAGCCCTTCCCATGAGCCTCAACCATGCTGATGGGGCTGTGCTAGACCCTCACGCAGTTATCTTTGCTTTCAGCAACATCTGGAAGGAGCTGCAAGGCAGACTCACCTGCTGAGTTCAGTGAGTGTTCAGAGTTGTCACGCTCCTTCCTGGGTTGTGTGGTTTCCCCCTTCTGAAAGGATTCAGTGTTCTTGAACCCGAGTTTTTGCAAAACCTCTCTGTCTGAATGTGAGACTAAAGTATTGTGTTCCTATGAATTACTCCCATCCTAAGGGCACTGATCCTTAAGTTCCAAACTCTCATAGTCTCCCTTTACACCAACTCCCCCTCCTCTATTTCCTCCAATTTCTGTAATTAATTTTCTAATTTGTGTTGCTAATTTTGGCTCCTTTTCTAAGGACAGTTTGTTAACTTGAGTACTTGGAAGTTGTTTAGTCATTGACGATTGTGCACCAGTAGATGATTAAAAAAGCAGTTTCTGTCTATTGAATATGTGCATCAAGCTGAGAATGCCCCGTACCTTTTATTATGTATTTTAACAGTTTTATTGGGTTAAAATAAACATACAATAAGCTACGCATGTTTAAAGTAGAAAATTTGATATGTTTGGATAGATCACATACGCCTGTGAAACCATCACCATAATGAAAAATCAAAATAGTTAACATATCCATCACCTCTCAAACTTTTATTTGAAAAAATATACCCCTTTGTAATGCCTTTCCCTTCCCCAGGAAGCTACTTATTTGATTTCTAATATTATATGTTATTTTGCATTTTCCTATTTTGTAGAACCAGAATTACATAGTGTGTGCTATATTGTTTCTTTATTCTATAGTCGATTTATTGATTTTTATTATTAGTTGACAGGGCATCCAGGCTAGTGAGATGCTTAAGAAGAGTGATATTTTAACATACCGTGGCTGAATTTGTGGGTTTACCACCTGTGAACAAGATGGCATCCATTCAGAATTTTCAAATATGCAGTTCTACAATTTGTCATAAAAATGTTACATTATTTTATTGCTTAAGTTTGAAGTCCTTCCTGAAAATTATTGATGATAATATAGTAATATGCTTTTAGCAACCACCACCCTAAGGTAGTCTCCAGTACGTAGAACATTATATCCATAATCTGAAGTTTGTTCCATTACACTAGTCTCTCTACCGTATCAGAGTCTAATTAAGCCATAAACTATTTTGTACCTGGCCAAATCATATTTGGGTGGGGCTAATATGTGTAAATTAGCTAATATGTTCAGGCATTAGGTTCCAGAAGAAAGCAGCTTTGGGTGTGGGTGTGTGTGTGTATGTGTGTGTGTGTAATACTGTGTGAGTGTGCACATTGGCATGTGTAACATTTTTTCTCAGAATGTTCAATTCATTGACCTCCGTAGTCTTTATGATTTATCTACTAAAATAGGGTACTTATTTTAAGCATTCCCAATGTGTAAATCACTATATATTTGGATTTTTTTTCATCCTCTACACTTGGTTACATTAATCATTGCTTCACTTTTTAAATAATTTTTTTTATGGCTGCACCTGTGGCATTTGGAAGTTTCTGGGCTAGGAGTTGCATCAGAGCTGTAGCTGTGGCCTGCGTCATGGCCACAGCAACACCAGATCCAAGCCACATCTGTGAACTATGCCACAGCTTATTGCAACACCAGATCCTTAACCTGCTGAACAAGGCAGGGATATAACCGGCATGCTCACAGAGACAACCTCAGAACCTTATCCCCCAGAGCCACAGCTGGAACTCCTAAAGAATTTTTTTCTTTAGAGGAGAAGGAAGAACATTTTACATGTTTGCTGAGGAAGCAATTCTTGAATGTATTTAATAGGATTACTTACCTGGCTATGGATGTGAAGCCCCAAACCAGTCTGAAACTAGCAGTTACTCTCTTGAAAATCTGCATTCTTAGGGTCAAAGGTTATATTAGATCATGAATCAACCTGGGATATAGAGGTGAAGAGACTCATTTATAGGAAATGTTCACCTTAACCATCCCTCCATGGCCCAATTGAAATAGGAAGATATATAGATTAGATAATAGAAGCTGACCGAATAAAGCCTCAGCAATGAGAATGCCAAATTATAGGTCATATTTAATGGCACATTTGGGATTCTTGGACTATGACAAATAAAATTTGAAAGCCACAGCAATAACTTTAAGACATTCAGAAAAGAGCACTATTATTAATGCAGGGTTTAGGGATGATTCCCTTGAAATGTAAGAACATTGTAAGTGGTTCATTTTTGTTCTTTTTCATGTTTTCATATAGTCTTAACATCATATGCCAAAAATTATTTTGTAAATGTCTTCCTTGTGGAGGGTTCTGTGTACTATGGAGAGAGTTCTGTATACTATGTGGTAATCATAATAACTATTGGTAGAAATCTGTTTTAACCAGGAAAAGGCAATATTTACATGCGAAAAAATTTAGAATAATTAGCTTCATTGTAAGAGGCCCTGTAATTGAAATTTTCTGTGAAATCCCAGAAACACAGTCAATCTTAGTGGAGAGAGAGTTTGGGTCAATTAGAAAAAAAAATTATTATTTTGAGGAAAATATATGGTGACTTTTTAGAACCCTTCTAGGAGGTGATTACAGGACTTTAATTGCAGGATAATCTTTAAAAAAGGGCAAGCTATATGGATATAATTCATATAGTTCATAATACTGAAGAATTAAGAGATGTAGAGAGCAGAATTACCAGATAATCCTTTGATAACATTAATCTTTTGGGAAAATGTGTGTGTTCTGTATCCAAAATGGTATCAAATTATGTATAGTGAGAAAAGTGCCTCGATAGTCTCACTAAGAGGTCTGCAGGTCATTAATTGCACCACTGAATTCCCAGACTTCACCATGGGTATGTACCAGCAGTAATATCCTAAAGCTATGCACTCTGAACCCCTTATTATTAACAATCAGACCAGTCATTTTCTGGGATCAGTCTCTTCAGAGTATACTAGAGTTGTGTTTGTATTTCCCTGGGCCCCTCCAGTTTGTGGGTCCAGGATAATTTCACCTTCTTTGAAGGGGTTCTGGTAGGCAGTGCGACAGGAGGGTGCTTTGTCGCATAAGTAATCAAGGCTTGAAGTGCTGTCAGCAGTCATTGTGAGCGTCTCCACCCCAAGCTGGGCACCAGGTCCTATTCTTCTCCCCTCAGGTCATCTTAAGGATCCTTCCCCAGACCTCGCATCATCTCCTCATCAAATACTTTCCTGTTTTTTCTAGACACCCTTCACCAATCTATCCATCTTGGAATTGTCCAGTTTTTGATCAAGTTAATACTCTTGCTACACAGATCTGTCTTTCTTACTCCATTATGAGCTCCTCAAAGTCAGCTCCCATATTCTCTTCACTCCTGTACCCCAAGGTCTGCTAAATAGCAGGTTCTCAGTCAAGTCTGTTTCATGAACGAATAAATTACTTATACAAATGTGGGCATACATGGCTGGTATATATTACATATGCTTCTAGAAAAAATAATATCCCATGTTCAAGGGAGAAAAAATCATGAAGTAGAACACACTACAAACAATACTTAGATTTGCCACACATGTGAGCTTGAAAGATAGATTTGACATAGTTTATATAGGCTATCATATTAAATTATGGGAATATTAGCAACAATAACAAATAAGGGTCCAAATACATCATGACTTAATCATAGAAGTTTATTTCTCAAATAACTGTCCAAAGTAAGTGTTTCTTACTGGTAGGAAATTTAGGGAATCAAACTCTTTCACCTCCCCTCTCATCCCTCTTTTCCTATTTCCAGGGATCTCATTAACTGTATCCAGCCAGCAGAAGGGGAAGAAAGTGGGTAAAGGGCAGCACATCTGTTTCCTAAAAGCCTTGACTGCTCATATTCCATTGACTAAAACTCAGGTAGTCTAGCTGTTGCCAAGGAAGAAGAAAGGGTTTTCTGAGAATTGATAGGAACCTGCCACAACAAGCATATTATCACTATTTTAATTCTTCCCAGGAGTTGCTTTCATTAGTTAAGTACCATGACTCTATTTTCTTCAAAATAACAAGAGATTAAATAGGTGAGTAGAAAAATGTATAGCCAACAAGGTAGAATTCCTCAATTAATTTTTGCTGCCTGTCTGATAAATTTCACTTTTCTCATTAATTTCTTTTGTTCTCCAGGCACAGGAGATATTAGAGTGGGAAGAATTACAAAGGTTATCTTCATAGTTTAGGGAGAACAGGCCACTCGGGCATAAATAAAGGTGATTTAACAGAAGCTCTTCCTAATTTTTAATGACCTGCCATAGAAAATTAAAAGCATAAATTGCTTAATTTTGTAGTTTTGCATTATAGCTCTTTTTATTCATTGTATTTGAGATAGTTCCAGTTAAAATGTGGGACCAATTTAATATTTATGGTTTAAATTGAAATTTCAAAGCAGTTATTGTGGAGTTCCTGTCGTGGCTCAGTGGTTAACGAATCCGACTAGGAACCATGAGGTTGCAGGTTTGATCCCTGGCCTTGCTCAGTGGGTTAAGGATCCGGCATTAACATGAGCTGTGGTGTAGGTCGAAGACGTGGCTCAGATCCCACGTTGCTGTGGCTGTGGCATAAGCCGGTGGCTACAGCTCTGATTAGACCCCTAGCCTGGGAACCTCCACATGCCTCGGATGCAGCCCTAGAAAAAGACCAAAAAAAAAAAAAAAAGCAGTTATTGTTAGTAGAGTTCTTAAAGTTTTGGTTAATTGAAAATAAAATGACAGCTCTCAGTTTATATCATATCCTTCAAACCATGTAAAAAAAAAAAAAAAAAACCTGAGTAGCTTAATCTTGTGAGTCAGCCTCCCTGATATTTTTTCTTTGATTTAAAGTCCAAAAATCCTTCTTGTTTTGGATTACTCACTGTGAGCCAGAGTTTCAAAGATGAGCACTTAAGTCGTGTTCTTAAATTCACTGCAGAATCATTTCCTTTGAAGAAATATAATTGCTTAATTAAGTTCATTTCGTTAATGGTCTTTCAAATGCTTACAGATACTCATACGTGAACCCAGATGCCTCCTATTCATGACTTAGTCCTGTTTATTAAGGATGAATTCATCAGGGTTCAGCAGATATTTACCGAGCGCTACAGTACACCAGACTGTATCCTAGAAACAGAGGAACTCAAAGATGGACAGCGTGTAATTCAAGCCCTCCGAGGGCTCACATTTAGAAACAACTTAAGTGTCCATCAGTGGATGAATCAATAGAGAAGATATGGTATACAAACAATGGGATATCATTCAGCCATTAGAAAGAAGGAAATCTTACCATTTGCAACAACATGATGGACCTCGAGGGCAATATGCTAAGTAAAATAAGTCAGACAGAAAAAACAATACTCTGTGATGTCACTTACATGTGGAATCTAAAAAAGCCAAACGCACAGAAGCAGAGAATAGAATGGTGGTTACCAGGGGCTGAGGGTTGGAGTAAATGAAGAGAGGATGGTCACAGAGGGCAGACTTCCAGCTAGAAGATGAATTCAAGTTCTGGGAATCAGATGCACAGCAGTATGATTATAGTTAACAGTACTGTATTATATACTCAGAAGTTGCTAAGAGAGTAAATCTTACGTGCTCGCACCACAAAAAAGAAATGGTAATTATGTGACATGAAAGAGATGTTAGCTAAACTATGGTGGTCTTCATTTTGCAACATGTAAGTGCCCCAAATTGACATGGTGCATACCTTAAATTTTCACAATAGTATATGCCAATTTTATCGCTATAAATCTGGAGGGGAAAAAAGTCTCACAGGCTCCCAGCCAACTGTGGTGAGTTCAACAACACGTACAGGAGAACTAGAACCCAGACAACTTGGGATGGTATCCTGGATACATAAGACAAGAGAAGAGCCTTGCAAATATGATTTTGATGAGTGGAGGGAAGAGAATGTGTAGTCTAGGAAAAAGGACACTTGTAGGCAAAGCATGGAGACAGAAGAGCCCCGTTCATTTTCGGGGAAGGGGAGGGCCAGTGTGAGTCTTGAAGCGTAGGATCTGTGGAAGGGCACATGGAAGAGGAGACCAGATGGCTTTGACCGTCTTTTGGAGACATCAATTTATTAGGGTACATAGGCGCTACTCTTCTAGTCCATCCCGGTTTTAGTTATAAACTCCATAGCCTTTGTGTAAATCTTTTTAAATTATAAAAGCAATATATATTTAATTTTGCAAGCTTTATAAAATGAAGAAATATACAAAATAAAAATAATCTGTAGTATTACCAATTGGAGATAACTGCAGTCTTATTCAAAATGAAATGCATGTTTACATACTAGAATAATATTCACAATTTTTTTTTTTGTCTTTTTGCCTTTTCGCCTTTTCTAGGGCTGCTCCTGTGGCATATGGAGGTTCCCAGGCTAGGGGTCTAATCAGAGATGTAGTCGCCGGCCTACGCCAGAGCCACAGCAGTGCAGGATCCAAGCCTCCTCTGCAACCTACACCACAGCTCATGTTAATGCCGGATCCTTAACACACTGAGCAAGGCCAGGGACCTAACCTGCAACCTCATGGTTCCTAGTTGGATTCATTAACCACTGAGCCACAACGGGAACTCCTAATATTCGTAATTTTTAATCCTGCTTTTACATGTCATTAATAATTTTCTAAAGCATCATTTTAAGCAGTATAGCATTCCATTTTTTGCATGTGCCATAATTTATTTAATACTCCCTCACCACTGGGCATTATTAGATCATTATCTTTGCTCTAGCAGCTTAATACTGAGATAGTGTGGGTAAAACTAGACTTCCAGTTGCTTCTGTTGTTGACTGATACACTGAAACTACTAGAAGGACAGACTTCATGTCTTTACATGATTGGATCCTGCCTCTGAGCAGCAGAATAAATTCCTGGGAAACACATTTCCCATGAAAACTACAAGCAGCCATGGCAGCTCTACTCATATAGGAATTGTTTTTCTTTTGGGTCCCTTTATATTATTTCTCCAGTTACTGTATAGATATTTTTTAACTGTGTGTGTGTGTGTGTGTGTGTGTGTGTGTGTGTAAGTATAAACAGTGGTGTGATGGAAACTACATGCAAAAGACAGATAAAGTACTGGCACTTAGTTGCCAAACAACTGTCAGTTACCTTCCCCTCTCCTGCGCCCCCCCCCCCCAGTTCATCAGATAATCTTAAAAAGGTGGTCTAAAGGATTATTTTTCCTTTTTAAAATACCTTACTCAAGTACAGAATTAGACTGAGTCTGTAAGATCAAACACTCAGGATTAGAAACCTTTTGATCTATCGTTTGCTTCTGCCTTCATGATAAAATCTCATTGTGCAATTGATCTGATTGATCATGAAGAAATAAGTTGTGGAAATGAACAAAAAAAATAATTAGTCTGGAAGAAGTTTGATTCGGGGACCTCCTATTGACAGGACCAAACAGTTGCCATCAGTCTGTGTGGTTAAGAGGTTTTGGAGCCCATGAAAGAACACACTGTCTTTAAGAACCCCATAGGCTGTTTCACTTAATTGTATTTGGAAGGTGTTATTGGTTTGCTCAATTGCTTTCTTTTTGGTATTTTTTTTCCCCTTCAATTATCTATGTGGGAAAGCTGTGATGTTTCATTGCTGGCTGAGAAGCCAGCATCAAGCTAATGGGTGTTTTAGCGGAGATGGAAACAGTCGTTATAAGAAAATGGTCTGAAAGTAGAGAGCGTGTCAGAGATCTGACACTTGCTCAGAGCCGATAGAAGCCATCCGTCAGTGTATTTCTTGCTTAGGACCCACTCAAAGCTCTACCTGATGACTTCTTATTCAGATATGTGGCAACTGTAGTATCCCATTTCTTTGTTTATTGGCATCCGTGAGCTCATTTTGCTCAAAGCAGTATTTCTCATGATGTAAGTTTGTCAGTTCGCAAATAAATACAGACCAGCTATTTTGACTGTCATCCTACCATTCCTGTCATGTCATTCAAGGTTTGCTTTCCTGAATAACCAGTGAGTTCATCAAAATGCATAAGACCTTTTTGTAGTGCTATATTAATAATTAGAAAGCTTGCAATAAATTATTACACAAAAGCAATCCAGCCATCTTATTCTTACTGAATAGTTTGAGGAAATCAGCTTCTTTTTCCTCCTTCTGGAAATAATCTTGAGGTAGATCAAGTAGGCAGTCTAATCCTTGCTATTAAAAAGTGGCTCAGGGAAGCATAGGAATTAAGAGTTTCTTAGTTTTACCCTGATTAAAAGCAGTCTACTTATTATTATAGAGCTCGCAGGGGCTTCGCATTCATATTGTCTTGGGAGCCTAGCTATAATATCATATAATGTACGAAAAAAGCCTGCCTATTTTAAAAGCAGGTACTTGATTACAAGGTAATAAATGAATAAATGTTTTAAGTGATTTGCTTGTATCGGCAGGAAGAAATCTGGAAGTTTTTGCTCAGCGATGTTCTTCCTCAGTGACCTAGTTTTCCATGATCAGAGCTTCCGAGTGAGGTCATGTCTCTCCTGAATTTCACGTATTTCTTCACCTTACTATTCCTGCAGCTTCCCATCTACTTTGTATCTGAGGTACTTGTGCTCATGCTATATCTTTTTTATTCGACTCTGGGCTCTTGATTATACTGCCATCGTGACTGGCATGTTTTCTATGAAAGACATTGGATATGTATTTGTAAGATGAATGAATCACTAAAAGTATTCTAAGTCTCATATACTACACATTAAGCTGAGCTACCTTGGAAAAATGGATAGCAATAGCAAATATCTTTTAAGTTTTAAGGAGTTTCCAGAATTGGAATGGTTCCTGCAGGTCCACTTGTGAACTTCCCACCTCGCTGCCAGCAATCCCTCCTGCAGTTACTCTGCTTTTCTATCCCTCCATTTTCCCCCAAGCACTGCCCTTCGTTCTTTTTTGTCTCTTTACAATCTCGACTTCGGTAGTTTCATCCACCTGTTCCAATTTCAGGAACATCCTGTGTATCAGTTCTGATTGTCTTATCCGCATGTCTCTGGTCCTGATAACCTTTTCCAGAGCTTCCGTCTCATTTTTCTTTTCATTTAGATATCACTACTTGCAAAGTTACTATCCTATTATACTCAACATTTTTAAAATGAGGTCTCTGAATGGCCTTTAAAAATATTTTTATGAATATGAAAGAGAACAGATAGGCGGTTTAAAAAAATCAAACAGAAGAACTTGGAATGAAAAACAATTGTCCCCCAACTCACTTCCTGCTTACCTTTTAGAAGCTTTTCTAAAAGGAGTTCCTCATCTGAACTACTTGGAGAAAATAACCCAAGAGATTAATTTCTCAGCTCTCCCAGAGATGGCACATAACTGGTACCATACCAGCTACACAGGAGAGAAGTTAATTCATGATTTACTCAGGATGCCTTAAAGTACTAGAACTTAATTCTTTTGTGAAAGTCCAGCTGAAACAAGGGGTGAGGGGAGCCCATTTTCCAATTCTCCTAATATGTTTATACCGGGCTTTGCTTAATTGGCAACTTTAAACATTGTCAGTAGACTTCCTGCTACGATAGATGATGATTTACCTCCCTTGTGCCACCGGCTTACCATATTCTCTTTATTCTAATGAAAGTTACCATTTTAGCCTTCACTAATATATGTTTTCACCTTCATTTCTTATTTTATCCACTATAAATAGTTTTTCTTGATTCCCTGTTTCAGCACAGAGTTGCAGTCTGAGTTCTGAGCAGACATGAAGATTTGGGAATAGTATTCAACCCATTACAAGTAATTGTCAGTGTATTAATAGTGTTTGAGTATTTAAAGCCCTAGCATTGGATGAAATTATTAAGAAGTTAGTAGATGAAAAAGAAGATATCTAAGCAACGCCGAGTAGTTATGCTGCGAGCCACACAGGAAGTCCAGTCTAAGAATAGATACACAGGGAATTCAGACTTTTGTAGATTGAAAAAATAAGATCTGCAACGAAGGCCAAGGTACAGTGGCCAGTGAGGTAAGAGAACTAAGACAGTGATAGATTCTTGCAAAGTAGAAAGGGTTTTAGAAGGAAAAAGTGGTGAACCACTGATAGGTCTTTCTCTACCTGGATTTAGTCATTTATTTTTTCATTACATCATCAGTAAAATTTTTAAAAATAGTCCATAGCACATAAGCCTTGTAAGAAATTATATGTCTTAAAATTTCTTTATCCTGGAGTTCTTACCTTGGCACAGTGGGTTAAGAATTCAACTGTAGCAGCTTGGGTGGCTGTGGAGGCATGTGTTCAAACCCCAGCCTGGCACAGTGGATTAAAGTATCCAGCATTGCCACAGCTGTGGAGTGGGTTGCAGCTGTGGCTCAGAGTCAGTCTGTGTCCTGGAAACTTCCATATATCATGGGTACAGCCAATGAAAAATCTTTATCCTGCTTTTATAGGTATTTGACAGTTTTGTCAAGTATAGAATTCTAGAGTCAAAATCATTGCTTCATTGTCCTACAATAAACATTGAGAAATGAGACACTACACTGATTCTCATCCCTTTATGTGTAGTCTGTTATTTCCCTTCTGGAAAATAGTAAGATTTGTATTTTGCAAAATTTCAAAATGTGTATTTTGATGTGAATCTGTTTCATTCATTTGTGAGGCAGTGTTGTGTATGGGGTAAGGATTTGACCTCTATATCTAGTGTACCTAGATTCAAATCCTACTTTTGCCCCTTCAAAAACCTTGGGAAAAATTACTTAAACTTGGAGTATCTAAGCTACTTTCTCTTTGAAATTGGGAGAGTAATAATATTTCCTATCCCGGGGTCTGCTATGGTTATTGTATGAGTAAATATAGGTAAATTGCAAAGAACAACGGCTGCCATATAGCGGGCCGTAAGTAAATATTGGCTATCATGTCATTATTCATCATTTAGAGAACATGGTAAGGCCTTTTAATCTGAAGACTAGAGTTCTGTGAAAAGTCCTTCAGTTATTATTTTTTAAAGATATTCTTTTATATTTATTTTTCTCTTTTCTTGGTATGAAATTTGTCTTTAATCAGAAGCTATACCCTTTGAGTTGGTGCCCTTTGCTTTTATTCTATCATATTTTTCTTCTATTTTCTATATGTTGCTCTCTTAGAGAGACCACTTCTACTTGATCTCCCAATATTATATTGTATTTATTAAAATTTTACCTCTCATATTTTTAATTTCTAAGAATTCTTTTTTATTCTTTGAATATTCCTTTTTATAGCACTGTCTTCCAAATCTTTTTTTTTTTTTTTGTCTTTTTGCCTTTTCTAGGGCCACTTCTGTGGCATGTGGAGGTTCCCAGGCTAGGGGTCGAATCGGAGCTGTAGCCACCCGCCTACACCACGGCCACAGCAACGCGGGATCCGAGCTGCGTCTGCAACCTACACCACAGCTCACAGCCATGCCGGATCCTTAACCCACTAAGCAAGGCCAGGGATTGAACCCGCAACCTCATGGTTCCTAGTCAGATTTGTTAACCTGGAGTTCCCGTTGTGGCGCAGTGGTTAACCAAAAAAAAAAGATTTGTTAACCACTGAGCCATGATGGGAACTCTGCAAATCTATCTAAAGATATTAATTAGAAATAATTCCAAATCTATTTAAAGATAGTCTTCCAAATCTATTTAGTCTTCCAAATCTATTTAAAGATATTAATTAGAAACATTTTAAGTTCTGTTCTGGGAATTATCTCTATTTCCTTCAGGGTCAGTTTTTATGATGGTATATCTTGGTTGTTCTGTAAGATGTTATAGACTTTTCCCAGGTATTTGTTTTTCTGTGATCTTGCATTAATGTTTAAGAGTGAATTAAAGGAAAAACCAACTTTGACCTGAGATATGACAGTAAGGTTTGTTGACTGGTAGACTTACATTGGGTGAGCTAAAAGGGAGCCACTTTTTACAGTTTGGTCTCTAAATACTGAAATGCATAGGACTTTGTTCTGAAGGATAAGTGCTATATTAGCTACTTAATTTCTTCCAGATATTGCATTTATTTCCTTTACAAAAGAACCATCCATTCTAGTTTTGGGGGTAATTGCTTGCTTTCAGCAGTCTGCTCAAGGTGGGAGGAGATGAATGGGTTGATTGTGCATCAGTGGACCTTTAATTAACCCAGAAATTTATTGAATTTGCTTCTTTGCTGGTGATGTTTTACCTATTTTCTTTGTTTATGCTTTTCTTTGTTTCTTTAACATAATGTTTCTAAGAGTGAGAGGAAGAAGAGATTTAACAATGTTTTTAATCTTTCAAGCTTAATTAGAAGTTTTGATGTACTCTTTTTGTTAAAAAATTAATAATTTTTATAACATATTTAATATATAATTACATTTAGATTGTATTTTATGTATATGTCAAACACATTTTCTATACTAATTTTATTTCATTTAACACTAGTCAATTTTTTCACATAAATATTTGAAGTAGGATTAGGAAGTGTCATCTTATCATCTTGTTTCTGCATTTTAGTGAACGCTTTCAAGCTGACACCCCTGCCTTCATTCCGAATCCTGAACTAGCAGGACTCAAAAGGTGGCCTGCTGAGCTTACCACTTAGTTACTTAATGTTATGAATGGATCATTCATTCGCTCAGTAAATGTTTATAAATCTCACACTATGTGTTCAGTTCTTTGCTAGGTGTTAGAGGTATGGTTTAAAAAAAATAAATGTAGGCATAGTTGCTACCCATATGGAACATATTCAAAAAGATCAGCATTAATATTTATACCAAGTATTATTTTATTTTATTTTATTTTATTTTATTTTATTTTATTTTATTTTATTTTATTTGTTTTTTTTTGTTGTTGTTGTTGTTGCTATTTCTTGGGCCGCTCCCGCGGCATATGGAGGTTCCCAGGCTAGGGGCTGAATCGGAGCTGTAGCCACCGGCCTACGCCAGAGCCACAGCAACGCGGGATCCGAGCTGCGTCTGCAACCTACACCACAGCTCACGGCAACGCCATATCGTTAACCCACTAAGCAAGGGCAGGGACCGAACCCGCAACCTCATGGTTTCTAGTCAGATTCGTTAACCACTGCACCACGACGGGAACTCCCCAAGTATTATTTTAAACTATTGTGATATTAAGGAGCTTTGGGGGTGAAAGAAATGTTTTATATCTTGATTGTGGTAGTGGTTACATGTCAAAACTCATGAAATTGTTTGTGATGTTTTGTGTATATCAATTTTACCTCAGTATAGTTGGTTTTAGGTCTAAGGAGATAATATACATAACCCCATGACTATAGTTGATAGCGCTGTATTGTGTAATAGAAACTTACTAAGAGAGTAGAACTTCAGTGTTCTCACCAAAATAAGTAAATAAATAAATAGGGTGGTGGATGTGTTAATTAACTTGCTAAGGGAATCCTTTCACCATTTACACATATATCAAATAATCATAGCATACACTTTAAATATTGTATTTGTTAATTGTACCTTAATAAAGCCAGAAGCAAATAATGTTGTTTTTTTAAAAAAGGGAGACAAAAATATTTAGGAATAGGTCCAGGCAAAATAGATTTCCTTTCAGAAATCTATAAAAACCATAAAAATAAAGAGGAAATACATCATGTGTATGAATTAAAATATGCAATAAAGATGTCAGTTCTTTCCAAATCAATGTATAGAATCAATGCAGACTTTCCCTTCCCCAATTTTATTTGGTTTGGTGAGAAATTCACAAACTAATAGACAGAAAATGCAAAGAATAAATAAATAAACTTTGAAGTGTGGGGGGAAAGATGACCTATGATGACCATGCACTGTTTCTCCTGTGAGGCCTTGTAGAATTAACAATAGTTAACAGCAAAGTATTAAGAAAAAGAGAATATTACTTATATAATTTAGAATAGAAAACTCAGAGAGGTTTATTAAGATATTCAAAGTTAGGACTTCCCATTGCGGTTCGGCGGGTTAAGAACCCAACATACAGTCCATAAGAATGTGGGTTTGATCCCTGGCCTCACTCAGTGGGTTAGGAACTGATGTTGCAGCAAGCTACAATGTAGGTTGCAGATGCATCTGGGATCTGGTATTGCTGTGGCTGTGGTATAGGCTGGCAGCTGCAGCTCCGATTCAACCCCTAGCTTGGGAACTTCTGTGTGCTGCAGGTGCAGCCATTAAAAAAAAAAGAAGAGGGAAAAAAAATTCAAAGTCATACTGCTGACAAGCCAAAGAGCTGGAATTCATTCACACTGAGATATATATTGAGACATCTCAAAGCATAGGCTGTTCCTGGTTGGCCAAGGGTTGATCTTAAGAGGAAGCCTAGTGTGGGAGAGTTCTGAACTTGGAGTTCAAAGAGTTCTGGTCCATGGTGTGACCTTGGGCAATGCATTTGTTTTCACCACTTCTTAGTCTATGATATAGGGATAAGGGGACTATATCTAGTCACTTGTTATGGAACATGATGGAGGGTAATGTGAGAAAAAAATGTATATATATGTATGACTAGGTCACTTTGCTGTACAATAGAAATTGATAGAGCATTGTAAGTCAACTGTAAGAGAAAAAAATTAAAATCTTTAAAAAAAAAAAAAGGAGTTCCCATCATGGCGCAGTGGTTAATAAATCTGACTAGGAACCATGAGGTTGCAGGTTCGATCCCTGGCCTTCCTCAGTGGGTTAATGATCCAGCATTGCCGTGAGCTGTGGTGTAGGTTGCATATGCGGCTCAGATCCCACGTTGCTGTGGCTCTGGTGTAGGCTGGCGGCTACAGCTCCGATTAGACCCCTAGCCTGGGAATCTCCATATGCCGTGGGAGTGGCCCTAGAAAAGGCGAAAAGGCAAAAAGACAAAAAAAAAAAAAAAAAAGCTCATGGGGGAGTTCCTACTGTGCTGCAATGGGATCAGTGGCATCTCTGCAGCACCAGGATGCAGGTTCAATCCCCGGCCCAGCACAGTGGGTTGAAGGATCTGGTGTTGCAGCATCTGCAGCTCAGATCTGATCTCTGGCCTGGAACTCTAAATGCCATGGATGCAGACATTAAAAAAAAAAAATTTTTTTTTTGAAAGAATAGCTTACATGAATGTTGTAAGGACTAAATGATGTGATAAAGAAATTATGTTTTTTTTAAGAGCAGTCATTAACTTCCTAATTATGTACTATAAAGTAATGAACATAATTTTCACTAAATATACTTTGTAATCACTCAACTTGTGAAGAGGATTTTATGATTTTCAAAGTTTATTTACATATATTGTCATAGTTTATTTTCAAAAATTCATATGAGAAATTCAGTCTTCTTATGAAATGTTGGACAATATTATATATCCAAATGTGGCATAATTGTAAAAAACCGTAATGCTTACATGAGTTTGCTTTCCTTGAGCACTAACGTCTAAATGTGGGAAGCAGACTCCCCAGAAGCTCAACAAAAGACAGAAGGAAATGACCTTGTGATTTAAAAAAGAATGCTGCAGATAATCTAGAAAGCAAATAGTCCACATGTGGGTAATCAAAAATTGATTGATTGTTTCGAGGATGTTTAGTTGCCTACTGTTTATCAATATAATTTAACTACCAGCGCATAGGATTGTGATATAAATAAGCCAATCATTATTTTTTGTAAGAAATGATGTCAGGTTTTTATTAATGATAAGCAATTTGAAACACAGCACTCTCATTCTTTGTTTTTGCCATTGAAAATACCGTGCTCATTTTAAAAAATAATTGTATTTTCTTTTCTTTGGTATAGGGAGCAGGTTAAACTAGTGACTAGGGTCTCTTTTAGGTATGGATGGTTCTGTACATCGCACACATTTTATTCTTAGTTATATTGTCATGGTAGAAATAACTGTTACAACGCATGAAAAAGGATTTACATTCATGTGTCTCATTTTACAACTACACTTGATGTAACAAAGAAATAATTTGTCATTTTCCAAAGTGACCCTTTAAATGCTGATGTCAAAAGCCGTTTTCATTTGACTATGACTGAAAACAGTGGTCTGTGACATTGTAGAAGTCACCCAGTCTTTTGTCACCATGCCTGAGGGAGACAAAGAGAGCGAGATATTGACCTATGAGCTTTTTTTTTTTTTTTTCAGACATTTTCCTTTCTTGTTTATCTGCTTGTTGGTTTGTTTTTAATGACTATCTCAAAACATGTGCTTTCTAGAAAATCTATCCCTACAGTGCCTTCCACTTTCAATATCTAAGTCAATTTTGATCCCTGGAGTATGACTGCTGCTCATGACTGCTGTTGAATGGCTAAATATCTTTTAGATTTTAGATTCTCTGTGCTCTGGGACAGCATCTTAATATCAGCACTAGCTGACTGTTCTAAATGCAGCCACTGAAAAAGTTCTAATTGTCCCTAAGGAACTAGGAACTAGTTCCTTTCTCAGACAGAATATATAATGAAATCAGTTTTTCATAAAATGTATTTTTAGTTTTTTATATAATATACCTACAAGGTATAAAATTAAGGTCCTCAAAGACTAAATCATAAGAGCTTATACATCCTGTACTAATCTTTATGAATATTCTATTCAGTCTGAAAAGTAATTTATTCAAACTTGGTAGTTCTTCTATGGAATAAAATAATAAAATTTTCCTCCTCTAGGTCTACTGTTCTCTGTGTATCTAACTCAGATAATATGAAGTTTGAGTTTAACTGGCCTAAGGAAAGTACCAAAGAAATAAATTACTTGACTTGTTTTACTATTTTCTATTATATAACATGTAAAGCACAATGTGTGCATATTTGAAAGTACACACAGTGTGTGCATCTTTATGTCGTAGATCATAGTGACATTTGCGTTTGAGTACTGATAAAATTTATTGAATTCTTAAATTGTGGATGATGTGTCAATTCTTTACTTACTAAGTGTTTATTGAGTAACTGAGGATGCACATAACTAAGGATGTAAGTAACTAAGCTTACGGATGAGGCTATTTGTCTTTTACTTTAATTAAAGGCATGAAAAAAAAATTTACCTTCTGCTGGGAAGTGTGCCCTTTGGCAATTCAAGTACACTTCCATTTTCTACTCACTTTCACCAAAGTAGAAAAGTCTGCATAAACAAATCAAAATTAGCAGGAATATAAAATTGTAAAATGAAACAACGTACATTATCTGCTGAGTTTTCTTTTGCTATCTACCCTAAATGATAGCAAGTATATAGTTTGAGCCATGACATAGGTATACTTATACCGCATTTTGTCAATTCAGTAATATCTTAAATGAATTAAGATATCTCAGTACCTAAGGAATACTTGGTAAATCCTTCTGAAATATGAATAATTACTCCATATTTTATATTAGTGTTTTCAACACTTTAGTTATTTGTATGCCACTTTCATAAGTTTTGTCATATTCATAAATGATTTAGGCCAATATTTATTTAATATTGGTTCTGTGATTCCTTTCCCTTTTTATTATATTTTTTGCTTTGTAGGGCCCCACATGTGACATATGGAAGTTCCCAGGCTAGGAATTGAATCTGAGCTGTAGCTGCCAGCCTACACCACAGCCAGAGCAACAAGGGATCTGAGCTGCATCTTGCAGCTTACACCACAGCCATGGCAACACCAGATCCTTAACCCACTGAGCAAGGCCAGGGGTCAAACCCGCATCCACGTGGATACCAGTTGGGTTCATAACCAGCTAAGCCACTCTCACTTTTTAAATTTAAATACAAATTTACTTCTGTACTATTGCTATGAATAGAAATAATTCAGAAATATAAAAATGTAGCCATTAAAATAAAGTATTTGCCTGTCATCACCTAAATGCCATACTAGTGATGGCAGGTATATGACATGTTGAAAAACACTTTCCTGTATGATCATAAATTCAGATTTTCATAAATTTAATTTTCTTAAAACACAATTTAGATAGCAAGCCCAGTGAGGGCAGGAATTACTTCCGCTTTGTGTATCTTTGTTTTCCCAACACTTGGCACATAACAGGCATTGAATAATTCTTGATTGGAAAATTAATGAGTGACATGTATTTGCATACGCATCCTCTAAAATACAACGTAATAGTCATAATCAGATAATAAAATCATACTCAAATTGTATATGAACATAAATTATGGCCAGCATATATTTCAATCTCCAGTCTTCAGAACACTAATATACTGCATAAGCATTTCTAATGACTTTAGTTGGTATGTCAAGGAAGGTTGCTCTGATATAAATAAAGAGAAGTGGGGATGAGGCAGTATAGGAGTGGGCCTGGTGATTGGAAAGAATGACAAGAAAAAATAAGTAAGGAGTAAAAATATAAATATATATCTGTGTCATGGGACCTGAGGTAACCCTATAACTGTGTCGTGGCAAGAAAAAAATGACTAAATTAAAGGGTAAGTAGAGATGTGAAAGGTGCTTCAGTGGAGAAGGCTCTGTTCCGTTAGTAGTTACTTCCAAATCACCAACCTTAGTGACAAGATTCTTCCAAGATGAAGTACTCTAAACATCCCCTTTATGGCCTTTTCCCAATAAACTCGCTTCTAAAGCTTAAATTCCAACCTGTTTTCTTTTGTCCTTGCTCTTAAGAAATGACATAACCAATTTTCTGCATCATTTGGGTTAGAAGGAAAGACCATGGAAAGCTAAAATGATTATAGCATTTTAGTCCCATTTATAAATCAGAGGTTCATCAGTTAGGGAGGCCCCTGAAAAACAAATAGGCTGCTTTATAAAAGCCATAAGGCCCTAGTAAATGGAAGCAGTCCACACCAGTTATGTTTCAGGAAGTCAGTGGTTCACTGATTTGACCACTAATAATTATTTTGACAAAAGGAATTACCAATGGTAGGAACTGATGCTTCAGAAGAGTCAAATTATTCATAGTTCAGAAATAATGTTAAAAATTTGCAGTCATATAAAATACTTATGTTTGGCTTATGACCTAATCTAAGAGAACAGTTTGCACCTTGTTTTAGGGGAACTCTGGGGTTATCAAGACAGAAATGAGGGAGTTCCCTGGTGGCCTAGCAATTAAGGACTCAGTATTGTCAGTGCTGTGGCTCAGGTTTGATCCCTGGCCCTAGAACTTGGGTGCAGTCAAAAAAATAAAGAAAGAAAGAATAAAATGAGTGATGGCTTATTTCTCTTTTTTAAGTATTTACTTATTCAAAAATTTATCTAGTTCAAAATTGAACATGGGAAAATAGGAAGTTTTTAAAGAAAATGGAAGAAATATATACTTCCAAGAATTTGGTGTTAGGTGTGACTGAACTCAGAAGGCGGTAGATACTGCTGAGAATGAGTGGATTGTCTGGGTGGGGAATGAGTCTAAAAAGTACCTGCTTCCCTTCAACAGGAAAGACCTTGTTATTGCTGGTCACTACAGCAGGGAATATGACATAGGTGCAGGAAACATATAAGAAAAGGCTATTCTCCCTTGGCAAGTGGAATCTGCAGTCATGGAAAAAGGTTGTCAAGATGGATATTTTTGGCAGCTGCAATGGTATGGCGCCCTCAGATTACTTAGCCAGGCCTGAGTCAACTCCAAAGCATCCAGAAATGCAGAAGGTATATAAGAAGAAGGTGATATTCCAAAAGGCAACTCTAGGGATTACTTTTTCTTCTATGAGCGATTGACGAGCTTTGGGTGGGGATCAGATGTCCCAATCAACAGATTGAATAAGAAGAATAAAGGCTCATAACATTTGGGAACAGTAGTAAGCCACTGGAGAAAACATATGAGACTCAAGATACATGTTCTCTCTCTGTTTAGACAGTTTTGCAAGTTTCAAAACTGTCTACTTGTATGAAAGAGCACATGCCTGAAAGGCAGGCAGCTATGAACTATCAGGTAGCCTTGGTTAAATCCCATAATTTGCTTTTGCCTCATTGTTTTCATACATTCAATATGTTAGCTACATAGCAAGATTTTTTGGAGGGTTGAGTGTAGTGATATATGTGAAACTCATTGAAAAGTCACTTATGTGACATATATTCTCAAAAATATGAAGTGTGTTTGAGAACATGTGAATGCTACTAGCATCTGTTGGAGATTATGCTGATAGTAGTAAAAGACTATCTCAGTGGCTTAAAGCAGAGAGGCTGGTTTTTTGCTCATACTATATGTCCATCCCAAGTAGAGAAGGAACAGGCCCTGTATCATCTTTGCCCAGAACTCAGGCTGACCTTCAGAGCTTCTGATAGTTGCTGGTCATTGTGATGGGGAAAGGGTATGTATGAATTACACACTGCTTCTTAAAGGCTTAAAATCACAGGTGTCCCTCCCTTGGCTTCAGGAAGTCACAAGGCTCCTAGCTTGTGTCCAGAAGAGCTAGATCTATTTGGTGAGTGGCATTAATGACTATCACAGATGGTTTCTTTCCACTTGCTACAGTTGGATGACTTTTGCAAAGGAGAAGTTGTCTAGAAGTATCTGCTGTTGCTCATATCACTTTCTTTCTGCGTAGTTTTCAACAACCAAGTAGACGTCTTGATTTTATGTCTTCTCAGTTTTAAGGATTTGCTGGCAATAAATATTTTAACAGCCAGTCAACAGAATATTTTAGTCTAAGGCATCAATTGTATCACATCTCGTTTGTGTTTTCTTTCCCAAATAGATATTGACGAATGCTCTGACGGCTTTGTTCAGTGTGACAGCCGTGCTAACTGCATTAACCTTCCTGGATGGTACCACTGCGAGTGCAGAGATGGCTACCATGACAATGGGATGTTTTCACCAAGTGGAGAATCGTGTGAAGGTCAGTACAAGGAGAAGACCTAGAGTTTAAGGTCTTGAAATCAAGGAATATGCAGTAGGATGTAAGTAGTAGACGTTAGGTATTGGTGATTTTTTGCTGTGTGTTTTATACAACAGTGATTGGAAACTTGTTAAAATCTAACTTTTGCTTGCAAATTATGATAATTATTTGATTTTTAAATAATTAAAACTTGCAACAGTAAACTGGTTCTCTCTGGATACTTGTAACTGTTGAAAGATGCCTATAGAATAAACCCATGATATAAGATACATTTTTTAAACAGAGGCATGTGAAAATCTGACCCCAAAAGAGCCAGAAAAATAGGCGAGGAATGCAGCATATAGGGAAAATAAGGGTAGATGGAATACAATGATGATATGGCCAAGGAAAACATAATACATGCTATTCTGGTCTGTTCTTAATCACTTGCCTGACAGATTCAGAGGTGTTAGTGAATGTTGTGTGTTGGATACAGAAGAAAGGTATGGTCCCTGCTTCAAAGAAGGTGCCAATCTTATAGGAGTGGAAATTCAACCAAAATGTATTTGATTTTACCATTGATTTTACTTATTTCCAGTGAATTGATACCTCTGCTCCTTTATATTCTCTAATAAGGGGCACAATTTTTAGAAGGAGAGCAGAGTAAGCAAAAGCACAGTGAATAATCACCAGGGAAACCACCCACACCAAAAGGATTTGCCATCAGAGTTTGGCTTAGGGTTGGAAAGCAAACCTCGCAAAGTCATTATTTTCTCCATCGGCATTTGTATTTATACTTTCATAGAGTAACAGCCTGAGAGAATGATGTGGCTAAAATGACATAGTCAATGGAAGCCTTGGAGAATCTAACTTAACAGTACTTGATGCCTAAATGATGAGCTGTCTTTTATCCTTGGGCCTCAAGAGGTTTTCACAAAGAGAAAAGTGGAACATATTTGGGTGATAGATGCCAAGGTACCCTGCATGCTTTTCCAGCAGTTGCAGAGCCCTGGGCCTTAAGCTGAAGTTTCATCTGGATGTTTTCATGGAACAGGAGTGCTAGTGCCTTACCAGCGGCTAACACCTGGCATTTGCAAATAACCACTTATCTGTGGTCTGAAGGCTTTACCTTGCACTTGTGACTATTCTGCAATGTGTACTTGCAGCCACCAAGAGAATGCCAGGAACCACAGACTGCAATTCAAGAAGCAGATCAGTGTGATTTTGCTCTTCCCTGATCAACTATTTTGCCTGTATTCTATAGCATATATGAGGAAGAAGTCTTCAGCGCTACTTTTTTTAAGATCATCTTTTAAGTTACATATACAAGGAATGAATATAAGCTGATTATAAATAATTCAACTATGCAGAAGTATATACAGCAAAGCTGAACATGCATCTTCATTTCATCTCCCCCTTTTCCCCATCCTTTTCGCTTCTGTTCTGGGGTAACCTCTGTTTAATTTTGCCTGGTATCCTATTCTGTGCACTGGAATGAGACTAGAAAAAAAAATATGCCCTCTTTTATCTTACTTTACATTTACAGCTGCTTTCACCATCTTTTAAATGTATGACCACATGTCTCAAGAGGGCTGTATTAGTGATCTATTGGTGCCTAACTAATTATCCCCCAAAATTAGCAGCTGAAAACAACAAAAGTTATTTCACAGACCCTGTGGGTGAGGAATCCATGCACAGACAGCTGGATTCCTCTGGTTCAGGTTTCTAATGAGATTGCATTCAAATTATTGGCCAGGGCTGTGGTCTCATGTTGAAGACTTGTCTGGGATGAGAGTAAGGGGGATGGGGTGGGAGAATCTGTTTCCAAGGTCTTTTATGAGGCTCTGGGCAGGCCTTCGTTCCTCAGCAAATGAGCCGCTCCATGGGGCTGAGAGCTGGCTTCCCCTGGAGTAAGCCCAAGAGAGACCATGTGCCTAAGAGGGCAAGTGCAGTCTTTCCATAACTGAATCTTCAATGCAATATTTCATCACTTCTCCCATAGTGTACGTGTTAGAAGCCAGTCAGTAAGTTCAGCTCACATTCAAGGGGAGAGGATTACCCAAGAGTGTGGCTATTAAATGGTGAGGGTCACTGGGGGCCATCTTATAAACTGCCTTTTACAAGGGCCCTCAGCATTGCCCAGCATTCCTGTTTTATTGCCTTGGTGACTTTCCTTTAAAACTCTCTCACACAATCATTTCATACCTTCTCCAGTCTCCTCATATTGTTGATACCACTTCCTTTCTCCTCTTTCTGTGTTCATATCTCTGCTTCTTATTTAACTGAGAAAAGAGAAGTACATACTTTTCCACTGGGAACTATGTTGGTTCACTCTCATTTACACATCTGTGAATCTTGCTTTCCCTCCCTCCTGTTTCTTTTTTTTTCTTTTTTTTTGGGGGGGAGGGGGTTGTTGTCTTTCCTAGGGCTGCACCTGCAGCATATGGAAGTTCCCAGGCTAGGGGCCTAATCGGAGCTGTAGCCACCAGCCTATACCACAGCCACAGCAATGTGGGATCCAAGCCTCATCTGCGACCTACACCACAGCTCACGGCAATGCCAGATCCTTAACCCACTGAGCGAGGCCAGGGATGGAACCTGCAACCTCATGGTTCCTAGTCGGATTCGTTAGCCATTGAGCCACGACAGGAACTCCCCTACTGTTTCGATGAATGAAGTTTCTTGTCTCCTGTCGCAGATCAAACTTTCTGTTGTACCTTACACCTCCCCTACTTGAGGTCTTTGCCCTCGTACCATCCACCCTCTCTTTCATATCAAAAGCACTCTTCCTACTGCATCATTCTCATCAGTAAACAAACAGCCTGAAGTAGCACCCAAATTTATAAGAGAACAAAAATAAACAAAAAGTAACTTCCCTTGACATCACCTAGTTCTTCAAAGAGTTCTCTTATTTTCCTGCTCCCTTTTATTTACTTTTTTTCCTTTTTATGGCTGCATCTGTGGCACATGGAAGTTCCCGGGCGAGGGGTCAAATTATAGCTGCAACTACAGGCCTACATCACAGCCATAGCAACACCAGATCCCGGCTGCATCTGTGACCTACTCCACAGCTTACAGCACCATCGGATCCTTAACTCACTGAACAAGGCCTGGGATCAAACTGCATCTGCATAGACACTATGTCAAGTTATCAATCCTCTGAACCACAGTGGGAACTCTTGCCTGCTCCGTTTCAGAATAAAACTCTTTGAAAGAGTGTTCTGTACTTGCTCTCTCCACCTTCTTGATTCCAGTGAGGCTCTGGCCCCAGTGCTCCAGTGACAGCTTTCCTTCCAACAGGACTCACAACTTCCATCTTGCCAAATCCACTGGTCCATGACTGTCTCCTTGCTTGACAGCTCAGGCCTTGGACCTAATTGACCACTGCTTCCTCATGAAAGACTTTTTCACTTGGCTGTAAGGACATCCCTCCCTCCTGGCTTTCTCTTGCCCTCAGACCTCTCCTTTCACTCTCCCAAGAGCTACATGTTCCAATGTCCCAGGGCTCTTGTCAGTCTTCTCTATCCATTCTCGATCCCCAAATTAACCAGTTCTATAGTTTAAAATTACGCATGTCTATCCCTAATTCAGACATTTCCTTAGCTGCTTATTCATATCAAGTTGCCTGCTAGGTATCTCAGCTTGGATTTCTTTTTTTCTTTTCTTTTCTTTCTTTCCTTTTTTTTTTAAACCACACCTGTGGCATGTAGAAGTTCCCAGGCTAGGGATGGAACCGTGCCACAGAGAGACAACCCTGGATCCTTAACCCACTATGCCACAAGTGAACTCCTAAACTTAGATTTCTTATGGACAACTCACACGTCATGACTAAAATGGAACTCCCGGAGTTCCCGTCGTGGCACAGTGGTTAAAAAAATCCGACTAGGAACCATGAGGTTGCAGGTTCAATCCCTGGCCTTGCTCAGTGGGTTAAGGATCTGGCGTTGCCGTGAGCTGTGGTGTGGGTTGCAGACGCAGCTCGGATCCCGCGTTGCTGTGGCTGTGGTGTAGACCGGTGGCTACAGCTCCGATTAGACCCCAGCCTGGGAA
The DNA here is from genome assembly GCF_016906955.1 of Phacochoerus africanus. NCBI lineage: Eukaryota > Metazoa > Chordata > Mammalia > Artiodactyla > Suidae > Phacochoerus > Phacochoerus africanus. Next base: position 79,308,773 of record NC_062550.1, on the reverse strand, counting down.
TCTCCATATGCTGCGGGAGTGGCCCTAGAAAAGGCAAAAAGACAAAAAAAATTAAAAAATTAAAAAATAAAATGGAACTCCTGACTTACTCCCTAACTCCGAGTTGCCTAAACACGGTTGCCCAGACCAACTTATTGGAGTCATTGTTTCTTTTCTTTAAACTTCATACGCAAAACATCAGCAAGTCTCATGATTTCAGTTTTCAAAATATATTCCCAATCTGACTACGTCTTACCATGTCTATTCTAACCTAATGTTGGTCTAAGTCATAGAGTCTTTTTACTAGAGCACTCAGAATGATCTTCTAGATCTCAAGTTAAAGCACCTTACTCCTCTGTTCAAACTCCAGAGTAAAATACGAACCTTAACAATGGTATATGAGATCCTATTGTGGTTCGACGGGTTAAGAACCTGACTAGTATCCATGAGGATGTGGGTTCCATCCCTGGTCTCACTCAGTGGGTTAAGGATCCGGCATTGCAACAAGCTGCCGCATTGGTCACAGATGTGGCTCAGATCCAGCATTGCCGTGGCTTAGTGTAGGCAGGCAGCTGCAGCTCCGATTTGACCACTAGCCTGGAAACTTCCATATGCTGCAGATGCAGCACTAAAATGAAAAACAAAAACAGTGGTTTACAAGGACCCACATGATATGGGTACTCGGTTTTCTTGCCATTTCTCAAATATACCAAACTGGTTCCCTTTTCATGTGTTGTTCTTTATGTTTAGAATGATCTTCCCCCATATCTTTGCCTTCTTCTTTGATTTAAAGTTATTACTCTAAAGTGGTTTCTCCTGGACTCCTCACTCAAAATAGCATCCTACACTTTTAATATCACTGAAGTGACACCATTCACTTACCTTGCTTCACTTTTCCTTGTATAAATTATAAGTTCTCCTGAAATGATTGTATTATTGTTTACTGGCTTTTACGTGCTATGCAATGCAAATTTCAAGAGTAATAGATTTTGTTCGCTTGTCAGTCACCAATGCCTAGAACAATATTTGGCACATAGTAGATGTTATATTTATGTATCTAATTAAGATAATTGAGGTGGATAATACATAGATGATAGATAGAAATATAGATAGGTAGTATTTTAAAGTAGGTTAGGAAAAGAATTAAATTTATAGTGTGATTTACAATAATTAGGTAGTATGTTAGAAGTAAAGATATATATATACGATAGCATTCAGGACAAAACGGCAAAACATAATTAGTGAATTCATTACTGTTCAAAAAGTCACAAGAAAAATTAAACTAGCTGTTCAAATAATACATCATAAAAATGAATGCGGGCAATCTGTGAAATGCCTGTGCAGAAAAAGCTTTTTGAGGAAATCCCATAAATACAGAAACAATTGGAAATCTTATTTTTTTGAAAAAGACCCAATTTTGGAAAGATGATTCCACTGTTATCTTCCAACAGAATTTACAATGTTTATCAGAAAAATCTACTACTCTTTCAGAAGACAGGGTGCTCTGAAGGATCTTTTAAAAGAACCAACCCATATTATATAAAAGAGAACCATAATGCTTTTTTTAACAACTATCTATTTACTGCAATTTCAGTGATTTGTAGAATTGTAATATTAGTATTTAGCAGGATGCAATTTTAAGAGTATGGTTATATTTTAGAAGGTTCCATTTTTCTTCTTCTGGTGGAAAGAAAAAAGCATATCAAAGTGGACAAAACCACAGTAGTAGGTTTATAATTATTCTGAAGTATAATATTCATACTTGAAGATGTGAATGCATAACTGTGCACTGTTTCACTACTTTTTTAGGCTGTGTAATCTACAACAAACATGTTTATAAGCTTCAGTCATGCAAAGTGTAAGCAAGGGTACCATTTCCTTTGTCTATATCATCATTTCTAACATGCCCCAAACTTGTCTCTCTCTGAGAATAAAGCCCAGTATTTTCCAAGAATATTTTATTTTCATGCCCACATTTCCCTGTATTGCTTTAATTTTTGGGTTATCTTTATGCTTGGTGGAATTTTTTTAAACTTGTATGACCAAAAATAATTTATGCAGTAGCATCTTTTGAGCATTATGTTTAAGCCAAATGCTATCAATTATTAATTTAAAGAAAAGGATGAAAATGAAATTAATCAACTCAAAAGTAGTTACTGAATACATGCACAGATTCCTTGAAGTACCTTACCAGGCATCAGCTGTATTGCATATATAAAAGAGGTATAGTCACTGTTCTCAGGTTGTAGTAGAGATAAAATATACACAGTGACAACTGTCATGCAAGATAGAAAGAGGTGAGTTTCTCAATATAGGAGAAAGCTACCACGTTGAAAATGATGAACACATAAGAAAAATATAAATTCAGAGCTATAAGGAAATGAAAGCAATTATTTCCTATTGGGATCAAGAAAGGATTGAGTATCTAGCAGTTGTTTCAGGACCTAAGTATGATGTGGTTCTTGGCAAGATGAGGTAGGGAGAATATGGACAAAGGAAATAGCTTTAAATGCCTTTCTAAGTTTGAACTTGAGTCTGAAGGTCTATTTTTCAGAAAGGGAATGATGAAAGTGCATCTCCACCAAATCCCTATTTTGACCCAGTCCTAGTTTCTGACCTGCACAGACCCATATATCCAGTGACCTACTGGACAGCTCTACCTGGAAGCTCAGAGGAAAGTGTATTTCAATATGCCTTAAACTGACTCATATTTTTCCTCGTCCATGACACCTACTTCCACTCCCCAGCAGAATCTTGCTCTTCTTTCTATAAATAGCTTCAATGAAATTTTCCAAGCCTGAAATCTAAACATCATTCAGGACCCCTTCCTCTCCCTAATCTTTGCAGCCAACAAATCACTAAATGGCATTATCTTCATTGTTTCTCTGAATTGTTTTTTCTTTCTGTGCATCTCCACTGCTGCTACTCAGCACAGTATACCTAAGAGCACAGACTTAGACCCTGATAGCTGATGTTTCTATATGGACTCTATACTTACTGTGTAACCTTGGGAAAGTTATGCAACATTCCTAGGCCTTAATTTCCTGATATGTTATACAATAGGGATAATAATTGTAACTTTCATGGTTAGGGTTAGGGTTAAACAAGTCATTATATGAAAGCACTTAAAATTTGATATATACCAACCACTATATAAGTGTGCTTTTATTACAGGACCATGTCTAGCTTAAAATACTGAACAGCCTATGGCTTGATATCCTGGCTTTATGTTGCAATCCATTTAATTCCCTCTTCCAAAATGAAGCCACAGCAATCTTTCTTTCTTTCTTTCTGTCTGTCTGTCTGTCTGACTGTCTTCCTTTCTTTCTTTTTCTCTTTATGACGATACCTGCGGCATAGGGAAGTTCGCAGACTAGAAGTCGAATCAGAGCTGCAGCTGGGGGCCTACGCCACAGCCATGGCAATATGGATTCAAGCCACATCTGTGACCTACATCACAGCTTGGGGCGATACTGGATTCTGAACCCACTAAGCAAGACCAGGGATCAAACCCACATCCTCACAGAGACACCAGGTCTTTAACACACTGAGCCACAATGGGAACTCCCAGAATCTTTCTAAAATAGATATCTGATTATAACTTTTTTTGAAATTCCCAAAATGCCATTTTATTTTCTTTATGATAAGGCTAAAATTTCTTATAACGTGGCTTAACTGAGCCCTGAGAACCTCCTCAACTCCATATCTGCCCACTCTGCTCTCTCTGGACATTCCAGTTCATACCAACATTTCTGATCCTCTAACACATCTTTTATTTTTAATCTTCTTTTTTTCCTTTTTCACCGCCCTGAAGCATATGAAGTTCCTGGGCTAGGGATCAGATCCAAGCCACAGTTGCAACCTAAGCAGCTGTGGTAATGCTGGATCCTTAACCCACTGTGCCAAGCCAGGGATCGAACCTGCGTCCCAGTGCTCCCTAGATGCCACTGCCACCAATCCCATTGTGCCACAGTGGGAACTCCCTTATCTTTTTTTTTAATTGAAGTGTAATTGATTTACAATGTTGTGTTAGTTTCAGGTATACAGCAAAGTGATTCAGATATATATATATATACTTTTTCCAATTCTTTTTGTGCATGGTGTTAAGAAGTATTCTAATTTCATTCTTTTACATGTGGCTGTCCAGTTTTCCCAGCACCACTTATTGAATGGGCTGTGTTTTCTCCATTGTATATTCTTGCCTCCTTTGTCATAGATTAGTTGACTGTATGTGCGTGGGTTTAATTCTGGGATTTTTTCAAATTCTTTTCCCTTATAGGTTATTATAAAATATTGAGTATGGTTCCCTATGCTGTACAGTAGGTCCTTGTGGCATCCACTTTATATATAGTAGTGTGTGTATGTTAATCCCAAACTCTTAATTTATCCCTCTCTCCCCCATCCTCTTTGATAACCATAAGTTTGTTTTCTATGTCTATGGTTCTGTTTCTGTTTTGTATATAAGTTCATTTGCTGATCCTGTAACACATCTTGATGGCTCTGAACTTTGGGCCTTCAGACACACGCATACCTCTGGCTAAACCACTCTATCTCCTCCTCTTGACTTGGCTAAGTCTTATTCATAATTTAATTGCCCCACCTGGAGAATGTGTATGTGGGCAGGAGAAAGATCCGGAAAGAGCTACCAATGTGATAGGAAGCAAGTGAAGGAAATTTATCAGGGAGAGGGACTGAACCATGTTAAAGCTGCTGCTTAGCTCAAATCAGATGGAAACTGAGACTTTACCACGGCTTTGGCAACTTTATTCAATCACTCACTAAAGGAGTTATAAATATTTTTAAAGTTTTAAAGTATTTCTATATACTATAGTAGGCTTTTCAAAGCAGACTATACACTCTGTGTGTATTTAATGTAGTGATCTTACATGATGATAAAACTACATGTAAAAATGAATTCCAAAATTCTATACTATTCTTCAACTGAGAATAATCTCTGCACTGGGAAACCCAGTTTAGATAATAAGCAGGAAAAGTAAGATGAGTTCAGATTAATTTAAATCTCATTGGACATCAAAGGGTAATAGTCCATTATGAGGATTCTGCCTACGTATTTCTCCAGGTATGACAAGTACATACGAGTTGTCAGCAACTTTTTACTCTATTTCTTTAATGTAAGTGTACTTTATTTAAGAGTGCATATTTTCTTTGTACCTGAACATCTTCACTTCTTTGTCTTTTGCATCAAATCCAAGGACCCTGTATGCCTTCAACCAATTAAAAAAAAAAAAAAGAAAGAAAGAAAAAAAAACCGTTAGCAGAGCTTTTATTTTAAATGTCAGGCCATATGAAGTGACTTTAAAAAATCCAGCCATTGCCATGAATGGAATAATATCCTTATATTGTCAGATATTTAAAGGGTTAATATACAAATACATATGTATAAATGTAGTAAGTATTAAAAGAGTAGTAAGAGGTGTTTATAGAATTTGTGATCAGAGAGATCAAATAACTACAGTTAATGTTTTTCCTGCTTACTAAAATTCCTAATTATAAGAATAATGGGAGACAAATGTCAACTCATCAAAGATTCCTTATTATCATGAATAGACCAGGTGTAGATCTGCTTTATAAAATTAAATTGCCATTACCAAGAGAAAAATTTTTATGATGTTTCTTTGTATATAAACATATATATATATGTTATACACACACACACACACACACACACACATATATATATATATAAATATCAATGTAGTCTTAAAAGTTTTAGTATATCCTGGGGTTCCTGTTGTGGCGCAGTGGTTAACGAATCCGACTAGGAACCATGAGGTTGTGGGTTTGATCCCAGCCCTTACTCAGTGGGTTAACGATCTGGCGTTGCTGTGAGCTGTGGTGTAGGTCGCAGACACGGCTCGGATCCTGTGTTGCTGTGGCTCTGGCGTAGGCTGGCAGCTACAGCTCCGATTTGACCCCTAGCCTGGGAACCTCCATGTGCCGTGGGAGCAGCCCAAAGAAATGGCAAAAAGACAAAAAAAAAAAAAGTTTTAGTATATCCACATGCTGGCTAGAAGTTCTTTTTTTTGAGCATAGTCTTTAATTATAAACAGTATTATTCTTGACAAATCAAGCTATAATAAATTTTACTGTAGTTATAATAGAAACCTTTTTGGCTATTATCTCAATTCATTGGTTTTGTTGATATGAGAACTACTAAAAATCAAAGTACATAGAAATAATCAAGTAATTTATTTTCAGAAATGTATATTTGACACAACATAAGCATTTAAGAATTTAAATGTGGCTAAAATATAATCTTGACTAGTCCATATACCCAAAAATGATGAAATGAAACCATTTAAGGAAGATAGTTACTAAACTCTGTCTTTATAATTTTGAAGGAAAATTGGTGTGCAGTTTCCAGAGTTTTTAACCTATACATTCCATCATCTCTCTAATTCGCTTTTCCTGGTGTGATTTAATTCTTTCTTTCTTGACCTTTACTCAGAGGAAATAGATGAAATAGGAAATAACTCCTTACTGCCATTCATACGATATCCCTGAAATGTATTTTGCCTTGTGACCTTTAAATGATGGGGATAAAGAGAATGGATCACATGTCCTCGTTTGGACCTGATCTCTGGGTCAACATGTGTTTGCTTTTCATCTATATGAAAATGCGCTAGGCTGTGATTGCCATGGGGATAGGTGAGGTTGGGTGAAGAGTGGGCAGTTGCCAGTTGAGTCAGGCAGAAGACGAAACGATGATCTGAAATGGCAAAGTTTAGAAGTGGGGGGGATTCTTTGTGAGAGAGGTGGTAATTGCTTTTGGTCATTTGCCATTCCATGAGTGAGGGGCAGGGTTCAAGAACAGTGTAAAAATGCCTGAGCTGTTAAGGGAAGAACACTTGGGCACACACTGGCAAGAGCTTACAGTGGGTGGGTGACGTGGCTGAGAGAACGGGGCTCGATATTGAATAAAAATGCCTCAGGGGTCCCATAACAGTTCATCTCCCACTAAAAGAGGATTTTCTATAAGCACCATTTTAGCATTGAGGATAATTTCCCCAATTAAAAAACAAAACAAAAAACAAAACAAGAAAAACATAGGCACTTTCAGAATTTCCCACTGCAAAACTGTGTGTGTTTGATAAATTGAGCCCTATTCCTAACTTTCAAAAAGGATAAATATTTCATAAAGCCTAATGGTATTTACAGAGATATAAAAGTTGAAAATCTAGCCAAGGTTATTTGGTGTTTGAAATCAAGCGTGATAATATTTTTCCTGTGAAATCTCCAGATCATTAACATTGCTTTAGTCAGCATTAATAGGAAATGCATGCCAGGATGATGAAAATTAATTTACAGTTGAATGCTTTATGTCAGGAGACAACTTGCCGGATCGTGGTTGTTGGAAACTGAGCATTTTCTAAGCACATTGCCTGCTTGCTGCCTTTTCTTGGCTGTAGATATCGATGAGTGTGGGACCGGGAGGCACAGCTGTGCCAATGATACCATTTGCTTTAACTTGGATGGTGGATATGATTGCCGATGTCCTCATGGAAAGAATTGCACAGGGGACTGTGTTCATGATGGAAAAATTAAGCACAGTGGTCAGATTTGGGTGTTGGAAAATGACCGATGCTCTGTGTGCTCATGTCAGGTTGGTATAAATAAAACATTTTAACCATGTTGATCGAGGTGTAATTGGCATATATTTCAAGTGTACAGCTTGATGAACTTAAACAAACTTAGACAGATGCAAACATACACTTGACCACCGCACAAATAATAGAACATTTTTATCTACCCAAAATGTTACCTCTGTCCTTTCTTTTTCTTAAATTTTTTAATTAAAGTGGTTGATTTGCGATGTTGTGCCATCTTCTGCTGTATAACCAAGTGACCCAGTCATACATATATATATATATATATAAGGGCATGTGTGTATATATATATATATATATATACACACATGCCCTTTCTAATATTTTCTTCCATCATGGTTTATCCCAAGAGACTGGACGTAGTTCCCTGTGCTGTACAGTAGGACTTCATTGTTTAACCATTTTAAATTTAATAGTTGCCTCTGTCCTTTCTAAGTTGGTCCCATACCCTTAGCCTCAAGCAAACACTGCTTCCAGTTACTATAGATTAGATTTGTATTGTCTAGAGCCTCATGGAAGTGAATCCATATAACACAGTTGGCTTTCTGTGTCTGCAGGTTACACATCCACAGATTCAACCAGCTTTGGATCAAAAATATTTGGAAAAAAATTCCAGAAAGTTCCAAAGAAGTAAAACTTTCCCCTGCACTGGCAACTATTTACATAGCATTCACATTGTATGAGATATTTCAGGTCATATAGAGATGACTTAAAGAATGTGCAAATCCTAGACCATTTTATGTAAGGGACTTGAGCATCCCTGGTTTTTGATTAGCACAGGTGTGCATACTCTTTTGCATCTGGCTTTCTCTCAGCATTATATTTTGACATTCATTTATATTCATTAGATGTATAAGTAACCATTTCTTTTTATTCCTGAAGAGTATTCCAGTGTATGGAAATACCGCAATTTGTTTATCTATTCACATGATAAAATTGTGCTTCTAACTATGCTAATGTTTCTATAGTCACAATATCATATTTGAGTGAATGCATAAATGAAGCTAACATGGACATACTATGGCTTGCAAGTGAAAAATATCTATTTGGGTTATATTTCAATTTTAGAGAGGTATTCTGTTATGTGTAACCAGTTGATAATAGACATTTAAATTATAGTTGAATGAATAATATCAAAGAGTCAGCTATCATTAAAGAAATTGATAACAACTTGTACAAAAACAAAAGGTTAGAATATTCTAGAAACTTAATAATATGTCAAACATATTGACTAACTGCTAAATATAAACATTCAGGCCCTCACACGAAACAAAATTTGGTTAGTATTCAAATTACTGTACTAATAAACAAGTACACATATATTTATATGTATATATACACAGATTTATTTATGTGTAAGGGCCTTGCAGTGGTTATTGTATTGTACTGGTTTTTTTTCCTAACAAATTTATTTCCAATCAAGTCATTTAAAGAGTAATGTCTGGAAAGAAAATTGGAAGCTCTCCAACTTGGATAATTTCTATGTGTTAGCTACAAAATGGAATTTTTAAAAAAATCAATTTATTGTGTAAACAGCATGAGTATCTCAACTTCCAAATCAACATCTGAAATTTTATATGCATGTACATACATATACATACATATACGTATATAATACATACATATAATACATATATAATGTGTGTGTGTGTGTGTGTGTGTGTGTGTGTGTGTGTGTGTGTGTACACATGTACATATGATGTTAGTATATTGAGAAATGGAGGGTTTGGGTAACTGCTTTCCTTCCTTGTCACACAGAATGGATTTGTAATGTGTCGACGGATGGTCTGTGACTGTGAGAATCCCACAGTTGATCTTTTCTGCTGCCCTGAATGTGACCCAAGGCTGAGCAGTCAGTGCCTCCATCAAAATGGGGAAATCTTATACAACAGCGGTGACACCTGGGTCCAGAATTGCCAGCAGTGCCGCTGCTTGGTAAGTTTAGCCACATGAAGTTCAGGAAATGAAACATTTAAGCCCAGAATCTAAACAGGAAAGCAGCCTTGCTCTGCCCCCATCCCCACCTATGTTCAGTACCTGGCCATAGTGTTGGCAGTTATAAAAGTGGTCCTGGTTAGAATGACAAAGCGATGGTTATGTATTCAAGACCGGAGAAGGCATATCTGGGGCTGGTTGTGGGCCACCATGATGTTAGCCTTTCGTGACTCTCTCCAGAGCTCCTGACTTCCCAGTCCCATTACTCTAGACTTAGAGGCAGTTTATGAACAGAGCAGTGGCATTCAAAAAAATCATTTTTCCCAAGTAGATCTTTTGTTAATGCATTTCTGTCAATTATGCTCAGACTTAAGAAAACAAAAGCAAAAGTAAAAAGAAAGTCATGCTTCTTTTTCCTTCTAAAGATTGTTCCTGTCAATGTCATTCTGGTGGACATCATTTTACACATAATGTGGATAAGCAATAAACACATTAGAATATTAGAATTAAATGTATATATTTATGAAACTTCTACTGGAAAGAACAGGCAAAAAAGAAAACAAAAACTTGATAAGGAAAACACAAATCATTTTTTTTCATTTGACCGAATTTCTTTTTTTCTTTCTAGTGGTATAAATGAAAAGAAAAACTTGTCTATGTGTTTTTATATAAGCAAGTTTCACAGTGCTGCTTTTAAAGTTAGGCGAGTTTCCTTTCTATCTGTGTGAGGATATTTTTAAAGCAATGCTTTTTTGTTGCTTCCTTTTTATACTTTCAACCCCAAAATCAATTGAAAGAGCAAGGTCAGTTTCTGTGCCTGAAGGCTGCTTTCATCTCCAAGATCATGAGATTCAGAATTATGAAGAAAATAAGGAAGCAGGTGGGAACCAAATTTTAAAAAGATCCGATTCACACAATTTTCCCATGTGGAATTAGAAAAGACTGAAATAGGGAGTTCCCGTCGTGGCGCAGTGGTTAACGAATCCGGCTAGGAACCATGAGGTTGCGGGTTCGGTCCCTGCCCTTGCTCAGTGGGTTAACGATCCGGCGTTGCCGTGAGCTGTGGTGTAGGTTGCAGACGCGGCTCGGATCCCAAGTTGCTGTGGCTCTGGCGTAGGCCGGTGGCTATAGCTCCAATTAGACCCCTAGCCTGGGAACCTCCATATGCCGCGGGAGCGGCCCAAGAAATAGCAACAACAACAACAACAACAACAACAACAGTAACAACAACAAAAAAGACAAAAAAAAAAAGAAAAGACTGAAATCATTTCCTAGTTTGGTTTTGTTTCATTTTTTTTCCAAAGTCCCTACACCAAGAAACATATGAATGAACAAAGGAAAACTGTCAAATTTTCTTCATATTTCTGTTATTTTCTTCTAAGGGGACAAAACTTTCTTTCTGCAGAAGGGAATAAATGAGAAATTAGGGGAAAAAAAGACCAAAAGAATGAAAAAAAAAATTTCATATTCAAAAAGCTAAGTAAAAACCTCATCTGTAGTAAACAATTCTCCTTTGGCATGAGAAAGAAAGGAGCATACAAATTCGATTGTTTTAAGAGAAAGGGTTTTTAGGAGTTCCCGTCGTGGCGCAGCAGAAACGAATCTGACTAGGAAACCATGAGGTTGCAGGTTCTATCTCTGGCCTCTCTCAGTGGGTTAAGGATCCGGCATTGCCGTGAGCTGTGGTGTAGTTCACAGACACGGCTCAGATCCTGAGTAGCTGTGGCGTAGACCAGCGGCTGGAGCTCCGATTAGACCCCTAGCCTGGGAACCTCCATATGCCAGGGGTGCGGCCCTGAAAAGGACAAAAAAAAGAGAGAGAAAGGAAAGGATTTTGTTCTTGTTTAACCCCTGAAAAGAGTTTTAAAATCCATGTGCAGTATAGATCTCAGCTCTCTGATAGGGCTTTTGTGGATTCCCTACACATTCATGGCTGTGACGGTCTGAGAATTAATGTCCATCCAATAAATTGAGTATTCCATAAACACTGCCCCTCTCTTCCTCCCTCCCTCCACAACTTCCTTCTCCCTCCTTCTGCCCTTGGGCATCTGCTTTCCTTACAGCAAGGGGAAGTCGACTGTTGGCCCCTGCCATGCCCAGAGGTGGAGTGTGAATTCAGTGTCCTCCCAGAGAATGAGTGCTGCCCTCGCTGTGTCACCGACCCTTGCCAAGCTGACACCATCCGCAATGACATCACCAAAACTTGCCTGGACGAGATGAATGTGGTTCGCTTCACTGGGTCCTCTTGGATCAAACATGGTACTGAGTGTACTCTCTGCCAGTGCAAGGTAAAGCCTGTTATAGTCAAGTAGGGTGCACTTGGCCAGCTGCACCCAGGATTCACAGATATTAATGTGCTTAACCTGGCCAGTGGAAAGCATCTTCTTTGCCATTTACTGTTCAGAGATGGGAGGCGGGCCACTCTGCTTTATTAGTGCCAGGGCTGACTGTCATATGCCTCCTCTGATACATATTAAGAGAGAAGGAAGTGCTTGGTCAAAAAAAAAAAAAATAATAAGTGTATCACCAGTTACTTATATCACAGAGCAGAAAGAACCATGTAAATTGCCCTAAAGTATCTAACTGTACACATCTGAAAGAAAAAAAAATACAAAAAAAAATAAAACCCTACAACAACAAAATTCATGTTTCTTTCATGACAGAAGACAATATTATTTTATTGATTTTTATCTGGCCTTTTATGAGATAAGATATATCAATGAAGTAAACATATTAGGTTTTCCAAAGTGAAAATCAATATGGTGAAAATGGGGATGTTTCTTGGTTGGCTGTGATCAGTTACATTCAGTTGAAAAATTTAAGATCTGTTGTTTACCATACTTTATTTCTACAGCTGGAGAAAAATCACTGCTAAGATTTTCTCTTTTATTTTCACGGAAAAATAGAGCGATGCACCTTTTAATTCAAGGAGAAAAAAATTACCAATTAGGTAGATACTTTGGTTATTGTTCCTACAAACATTTGATTTAGTGGTCATTGTACTTCATAGTCAAAATTTTGGTATCAACACTGAAACTAAGTAAAAAATCTGGAAAACTTAACAACAAAAAAGCAAAGATATCAGATTTTTCCCAGTTTAGCACAGCCAGATATCTGTAAGTGCTCTGGTTCTTTAAGTGAGCATTTCCATTAAATTTTTTTTTCAATAGAGCAATTTAATTCAGATTCACTTAGTACAAATCTCTTACTAGAGTGGCTTGACATAACAGGACAAAGAAATATGAAATGCTTTAAGTTCTGAGATGCTATTATTATCTATTTCAAATCAAAATTTGTAGCTCTTTCAATCAATGCAATTTGTCAATCAAGCAAAGCTTTTTGGGGGGAACATTTAATGCAGTTTTCTAAAAGTGCATTAGCACATCTGAAGTTACTATTACTATGAAAAGTTGCTAATAATGTATATGCAATGTTCCTTTAATATACATGTAATATGAGTACATTTGAGTACATCTAATGGTGCATATCTAGAAATTTCAGTATTAATGGCCAAGGGAAATTAAAGAAAATACATTCTGACATTTAATTATCAAATAGAGTTGAGTCTCCTTAAACTCTTAATCTGTCAGATTTTTGTTCTGAACAGTGACAACAAAAACATATACCGGATGGAGGAATGAAAAACACACCAAATATGGCCCAGACAGATATTTCCAGTATGAAAAATGCATTCAGTAATAGGCAGAAAAACATTAGAGTGCTTTTTGGGGTAAAGCTGTGAATGATCTTGTCATTCACTGTAAACAGCTACTAGGATTTTTTGGCTCTTGATAGAAAAGTATTCCAGAAAGTTTATTTTGGCATTAAATTCGTTTCTTGTCAGATAAGTGCCGATTCCCAGAAATTACTATTTGATACCATTTCCCTTTTCCCTTCAAATTAAGTATGAGTTATAAGAATATAGCTCAGTTTTACCAAATTTTTCCCTAATACCCATTTTGTTACATTTGTTTTGTGGTATTTCAAAAATAAAATTTATGCCATATAGGCTTGAGATGTTGCACTGGAGGTGAGCATTCGTCACAATTTGGTGCTTTTGCAGCATTGTTTTTACTTATCTCCCCATCCTCCTGCTTCTGAGTTATTTGTTTAAGTCAACAAATGCAAATTGTGTAGGCTCTTGTGCTAGTATCAGGATATAATGATGAGCAAAAACAGGCGCATTGTTCCTGGGAATTATGGCCCAGCAGCTTGTTGTCTAAACCCTGCTGGCAGCAGCCACGTGTGGCTATTTAAATTCATTGAAATTAAATTAAAAATCCAATTCCTTAGTCATGCAAGCCCCGTTTCAACTGCACACATGTGCAAGTGGCTATCACATTAGACCATGTATAGAGAGAACATTTCTGTCATCACTGAATAGTCTATGGAAGGCAATGGTGTAGAGGTAAATAATGTGGCCTCTGGAAATCAGTCTATCTGGGATCAAAGCCTGGTCGGCCACACTAGCAATGTCACCTCAAGGGACATTTATTAATCTCTCTGTGGCTCTGCTCCATTTTCCTTCACCTGAAAATAGGAATAATAGTATTACTTGCCTAGGAATAATTGAGAAAGTTGCTGTAAGAATTAAGTGGAAGATCCATAGAAAAAGTTTCCCACGTATTTCCTCTACATTCACAGTAAGTGCTCAGTAAATGTTGGCAATTATTATTGTTGGTAGTGGAGTATATACATATTCATTAAGTCAGAAATCAAATAAAGACATTACAAACTGTGATGGGTGCTCTGAAGCTAAGATGTGGTGGGTGCTCTGTGCTAAGGCTCTGCAATGTGTGAACCAGCTCTACTTCCTGAGAAATTAGGAATTAGCTGGGAGAAAAAGGGTTAAGAGTTTTCCTTCCCTTTTTAAAGATGTCTTCAAATTTAATTTGTTTAGGTTAAAAAAAAAAATGTTTCCTCCACTCAGAAGCTGAACTCTTGAGTCCAAAGTGAATTACACATTTTGCTTTCCCTAAATCTAATAGAGACTACTCACCGTTATGATGGGTCAGACAGCTTTCAGGCAATTATGTTTTGAGCTCCAGATAATAAAGAGGGATGTACCCAGTTGAGGAATAAGGAGAGAGGAGGTAGTAAAGGGTCATTTTCTTTAATAAATTATCACGGAGTGAAACACTTTGGAAATTGGAAACCACAGGGCCACTTTTAACTCCTGGAGACTCTAGACGTAATGCTGAAATAACTGAAGTTTGGAAAAAATATAGTTTAATGAGGCGGGAGCTCGTATCTTCCTAAATGTTGCCTCTATGTGTTAGAAACAGTAAACTTAAAGTCTGGAAAGTGGACATCTGTGCTAAAATTAGAATAGATGACTAGAGGAGTTCCCGTCGTGGCGCAGTGGTTAACGAATCCAACTAGGAAGCATGAGGTTGCGGGTTCGGTCCCTGCCCTTGCTCAGTGGGTTAACGATCCGGCGTTGCCGTGAGCTGTGGTGTAGGTTGCAGACGCGGCTCGGATCCTGCGTTGCTGTGGCTCTGGCGTAGGCCGGTGGCTACAGCTCCGACTGGACCCCTGGCCTGGGAACCTCCATATGCCGCGGGAGCGGCCCAAGAAATAGCAACAACAACAACAACAACAACAACAAAAGACAAAAAAAAAAAAAGAATAGATGACTAGATCTATGGAAAGAAGCACCTCATAAATGTGCAACAGTGTAATAAAGCCTTTTAACATATGACCAGGGAGCTTTGCTAATCAAAAGAGGAAGACAGGATTATTCTGTAAATATTGGGATGCCTGGACAGCAATTTGAGGAAGATAAGTTATATATATAGTATTATATTATGTATCAAAGCAAATTCCATGTGGAAAAAGTATTACACATTAAAAATAAATCAAAGTAAAGTAATCAAAGATTTATCAAAATTCCAGACAGAAGATGCCTTTTCTAATTTAAAAGTGATGAAATACACTGCAAAGAAAATTTAGAACTTCTATAGATACACAAAATTAGCAAAATAAGAAGCCACAACCAGAGAGTGGAAAAGTAGTTTCAGCAGATATGTGTTCTTTATTAGATTAAAAAAAATATGAAAATTATTAATAAAAATATTTCCCCTTATATCAACAAAGGATGAATAACCAATTCACGGAAAAAAATACAGCTTTGGAAAAAGGAAACATTCATCTTTTAAAAAAATCTAAACAAATGTAAACTAACCTAATAGATTATTATTTTCATGTACTACAGTAAAAAAAAAAACTTTCACAATCATGTCTAACGCTGACAGAGATGTACTGGAATTGTAGTTCTTATGCACTGTTAAGTGACATTGAAAAATACATGTCAAGAGCCACACATACACCTCCTTGCCCACTCCCTGTGCCCACAGAAATATCCAAAAGAGCCTATTAATTCCAGGTCTGAGAATCCAACCTAAAGAAATAATAGGCGTTCCAGGGTAGTTCAGTGGGTTAAGGATCTGGCATTGTCACTGTTGTGACTCAGGTTGCTACTGTGGTGCAGGTTCTATCCCTGGCCCAGTAACTTCCACCCCCTCAAAAACAAAAGAGAAATAATCTAAAATATGGAACAAGCAATATGCATCACAATTTCTACCTCAACGTTAATTGGCATGCAGAATCAAGGAAAAAAACATAATATCCAACAATAGAAAAATATTAAATAAGTTATAGTAACTCTATGACATAATATACAATGTTATAGCATAATGATATATTATATGTAATGATATGATTATAATTATTTAACCATTCATGTGTTAACAATAATCATAATAAAAATTATGATAAAAATACTGTGTGATTACATATGCACTTTGATTACAAGAAGGTTGAAAATAAAGGGAATATGAAATGTCTGTGAGGACATACTAAAATATTGATAATAATGGGATTTAAAATATATTAATTTTTATATAATTTATAACCACATAATGTATACATATATATTATAATTACATAGTATTATTATATCCATGTATATAACTTTAAAACATAACTAATGCACTAATAAAATATAGTAAGTGTTTGGTAAATAATAAATATATTAAATACAAATAATAGTAAAATATTTATCCTTTAATATATATTATATATAAACAATTTACTGAAAACTGAAACTCAGCTGTCTTCTAATCTTGATTTTGCAGAGTTTAGTATGCAGACTTCTTTACCAATAAATGAAGCCAGAGATAATAGAGTGTTAAGGAAATTTACTGTTGCTATGGAAAAATAATTAGATTTAATAATTAGTTATGACAGTAAGTGATTAATTCCTAGCAATCTAAGTTTCAGATTTCATAAAAACCTCTTTTATTCTAGGTTTTATCAAGGTAAGATTCTGTTAAGGGGAAATGCATGGTTATTATATATATAATTTAATGAATTTGATGAATCAAAGTACAGAATATTTCCAACAATCTAGCAAGTACCTTTTTGTCCCCTTCCAGGCAATACCTCTTTCCTGCAGGAAAACCTCAATTGTATTTCATTAAAATAAATTTATTTTGCCTATTTAAAAATTTCATATAAATGGAATAACACAATATGTATATACTCTTTTATGTCTAATGATGAACTGATCATTTTATCATTATATAGTATCCTTCTTACCTCCAGCAAGGCTTCTAGACTTGAAGGCAATTTTGTTTACATGAAGGCTACTCATGTAGCCACTCAGTGTATTATTTTTATCCATCCACTTTCAACCTATGGTTTTATATTTAAAGTGCATTTTTTATAGATAATGTAAGAATAGTTCTTACTTTTTTGTCCAGTATGACAAAGTGTTTTAATTGAAGTGTTTAGTCTATTTTCATTGAAGTGTTTAGTCTATTTTCATTTTTGACATTGGTGGATTTAAGGCTACCATTTTGCCATTTGTTTTCTATTTTTGTTCCATCTGTTTTTTATATTCCTCTCATTCATTCTTTCCCTCTTTCTGTTTATTAATATTTTGTGTTATTCAGAGTTCCTGTTGTGATGCAGTGGAATGCAGGTTTGATCACTGGCCTCTCTCAGTGGATTAGGGATCCGGTGTTACCCAGAGCTGTGGTGTAGGTCATAGATGCGGGCTTGGATCCTGGGTTGCTGGGTTGTAGGCTGCAGCTCTGATTCAACCCCTAGCCTGGAAACTTCCATATGCCCTGGGTGTGGCCGTAAAGAGAAAAAAAAAAAAAAAAAGTGTATTATTCAAATTTTGTTCTTTAGGATTCTTAGCTATAACTCTTAATGTTATTATTTTAGTTTTTGGTATAGGGATTGTAATATATATCATTGATTTATTACAGTGTATTAAAATTTAATATTATACTAATTCATATAAAAGGTAAGAACTTTGGAATAATGTAATCCCATTCTCCCAAACTTGGAGCCGTAACAGTCATATATTTTATAACTATGTATACTATAAATCCTGAAAGTCTGCGTTATTATTTTTGCTTTAATTAGTCAAATATCCTTTAAGGAAATTAATGGGGGAAAAAGCTCAATTTTTCTTTTATATTTATCCATATATTTACCATTCCTGGTGCGCTTCATTTCTTCTCACACATTTAAATATCCATCTGGTGTCATTTCCCTTTAGCTTGAATAATGTCCTTTAGCATTTTCCATACTGTAGCTAACTGGCAATTAATTCTCTCAACTCATATTTTTCTGAAAATGTCTTTATTTTTAAAGGACATATTTTTTAAACATAGAATTCAGGATTGACAATTTTGTCCCAGCACTTTAGAGGTGGTACTCTATTGTTTTCTAGTTTCTTTTCTCATCAGGAGTCAGATATAATTTGTACTTTTGTTCCTTTATATGCAATATGTCTTTTTTTCTCTGACTTTTTTCATGATTCTTTCTTTATCTTTGGTTTTTACAGTTTTGACTGTGATGTACTTGAGCATGATTATTTTCTGTCTTTGTTCTCTCTGGTGTTTGCTGGGCTTTTTGAATACCCAATTTGGTGTTTTTTCTACCAACTATGAGAAAAATTTGGCCTCTGTTTCTTCAGATATTTTGTCTGTAGCATTTTCTCCTTCCTAGTCTTCTGGAACTCCAATGACACATGTATTATATGGTTTAATATTATCCTAAAGGTCACTGAGTTTCTATTTTTATTTCAGTCTTTTTCTCTTTGTTTTTTGTTTGTTTGTTTTGGCTACGCCCACACCATATGGAAGTTCCTGGGCCAGGGATCGAACCCCCACCACAGCACTGACCTGAGCCGCCACTAGGCTACCAGGTAATTCCTTTTCTTTGCTATAAAGATTGGACAATTTCTATTTTTTTTTCTTCAAAGTACTATTTCTTCTGCCATCTCTAGTCTGTTGTTGAACCCATCCAATGAATTTTTCATTCCAATATTGCACTTTTCAGTTCCAGAATTTTTATTTAATTCTATTTATAGTTTTGTTTTTCTGCCACTATTTACCATCTTTTTTCACTCATTATGACAACCTTTTTTTTTTTAACGTTGTTGTATGTATTTGTAAAAGATACTTTCCAGGCTCTATCTGCTAGTTACACCTTTAGATTAATTTTGTGTCTTTCTATTCCCTACTTTTTCTCTTGGTGGGCAGTTACTTTTCCCTGTCTTTCTTCACATGTTTATGGTTTACTGGATATTATGGGTAATATATGGTATGGACCCTACATGCCATTATTTTCCTGTGAATGATATTTATTTTTGTTCCAACAGATTGCACATTATAGGCTAATCACCTTGCACTTGAGAAGGCAGGGCTTTACAGTGGTTAGGGAATCTACTCCAGATACACCCTTAGTTCTAGGGTGAATTTCTTAATCTTGAGGCATTGCTTTACTCCTAAGCATGGCCCTTTGGAGCTTTCAAGGGAAAACCTGAATTTTTTATCAGTCGTTTCTAACTTGATAGGAAACAGATTTTAAACACTCTTACCCACACTGAGCAGCATCTGAAATATCTGCTCAGACCTTTCAAATTTCAAGCTGTGACTCTCTGATTTAGAGTCTCTTCAGAGTCTCCTCTGCAATTGAAAGACCAGCCAAGAATTTGAGGGGAGTTTACATGCTGATTCACTCCCTCCTTTCTAGATATTTCCTCCTGAACATCCAGTCACTCTGGCAGCCCTAAATGTCCTCTGACATCTGGGGCCTCTCAGATTGTGGCTTTCTGCTTGAGTTATAGTTATCCTAAGCTTCAGAAAAAGGGGGATGCGCTAAGGGAAAAAGCCAAGTAAAAATGCATCTCGAAAATTCCCGCCATGGCTCAGTGGTAAGAACCTGACTAGGATTCATGAGTTTTGATCCTTGGCCTCTCTCTCAATGGGTTAAGGATCCGACTTTGCTATGAGCTATGACATAGGTCACTGAAGTGGCTAGGATCTTGTGTTACTGTGGCTGTGGCCGGCAGTTCCAGCTCTGATTCGAACCCTAGCCTGGGAACTTCCATGTGCCACAGGAGTGACCCTAAAAAGCAAAAAAAAAAAACAGTGTCTGCCTGCTTTTAGTCACTACGCATTGCTTCAAATAGTTATTCTGTTTTGTCCAAATTTTGTACTTATCCGTAGGAGGGATAGTCTTATATGAGCAACTGTGCCATTCTGAAACTGGAACCTCAGTGGAATATTTTATTAATCTTTCTCATATGTACCATGTTTCCCTAATTGAGGAGCTTCCAATGACATGGTTTCTAGAGCATTTATGTTGTTATAGCAGAACATATTGATCTGGAATAAGAAAAACACTCCCTGGAAGATTTTGAAAGATACGCCTTCCCTTCCTAAAAACATACTCGTGGGAACCAACATTTTTTTTTTTCTCTGTGAGATTCTAATGCTAGTTTCACATACTCAATGACAGAAGGCTCCAGAAATTCCCTCTTTCTGCTCAAAATCCATACAATTTGAGGAACTGATATTCTCAGGAATTGGCACATCCCTCACTTCATTGGATTAATGGATTGGGAAAGATCATGTCAGCAGGTTATGGTCAGAAAACTCCGCCTCTGAGAATGAGGAAAAAATGCTACTAGAGATGGCTGTCATATTTTTTTGCTCTCAGAATAAGAAATCTGCTTAATAACAATTTAAAAAGAAATAGGATTATGTTAAATTGATGATATTCTTCTTGGATATAGACTGGCTCTTCCCTCATTTCAACAAAGCTTCAACAAAGGCTTAAGTATCAAAGTCCTTTCTTAAGTTTTATCTTATATGAACTGACACTTTTGGTTTTATCATATTAAGGTTTAATACATTTTCAATCATCTAAAGCCAATTATATGAGAGAATATATCAAGTAGAAGATGAGTTTTAGAGTCAGACTAACCTGAATTTTAATCCCAGCTGTACCATTTTATTAACTGTATAATTTTGGACATGATACTTAAGCTTTCTGATCTTCATTTTCTGAACCTGAAAAGTGTGACTATTAATAGTGATCCTGCTGGGAATGCTTCGAGGTTGAAATTAGATACTGTATTTAAAGCGCCTGGCAAAGTGTCTGACACAGAGCACACACTCACCAAGTAGAAGGATATGACCATCTTACTTTACGATTGTGGTAGCAAGACTAACATTATCATTATCATGAGCCAGCTGGTGGAAGAAAGTAAGAGTGCAAGGAATCTAAAGGATAAGACATAATTTTTGTTCTTTTTTCTAATACACTACATTCTTTTGAACTCTTTTCCCTTTAAAGACTTTACTCATTCTTTTCCCTGTGCTCTTGGCCTACCTTTTCACAGAGCTGCCTTGGGGTCTTGGCTTAAACATCACTTCTGCAGAGACGTCTACTCTGGCCACCCAATCTAAGTAGCCAGTCTTTATTAATCTCATGACACCACCTAGGTTGTTTCTTCTCTGGCACTTTGCATGATGTTTGTACAATTGCTTCTGAAATTGTTCCCTCCAAAAAACTCTAAGCCCTGTCCTGTTGGAGTAGAAACCTTGTCTGCTTCATTCATCAGTATATCTAGCGCTCAATTTATTCAGTGCTTATTTTGTGAATGAATACAGACAATAACAAATATGATCTAAGAGACTGCCATGGGGTAAATAATGATAGCCTATGATTTGCCACAAATAACTGGCCACAGGAGCCATGCCTGCAATAGTAGAGACATGAAAAGTGATCGGGCCTTTGAACTTTCAGGGGCACATAAATAACAAGTAAACCAGTTATGGTATGTTATGTGTACTGGTCACTAAGTGTGGTATTGACTAATGGCTTAAAAATTCATGTCATGCTTTTTCCTTTCTCTCTCTTCTCTAGAATGGCCACATCTGTTGCTCAGTGGATCCACAGTGCCTTCAGGAACTGTGAAGTTAACTCTCTCACTGGAAATTTCTGTTTAAAGAATGTTCTTTCATTAAAAAGACCAAAAAAAAAAAAGTTAAAACTTAAAGTGGATGATTTGGGGGCAGCTAAGTGCAGCATTGTTAATAGCTGAGTGAACTTTCAATTACAGAATTTGTGGAGCTTGAGAAAAATCACAAAAGGAAAATTCTTGGGGAAAAACTAGACCAGAATTCTGCCTCTCCTGCATCTGACATCAGCATGTAGAAGGGTGGGCGTGGAATACACCATGACATCGTGACCCCTGGACGTAGAGCCTGAGCTGATGGGAGCTTTGAAAGCCTCTATCTTCACTGGTGCAAAAAATGTTCCTCTAGATCAGAGTCTTCTTGAATCAGTTCAGTTCTTCACTGCAAAAAAGGAAAAGAAAATGTAAGGCAGTGAATGAATTATATTTTCAGAAGCAAAGCAAAGATGCTATAACATGTTATATGTACAGTATACACTCTGAAAAGAAATCTGAAACAAGTTATTGTAATGATCAAAATAATGCACAGGCATGGTTACTTAATATTTTCTAACAAGAAAAGTCATCCCTATTTCATTGTTTTACTGCACTTAATATTATTTGGTTGAATTTGTTCAGTATAAGCTTGTTCTTGTGTAAATTAAATAAATATTTCTCTTACCTTATAACATGTCCTAGTGTGTTCCCTTTTTTTGGCCACACATGCAGCATGTAGAACTTCCCATGGCCAGGGATCAAACCCACGACACGGCAGCAACCTGAGCCGCTCCAGTGACAACTCTGGGTCCTTAACCCACTGTGCCACAAGGGTGCTCGCCTAGTGTGTTCCTTTTCCCCACAGATACTTCAACATACAAATTGCTTTCTAGTTCTGATGAAAATCTCCCATGGTGCTATTTCCAATGGAACATGATGGAGGATAATGTGGGAAAAAGAATGTGTATATATATGTATAACTGGGTCACTTTGCTGTTCAGCAGAAATTGAAAGAGCATTGTAAATCAGCTATAATAAAAATTAAAAAAAAACAAAATAGCATCAAATCGTAAGTAAAAAAATAGATAAATAGATTCTGGAATATGTATGCAATGGAATAATATATGCCAGTTAAAATGCATGATTTAGAACTCAGGTGTACCAATGTGGTTAGAACATTATATTATTTTCTGTACTTAAAATATATTTGCTTTGAAATATGTCATTAAAAGGGTTATACACTGTCAAAAAAAAAAAAAGAAAAGAAAAGAAAGAAAGATGATTTTCACTAAATTACCTGCCTGGGTCGGGGAGGGTGATGGATACCTCTGTTCTGCCTTCTCTGGATCTTCTCAGTCACCTTTTACGCTGCCTTATATCCTGGGGGCTGACCTATACCCATTGTATTCATAGGTTCTCTTGTCCTCTGGATTCTGACTCAGCTTGACCTGTGGCACCCACCGGCAGGATATCAGGAAGAGGAAGTTTTGTATTTGCTCTGCTGGCTCCTTTCCTACCAGGTCACTACCATGATTAGCTGTGTCCCTTACTGAAGGCCACATCTCCTGACAGGTGGCCCTCTCTGTTCAGCTACCCTCTCCTGGTCCTAATAACTTCTATTTCCTTCTTCTGATTTATGGATCATAACAACTCTGGCTGTTTTGTCCTTGTGCATACCTGCTCTATTTCTTGTTATTTTCCCTATTTCCTATCATATTTCTATAAACGATTCCTTTGTTAAACTCTCTCTAATTAGCCAGCTTGAGTGTGCCATCTGTTTGCTGCCAGGACTCTGACTGGTATACATAAGGAGGGGAGTATGAGGGTTTCTTCAAGAATTGGCCCTTCCCATTTCATGTAAAACTTTAAAGAATCCCAATGTTAGGAGGGATTGTGATATTACATGTTAAACCTTTTGATGTACTAGAATCTCAGGAGGCAAAAAGTAAATTGACCGATGCCCAGTAGAGTTAGTTAATCCAATACTGCCCTATTCATATGCTTTGTACTAGGGTGAAAAGGAAATACAAATATTACCAAATTATGTTTTCATTGCACAGAGATTTCTTTAAAGAGAAAAATGGAAGTGGACAGGATCTGACCCCCACAAGCTACAGGAATGGTAAAGTGGCATTTAACAACCCTTTCCCCATTGCTATGGAAACAAGCTAATAAGAACTTATCTGAAGGGTCATTTATAAATGTATTTGTACCTTGGTATCTGTACTATTTATTGAATATACGAATTCAAGTACCTCTCAATATTCCTTGGATTTATCATAAATGATTTTTTCTCTGCAGCTTTTTATATATATTTAAAATTTCAGCAGAGCATAAAATTTCTTTTTATCAAGTATTATTTACTATGATAACTAGCAATGTAGTCTCCAAGAGGGTATTAATTTGAAGTTTTTTTCATGTATTTGGTTCCTTATATAAATATTGGATTTCGTATTACATCTTCCAGAAAATATACTTTATTTGCTTTCGTGAGGAAAGTTAGAGTATGTGCATGGGTATACATATACACACTCACAATCTACATCCATATACTTGTGCATATTCATCCCTTTGATATTTTGTGCCTTCTGGTAAAAGAAGCAAGTCTGGAATTTCATACTCCCAATCTGTTATAAGTCTTTGTAGGGCTCTGAGCATATTGGTGGTTTTCATAGCCTGGCTGCTATAGACTTCTGAAAGAAAGAAAACACATAACATTGAGAAGAAAAGAGGGGAAAAATAAGATCATGTTCTTCCAAGGACCATTAAAGCAATGGATGTGTTCAGATTGAATTTTTTTCCCTTCAAGGTTTATCCCATAAATAATAGATCCCTGGAAGAATTACTGTTTACCCCAGTAAGCAGTAATCAATTGCTTCTTAAGAACTTTGTTCCTTGAAAAATAGGTGGTTAATACCCTATTTCTTGCTCTGAAGATAATTGGCAAAGTGCCATGGCTGAATTATGCCCATGTTGTGGGAAAGTGAGAGTTAGGATGAGAGCGCCAATGAATTTAATTTAGAGGTACTTGGATCTTTTACGCGCAGCCCTTGGTGGAAGCAGTCTTCGTTACATTTCCTTTATTTTCCTTTTCTGAGAGAAAAAGCCCAAGAATGTTTGAATATGATTCTTTGGTAACTCATGAATGGTAATCCATGTCATTTATCTCCCTTCCCAAAAGACTGCCTTATTGCTTGTTCCCTTTGCCTTATATGGTGAAAAAGAGAATCATTTATCATTGTTCAACTATACTGCAATATCATGGAATTCCTTTCTTCCTCCCAGTAGCTTGGGTAGCTATTGATAGCCAAAGTTGACACACCTTATAATTGCCTTAAAAAAATGAATGGTATATCAAAGCTCTAAAACAGCAATCAATACCCTGTGTGTCAGAGTAGCAGAATTATTCAGTTGAACAAAGCTGAGGTTACATGTGATGAATAAAAAATAAGCTTCAACTCACTAAACATTACCTCACCTACCGAAACTCTGTGTTCCTGACTAGTTGAGGAATCCTCTGAAGGTTGGCAGTTCCCACAGACGCTACATGTTGGCCTTGATTGGACCAACATTTTGGAGAGAAGTGTTTGTTGTTGTTGTTTTGCTACACCCACAGCATAGGAAAGTTCCTGGGGCAGGGATCCAATCTGAGCCACAGCTGCAACCTACACTACAGCTGTGACCTATGCCACACCTGCAGTAATGCCACATCCTTAACCCACTGGGCCAGGCTGGAGATCGAACCTGCACACAGCAGTGACCCATGCCACACCAGGTCCTTAACCTGCAACACCACAGTGGGAACTCCTAAGACCTTTTTTTTTTCCAAATGTAGAGCGTTAGTGATTCAGGGTAAATTGATCTCAGTGAGATTCATGCCAAGAGGATCCTTAAAGTCAATAAGGGATGCTTACGTTCTGTATATACTTTATTCCCCAGATGCTCCCCCTCTACAGTCGCTCCGTTGCAGTGAAGCTGGTTTACTGTGTTCTTACTGACCTTTCCTTATTGATGTACTGTTTTCTGTCCTAGAATTCAATATCTTCCATAAAGGAATTGTCATCTCTTTGCAGAATAATTGCCCCTACTTAATAGATCTGCAGGTAGAAAGGCGGGAGGGCCTTGAGCTATAGTGGCTCTGGATCTATGGTGAAAATAAATTGACAAATAATAGAATCATCGGAGGAGTTTGGAATAGGATCATTTGACTTACAGTTTCCTGTATCCTTTGCATTTGCCAAGAGGCTAGGACCACTCCTCCAAACCTTTTATCTTTACACTGGGATTAAATCATTGTTCGTAGAGATGGTTGGTGTGACAGATTCTGAAGTTCTTCTTTATTTTGAATGACAAATGGCACAATATATTACTGTCACCATCAAAATATTACATTTAAAACATGCTCTCCATTTATCCCCAGTGTTAGATGCTTTAATAAAACACTCTGGAATGAGAGCGTGACTAGATGTAGAAATAGAAATATCAAGTGTATCTTTGAGTGATTTTCTTTCTCTTTCACAAAAACACAGCTATAAATAGGGGAAAAATAGGAAATGTGATTTTTTGAAAAATACATGAGGAATCCAGGACTACATGTATCAGAAGAGATTGACAATCTTATGGAAAAAATATAAAATCCGCATTGAACAATGTATATATTTTTAAAGTCCTACCACATACTTAGTCACTGTGTGAAGAGTTCACAAAATGAATCAATTTCACCATCCAGATACCACAATGAATAAAATGTTTACAGAATGTAAGTATTCACATACTGCCTCCTCATGGTGGATGTCACTCCTAATGGGGGGAAAAGATAGTGAACAGATAAATAGCAGCTATGTCAGGTGGGGATAGGTGTTATGAAGAAAAAGCAAGCTGGTCAGGGTAGTGATATGGACGAGGGTGATGGTTTGAATGGGATGAGCAGGAAGGCCCTTCTAAGATAAAGGGACATGGGAGCAGACACTTAAGAGAGGGAGTGCTGCATCTACGAACCTGGAGGGAGAGAATGACAGACCGTGAGTGGAGCGGGCAAGCTGAAACTTACAATGGATGTGGTCAGGGGAGTGACTGGTCCCAAATCACACAGGTCTTCCCGGCCTTTATTAGAGATGAGCATTTTTATGCCTAGTGATTTGGAAGCTGTTAGAGAGTTTTGAGCATAGACGTAGTCTGATCACAGTTAAAGGATCCATCTGGGCCCTGTGTGGAGAATAGACAGGGGTGTGGGCTAGGATGGGGGAGTGTCTGGGGCACGAACCCAGCAGGTACATGTATAGCGCAGGATTTCTGACAAGATAAAGATTTGGACTAGGACAGGAACAATGAGGGTAAGAAGTGCAAACCAAAGGGATTTAAAAAAGATCCGGTTAAGTGAGAAAAAAAAAAATGGGTAGGAAATAAAAATAATTCTCCTCAGCAGTTCTAATAAAGAAAAAAAAATTATTTTGGAGTGAAACTGAACTATTATAGAAAAGCGAAAGGCCGAGAATATTTTGAAGAATTCTATCAGGAAGCAAGGTAGACTTGTTCTACCACATATCAAGAGGATATAAAGCTGTAGGAATTAAGAATCATTGTTACGGGAATAAAGAAGATAAATGACAGGTCAATATATAACAGCATCAAGACCCTGGAAAAATCCCATTTTCAAATGGATACCTGATATGTGACAGTTTGTACTCTTAATCCCCTGTCCCTATCTTGGTTTAGCTTGTTTTATTGCTTGTCCAAAGGCTATAGCAAGGAACAGTTCCACTGGTGATGTATGCAATTACTTTTAAAAAAACCTTGTCACCATTGAATATGATCAATTTAATTTTAGTCTTCTATTTTGTTTCTTTTATAGGTGTAAAATGGTACATTACTGCTCTAATTTTAATTCCTTTAAATAACTGAATTTAAACTTATGCAGGTATTACTGTTTTCTACTTGGGTCCTTGTTCATGTATCTCTTGTTCTTTGATCAATTACACATGAGATAAACTATTAAAAGATATTCATGTGTAATTTTTGGAAATCCTTTGACAAGTTTTTGCCAATATTTCCCTCAAAATGTTGTTATACTTTATAGTTTATTTATTTTCATTTTTAGTGTAAAGAATTTTACTATGTATCATTGAGGTTTACAATTATAACCTCTTACATGTCTTCAAAATTCATATTATTATATCTCCAAATAGCTCCCTATGCACATTCTATAAATGTGAGACTCACCACTTCCAGAAACCATGCAAGAACTATTTGAGTTCTTCTAAACATCGACTGAAATTGATTTTATTAAATTTCAACTTAATGTATGTCATGTTGGTCCCAGTTCTACACCCGGGGCCATACTAACTCCTCTTCAAGTATCCTTCTAGAACCCTCTTCCTCCAGTATTAAATTCCTCTAATTCCTTTAATCTATCTTGAGGAAAAAAAAAAATCACAGCTATTCTCTTCTAGATATTCTCCCGTTGTTCATGTGCCTGTGTATGTGCCATGCCCAGGATCAAACCATATCCCAGGAGAAATCGCTCCAGCCAAACCCATGCTTGGTTTAGGACCTGAGACTATAAATTAGGACTCTTTTACTCAACTCCATTAAGAGAACATTTATATTCAATTTATGTTCTCCCACGTGTGTTTACGAAGTCATCTTTCTAAGAGCATATTCAATGCTGTATAAAGTCATGTTCTATTCGGTGGTATATCACTATTCCGTAAAGAATCCACGAGCATGTATTTTCTGCTTCAAATTGAATTTTTCTAGTAATTTGGGCTTTTCATCTATAGTAAATACATTTCTCAGTGCAGCTCTTCTTGTGTCATTGCCTCGTCTCTAAAATATATTCCAAAGGAAGATAACTTTGCCTTCTTATGAATAAAACAGTTTGATTTTATTTTAATAATTTCAACCATTTTAACTGTGAAGCAAAGCCAGTAGAAACAGAATCATATCACTTTGGTTAAATTCTCACTCTACATAAGACACCAGTAAGACATTTTGCTAAGACATGATTAACAATAAAGACAGAGTTATTGTATTGACAGATGTGGCCTATGCTTTCTGAACATTAGTTTTTATTATTCTGTAAGTATCATATGTTAATCATACGAGAATTTTATCTTCTTTATTTTTCTTTATGGAAAACTGCATATATGTATATACAAACAAAATATTCTCTATCCATTCATCTACTGCAGATATAAAGATTGTTCTATATCTTGGCGATTGTGAATAATGCTGCAATGTGCAATGAACATGGGAGCAGATACCTCTCCGAGACCCTGTTTCCATTTCCTTCAGATATACCCACAATTGAGATTGCTGGATTAGTTATACACCTTGTTCTTTTTTTAGTTTTTTGAGGAAACTGCATATTACTTCCATAGTGATGGAGCCTATTTACATTCCCAACAGTGCATAGGACTTCCCTTTTCTCTACATTCTTGCCAAAACTTGTTATCTCTCGTTTTTCTGATAATAGTCATTCTAACCGTTGTGAGATAATATCTCATTGTAATATTGATTGGCAATATCCTAATTAGTGATATCGAGCACCTTGTCATGTACCTGTTGGCCATCTGTAGATCTTCTCTGGAAAAATGGCTGTACAGATCATCTGCCATTTTTTAATCAGAATGTTTGTGGGTTTTGCTGTTGAGATGTGAGTTCTTTTATATGTTGGATATGACCCCTTTATTTTATATATATACAATGTGAAAATATTTCCTCCCATCCCACAGGTGGCCTCTTCATTATGTCGACTTTTGTCTTTACGTGCAGAAGCTTTTTAGTTTGAGGTAGTCTTTATTTTTCCTTTACAAGCCTTTGCTGTTGTTTTCAAGTCCGAAAAATTTATTGCCAAGACCAACGTCAAGTAGCTTATCCCCTTTGGGTTTTTCTAGGAGTTTTACAGTTTCAGGTCTTAAATGCAGGATTTAGTCCATTTTGAGTTGCTGTATGTGTATGATATAGGATAGGGGTCCAGTTTCATTCTTTTGCATGTGGCTGTTAGGTTTCCCAAAATAATTTATTGAAGAGACTATCATTTCCTCATGGTACAGTCTTGGTTCCCTTGTCATATCTATTGGCCATATATCCATGGGTTATATTATAGGCTCTGTATTTTGTTGATTTGATCTATGTGTCTGCTTTTATGCTGTAGATTTAGTGTCTCCATCTTGGACCAGATCCTAACACTGTCTATCTGGTTTCTAACTCAGGCCTTACAACTTAGGGAGAAAAAAGACGTTCTAGCTCAGATAGAGTCCAGAGAGTTGACCAAAAGTGGGTTTGAGGCCAAAGCCCCATTTAAGGGCCAGAGAATAAATTCTCAGTTGCAACTACTCAACTCTGCTATTGTAGAGCTAATATATGAGTGCAGAGTGTGTGTTGTCAAGCAAAATACTATATAAGTGAATGCATGGTCATTTTTGGCTGATAGCCCACAGTTTGTCAACTTCTACTCAATGCTATAAATACCTGGGGGACGTGCAACAGCAATATATGTAGCCCACTGGGTATTCAGAAATCTGTTGCCCCAAACAGACTTGATTTTCTCTTTCTAATATGTAAACATAGAGAAAATTCATGATCAAAATCCCCAAAGCTGGAGTTTCTGTTGTGGTTCAGCAGGTTAAGAACCCAACATAGTCTCCGTGAGGATGCAAGTTCGATCCTTGGCCTCACTCAGCAGGTTAATAAGGATCCAGTGCTGCCACAAGCTGCAGTGTAGGTCACAGATGTGGCTCCAATCTGGTGTGGCTGCAGCTGTGGTGTAGGCCTCAGCTGCACCATTTCCACCCCAGTCCAGGAATTTCCACATGCTGCAGGTGCTGCCATAAAAAGAAAAAATAATTCGAAAAGCATTTTAGTAAAACCAAAGTGAAGGAGATGACATTTGCAAAATCCACACATAGCCCACTTCAGTGAAACTCGCCTCTGTCATCCCTTAGCCCCAAACTCTTTACCTCTTTACCCCAAACCAGTTAAAGCTGAGGATATATGCCTGCAGAAAGGAGCATGCCTTTCCAAGGATCTGTAAATATTTTCCTGCCACTCATGTTAAGAGCCCAGGGCTTCAGAAATTGATTCTCAGGGTTCACCAGGCATAAGAGGCAGAGAGCCGACGAGACCAAGGACCCAGGATTTTCTTTCCCTACTTGACACGTAGAGGCAAGTGAATATATTTTCCTAATTTCTGGGTTAAGCGGAGTTACAACTTTGGAATCCAGTAAAGCAGACTCAGGTATCTTCTATAAGCCTGACAGCCTAAATCTGCTCACCTATAAAATGGAGTTAAAAGCCAAAAAAAAAAAAAAAAATTTTTTTAATAAAATAAAATGCAGTTAACAGTATTGCCTACATTGTGGGGCTTTGGTGAGGATTTTTTTTTTTTTTTTTAATCTTTTCTAGGGTCGCACCCGCAGCATATGGAGGTTCCTAGGCTAGGGGTCTAATCAGAGTTGTAGCCACCGGCCTACGCCAGAGCCACAGCAACACCAGATCTGAGCCGCATCTGTGACCTACACCACAGCTCATGGCAACGCCAGATCCTTAACCCACTGAGCGAGGCCAGGGATCGAACCTGTAACCTCATGGTTCCTAATTGGATTTGTTAACCACTGAGCCACAACAGGAACTCCAAGTATATTTTTCTTAATACTTACTATGCTCAGGTGCCAAAAAGGCTGATAGAAGAATCTCACTCCTGACTCCTTTACAAAAAGCCACTAAGAGCCGCCTAAAACCACTAGTTTGCTACCAATTATTCTGTTGAATTTTGTTCCCGAGATACTCATTTATTCAGATCCCCCCCCAAAGAGAGTCAGTCTTTCCCCATTAGCAAATATACATTATACTTTCTACATTTCTCTTCTTGAGCCATTCCACACATTATTATTCAAACAGAGTTCTTCATTCAGAACCCAGAGGCAGTTACAAAATCAAGCTCACCAGGGCTCTGAGAAGCCCAGTCTTGTCCTGGTTCTGTGGATGCAAGATAGCTGCATCAGAAGGCTGTCCCATGAGGGCTTCTTTAGCCAAAGCCCTGCAGAGAACAAGAGGCAACAGCTTAGAAAAGTTTGGAAGAGATTGCAGAGCAACCTGATTTCTAACAACCAAATCTGTAAGAGATGCTATACTTTGATTTCTTGATATCCCTTGAAATAGCATCAGAATTGATCTCCATCTGGAGCAAATGAAGGATATATATCCTTTATATCAATTCTAAGCAAATATTGCTTTCCAAGGGCCAGTGCTACCCACCGCCCTCTGAAATGTCCCATTCACCATGTAGCTGGTTTGATGTGGGTCCCAATCCATTAATTACCCCAACTCAAGAAGCCAGCATTTACAGGTACCTCTTTTTGTTGTTGTTGTTTTTGCTTTTTAGGGCCACACCTGAGGCACATGAAAGTTCCCAGGCTAGGGGTAGAATTGGAGCTGTAGCTGCTGGCCTACACTACAACCATAGCAATGCAGGATCCAAGCCACATCTGCGACCTACACCACAGCTCACAGCAACGCTGGATCCTTAACCCACTGAGAAGGTCAGGGGTTGAAACCATATCCTCATGGATACTATTCAGGTTTGTTACCACTGAACCACGATGGGAACTCCTAGGCACCTTTTTTTTTTTTTAAGTCTGTGTAAAACTATCTGTATCTTGGGGTTCTTGGAGGAGCATCAAGATGAGTTATCCAAAATTTCCCTAAATATTCTGAAAGATCTGGAAGTTGTTAGAAACCAAAAATGTGTTAGGCCTGAGTTCACATCTCTTCCCTGTCTTTTACTAAATCTTGGTGAGGTCCACA
Organism: Phacochoerus africanus; assembly: GCF_016906955.1. NCBI lineage: Eukaryota > Metazoa > Chordata > Mammalia > Artiodactyla > Suidae > Phacochoerus > Phacochoerus africanus. Next base: position 79,276,163 of record NC_062550.1, on the reverse strand, counting down.
TTCTAAAAAATGAGTATATATCCTAACAGTATTGTCTTATGGACAGTGCTACCTAATGTATGAGGTTGTCAAGATGATAACATTCTTTTGCTTATTTATATTTATATTTTTATTACATAATCACAGAGATTAGTAGCTTTAACTGGGAAAATACGTAAAACCAAAGACGGTTCCCCATAGGACTGAATACACAGCTAATCCTGATGTAAATAACTTGGTGAGTTCCAAAGCAGAACAAAAGAAATTGAACGTTACTCCTAAACTTTAAACCAGCTCCCACAGTTAACATTGCAAATGTTGAGCAATACAAGGCAAAGGTGACAACTCCCAGTTTGAAAGCAGGAGATCTGCCTGGGTCCTGGTCAACACAAATGCCATGCTATGGTGCTCTTTGCAGTGAGATGTAGCCTCTGTCTGTTTTCCTTTCTCTGCTGCCTGCAATTGAGGCCAGTATATGCCTACCTGTGGCATGGACTTTCTCGATCAATCCTTGGAGAATCTGAGGAGATATTTTAAGAGCTTTATTCCAATTTTCTGGCACTTGGCATCTAGTGAGTCTTCTGATCTGGATTTAATGCCTACTTTACTTTTTCCTATATGTTCAAGTGCCTCTCCTATACTTGCACTCCTATTTCATTCCTTGTAGCATCTTCTCAGAATCTTTAGGTTTGAAACCATCTATTGCCCTTTCAAATCCCTTCCCTATAACTAGAGTCTGAATGTCTGAATAGAAAGCTGCCCAGTGAACATGAAATTGATCTATCATATGAATGAGAAATAAAATGTAATTGCGTTGAGCTATTGAGATTTTAAAGCTGTTTGTTACTGCATTTAACCTAACTACTACTTAAATTTTCCAGTGGAAATTGAAGACTACGGTTTTATCAGCAGGAAGGTAATCAGCAGATTGGAAATCAGGAAACTATTGTTTTATGAAAAAGACATTTGCAAAAATCTGTTGCCCACAATAATTTGGTAGGCAGACATGTGCTTACACAATTGTAGCTCTGGGATAAAAGGTTAGAAAATGATGTTAGTTGCATATACAAACTAGTGTTGTTTGCATTTGGCAGGTTATTACAAACAAGAAATGAGTTCAGGAAAAAGTTGGCCACCTTGCAAGCAGAAATAAGAAGGAACAGAAAAAGTCTAAAAATGTGGGCCACCAAGCAGCTGGAAATACATATGTTTCTAGATGCCCAGTAGCAAGTGGTGTGATTGAGAAAGGCTTTGAGGCATCCAAAACTTCTGTTGATCAAAGTGACTAAGTCTTGCAGCAGAGATCACCCACATTCGTACCCATTTTTAGCCACCACTAAATTAGGAAAAAACAATTGGGATTAGGCAGTAAAATCAAGCTGATTAGAGATGAATATCTGGAAAGGATCTTTGGGTATGGTTGCAGGCACAGGGTACTGATTGCCAGCAAATAGAGTAGAAGCTTTGTTCATGAGGAAATTGCATGGTAATGAAACCACAAGGATGGGTCTAAGGGAGCTTGTAATTAAAGAGCACAAAACAATTGTCCAGCAGACAGTGAGCCAACCAAACTCTGCAGCCCCAAGGAAGGAGCAGCCCACTTCTGATGGGTCAAGGAGGATAAGGGATAAGGAAGAAACTCCTAAAGGATGGGTCAGGGGGCCATAGAGCACAAATGTGCAAGTGAGTATCTTCCGGAGAGCTGATTCAAAGAAGAGTCAAAGTCGGCTCTCAGGGTCAGGAGCCTTCACAATGCTTGTCCAGCTGAGGTACCCATGACCGGTTTGTTTCTCCCTGTTTTACCCTTTCCAAACACAACTGTTCCTTATGGTGGCTGGCAGGGACAGATAATACGTGCATAGTCACAGCACTCGGAGGAACTGTGCCTGATAGATTGTAGAGGACATAACATTACCTGAGATCCCAGACTTTGGAAATGAGTATAATCTACGTGTGAGAAAAAAGGAGCGAACAAAAATTTGGTTACCAAAAAGAGCAGGCAATAGTGCGGATATTTAGTAATATCCATGTTCCTTTTCTTGGACATGCAGAAAAACTACATTTCCCAGCCTCCTTTGCAGTTAGGTAGGTCGGCTAAGAGAGTTCTAGCTAATGGAATGTGGGCAGAAGTGAAGTAGTCTAATTCTAGACATAGTCCACACAGCCTCCTGCCGTGGAGGGTGCCAAGGCTGTAGAAGAAAGATAGAAAATTACAGCCTACAGGCCGAATCTGGCTCACTGCCTATTTTTTTTACATGTTAACATAAATATTTTTATTGAAAGTAACTCTTTTTCTAACCCCCCCAAAATTATTAGAAGAGTGATGTTTCTGCAAAGCTCTTTTTATATCTGACTTAATAGAAGGCAGCTGGATTATCTCTGTCAGCTTCTTCATTCAACACCTTACTTTGCTTGAAATATGAAGAAAAGAAAAGCTGGCCTCATACAGCCATGCAGTTGGAAAAGGAACTTCATGAACCTTCTGAAAGGGTTTCACGTGCTCCAGGAGTCCTCAGACTGTACTTTGAGAACCACTGCAATAAACTGTACTTCTCGGTCGGAGACTATGCAGCCATTGAGTCGGTATTAGAACTAGTAATACCTTCCATTGTCAAGATTTTTAAACAAATTGCAAAGGGTAGTGGGGAAGGAAACTTGATTTCTCCCACAAACTCTATTTTAAATGATAGCAATTTTCAACTTCATAAATTGCTCTTTGCCAACCAATATCACATATGAGGTGTTTTTCAGGTTTATTGTTCCAAACTAAGAAGAGAAAGCAACATGTTTACACACAGTTTATATTTGTGTAATGGTTTTACAATTTATAAAGCCTCTTTCTGTGTTCACATGATGCCACTTAGTCTTTAGCCGCCACTTCACTTTTTTTTTTTTTAAGGGCCACACCCACAGCCTATGGAGATTCCCGGGTTAGGGATCCAATCAGAACTACAGCTGCCAGCCTACACCACAGCAACAGCAATGCCAGATCCAAGCCACGTCTAGCAGCCACTTTAGAGGGGAGGAAACCTTGGAGCAGAGAGGCTACTTGCCCAGGAGTGCTATCAGTAACCAGGCTGTGGACCAGGCTTCCTCATAAGTAAGAAACACATTCTCAGGACCACTTTGCTCTGGCGCTAATGAAAAAACATCTCATTTTCAAAAGCTGGTTTTCCAACCTAAGAAGAGGGGTCCCTCTATTTATGTTCACTCTTTTCACATATATAAGAGACAGCCTCTGTTCTAGAACCCACCGGCATTTCACTTGACACAGAATATGATACAGCTGTAGGACTAACAATCTGAGAAGACAAAGCAGAAGAGACACATTTCTATCTCATGTATAATTAAGTAACAAGAAGGCAAGTCATTAAATGAATAACAAAACTGTCGAGGCTGATGGAAACATTCTTTTTCTAGTGTTTTACTTTTGGAATGTCCTCTCTCTGTTGTCCAGTGGACGCATCTGCCGTGTTTGAGCCAACAGGAGACACGGTGGAAGTGAAAAGCCTGGTCACAGATTTCCCTTGCGCCGACACTCTCTTCAGAAGAAGCAGGTGCCTGGTTAGCTCCACATTGTATGGAAAGATCCATAGTGCAGTTCCTGCAGATGGTGGTCATCAGCCACAACATCCCAGGCCCAGAGGGCCACAGTGTTCCGCTTTCTCATTTCAAAGTGCTTCTTGTCCGAGCTGTCATGGGTGTCACTCAAGGTGTCCGCATCCATTGCTGCAGCCATTTCGAAAACACAGTCTGTGGTCGTATTGCTTATTTTTGTACAACTGTGAGCTGAAATGGCTTTACATTTTTTGATTATTAAAAAAATAAGAATATTCTACAACATTCAAAACTATCTACAATTTAAACTGCAATGCCATAAATAAAGTTTTATTAGAACATACCATGTTCACATTTATTTCTATATTGTCTATGTCCATTTTTACATTAAATGGCAGAGTTAAATGTGACAGACTCTATGCAGTGCCCTCCTGCTGACTCAGTGTATTCTATATCACAATGATGCAGTTATAACTTAGCCACTTTTAATTGCCATTCCATAACACTGTATTGTAACATTTTATTTTATTTTATTTATTTTATTTTATTTTATTTTATTTTACTTTATTTCAGTACATATTCATCAGGTCAAAACAAAAAAGGAAGAAAAAGTGAGCTTCATATGGTATGCATTTAAGGCCCAGTCGAGTGTGAAATTTTGTTGTCAAATTAGATGGCAAAGCATTGTGTTTTTTATACAATGAACCTTTTTAGCTGTAGTAGCCAAAATAATGCCCCCCCCCCCAGAATCTGTGAATATGCTACCTTACATGTCAAAAGGAACTTTGCATACCTAAAGTCAAAATATTAAGGGACACCAAAAGGACTTTGCAGGTGCAATGAAGTTAAGAATCTTGAGTTAGAGAGACATTTTTAAAATTTACTATACTTTAATTTAAAAAACTTAACTAAGAAAAGTTCTCAGTTGAACAGCAAAAAAAAAATAGTATTACAGGACTTTATTTTAAAATATTTAGATTAATAGCATTTTGGTACATCAAATGGAGAACACAGCAGTCTGAATAAATCTTGTCACAATAAAACCCTTGTAAATAACATTGGTAATAAAAGAGTTGGACCTCAGTATGCCACAGTCTTTAGTCTGTAGCTGCTACCTTATATCCCAGTGGATTTTCTTTCCTTTTTTGTTTTTGTTTTTGTTTTTGTTAGTATATACACACACCAGCAAGTCATGGTCCCTGGGGGAGTCCCTTGTGATTCAACAGTGTAAGAAAAATGGATTGCTGTAAGGCTTAACAGAATGTACCAATCTACTGTAGGAAACTTGTTTTTAAGAGAGTTAAAGACAAACATAAAAATGAGTCCACAAATTAACCAAATCCTAATTTCCGCATATTCCACTTTTGGCTTTTATTTAACATTGACTGTATAATATTCTGGTACTATCACATGATTACAACCCCAAAACATACAGTTTTTACTTTAGTGTCTGTAAAAAGGGATTTAAAATGTGTAATTTAAACACTGAAGCTGAGCTGAATGCATTTTATATTATATGCTGAGGTTTACCTATCCTACTTCAAATAACTTCTTAATTCCCAGCCCGAACCATGGAGTCAACTAGAAATCAATGAACAGGAGTTCCCTTGAACTTTCCAATGAACAGAAGTGAAGAACTTGTTCAAATATAAATTTGCTGTCTGAAGTAATGAGATTATTTCCTTTGCAATACAGTATCCTTTCAGTGGCCAAACCTTGTAGGGCAAAGTAATAACTTACTCTGTATCAATACAAATATTGAGACATCATTAAAACCACTTTCTCTGTACAAAACAGTTTATGCCTGCATGACAGAAAACAGCCCCTCATAGGAAGAACACAAAAGATATCTTAAACTCTTTCACTGTAGTGTTTAAAAGGCACATTGCAAAATCCCTTAACGCAGCTTTGGCTGCCTGGTCAGAATCTTATCATTGCAAAAAGACACTGAGACTATTATCGCCCTAGGAGCTGTAATATATTCACAAGGTTTCTTATAAAAGAGGAAGCAGGAGAGTCAGTCAGAAGAGGAAATGGGCTGATGGAGACAGATGTTGTGATGCAATTGCTGGCTGGGGCCATGGGCCAAGGAATTTAGGAATCCTCTACAGGCTGTGCAAGGCAGGGAACTGGATTATCCCATAGATTCTCCAGAAGGGACACAGACCTACCAATACTTTGATTTTAGCCCAGTTAGACTCCCTCTGGATTTCCAACCTCCAGAACTGTAATATAATAATTTTGTATTATGTCAAGTGACTATGTTTGTGGTGCGAGAGCAGCAATAGGAAACTCATACAATAGGATATTTATATTACCAGAGTGAGTGAGTACACATAGAAATAGTTCCAAATGACTGAAAACAATGCCCAGACAAAGTAGAAAAGTTAAAATATCACAGTAGAATTTCTTCACAAAAGTTTAAAAACAAAAAAAAGGGAGTTCCTGTCATGGCTCAGTTGGTTAACAAACCCAACTAGGATCCATGAGGATGCGTGTTCGATCCCTGGCCTCAGTTAGTGGAGCAAGGATCTGGTGTTGCCATGAGCTGTGGTGTAGGTTGCAGACGCAGCTCGGTTCTGGTGTGGCTGTGGCTGTGGCACAGGCTGGAAGCTATAGCTCCGATTTGACCCCAGCCTGGGAACCTCCATGTGCTGCGGGAGTGACCCTAAAAATAGAGGCTGCAACCTAAGTAAATTTTCCACTGGCTCATTGTTGGCCAGCAAGGAAGCTATTTACTGATGGTGATTTAATTAATTTGTGTTTGATTGCAGCTGAAGAAATGCATCCAGAAACAATTACCCTTTTGATGAGAATAATTGCTGAAAAGAGTTAAGGATATTGGAAAAGACATCAACGGTTGACCACAAAATTTAAGAATAAGGTAGATGATTTTGAGTGGTTTGTCTTCGTTCTTGATGAGTAAATGTTACCTAGACCACTCAGTTGTTTAGTGGATACCATGTTTTAAGTTACTGAATCATCTGAGTGAAACAACTACAGCTGAGCACCTTTTCAGTGACGTTGAGAAAACACTAATTCAGTGCAATCTGAAGTGGAAGCTGCTGAGATGTACTTTAACTAGTGATGGTAAAAATATGTATGGAACAGAAAAGGATTCTGTTGGACAAATTCACAAATGTAGTGAAAAAAAATAAGGTATTTCAAACTTATGGTTATCATCTTATTTACATCTTACATTGTCTTATTTATTTATGAGCTTATTAATATTATGTCTTATTTATTTATATAGTCTTATTTATTTATGAGCAATGACTTTGCAGAAAATATTTGAATCTATTGTGTTGGCGAAACAGAAGTGTCAACAGTATATTTCACTTGCTGTCATGGATTTATCCATCATCAATTCCATGATTTTTTTTTTGTCAGAAATAGAAGCTGGATATCTTGCCTTGCCCTCCTACACAGTAGTTTGAAGGTTTAGCAGTGTTAATATTTTATTGTCAAAATGGCAATTTTTCTGAACAAGGAAGACTCTGCCCAGCCCCTGTTATCCAGCACGCAATGACGGTTGTAACTCATCTTTTCCCACAGGATTGATAATGTTTCATTTCAAGGCAAATTTCAAGGCAAAGTAGCTCTTATGTGGGAAACACATGCAATGTAAAGTTATTTCCATAATAACTTAATGTTAGTGGGGCCACAAGTAATGTCAAGCTGCTTTAAACACTTTCTGTGCTGTAAGTATAAAACAAAACCCAAAATCTTAATTCCCACAGAAATTGGCAGTGATAGGTTTTCCCAGCTCAAACTACTGTTATGGCAATATTTTTGGTATCTTAATGCAAGTACAAAAGAAATTTCCCTATTGCAAAATCTATATAATTGTTCAATTGAGGAGCTTCTTCCTAATCTTTAATCAAAAGGGATGATGGGTTAAAAGGCAAGGGAAGACTCTAATAGAATCCTGAAACTGCCTTTCAAGAGATAAATACGGTCAATTAAAATCATACACTCATGGATTGATGATATCAGTCTTGGCAGAACTTAACCACATGAAAAGATGAAATATAAAAAAAATATATCAGTACAGACCAGCATTAACTTATGGACATTTTTAATCATTTTGATTATAGGGAAAGTAATTTTAAAACTCAATTAAACAAAACCGTATCCGCCCAACGAGATAATTCAGTTTTCCTCATTGGGAGGCTTATATTACGGAAAACTGTGCTTAGTTATTATATTTTAACTTTCATCAAAATAATATTTGCTGGAGTTCCCTGGTGGCACAGCGGGTTAAGGATCCAGTCACTGCAGCAGCTTGGGTCCTGCTGGGGCACAGGTTCTATCCCTGACCAGGGAACTTCCACATGCTGTGAGCATGGCCAAATTTTTTTTTGAAAAATTGTTGAAATTTGTTTTCTCCCTTGTTATGTAAGTACTTACGCAATATCTTTGATTTTTTTTTTTTGTCTTTTTTGCTATTTCTTGGGCCGCTCCTGCGGCATATGGAGGTTCCCAGACTAGGAGTCTAATCGGAGCTGTGGCCGCCAGCCTACACCAGAGCCACAGCAACGCAGGATCCGAGCCGCGTCTGCAACCTACACCACAGCTCACGGCAACGCCGGATCGCCAACCCACTGGGCAAGGGCAGGGACCAAACCCGCAACCCCATGGTTCCTAGTCGGATTCGTTAACCACTGCGCCACAACGGGAACTCCCGATTTTTTTTTTCCTCTTGACTGGCAAAGCCTAAAATATTTACAATCTGACCCTCTATAGAAAATGTTTTCTGACTCTGTAGAAGAGGTGGAGCTATTAGATACAACGAGGAGACTAGAATACTGATGACTATGTGGAAGGCTGATCATCACTGAACACAACTGGATCACTGAATAAGAAATTAATCTTCACTGCGGTAAGCCACCATGATTTGTGGGTTGGTTGTTACAACAGCCAGTGTTACGTACTATGACTAAATCAGCCTTTTAATTATATGATTGAAATTCACATTTAAGGAAACCTCAGAAACCGTGAGTGTTTCCAGGAAATACCAAGTCCCTTTAGGACACAGCTACAGATGCATTATCTTAGCAGAGTAAATCAGCCCAGGGAATTCATCTTTTGTTAATTCAGTCAACATTGTTCAAGGCACTGCGAGCAAGGTTATATGCAAGGTTGATTCAGTGTTTCTCTTAGAATTATAAACCTCACTTATTTGTGAGTTGAGCGATTTAATGCATTTAAATCAATAAATCATTAGAAGCCAGATGCAATCATTTGTTCCGTGGAAGTCTTTGCCTAGATGATGAAAGAACATGCATTTTTTGCTTTCCTAAATGAGGAATTTCTTATCCTTTGGAATGATGCTAAACAGTTTCTTGCTTGAAAACTAGAAAAGAATATATCTTGAGGTCTGAATGGGACATTACTTTGAAATATCCCCAGAGAGAGCACTAGGCAAACTTCTATAATAAAGTGCAGCCACCAGGTTGTCAATATTTGTCCCAACTACATGAAGAATAGAGAAAGCAAAACATTGGGGAGAGAATTTTATTTTCCATTTGCATTGTGAAGTGAACAATTGCCTGAGGTGATTAGCATTTCACTTTCTGATTCAGAGTAGAATCACGTCCATAAAATTATTTAAACATGGCTCAATATTTCTTTTAAAATCATGTAAATATTTTCTGGATGTGTTTAATATGACTCTGTATCCCATACCTCACCCCAATCATTCAAATTAGTTTTCCACAAATATTCCTAAGCATGAGAATCCCCTGGAGTAAATGTCTGTTAACATGTCTTTTTTTTCCCTAAATTATTTGATTGTTTTGTTTTATAGTGATTTTTATTTTTTCCATTATAGCTGCTTTACATGACTGTTTTTATACCCAGAAAATGAATCATGAGGTCAAGCAAAGGCCCAAGAGGCCCAAATCCACCTTGGAGGTTAAAGTGGATCCTGGGTTATGAATGGGGCTCACTCAGCCTCCATTCTGCCTTCTTAGAGTCCCTGGCAGTTAGGGTTCTGGTTGCAAATTAATTCCACTACTTAGAATGTACTCGAAGAAATTTTGGAAGGCAAAGTAAGGCAGAAGCTCTCTTTCTGCCACTTTTTGGCTATTTCTGCTTTCAAGTGTAGTTGTGGTCATGAGTTGGTAACATTTCAGTATCTGTTGTCCAATTTTCTATGTATTGAAGAGCGGCAGTTTCAAAGGCAGCAGTGGTGTCTCTCTTCATTTCTGGCATAGTTCCAATGATGACCTCTTGTTCTAGAATGTTCCTGGAGGCCCAAATATGAAAGTGCCTTGTTATATAACTTTTGACTCTTTTGTTAGTATCTAAGTCCCTGCATGATGTCCGTTCCTCCTTAAAATACCCAGAGCAGTTTCTATTTCTTGAGCTCAACTGGGCCTCATACAGGATGGGACACCAATGTTAACATTATACAGCCATGGGTTCTAGACCAGTACCATCCCTGTTCCTTTTAGAAACCTGTTCTTTCCTCATTGTATAGAAATATTTGTGAGAAGATTCATTAATTGCATCCAGATGCCATTGAGTTTCCCTGGTTGATATTTGGACAAGTATGATTACCCACTATTACCCTACTCTCTACCTCCCTTCCCAACACACACTTCAAAAATTAAGGATAATAGTAAGCCTTTTAACCATTGTTCCCTCTTGGCTGAGATCAGCCTTAGACCACTACCATGGACCCTTTCTGGAAGGGCCGAAAGCATGATGAATGAGGGAAGAAGGCCATAAGAGTATACATTTCTTAAGGGCAGATGTTTTTGCTTGGTTTTTTTTTTTTTTTTCAATACTACAATCATAACACCTAGGAAAGTGCTTGAGAGTCAATTATAATTTTGTAAAGCATTTGATGAATTGATGAATAGTTAGTGAAGATTTTTTGAATAATGCATTAATACAGGATTGTTTAATGGAGTTACTAGTTTTTATCAAGGTAAAAATTTCAGAGCCTTGTCTTACCTCAGGCCAAGTATGGCATATTAAGGCTGAAAAAAATTGAGTATGCAGGATGCAAAAACAAGTATAGATCGACATAGCCTGAAATTTTTTTTTTTTTTTGTCTTTTTGCCTTTTCTAGGGCCGCTCTCCACAGCATATGGAGGTTCCCAGGCTAGGGGTCCAATCGAAGCTGTAGCTGCCGGCCTACACCAGAGCCACAGCAACGTGGGATCCGAGCCGCGTCTGCAACCTACACCACAGTTCACAGCAACGCCAGATCCTAACCCACAGAGCAAGGCCAGGGATTGAACCCTCAACCTCATGTTTCCTAGTCGGATTTGTTAGCCACTGCACCACCACGGGAACTTCCATAGCCTGGAATTTTACTGACCAACCCAAGTCTCTGAATATTATGATTCTCACCTCATGGCTTTGTCCATTGGGCTGACCACTCTGTGACCCTAGATTACATCTTAGGTGTTGCTCTGAGCTGGTATTGGTCACAGCCAGACCCTCGAGTTATGTCTAGAAATGACTCTGCCAGCTTCCATCAGAATACCAAGCCTAGCTTTAGCATGGTTTTGGTTTTCTAAGCCCCTTACAATTAAGTGGGTGTTGAGGTGGAAACTTCGTCCTATTAATAAGAACAAAATCAAAGTTATCAAAATTGGCATCCATATTTTAGAGTCAAGTTACCATGAGGTAGCTTAAAATTGAGCCCCACAGCACTGGGCTAGTACATATAGCCCTCCTGCCTAAGGTCAATATTGTCCCAAGAAATGTTGGTATGGCTGCTGATTGCCAGTGGACAAGCTAGGAGGAGAAGCAGATTATACAAATTGGTATCAACTCTGCTGAGGGACATTTTATTTTCTTCATTTGTATCAGTCCCATTTGCTGATCCTTATCATCAAACATGGACGTTCCAAGATTGGAATAGAGGGGACAACAATCTCCAAGCAATATTTTGTCTCGCTCCATGATTTACATCTTTCTGCTAGGGTTCCCTCCCTTCCATCACCACTGCCACAGTCACTCTTTAAAACTGTGATCCGCCGGGGAGGGAAAAAGAGACAAACAAGAAAACAACTTAATAACCTTCAGCACCGCTGAGCTATATTAGATTTTTAAAAATTATTGAAGAGAGATAAAATTTAAAAAGAGAGATATATAAAGTACATGGAAACTATTTCCCTAATGATAAACTCCCTTCTAGCCTTCAAAAAGGCCTGATACATTTTCACTTGTCTAACTTGGCTTCCAGCTCTCTTTGATTCTTTCCTATTTCCGGGAAACAGAATGCACCCCTGTCCTCAGGTATGCTGATAAATTTTTCAGTCTTCTGTCTTAGGGAAAAATATCATCTGCTCTAGTGAATATTGCAGTTGTTCTTGTACAACTCAATTAGTCTTTCTGAGTCGCTAAACCTGAATCAGAACAAAAGACCAGATTTTATTTTTATGATTCAGTTTCCAATCCCTGTTTGAACTTTGGACAGAACCCATTGGTTTTTATATAGCAAACATTTGTTGGAATCCTCTCATGCACCTCACACTGTGCAAGGTTCTAGGTATATGAGGATGAAAAGGCAGGTATTGAGCAAAATGAAGGTTGAGATCCTTCTCATGGAATAGAGCACTGAATATGGCAAAAGCCACTGAAGGCATGTAAATTTCAGTGGGACTGAGCTGTACTGTCTGTGAGACAGAACTTTTTTCTAAATCAGACTATATCAATGATGAAAGTAGTTCTTTGTTAAAAAAAAAAAAGGTGTGTTTGTAGTTTTATATTACGTTTAGCCTTCATCTTTTTAAACTTTGTTTTTTAATTACATATAAAATTTTCTTTTAATAAGGGATACCTAACATATAGTCATACTTTTGACAGTATTATATTAATACTTTAATAATAATTCAGGGATAAGGTGATTTTAGATAGTTTGAATTTTTACAATCTCTTTAATTTCAAAAGAGTAAACTATCAATGAAACACAAGACTGTAGATACATAGAGTATTTTAAAGTTAACTTTTAATAACAAATAGTTTCTATTGACTTTATTCTTTCTAAATCCCTAGAGATCAGGAATGCAGAACACAGTTATTTCTGTTAATTTTCATTTAAATATTCTCTATTCCACTTAGTGTTTTACTTATTTTCAACAGTAGATATAGACTTTTTTATTTTTTATTTTATTTTATTTTATTTTTGCTTTTTTTAGTGTTGCACCCAAGGCATATGGAAGTTCCCAGGCTAGGGGTAGAATCAGAGCTACAACTGCCGGCCTAGCCACAGCCACAGCAACACACAGGATCCAAGCCACGTCTATGACCTATGCCCCAGCTCATAGCAACGCTGGATCCTCAACCCACTGAGCAAGGACAGGGATCAAACCCACATCCTGGTGGATACTAGTCAGGTTTGTAACCATGCTGAGCCACAACGGGAACTCCTTATATGTTTTCATTTTAAAAACTTAAAAATAATTCTCATAAATTTTCCTAAATTGGAGGCTATGTATTTTCTCTCAGTTTCTCTATGAAACTATTTCACTTATATTTGACAAGACAAAGGTAAAGGATTTTATTACAAGTGATGGAGAATGTATGCAAATATTCTTGAAATTTTAAAACTTGCTGTCAGCACTTACACAGCATCGCTGAAGAATCCTGGGAATCACTGAATCCCGTTTCCTCATTTTCCTGTTGTGATTCAGAAAGGAGAACTGATGTACACAGGACCACACATATTCTTAGTTTATGACAAAAATGGGAATGAAATCCAGAATTTTCGGTTTCTATTTTTGGACACTTTTTTTTTTATAACATAACTGCCTCCTTAATTAGCAATAAGATAATCAAAGGTCACTTTTGAAATAAAAGTTGTAAGTAAAAAAATCATTATACCCCTGATTGTTAAATAGATCTATGATTTAAAAAATAATAGAAAATCCTATTTTTATAAGAGGGTATTTAAGAAATTGTCACCTAAATTCTGGGTTTGACTTAAGTGATAAGCAAGATAGCATGTAGTTTTAAGTCAACATAATATCCTGATTATACATTACAATAAATCTTTTCAATCCAGAAGTATTTTTTGAATATTCCTACTTGCAGAGCACTGTCCTAGTTTTCAGGAAAAATACTTGGGGAAATTGGAAAGGAGTAAAAGAACATTATATTTTTATTTAAATAAAACCTTCAATATAGAAGTGGGGGGAGGGGGAACTATAAACAAAAAAAAAAGAACTGTCTTGGTTTTTTTGGTCTTTAAATACCCCACGTTCCATTCCAAGTATAAATATTATACCTGTGTCTTTAATAAATTTCAGAATCTGATCACCTCTTACTATCTCTACCATTATATAATAAAGACTCTGACTCCATTTGCGGATGTTTAACTGTTTACCCCTCCTTCTTCCCCTTCTGCCCCACCTCTGGGAGAACTGATGAAAAAGCCCCAGGTGCTCGTCCTCCTTTGATACCAGTGGGAGAGTCAAACCGTGTGTGGAACCTCCCAGTCCAGCCTATTCCCTGACCACCTGAAACCTCCAGGCCAGTATCCTGCTTGTTCAGCCACTTTGGACCATCTTGGGAGATCTGCCTGGTACTCTCCACAATGCCTTGTTATGTAAGTGATAAACCTTTCTATGCCTCCTCTTAAGGTGTGTTGGTGGGACATGAGGGGGTTAATCTTGTCTGACATCTGAGCTCAGTTTTGGACAGAGGTGCATCTCATTTCTGTGGCGTGGCCACAACTCATTAGAACACTGGTTTAAGCTACCCACCGCCCCTTGCAATTTTAGATTAATGCAATAACCAACATTTTTGGTCTCCCAACTTCAGCTCTTGTCCCACTTTTGTCCACTTTCCATAAGGCAACCAGGGTGATAAACGTGTAAGTCTATTTCCAACTAGAATTTAAGCCCCCTGAGGTCAGGGACTGTATTTTATTCATTGCTGTATCCTCAGTGGCAAGTATAGAGTGTGTCCTCAGTATTTGTCAAAGCATGCACACATAGGCACACACCAGAAACCATAGTTTTTAAAATACCCTGCTTGGGTAACTAAACAATTGCTTAATCTCACATCCTCTCTATAGACGCACAGATAAACAATGAACATTGACAACTTTTTTTAAAATGGCTGCACTCTTGGCATATGGAAGTTCTTGGACCAGGGGCTGAACCTAAGCCATAGCTGTAAATGCAGCTGCAGCAACGCTGGATCCTTTAACCCACTGTGCTGGGCTGGGGATTGAACCCACACCTCCACAGCCACCTGAGTCACTGCACCACATTAGGAACTGCAACAACATTTTTGACTAGTCCAAATCTCTATTCTCCCTGGACAAGCAGATAAGGAGAAATATGCACAACTAAAAAGTTACACTAAAAATAACTTAGTTTTGATTCCTGGTCTTATTCTGGACATAACTTTGGCTATCAAAGAATTTCAATTCACCTGCCACTTCTGCAGGGAGTCTAGGGCTACATCTTCACCTGAGAGCCATGGACTTTGTTCATATTCAGGTAGATGGGAAAAGGAGAATGCCACAGTCAGTTGGTCCTAGTTTACCTCAGGCACTGTGGCAATTAAATAGAATGATGGTTCTATGAGCCATTTTCCAAATGCTCCGATGTTTTATTTAGATTTCTGCTCTGCAATTTTCACATGGAAAGGCTGGTAAGATGCTATCTGGGAAGCTGCAGCTTGCCGGAACTGTTTTTTTTTTTGTCCTATTGAATTGTTTCAGCATGGCAGTCCTTTGAAGGCAGTGGGAGCCCTGTGTTTGCATCTCTTCCAAAGAGAGGCACTCTTACCGACGGCTTAAGAGAGAAGGTAGAAATCAGACTCCTTCTTTAAGCAAGGCATTTCCTACATGAAATGAGGGTCTCTGAGGACCTTCCGGAATTTAACAGTTTCATCTTCTACATATTTCTCTTGTTAAATCATAATTTAAGAAATAGATTTCAAACTATTCCTAGATGCAAAGATCAAGGATGTGTGATGCCCAGACTAATAGAAATATGATATTATTGCATTTTAACCTTGTGGCAGTTCTGGCACTGGATGTAAAATCCTGGGTTTCTTTCTATCATCCTGCATATGAGTTGGTGACTTTTAATTGGTTTTTTTCATACTGTAGCTCTGCCTTTATTTGTAATTCTTTGTAACACTTAACGTCCAATGACGTGTATTCTTTTGCTTCTACTATTCTTGTCTCATTCATCTATATTTTAGGGACCTTTATAAATTAGTCTTCCCCAGAGTATAAGTTAATTGAAGGCAAGGAAGATATTTTTGTGTCATTTCCTTAACCTTGGGCCATAGACTTCACCGGAAATCAGATGGTCTGGTTGCAACCTAAAATCTCTCTATCAAATGTAATTCAGCACCCAGGGTTTCTTCATCCAAGTTTCCTTCTATTGAGAAATAGTCAATATAAATACAATAATAATCTTGAGCCAACCCTTAGATGTCAAAGTAACTCATACCAGGGGCAGAGAGGGTCAGAGACCTCTAGCAATAAGATTCCATACCCCATACTTGATCTTGGTTCCATCAGCAGCTCCTAGTTAGTGGGGTCCGGCCAAGTTCTCTGTTAGGAGAGGCAGGGGTCTATTCTCACCACATGACTGGATTCATATATTCCTGTAAATTAATGTTTTGTGAAATGTCTCTCTTCTTCTCTAATAATACCCCATATTTTAACAGTCTTACATTGTCTGCTGGTGATCCCACCGCTGTTGTTTAAGTGTTTGTATTATAGACTGTTTTCCCACTTTTGTTTTCAATCTTATCTAATGTATGTTTCTAGCAAGCAGCATATACTTGCTTTTTCCTTTTGCATGCAGTGAGAAAACTTGACTTATTACAGTATCATGAATATGATTGCTTTTCCCCACTTCCTTATTTAGTTGTAATGTTACAACTTATGATTTTTAAACTCCATCCCCACTCCCCCACCCCGCTCCTATTTTTTGTGTTACCCTTTTTTTATGTGAAAAATATCACTCCATAGACTTCAGGCTTCTATCATTTCTCTGCTAACATGACTCTGGATGTCTAAATGCTGTTCTCTTAGCTTTGTTTTTAAGCAACTTCACTGTGATGTACTTTTATGTGGTTTCCTATTTACCGTAATTGGGGTTTACAACAATTCTTGAATAAGTGGCTCAGTATCTTTAATAAATTTTGGAAAATTCTTTCTATCTATTAAATATTGTTTCTTGTCCATTCACTTAGTCCTTTCCTACTGACACTCTGTAGCATAAAACTCTGTCTCCTTTCCATAAAATGATTTCATTATTATTTTATTTTGTGTAGGTTACTTATAAACAATAATTAATATACTACATAAGTGATATAATGTAATACATAAAGTCTGACAATTTATGCCTTTAAATCTTTCACTGATATATAATAACTAATATATCTGATTTTACTTTTTCCTTTCAAATGTATTGGCTATTTTATCTCACAATTTGCTTTTTTTCCTTTTTAAAAAAATATTTCTGTTTTATTTAATTTACTAATTCCATCTTTTGCTCCCTGTTTATTTGGAAGTTCCGTTGTACTTTTCCAGCAACAAAAGATTGGCACTAAATTTTCCTTAGAGATTCACACACAGATATTATCTGTATTTACAGGCTGAAATCCTAACCCCTAGGTTGAGTAAAACTAACCAGTTTCTTCCCCAGACCATAGAAGAGGAAGCCCCTCAGGCTTTCCGCCCACCCCCAGAATAACAGCAGAACACAAGACTTCCTTTATACCCACCTGCCAGTAACATATAGCAGCTGCTTGAATCTGGAGCTCAACAGCTTGGAGTTGCTTGGAAGAGGAGAGGAGGCTGTGTTCAGGTTACTCTGTTTCCAGAATCCCAAGTGCCCTTCACACACTATCTCATTTAATCCTCCTGCAGAACATTTTCACAGAATTTATTCATTTCCATGATGTCTGCCTCAAGAGAGAGAGCCCATGTGACACCACATAGTGGCATGCACCTGTCTTTGGAGCTGAACTAAAGCACTGGTTTCAGATTATTTTTTTAGGATGCACTCCCTGGTACAATTTGAAGTCTATTCATTCCTTTCTGGAAGTGTCTCCAGCCCAGTGAACACTAAGACTAGATTAGTTGGAAGTCCTTCCCAAGTAATCTCTCCGTCACCCAGATTCATATGCACAGATCAGTTCTAGAGAGTTGCCATCCCAAGGTATGCCTGGTTCCCCAGGACAGATATGACAATTATGACTACAGTAACAGCAATAATTACAACGATTTTGGTTACCAATTACTGATTTCTTATTTCACAACACCAGGCAGTTTTTTTTTTTTTTAATTGTTGGAGTTCCTACTGCAGCTTAGCAGGTTAAGGACCCAATGTTGTCTCTGTGAGGATGTTGGTTCAATCCCTGGCCTCGCTCAGTGGGTTAAGGATCCAGCATTGCCATTAGTTGGAGTGTAGGTCACAGATGCAGCTCAGATCCAGTGTTACCATGGCTGTGGCTCTGATTTGACCACTAGCCTGAGAGCTTCCATATGCTGCAGGTGTAGACATTAAAAAAAGAAAAAAGCAAAGAAAATACTATTCACTTTTATAACTTTACAGGAGCATGTAATTATTCTCTTACTACAGATGAGGGAACCAGGGCTTTAGAGAGCTTAAATAACCTGCTCAAGTTCATTCAGCTTTTCAATGGAAGGTGAAAGACCACTGTAGGCCACCTGTCCTTCCTTCCATTGAATCCCAGGTGGTCAAGTTGGGCTCAGAGAAGCTGCTGGCTTCCTTGGAAACTCCTTAAGGTAGGGAAGGGTTGAAGTGATATAGTTCCAGCCCCAACCATGCTTCCAACAGAGCAGTGCAGCAAGGGAGTCCTGACAGTGAGGACAGGAAATAGGTGAGAAATAGAATTGAAGAAGGCATTTCTCAACTTCTCCATCTGGGCTTCATTCTCTTCTTTCAGCACTTCCTATATCTCCTTACCATACCATGTGGAATACTAAAGCTCTTTTCCTTATTGCCAATGTCCCCATTTGTCTTCCTCTGTTCCTCACTCCTGTTCTCAGCCCTATTCTTTTTTTTTTTTTCCACCTTTTGAGGGCTCCCCATGTGGCATATGGAAGTTCCTGGGCTAGGGGTCAAATTTGAGCTACAACAGCCGGCCTACACCACAGCCACAGCAACGCAGGATCTGAGCTGCATCTGTAACCCACACTACAGCTCATGGCTACGCCACATCCTTAACCCACCTGGAGAAGCCAGAAATCAAGCCCACATCCTCATGGATACAAGTTGGATTCGTTAGCACTAAGCCACGAAGGGAACTCCTCATCCCTATTCTTAATCCCAAATGCTGACGTAGCACAAGATCTCTAGCAAAACTAAAGCTACAGGAGGCTTTAAAGATAAAGTGAGCAACACTCTTTATCTGGCAGAACTTGGGGCAGTAGCTGAGGCCTCGAGAGGCTATGGGGTTTACCAGGGGTGAGAATCTTGACTCACAGCTCTGGTCCTCTGCACATCATGCTACCTCTTAAGATTTATACCCACTGGCTAGAAACATACAGCAGCTGCTTAAATCTGGCAGCTCATAGGACTTACCATTCTCTCTCAAGGATACTTAAGGAAAATTCCTGAAGATCTAATGCTTCAAAAACAGCTGACTGAAAAGACTGTCTAAAGGGCCCCTGGCTTTACTCACCCCACCACTCTTATAAGGGGTTAACTTGTGCCTTGAGGAAATGAAACTCATATTCTTGTATTTCTCCATTACATAAAGTAGAATGGACACAACAAAGATGAAGTCTGTAAAAATTAAATGTAGTATCTGTGTACCTTCTCATGGTTGATACTGGCTATCAATTGACATAGTTATGCTTTCATCTTTATTCATTTGTGCTTTAACATCTAAATATATTAACAGTAATTAGAATATATCCTGGAGGTCTTTCCTGGTGTGTGTGTGTTTTTAAGCAGATTCATGTTTATGTCCTGAAGTCATCAGATTTAACATAAAAATAAAATTACTGCTCTAGACTCAAGCCCTAAAAGAAATAAGATGGGGTCTTCTTAAGAAACATCTAATATCCCTAGTCTATCTTTTTTTTTTTCTTTTTCTTTCTTCCTTCATTCATTCTCCTGCATCCAGTTAAATGTTTCCCCTCCAGGTGTATATGGATACTCTTGAGGCAAGAGAAAAGGCAATTCTCCTTAGCTTCAGATTACAGCAGAACATCATGAACTAGTTCAGTCAAGGGAACAAAGAGCGTTTCCGTTAGAATTTTTGGTTGCAAGCAGCAGAAATCAACTTTAGGTAACTCAAGCTGATCTTGGAGAGGCATCAGTAAGTGATGGCTTGAAACAAGATCTTAATACTTTTCTCAGGAATTGAACTAAAGGCAGCCTGTGTGAAAACCAGGGAGTCCGAGCCACTAGACAGCCAGAAGCTAAAAGCAGAATTACCCTGATTCTTGCCCTCGTTGAAATGTTTAAAAGAGGCAAAGACCTTAAAGAACAGGTACAGGAGTTCCCGTCGTGGCTCAGTGGTTAACGAATCCAACTAGGAACCATGAGGTTGAGGGTTCGATCCCTGGTCTCACTCAGTGGGTTAAGGATCTGGCATTGCTGTGAGCTGTGGTGTAGGTCACAGACATGGCTCAGATCCTGCGTTGCTGTGACTGTGGCATAGGCCAGCGGCTACAGCTCCGATTAGACCCATAGCCTAGGAACCACCATATGCCATGGGAGCAGCCCTAGAAAAGGCAAAAAGACAAAAACAAAAACAAAAAACAAAAAACAGGTACAAAGTTTATTATTTAGAGACACTGTACCACATGTGGCAGAGCACACAGAGAAGTAATTTATTATTTAAGCAGAAGCAAAGCAGCAATACACACCCCAAAGAGGAGTTTGGGTGCAGGCATCCTCCTGAATGAGGAACACATCATCACTTATAGAAGACGGTTCTTCTGGGTATCTGTTTTCCTTTGGCCAATTATGTCATTTTGTTTCTCACACCTGACTGGACCCAGGGCCCTCCCCAATATGCATGCACATCTTTTGGTCAAGATGGGTTCCAGAGCAAAGGGTTCTGGGAGGTTAATAGGACTTGTTATGGCCCTCCCTTTTTGATCCCTAGAAGTTTTTCTGCACATGTGTAGTTGGGGAGATCTCCTTGACTCTAGGCCAGAATCAAGAACGCTTGGTATCCAGACGTCATAGGTCAATCCAATTAGAGCTTCTATGTGTCCACCACCACTACTGGATACTCCAAAGAGTCATCATTAGACAAACAACCTTTCTTTTGGAAATATAGTTAATTAATTACCCTTGTTTTTGACCCAATTCTTTTCAAGATTCAACATCCAAGTTGGGCGCATCTGATTGTCCAAGTCACATGCTTGTTGCTGGAGAGTGAGAGGAGGTAGTATCTGACAACTTCCTTTTCTCCAGTGGGAGAAGCTGCACTTTTACACAATGAGGGACAGTCCCCATAATCAGGAGGATATTTAAATATTAGGTAGCCAAAGAATCCATTTCAGATAGTCGACAACTTCCCAGTTTATTTAGAGACCTATTCTGGTTTAATTTCCCATTATCCTCATGAATTCATTAGCCTTTCTACAATCCTGGATTAACTGGGTGAATGATGACAGTCTGATTCGTCTGCATCCTGGTCAAAGGGGAGCTGGAAGCCCTTCCTATGAGAAATACACATATGGGACATAGTCTCAATAATGAGAGTTCTTCATTCTCAAAATAATTCTATGCCTAAGTGGCCTTAAAGTCTAGAGGGAAGGGAGTTCCCATTGTGGCTAAGTGGGTTAAGAACCACGTGAGGATGTGGAGTTTGATCCCTGGCCTCACTCAGTGGGTTAAGGATCCAGCTTTGCCTTGAGCTGTGGTGTAGGTGGCAGATGTGGCTTGGATCCTGCGTTGCTGTGGCTGAGGTGTAGGCCGGCAGCTGCAGCTCTACCTGGACCCCTTGCCTGGGGACTTCCATATGCCATGGGTATGGACCTAAAAAATTAAAAAAAAAAAAGTCTAGAGGGAAAGTAAGTGTTTATAGACCCAACATTTAATATTATACCTGCTATATAACAAGTGAATGTTTGTTGAGTGCATACTTAGAAGAGTTACCTTTAGTGTATGCACTAATCTAATTTAATGACCACTATTATTATCCTAGTTTGCAAATCAGGCAACAAATATAGAGGTTAATGACTTCATTCTATTTGTTGTAGACCTAATAAGTGACAGAGTCCCCAGAAGCTGGGTCTATCTAGAGTGACCTGGGAGATGGGATACCTCCTCACAGGTGTGCTCTGCTCAGTGAGCAAAACTGGGGCTGAGCTGCGTTTGCAACCCACGCCGCAGCTTGTGGCAAGGCCAATCCCAAACCCACTGAAGCTGCATCCTCATGGACAACATGTGGGGTCCTTAACCTGCTGAGCCACAATGGGAACTCCAGTAGAGAGGGTTTTAAGGGGAGCAAATAGTATCACATGCAAGAGGACAAAGGACTTCAAGATGGTCGGAATCTAGGCAGCAGGGAGCAAGAGGAAATAGGAAGAATTTTTCCATTTCCATTTTAACTATAAAGATAGGGTTTCCACATATGTAAACCAATTCCTAAACAGAAACTTAACATAGCAAAGGAGGCATGAATTCTGGAGAGCTTAGAGGGGGAAAAAAAAAAGAAAGAAAGAAAGAAAAAAGTTGACAGTTGCTAATTGGTTAATTAGTGCTTCACTAAAATGTCTCCAAATGTGATCGCTCCCAGATGAACAGTAGGAAAAGTAAGCAGGAAACACATTTAATGCGCTTGAAGTGGAATTCACATAGCTGTTAGTCAGACGAGCAGCTGGTCTGTATTTTCTTGCCCACTCTTTGAAAGGTAAGGCTTTCCTGAAGTAACATATGAAAATGTATAGAACAAAAGGGATCCTCAATAAATATTCCTTCAATTTCCTCCACCAACCCACTTTTCTCCTTCATTCCTTGTCTGCAAAGAGAGGCCCTGAGGCCTCTCCATGTGTTATCAGCAGAGAGAATCCCGAATGCATGTCACTCAACAGCAATTCCTGGAGGATGGAGTGGGGCTGCAATATGTCAGGGACCATGCTAGGCACTGAGAAAAAGCGATAAACCAAACACTCATGGTTCCTGTTCTTAGGGAACTTATAGTCTTGCACACCAATAGACTTTAAATCAATGATTACTTAACAACATTCATGATACGTGCTATGAAAATACAGGGACCACCACCCAGAATGCAAGGAGCCGAAGGGAAGGATCCCCAGACTTGGAAATGATCCCCTTTTTCTTCTTTTTCCCTCCTTCAGCCAGGGATCCCATACGTGACATAATTGGGCAAGAATGGAAGAATTGGGTGCAATATTATCAATGTTTGCAGAAATCATGGGGTACCTTGCCTCCAGCTCAGACTCAGACCAAAGGCTTAGGAGGAGTCCCACTTAGTGCTCTTAGGGAGCAGGCATATGGTCAGCCACGTTGCATTGCCTAAGTCCCCAGGGAAGCTCCTGGCAACGCGCTTGGCAACAGAATCTCAGATAGCCTGAAATAAGCAGGCAAAGGATGTTGGAGATGGCAGGTGCTCTTATTTTAATGTCAGTAGAGGATGATGGGGCTGAATGATTAACCTTATATTTTCTGTGTCCTTAAATCCCCATGTGGCTTTATAGCTAAGCAACCGTTCTTGTCCTGGCACTGAGCTTTGGAGTATCTTTGCATCACAATCACGGAGGCATATGAGAGCCGTTTAATGTTTGTGGGCAGCCAAAAACTATTACTTGATAATAATAGCTAACATTTATTGAGTACCTACATGCCAAGCACATTTCATACATGATTTCTTGGAAGCATTATTGTCCTAATTCATTGAGCCCCTGACACTGTAGCAAGCCAGGATTGGGGGTTTTCAAATTTAGTTCAGTCCCTAAGAGCTTAAATATTTCCTTTTGAGCAAAAGACTTCGAATCAGGATCTCAGAATTGTATTTAATATCAGGGGCAACTTTTTTACTCTGTTACCTAAGGCAAGTTATTTAGACCCTTGGGCAATGGTTCTTAAAGTGAAGGGGTTAAACTCGATACACTCTAAGATCATTCCCAGTGGTGCCATCTTTCTAATTCAAGCTGATGAATCCTGCCTTCCATGTAGAAGGAAACCATGGTCACGAAGAGTTTTAAATCATTTGCTTTCCCTCCTCAAGAGAATATGTGAAAAGAAAAAGAGAAGCTAATTTTTTTTTGGTCTTTTTGCTATTTCTTGGGCCGCTCCTGCGGCATATGGAGGTTCCCAGGCTAGGGGTCCAATCGGAGCTGTAGCCACCGGCCTACGCCAGAGCCACAGCAACGCGGGATCCGAGCTGCGTCTGCAACCTACACCACAGCTCACGGCAACGCCGGATCCGTAACCCACTGAGCAAGGGCAGGGACCGAACCCGCAACCTCATGGTTTCTAGTCGGATTCCTTAACCACTGCGCCACGAAGGGAACTCCGAGAAGCTAATTTTAATGACACCTAGACTGACTCAGTATTTAGTTTCATTTTTTTTTCAAAGTGTTTTCTAATTCCCTATGGGGGTTCTTTCTACCTGGTTAGATAGAAACTTTAGAAGAGAAATTCAAGTCTTTTCCAATGAATCTAAAATGAAATCCTAAGGAGAATACATTCTATTTATATACGAGTGAGGGTTGGGATGGGGACAGCCTTTCCACGTCCACATTTGCAGCAAGCTTTTGAAAAATGGCAATTTAGGTAAGATTTGTCAGTCTTCCCACCATGGCTAGATTTCAAACCTCTGAAAAGTTGGAAATAAGGACTGTCCTCTCAACTAGAGCCTAAGACCAAGTTCAATTTTCTGCTTTATCCAAGATTGTTGTGCAATCATAAAAAAAAAAAAAACCCTCTAAAGCGACTCTTGCAAATTTCTCTGCCTCCAAAGAGAGAAAAATAAAACAGTTCGTGCCTCACCAGAGAGTGGTGAGAACTCATTCTTGTTTGTAAATGTGAATCCAATGATACTTGCAAAGTACGGTTTCTCTCTAATTTAAATTGGCCAGGTTATTGACTGAAGTCTGAGTAATTATTACAGCCAGAGTTTGGTGTGTAATTTGGTGCCATTCTTCCCTTTGCATTAATTTGGAGCTGGGTGGGAGCTTTAGGGCTTTCTGTGGAGACAGCGCCTATAATGATTTATTTAAATTCGGACCTCGCTTTCTAATTACTTTAATATTCAATCACCCCTATTGCTGACTTGACTCTTAAGATGTTGAGAACATTTTCTATACATAGCATTTGGCGAAGTTTCCTGGCTCCTATGCATTAAAAGCTATGAGAAAGGATGGGTTGCAGGGAAAAAAGAATATGCTGAGTGCTTTTCAATAATTCATCCTTCTTTGGAGGTGAAGATCCAGTATGTACCATTAGGAGCACAATCTAGGAGTTCCCGTCGTGGCGCAGTGGTTAAGGAATCTGACTAGGAACCCTGAGGTTGCGGGTTCGGTCCCTGCCCTTGCTCAGTGGGTTAAGGATCCGGCGTTGCCGTGAGCTGTGGTGTAGGTTGCAGACGCGGCTCGGATCCCGCGTTGCTGTGGCTCTGGCGTAGGCCGGTGGCTACAGCTCCGATTGGACCCCTAGCCTGGGAACCTCCATATGCCGCGGGAGCGGCCCAAGAAATAGCAACAACAACAATAACAAAAAAAAAAAAAAAAAAGGAGCACAATCTATACATTCAACAATGTTGAAAATACTTGTGTTCACTGGAAGAGCTAGATGTGTCATCAGACCCTCTGTGTCTTTGGTTGACAGTCGTGCAATGGTGTGTGAGGTAGCAGCACATCTCCTTGGCTCCTCCAGGAAGTGCCTACCTGGGACTTGACTGAATTTACAGTGGTCACTTTGGAAGGCCATACCTTTTCACATGCAATCCCAAGAGAAAAGAACCAAGTGTTATCAAGCTCTAATTATTCCACTCACTATCTCCTGTCGTCTCTCCTTCCTCCCAAAATATTGACTTCCATCTCTTAAAATTCTCCCCTCCGCTCATGGCATGGCAGCCACAAGGGCTTCCTTTGTGTTCCCTCAAAAGCCACTCATCCCTAACCCCACCCCCAGGGCCCATCTGCTAACCCTCCAAGTTTTCCCCAAGTGCTCCCCACTTCCTGATGATCTCAAATGCCGCTTCTCAGCCAGCAGGCCACCCTGGTAACCCAGCAGGACCCTATGAGGCCTTCCCCCAGAATAGACCCCCCCACTCATGTCCTCCACCTGTACAGTTTGTATGTAGAAAAACTTCTTTAGTCAAAGGACAAACTTAGAGAAGTGAGAAAATGCATAAAGAAAGGAAAATAGTCAAGCAAGCCAAAATAATAATAGTTTAGCCATTCAACAAAGCTCTTCCTTAAGGACTGTAGATAACATTCTGAGCCATGTCCTTTCAGCTGTTTTGCAGATACTGGAACACTCACCAGGTGGAAGGAGTTAACTCTATGCCGCCCACAAGCACGTGAACCCTATATATCGGTTGCAACCTGAAGGGTGATGATGCTGACTCCTGATTACCTCACCAATGACCAATCAGAAGAATGTCCATAAGCGGATCATGCCCTGCTACTTGAACTCTATAAGACTCCTCACTCCCCGACTCCAGGGTGGGACACGGTTTTGAGGGCACCAGCCTTCTGTGGCCCCCTTTGCCTGGCAAAGCAATAAAGCTATTTTTTTCTATTTCACCCAAGCTCCATCTCCATGATTTAAATCAGGCACAGCCACAGCAACTGAGGATCCAAGACACACCTTCAACCTACACCACAGCTCATGGCAATGCTGGATCTCCAAGCCACTGAGCAAGGCCAGGGATCAACCCTGCATTCTCGTGGATACGACGAGTTGGATTCATTTTCGCAGCACCACAATGGGAAATCCCTATCATTCAGTTCTTAAAGGGACTCTGCTTTGTCCCTGAGACTGTTCGGTAAATAAGATACACCTCTGCCCTCGTGGAGTAGAAATGGAAATGAGAAATGACATTCTAAACTCCAGAAGAATAGAGATTCTAATCTGTTGGTAGATACTCAGTAACATTTGGTTGAATTCAATAATCACTCTTTGATTTAATGCCGCCACAATAGATAGGTATGAAGAAGCAATGGGATAACAAAGGAGACTGTTTTCACAGAAGACCCTTGCTTTTCTCTGGAAAGATCCATAGGAATTTGGCTGACCCAGTGGGAAACCACGGAGATATTCCACAGAGGCGGCAATGGTTTGGGGGAGGCATGAAAGGACAAGTCATGTTTGGGATGTAGCCCTGAGTACAGAAGTATGGGGAAGATGGAAGGAGGTATCAGGGAATCAGATAAGTGTCTTTTTGAGTCATAGTTGGGAAACCAGAAGTCACTGGATGTTGAATGCAATTCTTATTCTCTCCAAATTTGCCTAAGGCCCCTAAAGTGAGGATAATTGGTAAGAGGAGCAACAAGCACCTTATGAGATCTTATTGAGTCTAAAGCTCTCTTCTTCTTTTTTCCTCACCCCTCCTTCCAGCTTATTTAAGAATTCCGTTTGTTGAAGGAGGGATTGATGGAGGTAGTGAATCTTATGCTTAGAGGAAAAGTACCTTACAGTTCTTTCTTCATCTCCCCAAACTTAGAGAAAAGGAGAGAGGGAGACATCCAGAGAGGCTGAGGTTGCCAGCAAAAAGAAGAGGTGATATTTTACCCCCCCTGTGGATGCTTATTAGACTACAGAGAAATTCAGGCTCTTCCGAGTGTGGCTGCCAGAGGGGAGAGAATTCTTGGGAAATACACAAAGACCTTGAGGCTGTATACATTTCCTGAGCAGAGAATCCTGAAGATGGGAAGCTGGGCAGAGCTCCACATTCAGGCAGCAAGACTGGGAGCAAGGAGAAGGTCAGGACTGTTTCCTTACCCTGTGTCATTGTGGCCAAGGGTCCCTCATAGACCATCACCCAAGGATAAGACCCGGTGTGTTGCGTTACTGAGGCAAGTGCTGTCAGGTGGGGGTCGGAGGAGGGGGATGATGGGGAGTTGGAAGGATCTAAAACCGTTTCCCCAGAGAATGCTTCACCCACTGCCTGAATGTCACAGGGTGGAGATCCTTCTGAAGAGCTCCCAGAAATGCCTCCCTGGAAAGCTGGCATTTGGATGCTGCTATGGAGAGGGCACTGAACAAGTAACTCTGACCCCTTTTTTTAACCCCCTCAGTGGCTGTTCACCAGCCCAGATTCTAGAGCTAAAAGCAACAGGTTGAGGCATTTCTACTGTGGCACAGCGGGTTGGGGGATCTGGTGTGGCGGCAGCTGTGGTGTAGGTGGAAGCTGCAGCTCAGATTTGATCCCTGGCCTGGGAACTTCCATAGGCCATGGGCGCAGCTGAAAAAGAAAAAAAAGAAAGTACATAAAATCAACAGAATGAGGAGTTCCCATTGCAGCACAGTGGTAATGAACGGGACTAGTATGCGTGAGGACTCGGTTCGATGCCTGGCCTCGCTCAGTGGGTTAAGGATCCAGTGTTGCCGTGAGCTGTGGTGTAGGTTGCAGACAAATCTCCAGTCCAGCTTTCTGTGGCTGTGACTGTGGTGTAAGCTGGCAGCTGCACCTCCGATTTGACCCCTAGCCTGGGACTTCTGTATGCCATGGGTGTGTCCCTAAAAAGACCAAAAAAAAAAGAAAAAAAATCAACAGAATGAGAGGAAGAATTAGAGAAAAATAAATGGACAGACCCCTACCCCTTCCCTGCTGGAGGACTTCCTAGCTTTGAATTGGATGCTAAACTGAAGTTTTCATTCAGCCTGGGCTGGATTTGTTTTTCCAGGCTGAGCTGCAAATTGGCTGGATCATCAGATTCAGTGCCTCTGAGAAGCCCATCACACAGATCTTAACAGTGGACGCAGAGTTGTTCAAAGTTTTCAGTCAAGCAGACGTGTACAAAACTCGCCATTTGAGAAGATAACACGAGCCCAACCTACCCTTCTCCTACAGCCCCGTCATTGCTTTCTCAGGTACTCCTCCTCCTCTGGCACCTCAGTCAACTCTCCCTATTTCTAACATTTACCCGTACAGCAGTATTTGCCTCTCTTTCAGAGAAACACTGGCGGGTTTTGCACTTATTATCGACATTCTTTGATCAATGCCTCTCTCCCACACGTGCATGGGCGCTTAATGAGGAATCTTTTTTCTTTTTTTGCTATTTTATTTTTAGGGCCTAGCATTTCTTCCATAAAACACTTCCTAAATACATGGAAACAAATGCATACCGACCCCTCCTTTTATT
This sequence comes from Phacochoerus africanus, assembly GCF_016906955.1. Taxonomy (NCBI): domain Eukaryota; kingdom Metazoa; phylum Chordata; class Mammalia; order Artiodactyla; family Suidae; genus Phacochoerus; species Phacochoerus africanus. The sequence continues at coordinate 79,247,359 of NC_062550.1, read as the reverse complement.
GTAATTTGCCTGACTGCACCACTCCACAGATACTGCATTGGGCATAAATTTCAGGTTTGGGGCAACCCTGTATTGTCAGATGATAATTAGTGATTTTTCAGCCGTAAAGTATTTTTTTCACTAAGGAATGTACATTTTTAAGGCATAATTTTATCACACACTTAACAGACTGCAGTATGGTGTAAACATAAGTTTTCTATGCACTGGGAAATGAAAAAATTCATGCGACTGGCTTTATTTAGATGTTTGCTTCATTGCTATGGTCTGAAACAGAACCTGCAACATCCCTGAGGTCTGCCTGTATGTATTCCTATGACCACACTGTCAGTTCTCTGAAAGTAGGACCTCTGCCCTGTTGGTATTTATATCACTGAATTTATCTAGAGCACTACTCAACAACTCTTTGTTGAAATGAAATTCATTTTCAATTACCTTGACTGATTTTGAAATATTTGATAATTCCCACAATGCCATCTGGAGCCTCAGGGTTTTCCTGCGTCTCTTCCTTCCTGCTGGTCTCAGGTCACGTTGCTTTATCTCCTCGTGGGTTTTGTTATGTCATTGACTCTGTGTGTGACTTTGGTTTGAGTATTTCTAGAAATAATCCAGGATCTAAAACAATATACTCCTCCAGGAGAATTTTTATTTGCTTCTACGGGTACCTGGGGCCATGAATATTCAGGGATCATTTTTGACTCCAATTTCAGAAGGAGATTTTCTGAGTGACATGGGCGGTTTGAAACCAGGCTGTAGTCGGAGAAAGGCTCTTGTAGTTCCGGGTCCCGTGTTCTCCTGAGGCACAGCCTTTGGGTCCCGATCCAAGATGCAGCCGTTGTACCAAACTCCAAATGTGAACACTTTAAGGTTGTGGAAATTTTATTGCGTCTTCAGTGGTCTGGCCAGAATTAGCAAGTGTCCCCAGGGCGGAAGGAGCCATCAGGGAAGAGTCTTTTTCTCTTGCTAATGTTGGCCTTAGCATTCCTATCTGTTATCTCTGAACCTTTATGCAGCTGATTTTTACCTTATCCCCATCTGTCCTAGCTGCTGCCAGTGACAGTCCTCAGAGCTGGTCCAAATGCGTTATTACTGGGTGTTGAAATCCTGAAAACCCCAATGTTGAACTGACTTAATGCTCTTTTCTGTCTTTAAAAGAATGACCACTGGCTTTGGCAGATTTTAAATTAGCCATAGCGGGAAATCTTGGATTGTTGCCTGACTCCTGGGTAACATTTTGAAAGCTACCAGGAAATGTTAATTATATATCAAACTCTATGCCTCTAGAGTTCAGCCAAGGGCCTCCTCAACTTCAGAATGAAATGGAATACATTTAAACTTCCATGCAAGTCAGTCTTAATTTCCTATGAATCTGTTTCCATTTCGGTTATGACAAAAATGTGAGTAAGAATTAACATTGTGGTGACTTAAATCATTTCCACATAGAATCCACTTACTGAAACAACCAGATTTGTGAACAGACAAAAAGAAATAGAACAGTGATACTTGGCAGTTCAGACTCCATGGACAAGGCTTCTCTCTGTAGTCACTTTCAGCTTATTTATCTATTAATTCATCAAACATTTATCAGAACCCAAGGTGTGCCAGGTATGATAAAGGATGCTGGGAATGGGAAGCAAAATTGCAACAGAGAGCCATGGTTCTGAAAGGCCAGTAGAAAGAAAATCCCCCTCTTGGAAGAGGCGACACCCCAAATCACTCACGAGAAGCGGTCTTGATGCAAACAGCAAGAGGATTTTTATTCCAAGCGCGCTGGGGCCCACAGTCATACGCCACGCAGGGGTAGAGGACTGCGGCCCTGAGTGCGGAGTCAGGATAGTTTTTATGGGATTCACAACAAAGCCCGGGGTTCACAGCAAAGCCCGCGCTTCACAAACCAATCATTTTAAAATATCACAAACCAATCATTTTAAAACTTCGCAAACCCGTGCTTCGTGGACCAGTTTTAATTTGTTCTGGAGTTACGTATTTGGGCTTGTACCTGGGAGGGGGAGACATATTGTCGCCAAGATATGTTTACCAGGATTTTCAACATTTTATGGCACAGCCGATCTTACTGGGGTCGGTTTAGCGATTAACTTCCCCTCCTTTCATCTTATGCAAGCAGCTTTACAGAAGCCAAACAAGCAGTTAGGGACCCTTCTCCCTGTTATCTCAAGCAGTTTCAAGAAGTTTCATGCCTAGAGGCACGTACTCAGGGGCCTATTTTCTCTTCTTTTTTTTTTCTCCACATAGTTTTGTACAGAACAGAAAGCAAGCCCTAAAACAGCAAGAAGTATGGTCTTTTACCTATAGGGAACAGGGTCTGGATTTCGAGGGCATTTAGAGCTTTTTATTAACTTTCTGGGTTCTGGGAGGGTTAGGTCGCATTTTCATCCTTTCAGTTCCTGTCCCCCCATTGTAAAGTGCATTCCCAGAACCCCTTAATGTGCTATTACTCTGAGAACTTTCCAAGACTTTCCAACACTCATTCGTGAATGTTTTATTTGTTCTACTGTCCAAACACATTTGGAGTGGGTCCTGAAATTAGCACTTCATGGCAACAAGGGATACCCATGTGCCCGGAGCATTGACCAGGGGAGCGCGCAACAAAGGGTTTGCATGATGGGAGGAGAGCTGTCTGCTGATGGGGTGAGGGGAGGGGAGGCAGCTACCTGCATAGTCACCCTGAGCCCCAACTTCCATGTCTTTGTGTTGAGGGAGTAATCCCTGGGTGAAAATCCTTTTCTCCTCCTTCACCTCTTTTCTTAAGATGACTAAAGAGAACAATCAGAGTAAGACTTCTGCTCAGATGATGGGCAGGTGGCTGTCTATAATGAGGTCACAGCACCACTCCTGCCCTTTTCATAGATCAGAAGCTTTAGCGAAAAGCCAAGCGAGAACTGGGATTTTCCAAATTCACTCACGTTACATAGTCCTTAGCCTGTTTCCTGCAATTCTTAGAAAGCAACTGTTAGGCCAAGCACAGTTTCTAAGTATGAAAGAGAATTTTAGAAAGTTAAATAGACCAGCAAAATGCTGTGGGAATTAGTCAAACTCATCATATTCATTCTTCTTGGCATCTTAAAACCAGGGCTGTGGCCAAGAAGTCATAATATCTCATCCCGCTCTCTCCCTATGATAAATAATTCAACCAAAATGATGCATCCTGGTAAAGTTCAAATATTTATGAATAAGCTGGTTGAACAAACCTGCCTTGAGCTTGGATATAGAAACTAAAGACAAACGTCAAGTCTGTGACTGGACAGAGTAAGAAAATAAGAAGTGGGGGATGACAAGTGTGAAAGATTTGAGAATTAAAGGGCTAAAGGGCTACAGTATATGCAACTGTATTGACATCACAATTCATGTTTCTTGAGGAAGCTAATCTCACATTGGCTGTCTTAATGGTAAAATTGCGCTGTTTTTACCCTTGGTTTGCTATTGTGTTAATTAATTAATTAAGTAATTGAAATTGGGCTTGGTTGTCCAATTAAATTTTAATTAATACAATAATTGGAAACAGTCAAACAAAGCATTGCTTACCAGTAGCCCTTTGAGACCTGCTTTTGAACAGATCAAAATGATTTATAATTAGGTGTCAATTATTTATATGTAAATGATATTGCTACAGAGCCTGAGGACATCTTGAAAAGTTTATTATGAAGAGGCTCAAACTTCTTTCCACCTACAGCCTTATTTGTTTTTATAATTAATTTTCACAGTGAATAAACTAGCTTTCTCTCTGCTTGTTTTTAAAAAGTCTAAACTTATGGTAAGGGAATTCATGGAATTTTTCTTATGTTTTATTTAGTTCAGTCTTTTAAATAGGAGCCCATCCGTGGATAGCATTGTGTGTGTTTACAAGAACCAGTTTGACTAAATTCAGCTTAAGTCTGTTTCTTCTTTTTTTCTTTAAGAGGAAATGTGTTATCAGCTAGATTGATTTATTCTGTCCCTTCCCTCCTTTTTGTTCATCCTTCCCCCTCCCTCCTTTCCTTCCCTCTCTTTTTTTCCCCCCTTCCTCCTTCCCTTCTTTCCTTTTTTTTCTTCCTTCCTTCTTCCCTCCCTCCCTCCCTTCCCTTTTTTTTTCTTTCATCCTTCCCTTCCCTCCTTCCCTCCTTCTTCTACGATCAAGCCACCCAGGATGGCTGGTCTCTTGCTCTCTGTCCATCCCCTCCTCTCCCAGCCCTGCCTCACCTACACTCTACTCACATGACTGGCCCTTTCCTCTTGACTATACAGCTGAGGAGCTCCCTTCATGGCTCAGAGATTAATGAACCCAACTAGGATCCATGAGGATGTGGGTGCAATCCCTGGCCTCACACAGTGGGTTAAGGATCCAGCATGGTGTGGGTCACAGACAAGTCTCTGATCCCGAGTTTCAGTGGCTGTGGTGTAGGCCAGCAGCTGTAACTCCGATTGAACCCTTCGCCTGGAAACTTCCATATGCCACGATGCCACAGGTACGGCTCTAAAAAAGCAAAAAACAAAAAACAAAAAAACAAAAAACAAGGGGTTCCCATCAGGGCACATCGAAATGAATCTGACTAGGAACCATGAGGTTGTGGGTTTGATCCCCGGCCTTGCTCAGTGGGTTAAGGATCCAGTGTTGCTCTGAGGTGTGGTTCAGGTCACAGATGCAGCTCAGATCTGGCATTGCTGTAGCTGTGGTGTAGGCAACTGTAGCTCTGATTAGACTCCTAGCCTGGGAACCTACATATGCTGTGGGTGCAGCCCTAAAAAAAGACAAAAGACAAAACAAACAAAAAAAAACCCCAAAACAAAACAACAAAAACCATACGGCCTAATTGGGAAATGCCGATACCTATGTATTTGCCCCCAGCCCAGCTAGTGGTCATGCATACCTTTAGATTAGAACCCTCTCCACTGTGATAGTTTGTCAAAGGAGTAGAGAGGGGTCTCCTTCTCTGCTGATTTCTTTGGTAACCAGCAAACCAACCTGATATCAATTTCCCCATAATTGGTAACCTCCTCCTTCCTCTGGTCGTGAGGACTGCTGCCATGTCCTGCCTGCTGTCTGCCATCCATAGTGGGTGCTGCTCCAGGACACTTCGGCTTCCAATACGCAAGATCCCCTATCCAATAAACCACTGATGTCTCTGTTACTGTCTCTGGGCTCTTCCTTCCTCCCTTTATTCCTTCCTTCCTTCCATGCTTCCTCTCTTTCTCTCCACTTCCCTCCCTCCATTCCTTCCTTCCTCACTGCTACTTTGTAGGAATGTCCTAAACTTTTCTGGTTAGGACATCCTGATCAAATCTTTGTTAAATATTGTTTTCATCAGAGATATTTTGCACTCATATAGAACTTGTATAAACATTTTCTCCTCTTATCCTCACAATTTTATGGTATTTAGTGATAACTATTTTTTTTTCCATTTTACAGATGGAAATCTATGTTTCAGAAAAGCAAAGTATCCACCTCAAGATCAGCAGTTACTAAGTAATGTAATTGCTACTATTACAACACACTTGCCAATATTAACCAATTTTATGTGCCATAAAATTAGAGAGCAAAATGTCTATTAAATGGTTCATGATTATGCCACCTAAACATATGGCAGAGTCTGGTCGACCTGCAGATATTCTCTTTCCCTCTCAGTTCATTGCTCTTTTTTCTAGTTTCACAGGCTAAGAGAACACCAGCATCTCTCCACGTTAGATAAACTTAGACTCCAATTCTGATCTCCGAACACAGAATCCTCTGAAATCCAATCTGAAAAACACAGAACATTTTAAAAGGTATTCTAACCTCTAATTTTGTCTGTAAAATTAGAATATTTTGTTCTAATGTACATTTTTGGTTGTAGGTCAAAACCACTTTTTAATGTCTCCTATAAGATCTAGGTCCTTATCTAATGCTTATTCCATGAAACTAGACAAAAGGGTCATATAATCTAGATGTCATTTTGACTTGTGATTCAGTTAATGCACCTATGGTGAACCATGTTTCGTCACCCATTATAATTTCATATTTGTACTTATATAAATACCCAGAACTAAGCATTTTTTTCATTTTAAAAATATGTAAAGCTATTTTAACGAGCACATGCTCTCCACACCTCTTCCTCTATCCTTTCTGACAATGTTAAAATTTCCTAACTTGGTAGATTTATGAATTAAAAAAACAATCAGTGGGAAAGCATGTCCTCCATTAACCTAGGACAGAATGTTTCATCCATTAAAAACAAGAACCAAAAAACCTGACCATACTATTCCATGGAAATATTTCTGAAGGGTCAAATACAGCCACTATTGAAGAGTGGATAGAGAAAATGGGGATGTGATTTTAAAAATACATGAAGATATACACTCATGTACAAACAAGCAAAATATATTTAAACATGTACATGCAAGATGAAACTATAAAATACACATACTCGCATAACCTATATAAATATGCCAGAAATACTCTAAGATGACCTCATTTCCCCTTAGGTGGCAGGAATATGTTGGTTGATTTACTTGGCAATAGATTAGAAGATGGACTGTTTTGCGTTAGGCTCCTACCTATTGCTTTACTATTTTATTTACATTTTGTTCTCATATTCACAATTGGTTAAAACCCTAGTGGAGGAAATGTGCACGACTACTGGCTGGTGTCACAGGACCCTGGTATTGCATGGAAAGACGGTGGATGTAAGCAATTGCATATATTGCAATGATATCAATTACAAATGTATTCTTGTTAAAAACCTTCGAACACTGTGGCTGCTGAAAGAGGTCATCAAAGAGGAGATGACAACCAGTTGATCCAGGAGCTGGACCTGGGCAGGGCAACTGGTAGCTCCTTGCCTCCTCCCCTGGCCTTGGAATGTATGTTCTGTCCACCATTCCCCCTTGGGAGCTGTTTTCAAGGACGCAGCCTTGAGAGAACAATGTGTTTTTGAGATCATCTGGACTGCGTATGTGACTGAACCCAGTTAAGATCTCTATAGAAACTTTTAAAATTTTGGCAGGTAGGGGTGGAGATTTATTCATCTTGTGACTTCCTAAGACAAGCCTCATATGTAAGTTCTCTTGCTTCTTAAACTTGCCACCTGTCCATCTGGAGTGCTCTGCCTCTTTCTTGGGTCTCTCCTTGCCCTCCACGTATGAGAGCCAGTTTCAGATTTTACCCAAGAAGAACCAAAGATTTTGAACCTACAATGGCATAGAAATGTATTGCCTACTTACCAAACAAACAAAAAACAACAACAACAACAAAACACAAGGTAAAAGCCATGAATCATGTTTATTCAGTGATTAGTGACGACTGTATTTCTCAGAGATCTCTGAGAAACTTCAGAAGAGGGAGGTAAGGGGCAGGTCAGTATATATGTGATTTTGGTGCATGGGTTAGTTGTAACCAGGCACACATCTTGGTAGAAGGTTGCTGCTAGGCATGAGGAACAGACATCTTAGGTAATGGTTTTAAGTACGGTAGTAATGATTTTCTAAGTATGGTATGATGCAAGAATCCATAAAAAAGTGGCTTCTGAAAATAGCTCTCTGAAGAGCTCTTCTGCCAGTTTTCCCAGAGCACAGAGGGCCTCCTTCCTGACCTCTGCCCTGAATATCTTTCAGGATGTGCTGAAGCTCAGCAACTATAGTAGCAAATGACCCAAACATATAATTATTATAAAGACATTGGCTCTTGCGCCAACTTGTAGATTCAAGTCCCCCAGTTCCTGCAATATTCACCACCAAGTATTTCTAAGAAACCCCAAAGCTGGTCTTAAGTGTTCTCATGATCACTTAAGCCTCCCCCGCCGCCCTCACCCCCGGGACTCTCCCGTTCTCCATTAGGTTCCAAAGATCGCTTTGGGCACCATTATCTTCTCGTAAACCCTGCCATTGCTCCCCTAGGCATCATAGCCTATGCGGTCAAGTCCACAGTAGATAAATGGGCAGGGGCGGAACACTTCTCTTCCCTTGTGTTATAATTCGTCAGAGGGGTCCCCAAGCAGCCACTGCCTGTACATCAACACTTCAGAGTTTTTATATAAAACCTCTGGTTCAGTTTTTAGTTATCGTGTTCTCTCTCTGGACATGCATCCAGGCCGGAGATGAATTTGAGTGACAGTCCCTATGTAGTACTTAAAATACTCATTCTCTTTCAGTGACAAAGGCATTGTTGCAAGTGGGTTACGCTTGCTTCCTTCTTCCCTCTACGGGAACACCTTTCCAGGAGGCTTCTCAGACCCTGTGGTCAGAGACTGAAGTCAGGGCTACGTCAAAGTGTTCTAGGCTTATCAGAATGTCAGCACTAGACATAGATTGTTCTAAAGATAAAATCTTTGCTGTAGAAATGAGAACACAGTGATAGACTAGTAGGATGGAGAGGTCAGTTGGTGCTCTGATGTTTAGTTCAAAAAAATTAATGGCAATTTTTAGAAGTGAGCCAATGCCTAATAGTCATATTTCTTTGGGGAAAAGAGTCTAAGGGAAAACTACATGATTGGGAGTCAGCTTGTGGTTCCAAAATGGACAACCACCCTCTGCCTCCTGCAAAATGAGGAAGGTAATTCTGGAGATAGAGGCCAGGGCTTTATCACTTATTGGTTGTAAAATGTCTCATATTTAATTTTCTCATCTGCTAAATGGGTGATCCTAATAGAATACGGAAAAAACTGTGGACTTAGATGCTGCACTCCTCCTCTTTGGACCAAAAACCGTATAATAATGTGTCACTCTCTCCTTTCAATTAGTGAAAACAAATGTACGTTTTATTACTTTTTAAAGGGGAAAATTTAAAGAAACTTTTGTGCAACTCTCTTTATAACATAAGAACATCAAGAGCAGGTTGTTTTAATATTTTACAATTATGTCACTTCTACAAAATCAGGATAAGACAGCCTGGATAGAGGCTCTTTTAGACAGAAATCCTCTGTTCTTAGTTGCCGCTGTCTTGTGCTGGTTCTTCAGAAAGATCTATGTAGGGTTGCTCACGAGTCAGGCCTGAATACCCTGGATGCTGGTTGTATCTCACTCAATTCCCTCCCTTCGCTTGGGGTCCTGGGACAATGGGGGAAGCAACTGAGAGTGAAATTACTGGCATATGCTGAGCACCTTGAGAAGCTTTGCCTTTAAGGGCTGAATTTCTCGGTCTGATTAAGAAGAACCAGGGGTTAAGATGAAGTGCACGACTCTTCCTTTACTCTCATTAGTAATGAGTTGCTGAGCAGATTGGCTTTTGCACTATAAAGCACTCCATCCATATTTTTAGAGTAGTCATCACATGAGGGAGAATATCAGAACTGATTTATTAGGGAGCCATTACAGCCAAGACCAAGAAGCAAAGTCCCAAAAGGATGACTGGTATCCTGAGCTAGAAACATTATATCTAGTACAATGAACTGAAACCAAGAATTAAAATCCTGGAGTTCCCATCATGGCGAAATGGTTAACGAATCTGACTAGGAACCATGAGGTTTCGGGTTCGATCCCTGGCCTTGCTCAGTGGGTTAAGGATCCGGCATTGCTGTGGCTATGGCGTAGGCCGGTGGCTACAGCTCTGATTGGACCCCTAGCCTGGAAACCTCCACATGCGACCCTAGAAAAGGCAAAAAGACAAAACAAAACAAACAAAAAAAGAGAGAATTAAAATCCCAACAATAGAATCAATTCTCCTGTTTTTAACAGGTCACTTTAATTAAACCCATGATGACCCAAGAGTCTTTAGGGACTGTTTCTCAGCTGCCACATCCTGTTCTGCATTGACATGAGGATTGCTGACATAGAGGCTAGAGAGGAGGGAAGTCACCAAGACAGAATGTCCTCTTCTGTGGTGTCTCCATCCCAGGTGTTCATTGTTCTGATCTGATGCTGCAGCTGCTGGGTTTGCACTGTGCTACAGCAGGAATTACAAATGGGAAGCCCACCCTTCTCTCCCCTGCATTCATCATAGGCTACAGAGAAGAGCTGTCTTGTGCTCCCCACTGTCTCCGCAAAGCTTAGGGAAAGAGCTCTTCAAGGTGACCTTTTTTTTTTTCTTTTTCTTTTTTTTTAATGGCTGCACTCAAGGCAGGTGGAAGTACCCAGGTCAGGGATCAAACCTGCATCACAGCAGCGACCCAAGCTACTACAGTGACAACTAAGGATACTTAACCTGCTACACATAGGAGAATTCCCCATTTGGATTTTTTTATATGTTCTCCTTCCCTAGGAGGGGGATTAGAAGCTTTCTGTCCAGCCCAAAATAGCTCTTCCCTTTTGTCATTAGCTTTTGCTTTTAATAATGGCCCATTGTCCTTTGTCTAAGCTTAGGAACCTCAGTCCTCTATTGCTTTAGGTTAATATTTTCCCCCTAAGGATTTTACTCTCAGTTCCTAAAGCAAATAAACTTATGTCACACCCACACTCACTAGTCTTCCAGAAGTATGCAGTCAAGTCTGAATTCCAGAGGGACATAAAGACTTCTACGGCAAACTGGGCCTCCCTGCTTATAAGAATAATATCCTAGCCATAAGGTATTGAGAGTCACATGTATATTCTACACTTTAGGATTTTTTTTTTTTTTTTTGTCTTTTTAGGGCTGCACCCATGGGCATATGGAGTTCCCAGACTAGGGGTCAAATCTATAGCCACAGTAACGCCAGATCCAAGTCTCGTCTGTAACCTACACAGCAGGTCATGGCAATGCCATGATGCACTGATGGAGGCCAGGGATCAAACCTGTGTCCTCATGGATGCTAGTCAGATTTGTTTCCACTGAGCCATGACGGGAATGCCCAGGACATTTTTTTTTTTTTTTAAATAGGCATGCAACTAGTTGTCTGAGAAAGTTTATTTCTCTTTGCCTGGAAATGGAATGGAGCAGAATCTGTGACTCAATCAGTGGACTATAAACTGAATTTCCACTAAAACTGTGGTATTTCACCCCTCAAGTCATGTTCCTTGAAGGAAAAACATCACATCTGGAAGAAGCAGCTATGTGTGTCAGTCAATGTTCTAGCCGCTGAGTGGAACAGTGAATAAAATGACAAAATTCTGGCCCTTATGGAGCTGAACAAATAAGGTAAATCCAGATTGTGATTTTTTACATGTAAGAACTTGTTTTAGTCATCTCAGGCATAACAAAACACCATAGGCTGGATAGCTTCAACAAGAGCAATTCGTTTCCTCACGGTTCTGGAGGCTGGAAGTTGCCAGCATGGTCAGGTTCTAGTGAGAGCTCTCTCCCAGTTTGCAGGTGGCTGCTTTTGTGCTATGGCCTCACATGTGGGGAGAGAGAGAACAAACTCTCTGGTGTCTCTTCTTAATAAGAGCACGAATCTAATCATGAGGTCCCCACCCTCATGACCTCACCTAAACCTAACTACCTTCCAAAGGCCATGTCTCCAAATACCATCGCACTGGGGACTAGGGGTTCAACATACAGATTTTAGGGAGACACAATTTCCCATAGTAGAGCTGAGAAAATGACAACCCTGTGAGATGCTCAAGTAGAAATTATTCCAGACATAGAAATAGCAAATGCCAAAGCCCTGAATGTCTAAAGAGGACAGGAGGCAGATGTGATCGGAGATAAAGGAGGAAGAGTTGATACTGGCTTGGACTAGGACAGTGGTTCTGGAGAGAGAAGAATTAGATGGGTCAGAAATGCAGAACCATCAGGATTTATGAATTAGATGTGGAAGATGAGGAGGAGGAGGAGGAATCAAAGTGAGTCCTGAGCCTTGGATGTACCATTAACCCAGAAGGGGAGAGTTCTGAGCTTATGACGAGGGAGAGCAAAAGCAACTCTTTATAAAATCAGAAACTGGTAAACAGTTGACCCGAATGATCTCAGGAAGATTCCCATCAAACTACGGGTGAAAATTCTGAAATATAGTAAAGGTCTCTTCGAAATAATCCAAATAATATCCAAAATAATTTCCAGAGACTTCAAATCTGGTAAAATGGAAACCAAAAAATCGAATTGATCAAAATTGGGTCATGGATCATGAATTCACACAATCCATTTTGATTCGCCTTCCCCCTATTTATTTCACTTTTATGATATCTATACATATGAGAAACAGATTATTTCTGTTTTAAAAAAACAGGAATAATCAAAATAACTAATATTTACATAGTGCTTACTTCAGTCTACTTTTCAGGTGCTTCACATATTATTAATTAAGTTAACTAGTGCAATTAGTTGATCCTTACAACAGTGCGCTCATTAGGCGCTTACAGAGGGTGGAATTGAGGCACAGTTTGCTGAAATGAGCATCATAATGTGTCACAGCTAGTGAGTGAGCAGAGCCAGAATTAAACACAGGAATCTGAAACCAGAGCCCACCCACTACAGTGTCTCATTCATGATTAAGAAGGCTAATGAGATTGGGGCAATTAATATGTTAAGTACATGGATTTGCAGAACTAATGATTTTAGAAAAAACATTTGTAAAGATGCTTTTGTCTACCATGTAGACCCCAATAAAGTACAACTTCCAAGTATTTTAAGGTGCTTGTAACACAATAAGGACCTTTTCAGGTCAATCCAATGAGCTGGTCATGATATAAATGGAGTCTGCCTTGTGGAGCGGAATACTGGCCATCATTGTCCTCTAGAAATTATTTGATCCATTCCACTAACTCTGAGCTGTTAAATTAATGTCAATCAATAACACTTACCTGTTTGTGCAAGCTGTCAACACATCTATTGCTATAAATATTGCAACCTGACAAATTAAAAGCAAAAAAATTATTTATTTCTTCAGTGCAGAATTATTTATTGACTTCCACTATGTACAAGCCACTGTACTAAGCATTGGGTTCTCTCACAGTTTTAACTGCTCTTCACACAAGACTTAGTTTCCTGATTTGGGTATAGAGAAAGAGAATGATTGAATTTTTAATATGACAATTTTAAAACCCAAGGTTGCTTTATATCCAATTCATTTTTTTCTGCATCATGATACTGCTTTCTTCTAATGAGTAATACACCAGTGCCCCTAAAGTGGTCCAACTGTCTTCAGTGATTTTTTTGAAATAATATGTTTTCAAAGATGTCATGTATTTGCAGAGAAGGAGGCACTATTAATAGTTAGTGTGCTAGTCTATCATTGCACTTAATGACAGAATGACCTGAGATGACATTTGGAACACAAATTTCACATGTTTCATATAATGGTAACTTGCCTTGTGTTCTGAGTGGTGCTCACTAATTAGTTCTGCATGTTGTCAAAACGTTTCCAACATCTCATTTTTATAGCGTAATAGCCTTAGCCTGCCTCTTACTGGACAGATACCTCTGCTAGTTTTCCTGCACAGGTTGTATGGAGTGAGAAAAATCAACAGCCCCCTCCCCCGCCTTTTTCTTTTTAGGGCTGCATCTGCAGCATATGTAAGTTCCCAGGCCAGGGGTTGAATTGGAGCTGCAGCTGCTGGCCTACACAATAGCCACGGCAACACCAGATCCGAGCCACATCTGTGACCTATGCTGCAGCTTGTGGTAATGCAGGATCCTTAACCCACTGAGTGAGACTGAAACTGACAGCACTAATGGCCTCAACCTAGCCAGCACACAGGCTGGGACTTGAATGCACGTGCCAGGACTCAAACCCAGCCTAAACCCTGATTGGGACTTGAACCTATGGTTTTAAATTAGAATCACTCACCCAGTGACCGGACTCACAGAGGCTCAGGTTCTTTTTTTTTTTTTTTTTTTTTTTGCCTTTTCTAGGGCTGCTCCCATGGCATATGGAGGTTCCCAGGCTAGGGGTCTAATCGGAGCTGTAGCCACTGGCCTACGCCAGAGCCACAGCAACGCGGGATCCGAGCCTAGTCTGCAACCTACACCACAGCTCACAGCAATGCCAGATCCTTAACCCACTGAGCAAGGCCAGGGATTGAACCCACAACCTCATGGTTCTGGTCGGATTTGTTAACCACTGTGCCACGACAGGAACTTCCGAGGTTCAGGTTCTTTATGCCTCCACGAAAAAGGAATTCAGCGAGAGACAAAGTGATAGGCAAGAATTAGATTTATTAGGATAGGATGCCTGTGAAAAATGCAAATGGGCAGGCAAGGAGGCTCTGCCCTGAGGATCCGGTGGGCTACAGTTTTATCATCCAAGAGGAGTGGGGGTCCGAAAAGACCGCCTCCTCCTTTCTGGGAGTGGTACCTTCTCCTTAGTATGCGGGGAAGGCATGTATTCAAATCAGCAGAAGGACTGAACTCAACTCCTGCCCTTGGTCTGAATCTGAATGCAGGCCTCATCCCATCCCCCACCCAACCACCTGAGGCAATTCTCGCATCCCCACTGGTCAGGCAAACCTGCCTTGTTCTGATGGCTTTTTTGAGCAATTTATTAATTTACAGTGACTTCCCAACATCCCCTAGATTTCCCTCTCTATCTAGGATCCTTTATTAGGACTTCTACAACCACCTGTGCCTACTCCATCCCTATCAAGACCAGGGATCGAAGTGCATCCTCATGGATACTAGCAGGGTTCTTAACCCAATGAGCCACAATGGGAACTTCCATCAGCCTATTTTTAACTTCAGTGAGAGGAATAAGCCCAGGAAGAGTTTCAGTGAAGCTTTGTATCCTCCTGATAGAGAAATACATGTTTTTTGGGTTGTTGTTTGTTTGTTTTTTCCTATTTAGATGTATCATTTATAAGCAGCAATTGACAGTTTTGCAGAACTAATGTTAGATCTTGTGGTTCTTTAAGATCTTACTTAAGGTGCTATGAGTGTATCTATAATCACCCTTCTCTGCCAAGTTCAATTCCATAGAGCTTTTTATCCTTGAATGTGTTCAATAAATGTTAAGACTGGCTAAGTAACTGGAAGAAAGCTATTAATCACTTGCAAAGCTAGGTGGTAGTGATTGAGTAAAGAGAAATCTGAACATTTTTCACAGGTCAAAATGTGCAAGGTTAGTGTGATTGTGTTTTTGATTTTAAATGCCTGTCAAATGAAGTATGAATTTTAACCTACTTAATTTTGCTGATTGTTAGAGAAAGGAATAATGGAGAGTTGATTCAGTCAGAACTGGAAGCCATTTGTGCACTTGAGCATAATTAATTCATACATACATTCTGGTGAGTATATGGCTATTACTACTTTTAAACTAAAGGCAGAACATACCAGTGGAAAATTAGTTTGGAGCAAGAACTTCATACTTTTTATTCTGCTTATCATGCTAGGATGCCTGTTTATTAAAAATCATAACTCCTACACAAAAATTGTAATAGTAGTCCTGATTTAAAATGTCATTAAAATGAACATGGCTGGAAGTAAGTAGATTTGAGAAGAACCAGACTTTAGTTCTTTGTGTCACTACTCACTCTTACCTCTCCAAAAAGACCATCATCTATGTTCCATTTCTGCCTTTTTCTCACCTGAAATTTCCAGAGCTGTTGTAGGAGAAAATGTCCCAATAAAAAGGCAGAAAGGAGAGACCCCGGCAGCCACAATGACTAAGCAACGTCCAGCAACGGCCCCAACCACCCCTCCCCACACGTCTGCTTCTGTAAACTTGTTTCCGCATCTATTACTTTGCCAGATCTCACTCTGGTCCGCCAAGCACGGACCCGGAAGAACGAGCCCATAAAAGCCTTGCGAAGCCCCTCTTCCGGGCTCAGACGCCAGCGTAATACACTTGAGTTCTCCACCTGGCCGAGTGCTCGCTTGGGTAGAAGAGCTGATCGCTGCAGCCACAGAGCTGCTGGAGCTGGCAACTACCCCCACAGGGCTGTCGCCAGAGCTGATAACGCTGCAGCGCAGGGCTGCTGGGCAGCTGCCATAACATTTCTGGAGGCCTCAGTGAGATTTCAATTGTTCTGGCCCCTTGAGCCACCCAAATGGAGGCAAGGCCGCCCAGTGGCTGGGGAGCCTCGAACCCAATGAGGCAGCGCACCACCCGACGGTATCCCAGGTCCTCCTTCGTGAGCGGCATTCCTGACTCCCGGGTGACCGAATCCCGACTGGACTCAGTGGAGAGACGGACCAACTCACCAGGAAGGCGTCTGGACAAGGTAAGGCCCCGGGCCAACCCCAGTCAGGTCCTGCCCCAGCGGGCAGAAGAGGGGGCTGATCACCCCCTGAGGATGCCTCCTGATCAGAAGCAGAGGAGCCTCTTGCTCGGGTGGAGCAATGGGCAGGTGTAGTCGATTGAAAGTTGGGCTTGATGGAGCTGCTAGTTAGGGACTCCCAGGGAGTGGGAGGCAATGTGATAACCTCTGAGTGTGTGTGAGGGTGAATGAGCGGCCTGATTCGCTTGCGCTTCAGGTTCGAGTTTGTGGCTCCACCGTCTTCGTGGCTACGGAGTCCGAGTGGGTCCCAACCTGCAGTTCCGTGGTGACCTCATATGGCTTATGGCTGTAGCGGACTCTGAGGGTTCTCTTCCCTCCCTGCGAGTCCAATCCAAGTTCGGGGCTTATACGAACCAGCCCATTGCTAAGAGGCACCTAAACTCCCGAGAGGGGGGCGGTCAGGCGGACATCTGAATGGCCACCTTCTGAGAAGGGGGCACCCTCCCTTGTTTTGTCTGCGACACCGGCATAGGGCGGCCACACGGGGTGGGACCTAACCCAGAAGCCCATGAGCCAGAGATCCCTGTGCTCCTCCTGCCATTTGGGCCATAAATTCCTCTGAGGAGATAATCTAACTTGACCTTGCCCCCAGGCCTCCAGGAACCCCCATCCCAGATTCTAAGCCAGCCGTGGGACTGCCCATTTTGTCAGTTCATGGAGGCCCAGGATCTGAGTCAGGGAGACAAGCCTGTCATCCACAGCTCAGTTCAGGGTATAGGGAGGATTGGGTACGAGGTCCCCTGTCCTTTGCCCAAACATTGGAACATGTCTGAGAGTGCCTTCCCGAGACTGGGGGCCCAGATGGATCAGAGACAGTTGCAACAAAGCAGGTGCTCTCCCCGGTCATAGAGCGAGCTGAGTGGGAGCTGTCTTGCTTTCAGGAGTGGCGGAGGCAAAGCTACTGGGGATACTGCCCACGAGGTCAGAGAAGGTCTCATAATATCAGGCCATAGATGAGATCCACAGAAAGACACCGTGGGTTTGCCCAAGTCTAAATCCATGGTCCTAGACTGTGTGATCAAAGATTTCAAAAAGGGGTTTTCTGAAGATTATGGTGTAAAACTAACCTGACCTTTCATCATTTCCTTTGCTATTACCTCGAATGGAGCTGTGGGGGCAAAGGAAACAGACCTCTAGATGTTAAGACCACCCCGAGTTTTTACCATGCCTGTGGGGGAAAAGGAGTTCATAACTAGTATTCATCCAACTCAGGCCAAGTGTTAGCCTCAGAGCCTGGGCATATAGTCAGTTTTGCTTTTTGCAATTTACTTTCACCCTGGTTGGAGAAATCGACGGCTGGTTCATCCAATTTACCTGTTAACTGTGGCTTAGAAACTAGAGGGCATGTCAAAGCGAGCATCCTAGGATTTGAAAACTAAGGGCAGGGCCTGTATGCCTGGGTTTTCTTTACCTCTGTCCAGAGACAGGCAATGGGCAGGGATGACGGGAAGGGAGGCTATGCTGGGAAAGAGTGGTTAATTCCAGTCAGCCTGAGGTCGGATGGGACATTTGACCACTGGTGTCCAGCTGCTCCATCTCAGAGAGGGGACGCCCTCACATAACCAAGAAGGGACAACAGGCACTGGATGCTGGTCTTTTCTTTTTTGGATGGGAGCCACCTCCTCGAGCCTGGTGCATGGCTCATAGCAACTCCTCTGACATGTGCCTTGAAGAACTGGAAAAAGTTTGACCCGGAGACTCTGAAAAAGAAACATTTAATTTTCTTTTGAACAAAAGTCTGGCCACTATATAATCTGTCAGATGGGGAGCAATGGCCACCTGAAGGCTCTCCAGCTTATAACACTATTCTCCAATGAGGCCTATTTGGTAGATGAGAAGGGGAATGGTCAGAGGTGCCTTGTGTCAGATCCTCTTTACAATGAGGGAAGACACTACACCGAGGAAGGCTTGTGGACTTTCTCAGTACATTATGCCAACTCCCTCAAGACCTAGGTGCCCACCATATCCTGGCCCAACTGGGTCAGACCCTCCAGAAGTTAATCAGCCTTCTCCAATACCACCCAAGGCTCCTCCTCTTCCCCCTCCAGTGCCAAAGTTATATCCCTCTCTACTTCCTATACAAGAAGTGGCAAACAGAGAATGGGGACCGATACAGGTTCATACATACACCTATTTCACTTCAGGACTTAAGGCAAATAAAAACAGATTTGGGAAAATTGGCTGATGACCCAGATATATTGAGGTCTTTCAGGGTCTCATGCAGTCCTTTGAGTTAGCCTGGAAGGACATCATGTTATTACGAAAACGGACGTTGACTATAAGTAAAAAAAAAAAAAAATACATAAAGTCTTTGAAACTGCTCAAAGCTGGGGAAGATAATGGAATGATGCTATAAATGCCAGAGGCGGATTAGAAGAGGAAGGAACAAGATTCCCCACAGGGTGTCAGGGAGTCCCTATGAGCGATCCCAGTTGGCCTGCTGATGAGGGAGATAACCACAGTTGGCATAGAAATCATTTTATTACTTGTATAGTTGAGGGATTAAAAGCCTCATGAGTAAAGCCTGTTAAAAACTATCTGAGGTTTACTAGGGGAACAAGAGAGTCCATCAGCTTTCTTAGAAAGACTCAGAAAGGCATTGAGAAAACACACCAAAGAACTCAGAAACAATGGAGGGCTGAATAATTCTTAAGGATAAATTCATAGCTCAGTCAGTGCCAGATATATGGCGAAAGCTCCAAAAATTGGCTTTTGTCCCTGATCAGAACCTGGAGCACCTCCTCGGAGTAGCAACTCAAGTATGTTATAATCGGGGCCAGGAAGAATGAAAGGAGAACAAGAGGAGAGACAGAGAAAAGGCTGAGGCTCTAGTTATGGCGCTACAGGGAGTCAACCTGGGAGCTTCCAAGGCAAGAGGACTAGGGCAGAGACCTATGCCCAGAGCCTGTTTCCTCTGTGGAAAAGAGGGACCCTTTAAATGGGAATGCTCCAAGCCTCAGACCACAGATCCCAAGCCATGCCCCATCTGTTGGGGAGATCACTGGAAGAGGGATGCCCCCCAAGATAAGATCTCTGGGGTTGACCCCTCAGGCCCAGGATCAAGACTGACGGGACATTTCCATAATGGCTCCTGTCCTTATCACCACTCAGGAGCCCTGGGTGACTCTAATTGTAGGAAGACAGCCTATCGACTTCCTCCTGGACACGGGAGCCACTTTTCAGTCCTCCTCTCCAATCCTGGGCCCCTCCCTCATGAATCTGCCACATTCATATTTCTGGCAAGCCAGTTACAAAATTTTTCTACACAACCTTTGAGTTGTGACTGGGAATCCATTTTCTTCTCTCATGCCTTTCTGATTGTTCCAGAGAGTCCAACTCCTCTTTTAGAAAGAGATATGTTGTAAGAGGTTAAAGCCTCAATTCACATGGCAATGGAGGATTTCCTGTCATGGCACAGCAGAAAGAAATCCGACTAGGAACCATGAGGTTGTGGGTTTGATCCCTGGCTTTGCTCAGTGGGTTGGGGATCCAGCGCTGAGGTGAGCTGTGGTATAGATTGCAGATTCAACCTCTTGCCAGGGAACCTCCGTATGCTGTGGGTGCAGCCCTAAAAATAAATAAATAAATAAATAAATAAAAATAAAATAAAAGGCACATGGCAATGAGCCTAATCAAGGTTTATGGTTGCCTTTGATGGAAGTATATATTGATGCAAAAGTCTGGGCCATAGGAGGAAAGATAGGAAGAGCAAGAATGCTCAACTGGTGGAAATAAGTCTTAAAAATCAGAATTTATTTCTTTGCCAAAAGCAGTATCCTCTGAGACCCAAGGCATGACAGGGATTTATCCCAATTATAGGAAACATAAGAGAACAGAGATTATTAATTGAATGTATCAGCCCTTGTAACACTCCTATATTGGGAGTGCAAAAACTTAACAGGGATTGGTGCCTAGTACAAGACCTTCATCTAATATATGAGACACTGGCCCCATTACATCCAGTGGTGCCCAATCCCTACACTCTTCTCTCACAAATTCCAGAAACAGCAGCGTGGGTTACTGTATTAGATTTAGGAGTTCCCGTCGTGGCTCAGTGGTTGACGAATCCGACTAGGAACCATGAGGTTGCAGGTTCGGTCCCTGCCCTTGCTCAGTGGGTTAACGACCCGGCGTTGCCGTGAGCTGTGGTGTAGGTTGCAGACACAGCTCGGATCCCGCGTTGCTGTGGCTCTGGCGTAGGCCGGTGGCTACAGCTCCGATTAGCCTGGGAACCTCCATATGCTGTGGGAGCGGCCCAAGAAATAGCAAAAAGACAAAAAAAAAAAAAGATTTAAAAGATGCCTTTTCCTGCATTTCCTTGACTAAGGCTTTGCATATATAAATTCTCAAAATATGGAAGGTAACTAACTGGCCAGAATTAATTTTAGGTTCAAGTAAACTGGGAAATATTCAGTATCAAACTAATATCTTAAATTAGAATTGAAGTTTGCTGATCTAATTAATACATACATGTCGTTACAAAATGTCAACATTAGGTATAATATTTTATCATACCTAGGTTTAACAGAAGTCAAATGAGACACTGAGACATCAGTTACTAAATAGAAACTAAAGGTATTTTGAATGATTAATCAATATGATCAGTGCCACCCTGAGATGGTCTCTGTGAGAAAAACATGTGTTTTTAGAAATTATAAAGGATAGTCCACGGTTGCTTGAGAAAAGTAGAATGTGTGTGTTTTCAATATAGAAGGAATGAGGAATGGAATTGCATTTTACTAAGGCAAAAGAAAGATAGTCTGTCTTTAGCTGATTGTTCTGGTTGGAAAATAAGGGACAGACTAATGTGGATACAGAAAGTGATACAAGGTGTGGGAAGTGGACACTGAGAAGAGAATTTTGTGCATGGTGGGGACTGTTTAGAATATATTTGAATAAGTTAACTTTAAAAGTAAGGTGGTGCCATAAATCATACTCCTCACAAGGACATAAGGTATCTTTCAATGACATGCTGACCAAGGAAACAGCATACAAATGCTTCATAACCAGCCAGAGAAATCAGAAAAGTCATACAAGTTATCTGGGCTATTATAAAAATCTAAATATTGTATTCCTGATTGTTCACAGAATGTGTCTAATTCCCTGCTAGATCTTCAACAGTAGATTCACGAGCTGTCCTATCCAGTTCCAGCTTTTGGAGCTGCCCTCTGGAACCAGCTGACCTCCTCCTCCTGGTGAAAATATTTCTTCACCATATTCACTGTGGTCTTGATCCTTTTATTGTATTTCTTGCTTCATTACATCCTGATTAAAAGCTATCAACCTTCAAATGTTGATAGAAGAGGTACCCAAAGCAGTGTATCAAAGCCCACTTGACCGTCCCATGAGTGGAGACCTAACTGCTTTCCCTAAAGATGCCCCTTTTCAGCAGGAAGAAGCAGAGCTGTCGTCACCCCTTTTCCCTGCAGTTAGAGTCTCCAACTTGTTGGGGGGGGGGAATTGAGGCAGAATATTAACTCAGGTAGTCAGTGTAGAAACAGGGGCTTTGATACATTCTTTGATGTGGCTCTTGATTAACATTTGTAAATTAAGGGTCGCATAGCAACCCCAACTGCTTCTTCAGGGCTCAGACCCCAGACAGCGATCTCCTCTGAGCCCGCTGGCATAACACACCTGAGTTCTCCACCTCTTCGAGTGCTCGCTTGGTTTCTCGCCAGGTGAAAGAGCTGATCCGCTGCAGCCACAGAGCTGCTGGAGCTGGTACACTACCGCCACAGGGCTGTCGCCAGAGCTGATATGCTGCGGGGCAAAGCTGCTGGGCAGCCCGTCGTAACACTGTATCACTTTAGTCACATCTCTGCCTGTTTCTGCTAACCCTCTTTGTCCAGGAGTAAGTTCATAAAATTCTACTAATCATCATTTACAGAGTGGTTTGCATCTTATAAAGAATTTTTTTTCATCCCTTCATGCAGTTCCTTAGAGTAAGACCCACTTAACTCCAGAGGCAAATGTGATCAAACCGAGGCTCATGACCATTGAGTGCCATCGCCCACGGCCATGGGCTAGTAACCAGCAGCAAGGGAAGGAAACATGGTTACCATATCAGAAGTCTGGACTATTTCTGCATGTGTGGATCTGAACCAGTTGTATCTGAAGTGTCTAGGTACTTGTTATAAATGCTGATTGCTGGGCTCCATCTCAGAATGACTGAATCAGAATCTCTTGCAACAGTGCCCATCTCATTTTAAATAAGTACTATTGCTCCCGAAGGTTAGGTTCTTGTCTCGTCGCAGAAGGAATTCAGAAATTGAGAGAGAAAAGCTTGGGTTTATTTAAGTGAGAAATACGCCTCTTAAGGAGAGGCGGGCAGAGAGGCAAGCAGCTGCCCTGCGTTTTTTGGCACACTGGTTATATGTGGAATCCAACTGTATGGGTGGGATATTCACTGAGAAGGTGGGATTTGGGTGTCATATTCTTTAATTTTCATCCCAGCTTAACCTTCCAGAAGGGAGGAGGGATTTTTGTCCTCATTTGGTTTTATCAGAAGTGTCATGGTGTGGGTGAATGATGGGTACTTCTTATCTGCATAGCTAATTTTATTGTAATGAGGGCATAATGAATGATAGGTTACATTCTGACACTGGCGATTCCAGCCATTTTCCACCTTTCTTTGTCTACCCCAGGATACTTATCACCCCAAAAGGTGTGGTTTCCTATCAGTCTGGAGGTTCTGGCTTTTCTTTGTCCACCCATGGACCCTGAAGTTTGCATGATGTGTGATTTCCTGCCATTTGGCCCCATAACACCCTTCTCTGCTCATGCCTAACTATATGCCTGCTGTAACACTATAAGTAATTCCAATGCAGACTCACTTTAATAATCCCTATACCCTACTATGATGTCATTGAGAAAATCATCTATGTCAGCTTTTGAATGATTTTACTATGGTTTGTTTGTTTTGTTTGCTCTGACACATTTCATCCCCAGAACAAAACTGGTTGTTGCACAAAACAGATATTAATTTTCCCTCCCACTCCTCCCCCACCCCAATGTCTTTTAAGAGAGAGAAATTGAGACAAAGGGGCAAGCGATTTGCCCAAAGTCACACAGACAGTCCCAGATTTAAAAGCATTTTTGCAATTTAAATATAAAGTGCCATTACCAGAAATCATTTGAGTAAGGCTGCCTTTTAATGTGAATCTGTGTTAGATGTGCTGTGGAGGAAAATACTTATGTTTCAGCAATGCTCATTTCTGTGGTGTAGTCTGTGCCAAAGTAGACATTGAAAATGGAGTGTAGATTTTAAAATTAGAAGTAATGAGCAAATCTTGACAGAAAAGGCAATACTGCCCTTTGAGAACTATCTTCTCTTCTAAGTTCGAATTGATTGTACTATTTGTTTAGGTCTCCAAAGGTCTAATTAGAGCAACCAGAGGTTATAAATTCAAAGCCTCTGTGATAGGTCAACGGGGGTGTACCCTTTGGCTGTGGCTGTTGGATTGAATGATAGTCCTACTAGTACGGAAGACAGAATCATTGCCTAATGATCTTCTCTGACTTCGGAGTCCTTTTTGAGCATGTTTCCATGTGTGACCCCGAGGCTTAAGGAAATTGGCTTGGCATTCACCCAGGATGGTCTATTTTATTTATTTATTTATTTTTTTGCAGTAAAAATTTGGGTGGAGATGACATGGCCAATTGCCACTGAAAAAGCTGAACTAAGGATCCAAGAGCAGAAAGATTGTGGATGTTTCTTATTGAATTGATTAGTAACTCATTCTTCTGTCATTTCTT